>NC_050068.2:1657652-2308833 GCF_009764565.3 Dermochelys coriacea
AAGAAGGTCCCAGAGAACTCCTAAGAAGTTACTGGCTGTTAAATTTAGAGATTATGGGGGGATAGCTCAGTGGTTTGAGCACTGGTTTGCTAAACCCAAGGTTGTGAGTGCAATCCTTGAAAGGGCCATTTAGGCATCAGGAGCAAAAATTGGGGATTGGCCCTGCGCTGAGCAGGGGATTGGACTAGATAACCTCCTGAGGTCCCTTCCTACCCTGATCTTCTATGATTATTATGTTATTGGTTCTCTGAAGTGTTATAATGAATATTGTCATGTATAGTGTAAAGAAGTGGACATGGGATGTTAAATATGTTAAAGCTTCTTTTATTAGTTGTTTATAGATTCTTTTATATAATATAATGCTGGTGAATGGTGTTAATATAGGATGCGGATGAGCTGGTGTAAACATTCCGGCGGTGGGAGAATTTTAGCCAAGGGGAATGTAAGGGGACTGTTGGCCCCTCACTAAAAGTAAGTGAGAATTTTTGATTGGCCAGCTCTCAGTAAGCAAAGGAGGGGGAAGGGTCCATGGGAAAGCAGGCCCCTGAGCCTGAGAGGCCCCAGGGATAATGGGAAGAGGCCAATGCTCCCAGTCAGCTGGACTGACAGGACAGGCCGGCCAAATAGGAAGTCAGGAGGTCAAGGGTGTGCTATGCTCCATATCAGCTGGGGTTACCTGGGCCAGAGAGTGGCCGAGCTAAGGAGAACGCAGGGTCCCAGGATGATCTGGGAGCAGAGCTGCACCAGCCAGAGCCAGAGGGATCAGAGAAGCAGCCCAGGGAGCTGGAGGCAGAGCAGCAGCAGGGCTGGGGCTGGAGCTGGGGCTGGGGCTGGAGCAGTTTGGAGTAAGGTGAAGTGTACAGTTGAGGAAAGCAAGGAGGGATCCTGGGCAGAGGGCCCAGCACAGGGAGATGCTCTCAGCCAAGAGGCCTTTCAGGCCAGATTTAGCTGAGAAATCATAACTCTAATTGGGATCGACGCTGGGAAGAAGGGTTTTGCAGCTCAGAGCCTGAGGCATGTGGCCACCACCAGTGCAAGTGTCTGACTTCTGGTGTCCCTGAACAGCCCTGACATTCCAGAGACGGCTGCTTGGAGTTCCCCCCATGCCACAGAGCGGGGTGATGTGTTCTCCTTTCACCTTTTCTGTTTTTTCCCCTCTTTAATAATTGATTGCTGTTTAATAAATTGTATTTGCTTGAACTGTCTGTAATGATCAGTGGGTGAGGGAAGTGTCCAGAGTGGAGAGAGCACCACAGAGTGGGGACACTCTAGCCGCTGCCCTAAGTGACCACAGTAGGGTTGGGGGTCAGGCCCTTCAGGAATCCTGGGCCCAGCCTTGTTACAAGGATACAAGGACTCTGCCATACAGGAGAGTAGAAGGGGAGCCCTCGAGGTCAGGAAGGCGTCTGGGTAAAGGATTGGGAGCGAGGACTCAGATCCTTTCACTAGGCAATTCCAGCAGGAAAGTGTCTAAGCCAGGAAACAGTTTTCAGAGTAGCAGCCGTGTTAGTCTGTGTCCGCAGAAAGAAAAGGAGGACTTGTGGCACCTTAGAGACTAACAAATTTATTTGGTCATAAGCTTTCGTGAGCTACAGCTCACTTCGTCGGATGCATTCAGTGGAGAATACACTGAGGCGATTTATATACACAGAGAACATGAAACAGTGGGCGTTAGCATACACACGGTAATGAGAGTGATCAGCTAAGGTGAGCTATTACCAGCAGGAGAGGAGAGGGGAACCTTTTGTAGTGATAATCAAGGTGGGCCATTTCCAGCAGTTGACAAGAACATCTGAGGAACAGTAGTGGGGGAAATAAACATGGGGAAATAGTTTTACTTTGTGTAGTGACCCATCCACTCCCATCTTTATTCAAGCCTAAGTTAATTGTATCCAGTTTGCAAATTAATTCCAATTCAGCAGTCTTTCCTTGGAGTCTGTTTTTTTGTTGAAGAATTGCCAACTGACTCCAATGTGTAGACACTGCCTCAATCCTGTAATGTTTAAGAAATTGCAATTTTCTCCTGGTCTTTCTCACCAAACCTAGCTGCTTGCATAGATTTATCTCAAAAATCTCTTCCTGGAGTCTGCTGCATTACCCGAGAGTTTCAACTCCTTGGGGGCTTTCAGTTGTTTGATCTCTACAATGGCACCCTCGTTCCTTCCCTATAGCCCTCTTTTCCCTGCCCTCTTCTCTGGTCTCCCCTCTGTACCAGGGGTTTTCTTGGGAAATCATCAGAAGGAGGCACAGATTGCAGTCGAGGAAGGGAGGTGTGATTAGAACTAAAGCAGAGTTAGAAAAGCTAACGGAGAGCCACTTACTCCCAGCTGTGTGTCTGGTGCAGCCGCCACTCAATGGCCCATTCTCACTAGGCCCAATCTAGTTCCCCCGAACACGTGCTGTGCTCTTAGAGGCCCAGGGAACGCTTCTAACCGGCAGGGCTGGGCCATGCATTTTAGATATCTCAGTCCCAGCAACTCATGTAACCACCCATTCTTAGGGGTGTTGCTCCCCTATCTCCCCTCTTGCCCCCTCTCTCGTTTGATACACACAGTAGCTGTGTCTTCTCGTAATTTGATTTATAAGCTCCTTGGGCAACTGGCTGTATCTCCTGTGTTTATGAAGGATCCAGAACAAATGGCTCTAAACTTGAGCGGGGTCCCTGGAGGCTTCCACAATACAACTAATAAATAATAAATAATCAACACAATAATCCAGCCAAATCCCTTTGCCTTTAGCTGCAGACAAAGCTCAAACCATATTTGCCAGTGTTGAGGTGGACAGGGCAGCCCCATTCACCTCGGACAGGAGAACTCATTCAGTCTCATTCCAGGGCTTAAAAGGGAAGACTTCATGCATCTGACGAAGTGGGTTCCAGCCCACGAAAGCTTATGCTCAAATAAATTTGTTAGTCTTTAAGGTGCCACAGGACTCCTCGTTGTTTTAGGAGGATGATAGTTACTGATGAGAATTACTGATCTCTGATCCCTTAGCAACATCGCTGTCTGTCTGCTGAAAGGTTTCAGAGTAGCAGCCATGTTAGTCTGTATTCACAAAAAGAAAAGGAGTACTTGTGGCACCTTAGAGACTAACAAATTTATTTGAGCATAAGCTTTCAAAGTGTTTGTATCTCCCCTCAGTGATCTTTTTCCAGATCTGTCTGTCTACTATCTACCCATCCAACCTGGGCATTTACAGGGTATCAGGCCGTAAGGACACCTAGGCATCATCCCTATTTTTTTTTACTAATAAACTATAATTTTTAAATATGCACAGATTCACAGCGCAGCCAATTCCTCTCTGACTCAGCACAGAGCCCAGGAGTTCTCATCTCCCTTTGGGAAGGTTCCTTAATTACTGTTTACTCCTAATGCTGGATAAAGAGCACAGAAGTGCAGA
This sequence comes from Dermochelys coriacea, assembly GCF_009764565.3. Classification (NCBI taxonomy): domain Eukaryota; kingdom Metazoa; phylum Chordata; order Testudines; family Dermochelyidae; genus Dermochelys; species Dermochelys coriacea. The sequence continues at coordinate 1,661,052 of NC_050068.2, forward strand.
CAGGCCTGTCTCCAGCCTGTTTACATTTGAATGTTGCTTCTCCCCTAGAGGCTGAGTGAACCCACCTGGGATTGCACAGAGCTGTATTATAAACGGTGCACATACCTGTGTCAGCTCTCAGCGTGGGATGCTGCTGCAAATATTGGGGTGAGAGAGGTGTGGGACACGGCTACCTGAAGGGGATTCCCAGGGAAGACGCTTCTGTCTCAGAAATCACAGGTACCCGTCTCTTGCTGAGGAGCTCACCTCTCAACAAACGCAGTGCAATTGGGAATGATGGGCTAGAGAATAGGTTTGTGGTCCTTTCCACTCTGCATAGCCATGAAGCATCCCAAGACCTATTCTATTGGTGATAAGTTTGCTCTAGTATCATGGACCAAAAGGTAACACTTTTCTGTGCACCCGCTCCCGCTGCTGATGAACATAAGAAGAATGGCCATATTGGGTCAGACCAAAAGTCCATCTAGGCCAGTGTCCTGTCTGCTGACAGTGGCCAGTGTCGGGTGCCCCAGAGGGAGTGAACCTAACAGGTAATGATCAAGTGATCTCTCTCCTGCCATCCATCTCCACCCTCTGACAAACAGAGGCTAGGGACACCCTTCCTTATCCATCCTGGCAAATATCCATTCATGGACTTAACCTCCCTGAATTTATCCAGTTCTCTTTTAAACCCTGTTATAGTCCTAGCCTTCACAACCTCCTCAGGCAAGGAGTTCCACAGGTTGATCGTGCACTGTGTGAAGAAGAACTTCCCTTTATTTGTTTTAAACCTGCTGCCCATTCATTTCATTTTGTGGCCCCTAGTTTTTATATTATGGGAACAAGTAAATAACTTTTCCTTATTCACTTTCTCCACACCACTCTTGATTTTATAGACCTTTGGAGTTTTGGGCTAGCTGTTCTTCAGTCTCCTTTTTGGCTTTTCTTATTACATTTTTACACTTAATTTGGCAGTGTTTATGCTCCTTTCTTTTTACCTCACTAGGATTTGACTTCCACTTTTTAATAAATGACTTTTTATCTCTCACTGCTTCTTTTACATGGTTGTTACAAAGAACTATTTTATTTCTGTCGCTTTTTTCTGCAACCTCTCCAGTTTTTCAAAATCCTGTTTGAAATGTCTGGATAATTTTCCTCAGCTTTGGGGAATTAACCATTTTGTCGCATTAAAGGTCAATCGATATTACTGGTTGGGAACTATCCTCTGTTTGTCCATGTGAATGTAGTCAGTTCCATTCTTCATTTTTCTCTCCTCTATCATATGCCACCTTCTTTGTCTCTTCCCCAAACTCAACAGTTACAGACTTTTCAATATCTCCACACATGACAACCTCCTTCATTCTCATAGCAAAAAGAAAAGGAGTACTTGTGGCACCTTAGAGACTAACAAATTTATTAGAGCATAAGCTTTCGTGAGCTATAGCTCACTTCATCGGATGCATTTGGTGGAAAAAACAGAGGGGAGATTGATATACACACACACAGAGAACATGAAACAATGGGTTTATCATACACACTGTAAGGAGAGTGATCACTTAAGATGAGCCATCACCAGCAGCAGGGGGGAGAAAGGAGGAAAACCTTTCATGGTGACAAGCAAGGTAGGATATTTCCAGCAGTTAACAAGAATATCAGAGGAAAAGTGGGGGGTGGGGTGGGAGGGAGGAATACCATGGGGAAATAGTTGTACTTTGTGTAATGACTCATCCATTCCCAGTCTCTATTCAAGCCTAAGTTAATTGTATCCAGTTTGCAAATTAATTCCAATTCAGCAGTCTCTCGTTGGAGTCTGTTTTTGAAGCTTTTTTGTTGAAGTATAGCCACTCTTAGGTCTGTGATCGAGTGACCAGAGAGATTGAAGTGTTCTCCAACTGGTTTTTGAATGTTATAATTCTTGACGTCTGATTTGTGTCCATTCATTCTTTTACGTAGAGACTGTCCAGTTTGGCCAATGTACATGGCAGAGGGGCATTGCTGGCACATGATGGCATATATCACATTGGTAGATGCGCAGGTGAACGAGCCTCTGATAGTGTGGCTGATGTGATTAGGCCCTATGATGGTATCCCCTGAATAGATATGTGGACAGAGTTGGCAACGGGCTTTGTTGCAAGGATAGGTTCCTGGGTTAGTGGTTCTGTTGTGTGGTGTGTGGTTGCTGGTGAGTATTTGCTTCAGATTGGGGGGCTGTCTGTAAGCAAGGACTGGTCTGTCTCCCAAGATCTGTGAGAGTGATGGGTCGTCCTTCAGGATAGGTTGTAGATCCTTGATGATGCGTTGGAGAGGTTTTAGTTGGGGGCTGAAGGTGATGACTAGTGGCGTTCTGTTGTTTTCTTTGTTGGGCCTGTCCTGTAGTAGGTGACTTCTGGGTACTCTTCTGGCTCTGTCAATCTGTTTCTTCACTTCAGCAGGTGGGTATTGTAGTTGTAGGAATGCATGATAGAGATCTTGTAGGTGTTTGTCTCTGTCTGAGGGGTTGGAGCAAATGCGGTTATATCGTAGCGCTTGGCTGTAGACAATGGATCGAGTGGTATGATCTGGATGAAAGCTAGAGGCATGTAGGTAGGAATAGCGGTCAGTAGGTTTCCGATATAGGGTGGTGTTTTTGTGACCATCGCTTATTAGCACCCGTAGTGTCCAGGGAAGTGGATCTCTTGTGTGGACTGGTCCAGGCTGAGGTTGATGGTGGGATGGAAATTGTTGAAATCATGGTGGAATTCCTCAAGGGCTTCTTTTCCATGGGTCCAGATGATGAAGATGTCATCAATGTAGCGCAAGTAGAGTAGGGGCATTAGGGGACGAGAGCTGAGGAAGCGTTGTTCTAAGTCAGCCATAAAAATGTTGGCATACAGTGGGGCCATGCGGGTACCCATCGCAGTGCCGCTGATTTGAAGGTATACATTGTCCCCAAATGTGAAATAGTTATGGGTCAGGACAAAGTCACAAAGTTCAGCCACCAGGTTAGCCGTGACATTATTGGGGATACTGTTCCTGACGGCTTGTAGCCTATCTTCGTGTGGAGTGTTGGTGTAGAGGCTTCTACATCCATCGTGGCCAGGATGGTGTTTTTAGGAAGATCACCAATGGACTGTAGTTTCCTCAGGAAATCGGTGGTGTCTCGAAGATAGCTGGGAGTGCTGGTAACGAAGGGCCTGAGGAGGGAGTCTACATAGCCAGACAATCCTGCTGTCAGGGTGCCAATGCCTGAGATGATGGGGCGTCCAGGATTTCCAGGTTTATGGATCTTGGGTAGCAGATAGAATACCCCAGGTCGGGGCTCCAGGGGTGTGTCTGTGCGGATTTGTTCTTGTGCTTTTTAGGGAGTTTCTTGAGCAAATGCTGTAGTTTCTTTTGGTAACTCTCAGTGGGATCAGAGGGTAATGGCTTGTAGAAAGTGGTGTTGGAGAGCTGCCTAGTAGCCTCTTGTTCATACTACGACCTATTCATGATGACGACAGCACCACCTTTGTCAGCCTTTTTGATTATGATGTCAGAGTTGTTTCTGAGGCTGTGGATGGCATTGTGTTCTGCATGGCTGAGGTTATGGGGTAAGCGATGCTGCTTTTCCACAATTTCAGCTCGTGCACGTCGGCGGAAGCACTCTATGTAGAAATCCAGGCTGCTGTTTCGACCTTCAGGAGGAGTCCACCCAGAATCCTTCTTTTTGTAGTGTTGGCAGGAATGTCTCTGTGGGTTAATATGTTGGTCAGAGGTGTGTTGGAAATATTGCTTGAGTCTGAGACGTCGAAAATAGGATTCTAGGTCACCACAGAACTGTATCATGTTCGTGGGGGTGGAGGGGCAAAAGGAGAGGCCCCGAGATAGGACAGATTCTTCTGCTGGGCTAAGAGTATAGTTGGATAGATTAACAATATTGCTGCGTGGGTTACGGGAACCATTGTTGTGGCCCCTTGTGGCATATAGTAGTTTAGATAGCTTAGTGTCCTTTTTCTTTGGTAGAGAAGCAAAGTGTGTTTTGTAAATGGCTTGTCTAGTTTTTGTAAAGTCCAGCCACGAGGAAGTTTGTGTGGAAGGTTGGTTCTTTATGAGAGTATCCAGTTTTGAGAGCTCATTCTTAATCTTTCCCTGTTTGCTGTAGAGGATGTTGATCAGGTGGTTCCGCAGTTTCCTTGAGAGTGTGTGGCACAAGCTGTCAGCATAGTCTGTGTGGTATGTAGATTGTAATGGATTTTTTACCTTCAGTCCTTTCGGTATGATGTCCATCTGTTTGCATTTGGAGAGGAAGATGATGTCTGTCTGTATCTGTGCGAGTTTTTTCATGAAGTTGACAGATTTCCACTCTATACGGCTAAATTCAGTGCCTTTTTGCGAATACAGACTAACACGGCTGCTACTCTGGAACCTGTCATTCTCATAGCGTGTCTCGGAAACCCCCTTTAAAATGCTATATCCTTTAGAGAGATTGGCTGACCAAAACTGAGTGCATAACCAGAACAGGTTATTCTCCATCCAGTTCCTTAGTTATCTGAATATTGTCTTTGTTTTGGCCAGTGCTGCGAATGGACAGGTGTTTCCATGGAGCTGCTATTAATGACACTCGGGTCCTTTCCCCAAGGTCTGTTCTCGTTTGAATGTTTCCCGTGGCACGTGTCTTGGCAAAGGTTTGATTTTTTTCCACTCTCAGATTTTGAGCAGCAGGGTGATGTCGAACTCCCAACAGCATGGACTTCCTAACTGGCTTTCATTTAATGAAGGAACAATGATGGATAACCAGTGTCCATATTTGTGTTTCCTGCTGGTGCCTCTTAAGGTTTCCCACACCATGACGTGTTGGAATTATTGAAATGCAGAGCACCATGAAATATGAAATTGACATTAGTAGGGTCAGTTGTTCGTAATTCATTTCTCTGAATAATGAAAATGTCATGTATCAATGTGTGAAGAGCAACCAAGCTGCTTCACCCATGAGAACAGCCCCCGGTAATGCATGCAGTGTCCTATATTAACATTGCCTTTCCGTCTAGGCTTTTGTACTCCGACCATCACCGTACACCCTGGAAACATAGAGGAAGTCGGGGGGAACATACGGCACATGCAGGAGACACCATTCTGCCTTACATTTGGACACATTCTCCCCTACTCCATGTCCGATTCCAACACAACCGACTTCACCAACCCCTCCACCTTCATCCTGCTGGGCATTCCTGGCCTGGAGAAGGCCCACGTCTGGATCTCCATTCCCTTCTGCGCCATGTATGCCATAGCTGTCTTGGGAAACTTCACTATCCTGTTCATTGTGATGATAGAGAAGAGCCTCCATGGGCCCATGTACTATTTCCTCTGCATGCTGGCTGTCACTGACCTGGTCCTGTCCACATCCATCCTACCCAAAATGCTGAGTATCTTCTGGTTCAATTCCAGGGAGATCAATTTCAGTGCCTGCCTCACCCAGATGTACTTCATTCACTGCTTCTCAGGGATGGAGTCTGGGATCTTCCTGGCCATGGCTTTGGATCGCTATGTGGCCATCTGTGATCCCCTGAGACATTCCACCATCCTGACAAATTCCGTGGTGTGCAAGATTGGCCTGGCCGTGGTGCTGCGTGGCAGCATACTTGTACTACCTTTTCCCTTCCTGGTGAGGCGGTGGCCATATTGTAGAACCAACATCATCCCCCACTCGTTCTGTGAGCACATGGCCGTGGTGAAGCTGGCCTGTTCCGATATCCGCGTCAGTAGTTACTACAGCCTCTCTGTGGCTTTCTGTTTGATCAGTCTGGATGTTTTTTTTATCACTGTGTCCTATATCCAGATACTCAGAGCCATCTTCAGTCTCCGCAGAAGGGACGCCCGGCTCAAGACTTTTGGGACCTGCGGCTCCCACCTCTGTGTCATTTTGGCCTTTTACATCCCCATTCTCTTCTCCTTCCTCACGCATCGCTTTGGCCAGAATGTGGCCCTGCATTTCCACGTTCTCATGGCCAACGCATACCTCCTGGTGCCCCCTATGATAAACCCCATCATCTACGGGGTGAGGACCAAACAGATCCGGGATAAGCTGCTCCGGCTATTTACTGATAAGGGGACCTAAAGTTTTCTCTTGGTGCTCTGGCTCTCAGACCGAGCTCCGTGCAGAGCTGGCTGGTGACATCGTACTGGGTCCTCTTCCCTGAGTCACTGACTGGACATTCAAAGAGGCATGACATCCTTGCCTGACCTTACTGTGCTGTGTCAGTGTGACAAATGAAGAATCGGTCTATGTACAATTCACTGTCTTGCTACCTTTCCAATTGCTGGTAACTGGATCCCGAAACCATGCCGCTTGCCTCTTCTGCCAAGGCTCTGCCCCTGCCCTGCCTCGTCCCCCTGTAGCCCCACTCCGTCACTTGCTTCTCTTTTCCCCTCCTGCTGTCACTCACTGGATCATTTCTGTTGGGAGATCTTATGTCTTCAGACACAACGTGATTCCAGGGGCCATTTAGTTTCTTGAAAAATCTAATTTTTGGCATGTAATTTAACAATTAGTTATAATGCTCCTGTCAGCTAATTTCTACCTAAAAGAAATACAATTAAATAAATATTCAACCCACACAGCTCTAATACTAATATGTCATGGCATCTTGTGGCCGGTCACTTAAGGGATACTGGTTAGGTTTAAAATTTTAATGTATATTCTTACTTTGTAACTAACTTTACGGAGAGAGAGACAGAGAGAGAGACCCCATCAGGACAGTATGATGACAGTTACTAACTTGTCTGTGACCCTTTAGCGACAGCCACATGTGCCTGCAGAGAGTGTTCATATTCCCCCCCCAGTCATCTGTCTCCAGATCTGTCTGTCTACTATCTACCCAGCTATCCTGGGCACTTGCAGGGTATCAGATCCTATGGAGATTTAGGCATTATTGCTAGTTTTCTTCCTAATTGAGTATAATTTTCAAATATACACAAATACTCAAAGCAGCCAATTCCTCTCTGACTCAGCAGAGAGCCGGAGAGTTCTCATCTCCCTTTGGGAAGGTCCCTTAATTGCTGTTTACTACTAAAGCTGGATAAATAGCACAGAAGCGTAGACTGGTATGTCTCAAACCTGTTTGCATTCAAATGCCGCTTCTCCACTAGAGACTTAGTGAACCCCCTTGGGATTGCACAGAGCTATATTATAAATGCTGCTCAGCCCTGTGTCGGTTCTCGGCATGGGGTGTTGTTGCAGATGCTGGAATGAGAGAGGTTTGGGACACGACTGCCTGAGGGGGATTCCCAGGGAAATCACTTCGCTCTCAGAATTCACAGGTACCCATCTCTTGCTGAGGAGTCCCCTGCTTGACAAACCCAGTGTAACCTGGGTGTGATGGGATAGACAATAGATCTGGGATCCTTTCTGCTCTGCACAGCCATTAAACATCCCAGGGCTCTTGCCACAGGTGATGATTTTGCTCCAGTATCAAGGGCCAAAATGTCACTATTTCCTTCCAGATCATTCATGAAAATACTAAATATCATCTGGCCTTGAACTGATCCCTGTGGAACCCCACTAGAAAGAGCCACATTTGCTGACAGTGACCCATTGACAACTGCTTCCTGAGATTTGTCAGCTAGCCAGATTTTAGTCCATTTTACATGTGCTCGACTGATATTGTACAGTGTTCCTTTTTGTATTTGAATATTTTCCCCTGCTAAATAAAATGCCTCAGAGAAATCAAAGTCTAGTGCCTCTGCAAGGTTCCCTTGATCACCCAAATGTGTATTCTCTTTAAAGGATGAAATCAGGTTTATGTGACAAGAAATGTTTTCCATAAACCATGTTGCTGCTTGGAACTAATTATATCCCTAGCCTGTTTTTGAACTAACCCCACACCAGGTGTTCCATTGTTCCTAACCTTCTCAAATCGTGTTTTAAACTTTACCTTTCTAAAAAATGCTTTACGTTTAACACAGAACTGTCCTGTAATTGACTTGCAGGGAGTGGGAGCTCTGCAGCGCCTGATTGTGTACTTCTGGTTCCGAATGAGATGTGTGGTTGATCGGTCAGTTCGTAACTCTGGTGCTTGTATCTCTAGGTTCGACTGTAGATTCTGTATAACATCATCCTTGGCAGCTAATGGCCTGGAAAGTATTTCATCACTTCATGTGATATGAGTATCTCATATTGCTTCTTTTCGAATGCACAACACATCTGTGTCATGAACACATCTACCTTTTTTGCAACATGTCTCCCTCTAGGTACTGGCTGAAACCTTTTCTAGGATTTCTTTTGTTCTTAACATGCCTAAATAATCTCCTTTTTGTGATCCTTAGCCCTGCCAAGCATGGATTTTCCCTGATTTCTTTAACATTCCTTATCAATTTTTATAACTTCCAATTTGTATTGCTTGACATCTATATTCCCTTCCCCACCATTTGTTACATATTGCTTTCCCCCGTTACCTTCCCTTTGCCACTGAAGTGGGATTTTAGATAAAGTTGTTCACTTTCTTGACTGTGGAAATGTGGCTTTTTCGCTATCTAATAAACTCTCCTTAAAGACTCTTGCAATTTTCATTTCTATTATTCTCTCTAAATTTTTCTTTCCAACCAGTCTTGATGATAATTTGCCTCAGCTTTGGGGAATTAGCCCTTTCGAAGCACTAATCGTCTAGAGATATTACTGGTTGGGAACTGTTCTCAGTTATCCATTATCCGAAGAATGAAATTGTCATTTTTCAGTGTGTGAAGAGTGACCAATCTGCTTCCCCCATGAGAACAGCCTCGAGTAGGGCATATTAACATTGTCTCTCCACCCAGGCACTTGTACTGCAACCATCATCCTGGACGCTGGACACATCGAGGAAGTCGGGAGAACGTATGGTGCATGCAGGAGACACCGTTCTGCCTCAGACTTGGACACCTTCTCCCCTACTCCATGTCAGATTCCAACACAACCGACTTCACCAAGCCCTCCAGCTTCATCCTGCTGGGCATTCCTGGCCTGGAGACTGCCCATGTCTGGATCTCCATCCCCTTCTGCACCATGTACACCATAGCTGTCTTGGGGAACTTTATCATCCTGGTCATCGTGAAGATAGAGCCGAGCCTCTCCTTCTCTTCTCCTTCCTCACACACCCTTTTGGCCAGAATGTGGCCCTGCATTTCCACATGCTTATTGCCAACGCGTTCCTGCTTGTGCCCCCAATGCTACACCCCATCATCTATGGGGTGAGGACCAAACAGATCTGGTACAGGCTTCTCCTGCTATTTACTCATAAAAGGACCTAAAGTTTCTCCATTACCAATTTTGGTCGGGGTGGCAACTTTAAGGGAGATTTCTGGGGCCATTAGTCTCTTGAAAAATCTAATTTTTCGCATGTAATTTAGCTATTCGTTATAATGCTCCTGTCAGCTAATTTCTATCTAAAAGGAGTAAAATTAAATAAATATTTGACCCACTCAGCTCTAATACTAACATGTCATGACATCTTGTGGCCGGTCACTTGAGGGACACTGGTTAGGTTTAAAATTTGAATGTATATTCGTACTTTGTTACTAAGTCTATGGAGAGAGAGAGACCCCGTCAGGGCTCCTGGGTTCTACCTTAGCTCTGGAAAGAGAGTAGGATCTAATGGGTTACGGTGGGGGACAGATAGAGTATCCTAGGTTCTGACAGTGGCCCATTCCAGGTGCTTCCATGCAAATTAAAAGAACATGGCAATCATCAAATGATTAATGCCCTCTCTTCCACTCCTAGCTTCTGGAAAACAGAGGCTAGGGACACCATCCCTGCCCACCCTGGCTAATAGCTATTGATTGACCTCTCCTCATGGAACTGATCTAATTCTATTTGCAGCCATGTTATAGTTTTGGCCTTGATGATATCCTCTGGCAAGCAGCTCCACAGGTTGACTATGAAGAAATACTTTATTTTCTTTGCTTTAAATCTGCTGCCTATTAATGTTATTGGGTGACATATCCTGTGTTATAGAAAGGAGTAAATAAGATTTCCTTATTCAATTTTTCCACAGCAGTCATTATTTTTATAGACCTTTCTCATGCCTTCCCCCACCAGAGTCCTCTCTTTTCCAAGGTGAAAAGTCCCGGTCTTATTAATCTCACCTCATTTGGCAGCCATTCCATACCCCTAATCATTGTCGGGGTCCACGTGTTGTGTGTGGGTGTGATGGGTAGCGGGGAAATCACTCTTTCATTTTCCTTTGCTCTATACCTTGGCTTGCTTTTCTCCTGTGGCACAGACCAGAATACAGTCTTTTCCAGGACTTGGATGTATGGCTTATATAAAAATACAAAATTGGACCTCAGAGAGCTCTAGTTCCATAGACATATTGCTGTGACACTCTGTACCGCAAAGCAGCACCCTGGCGTCCCCGTATTCACCACTGTTATGTAATTAGAACAAATCTTGTACAACATTTGTCATGTGAGGTGCTAATGGAAAAATTATGGTGTGAATGGACTATTCAACTTGATGGCCCCTCAGTGAACACAATGGGAAGAAGCTTATCTCCACCTGATGGTCTTTCCTGTGAATGGGCTAATAGCTTTTAAATGATCTTTCTGCAGTTAAATCTTCTTTATAGTTTTTACCTAAAACAGTGTTGTGACAGTGTATGGAGTCTGGGGAACAATTGAGGAAATGGTGACTAATAATATAGTAAAATATCACAATGAGTTGTACAAGATATACCATGTGAGGTATCTGCAAAAATGTTATAATTTGCCAGATATGATAATCTCATTCATGCATTTGTATCACCTTTGTATTATGAGTTATAGATGCATATTTCTGTATTTCAAACTTGCGCCATGCTTCTGGGTGACACCCCCAGTCAGTTTGGCATCAGCACTGCCTATCATAGAATCATAGAATCATAGAATATCAGGGTTGGAAGGGACCCCAGAAGGTCATCTAGTCCAACCCCCTGCTCAAAGCAGGACCAAGTCCCAGTTAAATCATCCCAGCTAGGGCTTTGTCAAGCCTGACCTTAAAAACCTCTAAGGAAGGAGATTCTACCACCTCCCTAGGTAACGCATTCCAGTGTTTCACCACCCTCTTAGTGAAAAAGTTTTTCCTAATATCCAATCTAAACCTCCCCCATTGCAACTTGAGACCATTACTCCTCGTTCTGTCATCTGCTACCATTGAGAACAGTCTAGAGCCATCCTCTTTGAAACCCCCTTTCAGGTAGTTGAAAGCAGCTATCAAATCCCCCCTCATTCTTCTCTTCTGCAGACTAAACAATCCCAGCTCCCTCAGCCTCTCCTCATAAGTCATGTGCTCTAGACCCCTAATCATTTTTGTTGCCCTTCGTTGTACTCTTTCCAATTTATCCACATCCTTCCTGTAGTGTGGGGCCCAAAACTGGACACAGTACTCCAGATGAGGCCTCACCAGTGTCGAATAGAGGGGAACGATCACGTCCCTCGATCTGCTCGCTATGCCCCTACTTATACAACCCAAAATGCCATTGGCCTTCTTGGCAACAAGGGCACACTGCTGACTCATATCCAGCTTCTCGTCCACTGTCACCCCTAGGTCCTTTTCCGCAGAACTGCTGCCGAGCCATTCGGTCCCTAGTCTGTAGCGGTGCATTGGATTCTTCCATCCTAAGTGCAGGACCCTGCATTTATCCTTATTGAACCTCATTAGATTTCTTTTGGCCCAATCCTCCAATTTGTCTAGGTCCTTCTGTATCCTATCCCTCCCCTCCAGCGTATCTACCACTCCTCCCAGTTTAGTATCATCCGCAAATTTGCTGAGAGTGCAATCCACACCATCCTCCAGATCATTTATGAAGATATTGAACAAAACGGGCCCCAGGACCGACCCCTGGGGCACTCCACTTGACACCGGCTGCCAACTAGACATGGAGCCATTGATCACTACCCGTTGAGCCCGACAATCTAGCCAGCTTTCTACCCACCTTATAGTGCATTCATCCAGCCCATACTTCCTTAACTTGCTGACAAGAATGCTGTGGGAGACCGTGTCAAAAGCTTTGCTAAAGTCAAGAAACAATACATCCACTGCTTTCCCTTCATCCACAGAACCAGTAATCTCATCATAAAAGGCGATTAGATTAGTCAGGCATGACCTTCCCTTGGTGAATCCATGCTGACTGTTCCTGATCACTTTCCTCTCCTCTAAGTGCTTCAGGATTGATTCTTTGAGGACCTGCTCCATGATTTTTCCAGGGACTGAGGTGAGGCTGACCGGCCTGTAGTTCCCAGGATCCTCCTTCTTCCCTTTTTTAAAGATGGGCACTACATTAGCCTTTTTCCAGTCATCCGGGACTTCCCCCGTTCGCCACGAGTTTTCAAAGATAATGGCCAAGGGCTCTGCAATCACAGCCGCCAATTCCCTCAGCACTCTCAGATGCAATTCGTCCGGCCCCATGGACTTGTGCACGTCCAGCTTTTCTAAATAGTCCCTAACCACCTCTATCTCTACAGAGGGCTGGCCATCTCTTCCCCATTTTGTGTTGCCCAGCACAGCAGTCTGGGAGCTGACCTTGTTAGTGAAAACAGAGGCAAAAAAAGCATTGAGTACATTAGCTTTTTCCACATCCTCTGTCACTAGCTTGCCTCCCTCATTCAGTAAGGGGCCCACACTTTCCTTGGCTTTCTTCTTGTTGCCAACATACCTGAAGAAACCCTTCTTGTTACTCTTGACATCTCTTGCTAGCTGCAGCTCCAGGTGCGATTTGGCCCTCCTGATATCTTTCCTACATGCCCGAGCAATATTTTTATACTCTTCCCTGGTCATATGTCCAACCTTCCACTTCTTGTAAGCTTCTTTTTTATGTTTAAGATCCGCTAGGATTTCACCATTAAGCCAAGCTGGTCGCCTGCCATATTTACTATTCTTTCGACTCATCGGGATGGTTTGTCCCTGTAACCTCAACAGGGATTCCTTGAAATACAGCCAGCTCTCCTGGACTCCCTTCCCTTTCATGTTAGTCCCCCAGGGGATCCTGGCCATCTGTTCCCTGAGGGAGTCAAAGGGTTCAACCTAGCCAGCTTGATGGCTCATTGAGGACCATTGCCATGCAACTGACCTCTTGAGAGAGGGCAGATACACCTTATGGCTCAGCAAGGCACACAGGGACATGCCTATGGACAGAACTCTGAGGCTTTCAAGCTATGTTCTGGGCAACTTGTGTTTAAAACAAAGGAAGCACAGGCCGCATGGCAAAAGACTGTGAAAGGCAGCTGCAGTTTCTCCATTTTCCCTCAATCCTGCTTCTTACTTCTGGAGGAACTTCGCTACAGACTGAAGCTTTGAAAGGACTGAATGACCCATCCAAGCTGTGGATGTGATCCAGAAGGACTTTCAAGCCAGCAAACTCACCAATACTGCTGGGAACCTTGAAGTCTGTGTATGTTTGTGACAGTTTTACCATTTAACATCTCTCTTCTTGGTCTTTCTTTTTTCTTTATAATAAACCTTTAGTTTTAGACATTAAGGATTGGCTGGCAGCGAGGTATTTTGGATAAGATCCAATTATACTGACCTGGTGACATGGCTGACTCTTTGGGGTCAGAAGAACATTTTGAATATGTGAGCAGAGTGTTTTTAAGAAGCTTCTCACTCTACTGAACCTAGGTGCTGATTGGGAAACAGAGAACTTGAATGCAACATGAGGACTGTGTGATTTCTTTCCTTACTTCTTGATAACCCATGTGAGGGATCAGAAGCATAGTTTGTGACTGTTTGGGGAGTTTAACTTCAATGTTACCCACCAGTCTTGGGAGTATATGCTCTCCCTTTTGCAGCCAATCCTGACCTCGGCATTTCCACTGAGGTCTGCCCCAGACACACCAGGTCACAAGTGTGTTGTCTGAAGTGTAAAGGGAAATCTGCTCAGGAACAGGGGCTGGTGCATTGTCCTTTCCACATTGAGGGTGGGGGCACACTGGGTAAGAAACTTACACTGGTCAGGCTTTGGACCAGATTTGGGAAGACCCAGAAATCAGCTATGAAATAGCTGCTGGGAGAAGATACACCTCTTATTCCAGAGAGCACAGATCACAACTCTCTAGGTCCCAGTACTGGGAATGGGGATCACAAGGAAAGCATGAGATGGGAGTGGGTGGATTTTTTGCTTGAGCATAACCCTGGAGTTGGGAAGCAGCTCCAGAAAGGGCTATTCAGTATGCAAAGTCCCCTTACATCCTCACCTCACCAGACCCTGGAATATCAAGACAGCAAAAATGACCTTAGACTGAGATCCCACACTGAAGGGAACACTGAGGGGAAACGAACATCAGTAATTAAACACGTGTTAAGATTCGGGGAGGATTTGAAAGACACAATGTGTTTTGAACAAAGGAAACTGTCCAAGCAAAAAATGTGTTATAATAAAAATACTTGAAAATGCCTGCCTGTGATAAAAGATTTGCTGGGGTATTAAGAGATAAAGCATTTGATACTGATGGTAATTCCTATGAAAAGGTGTAATATGCATGACATTAGGAAAAAGCTTTTGGACAAGCTAGGAGTAGTAAACCAGCAGCCCTATGGGGATAGTGCTTCTCACTAACACCTGTAAACAGGCGCAAATCTTGTCACAGCAGGGGAATCTAATAACCTGGTCTGCTGTGTGGAAGGGGAAACTGAGGCAGACCTCTGTGACTAACACTTCTGCAGTAAACTAACGGGGGAGGGGTGACATTCTGCAGTGCAAAGCAACACCCAGACTTACCACAGTGATATGATTATGATATGTATTATAATGTATATCATGTAAGATATCAATGGAAATGTTATGATTTCCTGAATATGATTACCCTATTTGTATGTATGTATTATTTTTGTACCTATAGTTATGAATATTGTCTCTGTACCAGTATTTCAAATGTGTTTGCTCCTGGGTAACACCCACAAGGTAAAAAGAACAGGAGTACTTGTGGCACCTTAGAGACTGTCATAAATATAAAGGGAAGGGTAAACACCTTTAAAATCCCTCCTGGCCAGAGGATAAACCCTTTCACCTGTAAAGGGTTAAGAAGCTAGGATAACCTCGCTGGCACCTGACCACAATGACCCATGAGGAGACAAGATACTTTCAAAAGCTGAAGGGGGGGAGAGAAACAAAGACTCTGTCTGTGTGTGTGATGCCTTCCCCGGGAAAGGGGGCGTAGGGTTTGGGGAGGATTTTGGGGAGAAAGATGTTTCCAAGCGGGATCTTTCCTGGTGATATATCTATTAGATGCTTGGTGTTGGCAGCGATAAAGTCCAAGGGCAAAGGGTAAAATAGTTTGTACCTTGGGGAAGTTTTAACCTAAGCTGGTAAAAATAAGCTTAGCGGTTTTTCATGCAGGTCCCCACATCTGTACCCTAGAGTTCAGAGTGGGGAAGGAACCCTGACAGAGACTAACAAATTTATTAGAGGACAAGCTTTTGTGGGCTACAGCCCACTTCATCGGATGCATAGAATGGAACATAGAGTAAGAAGATAGATAGATACATACAGATAAGTTGGAAGTTGCCATACAAACTGTGAGAGGCTAATTAGTTAAGATGAGCTATTATCAGCAGGAAAAAAAAAACCTTTTGTAGTGATATTCAAGATGGCCCATTTAGACAGTTGACAAGAAGGTGTGAGGATACTAACATGGGGAAATAGATTCATTATGTGTAACGACCCAGCCACTCCCAGTCTCTATTCATACCCTGGTTAATGGTATCTTGTTTGCATATTAATTCAAACTCAGCAGTTTCTCCTTGGAGTCTGTTTTTGAAGCTTTTCTGTTGCAAAATTGCAACCCTTAAATCTTTTACTGAGTGGCCAGAGAGGTTGAAGTGTTCTCCTACCGGTTTTTGAATGTTATGATTCCTGATGTCAGATTTGGGTCCATTTATTCTTTTGCGTAGAAACTGTCCAGGTTGGCCAATGTACATGGCAGAGGGGCATTGCTGGCACATGATGACATGATAGGTTGTAGATCCTTGATGATGCGTTGGAGAGGTTTTAGTTGGGGGCTGAAGGTGATGGCTAGTGGCGTTCTGTTATTTTCTTGGTTGGACCTGTCCTGTAGTAGGTGACTTCAGGGTACTCTTCTGGCTCTGTCAATCTGTTTCTTCACTTCAGCAGGTGGGTGTTGTAGTTTTAAGAATGCTTTGTCTTTAGGTAGAGAGGAAGATCAAACCATGCTTGCCAGCTACAGAGTGTTAGTAACTTGAATACTGGGGACACAGCGACCCTGCTGGGCTCAGACAGGAGAATTTGTTCAGTCTCATTCCAGTGCTTAAAAACCCAGGTACACTGCACCAGAGAAATACCCACAATGAACCAGAGGAGCAGGCAGTCAGTTCAGCTGTGGGAATTCAATTCCACCTGGGAGAGACTGGGAGGAAGTGAACCGAGAGGGAGAGAACAAATCCAATGCAAACACTAATCCAGTCTCTCTCCTGCCTATAGCATCCCCCCCACACACTTGTTCCATGGCAGCTTTGGGATGGGAGGTGGAGGGCTGGGTCCTCAGGAAAGGCCGCTGGCTGCCCTCTATCCACAGGAACATCCTGTTGGTGTTGCTTTTACTGAGTCTCTTCCCCCAAAGTGCTCTCCGTGACTGATCCATTGGCAGGTTTCTGAGTGGAAGCAGTAGTGGAGTCCCAGGAGTGGGGAGCTCGCAAACCCCAGCTAGTTCTGAGAACCTCGGAGTCGCCTTGAGGGGATGGCAAAGGCTCAGGCTCCCTCTTCCAGCCTTTCCTCTGCATCCCACCCAACAAACAGTCCCTGCTAGAGTGGGAATCCATTTCCCCCTTGGTGTGAGGGAGAGACCAAAGTTACAACAAGGAAGTCGGGACTCCTGGGTTATGTCTGTCAACTTGTCACTCCTTCTCTGTGTCTCCCAGTGCCTCAGTTTACCTGTCTGTATAACGGGGATATGTTCATAGTGGCTTTCTTTTGCAAGGTGTTTTTAAGATCCTTCAATTAAAGGTGCTACACAGGATGATGATAGTTACTGAGGAGAATTACTGATCTCTGATCTCTTAGCGACTTCCCTGTGTGCCTGCAGAAAGTGTTTTTTCTCTCCCTCAGTCATCTGTCTCCAGATTTCTCTGTGTACTTTCTACCCAGCCATCCTGGGCTTTTACAAACCCCTTAGAGATCTAGGCATTGTCACTAGTTTTCTTCCTAATCAACTATAATTGTTAAATATACACAGAACAGCCAGTTCCTCTCTGACTCAGCACAGAACCCAGGAATTCTCGTCTCCCTTTGGGAAGGTCCCTTAATTACTGTTTACTCATAAAGCTGGAGGCAAGCTTGTGTCCAGCCTGTTTACATCCAGATGCTGCTTCTGCCCTAGAGGCAGAGTGAACCCCCCTGGGATTGCACAGAGCTATATTATAAACCATGCACACCCCAGTGTTGGCTCTCAGCGTGGGATGCTGCGGCAGATGCTGGGGTGAGAGAGGTGTGGGACACGACTACCTGGGGGGGATTCCCGGGAAGGAAACTTGCATCTCAGGATGCACAGGTACCATCTCTTGCTGAAGAGTGATCTGCTCAACCAACCCAGTGTAACATGGGTATGGTGGGATAGAGAGTGAGTCTGAGGCAAAACTCTTTTGGAGTTAAAACTAAGACTTGAGGAGCCAGGTATGTTAATGCACAGACACTGTTGCATCCTCCTCTTCCATTTGAGGGCTCTAGCTGCTACCAGGTGGGTGGAGGAGGGGGAGTGCTGAGGGTTGTAGCCTGATTTTTATCTGCTGGAAAGCATAGAGGTGAAAGAACTCCTCACTGGAACAATTATAAGAATTTTTCAACATTGGCGAGACATCTTGACTCCTAGCTTCATTTGAGAAGTTGCCTGAACTGTTATGCCTGAAACTTTCAAAAAACAGTTCAGCCGGAAGCTGACAACGAGTGTGGGAAATTTCAGTCCAAACTGTTAAAGTTAGGCAAACTTATCAGTAACTGAAAATGAGGCCTCCAACTGGAGGTGTCAGACAGCCTTAATTAAAAGTGCTGACACTATCACCACCTACAATGGCTAATCCATTTGTGAATCCCATTTAGCTACGCTCTTTGCTCCAGTAACATCAGAAGCAAGGATTTCCACAGGTCAATTATGGATTATGTAAACTATTTTCTTTTATCAGTGTTATATGTTCAGACTTCCAATGTAATTGAATGTTCCCGTGTTCGTGTGTTGTGAGACAGAGTAAATATAATTGCCTGTTCGACTTCCTTTATTGATAAATTCCTAGGGTTGAATGTCAGAAGGCAGCATAAGATCATCCATTCTGACCTCCTGTATAACACAGGTGATTAAATTTCACCCAGTTACCCCTGTGTTGGGACCAACACCTTGTGTTTGACTCAAACCTGGTTTATACTAGGATTTGAGATCATAGAATCTTAGAGCCACAGGGTTAAAAGGGACCTCAAGGGTTATCCAGTCTGTCCCCCGTCAAGATGCAGAATGTCTAGCCCATCCCAGACAGATGACTATCCAGCCGCTATTGGAAACCTCCATTGCAGGAGCTTCTATTACCTGCCACGGCATCTGTTCCATCCTCCTACCGTTCTTACAGTTCGGAAGTTTTTCCAGAGATATAATCTAAATTTGCTATACTACAGTTTGAACACATTGACTCTTGTCCCATTGTCCCGCCAGCTGTGGTAAGACAGAATAAGTATTCTCCAACTTTTTTTATGGCACCCTACTCCAACTCATCACTCCCCTGTTTATGTATCCAAGGATTGCATCACCCTTTTTGAGTTGGTTTTCCATAGGGACCCCTAAATCCTTTTGCAGGTTCATAATACAATGCCCTAGTCTATGGGTCGCGCCTGCCTTCCCTGTTCTGAGAAGATCACTTTGCATTTGACAGCACTAAAACATTTTGTTTGCATGGGCCCAGCTCACCAACGCTCCAGATCAATCGGTGTGCCTGCCCTGGCCTCCTCATTGTAACCACTCTGCCAATCATTGGGTAGTCCGCAAGTTTGATCTGCAGTCATTTTCTATTTGCTTCCGGATCATTGATGTAAATATCAAACACCACTACAAAAACCTCTTTTGACTGACAATGGCCCATTCACAACGGCTTTCTGACCTCCATCAGTTAGCCAGTTTAGTCCATTTAACATGTGCTCTACTGATATTGTATACGGTTCATTTTTTACCTGACTGTTTTCCTCACTAAATCAAATGTCTCAGAGAGAGTGAACATGCACTCTCATTAAAGGATGAAATTGGGTTTATTTGACAAGAACAGTTTTCCATAAACTGTCTTGTTGATTGGCATTAATTATATTCTTAGACTTTTGTTTGAACTAATCCCCTACCAGTTTGTGGATGATACCAAGCTGGCAGGGGTTGAAAGTACTTTGGAGGATCGGATGAAGATTCAAAATGATCTGGAGAAAGGGTCTGAAATTAATAGAATGAAAATCAAAAAGGACTAATGCAAAGTACTCCACTTAGGAAGGAACAATCAGTTGCACACTTACAAAATGGGAAATGACTGCCTAGGAAGGAGGACTGCAAAAAGGGATCTAGGGGGTCATAGTGGACAACAAGCTAAGTATGAGTCAACAGTGTAATGCTGTTGCAAAAAAATCAAACATTATTCTGGGATGTATTAGCAAGTCACAAGAAGTAATTTTTCCGCTTGATACCGCGCTGGTTAGGCCTCAACTGGAGTATTGTGTCCAGTTTTGTGCGCCACGTTTCAGAAAAAGTATGGACAAATTGGAGAAAGTCCAGAGAAGAGTAACAAAAATGATTAAAGGTCTAGAAAACATGACCTATAAAGGAAGATTGAAAGAACTGGGTTTGTTTAGTCTGGAAAAGAGAAGACTGAGAGGGGACATGATAACAATTTTCCAGTACATAAACTTTTGTTACAAGGAGTAGGGAGAAAAATTGTTTTTCTTAAGCTCTGATGATGGGACAAGAAGCAATGGGCTTAAATTGCAGCAAGGGAGATTTAGGTTGGACATTAGGAAAAACTCCCTAGCTGTCAGGGTGGCTAAGCACTGAAATGAATTGCCTAGGGAGGTTGTGGAATCTCCATCATTAGACATTTTTAATAGCAGGCTAGACCAACACCGGTCAGGGATGGATCGGTCAGTTTGTAATTCTGGTGTTCATAACTCTAAGGTCCTCCTGTAGATGCTGTAACATCCTTCTTGCCTGCTAATGGACTGGAAAGTGTTTCATCACCTCAGGTGATATGAGTTCATTATACTGTTTCTTTCCAAATGCAGAACAAAACTATTTCTTGAACCTTTTCTTCCTTTTCTGCAACATTAACAACTTTCCTTTCTCTCCCTAGTAATTGGCATAAATCTTTTCTAGGATTTCTTTTGTTCTTAAAATACGTAATAGTCTCTTTTTTGGGATCCATAGCTTTGCCAAGAATGGGTTTTCCCCTGATGTTGTTAACGTCTCTTATCGGTTTTCATAACTTTTGATTTGTATTGCTTGCTATCTATTTTTCCTTTTCCCCATTTGTTATATATTGCTTCTCCCCCCAACCTCCAATTGCTGCCTTCACTTTGCCACTGACCTGGATTTTTATCCAAACTTGCTCACTTTCTTGAGTCTGGAATTGTGACTTTTTAGCTATTTAGTAAACTCTTCTTAAAGAAATCCCAAGTTTCATTCCCATTTTTCTGTCTACATTTTTCCGCTCAGTCAGATTTGCTGATAATTTGCC
The DNA here is from genome assembly GCF_009764565.3 of Dermochelys coriacea. Lineage (NCBI taxonomy): Eukaryota > Metazoa > Chordata > Testudines > Dermochelyidae > Dermochelys > Dermochelys coriacea. Next base: position 1,681,690 of record NC_050068.2, read on the forward strand.
TCAACTCTGGGGATTAGACTTTTTGAAGCATTAAGTATCCATAGATATTACTACTTGGGAACTGTTCTTGGTCCATTTGAATGAATGAATTGAACGAATCACTTCCATTCTTTCTTTGTCTCTTCCCAAAACTAAACAGTCCCAAACTTTTCAGTCTGTCCACATATGCCATTCACATATGCCTCCCCCATTCTCACAGTCTGTCTCAGAAACCCTGTTTCTATCGGCTATATCCTTTAATAGAGACTGGGTGACCAAAACTGAATTCATGTCCAGAGCAGGTTATTCTCCATCCCATTACTGAGGCATCTGAACATTGTCTTTGTTTTGGCCACTCCTGCAAATGAGCCAGGGTTTTCATGGAGCTGCTATCAATGACACACAGGTCTTCTCCCTGAGGTCTGTTCTAGTTGGGATGTCTCTCTCAGCATGTTAGAGAAGCATGTTACAGAGAAGGTCTGACTGGATGATCTAATGGTCCCTTCTGACATTAAAACCTATGGATCTATGGATAAAGAAAGTAGAAATGTAGAGCAGGCATTTATATTTACTGTGTCTTCTAATGCACATACAAGGGAACATTCAGTTATATTTCAAGTCTAACATATAAAACTGATAAAAGAAACTTGTTAACATAGTGCATATTTGACCTTGTTAACATAACGCATATTTGACCTGTGGAATGGATTGCCACTGACATTATTGGAGCGAAGAGCTTAGCTGAATGGGATACACAAACGGTTTGGCCATTGTACATGGTGCTGGTGGCACGACCTTTAGTTAAGACTGTCTGACCCCTTCAATAAGAAGACCTCATTTTCAGTTGCTTATAACTTTGCCAAATTTTAGGCATTTGGACTGATATTTCCCAAGCTGCATGTATGCTTCCAGCAGAATTGTTTTTTGAAAGTTTTCAGAATAACAGGTTTCAGAGTAGCAGCCATGTTAGTCTGTATTCGCAAAAAGAAAAGGAGTACTTGTGGCACCTTAGAGACTAACAAATTTATTTGAGCATAAGCTTTTGTGAGCTACAGCTCACTTCATCGGATGCATTTGGTGGAAAATACAGTGGGGAGATTTATATACACACACAGAGAACATGAAACAATGGGTTTTATCTTGTACACTGTAAGAAGAGTGATCACTTAAGATGAGCTATTACAAGCAGGAAGGGGGTGGGGAAGGAGGAAAACCTTTTGTGGTGATAATCAAGGTGGGCCCATTTCCAGCAGTTAACAAGAACATCTGAGGAACAGTGCGGGGTGGGGTGGGGGGGAGAAATACCATGGGGAAATAGTTTTACTTTGTGTAATGGCCCATCCACTCCCAGTCTCTATTCAAGCCTAAGTTAATTGTATCCAGTTTGCAAATTAATTCCAATTCAGCAGTCTCTCATTGGAGTCTGTTTTGAAGGTTTTTTTGTTGAAGAATAGCCACCCTCAGGTCTGTAATCGAGTGATTGGAGAGATTGAAGTGTCCTCCGACTGGTTTTTGAATGTTATAATTCTTGACGTCTGATTTGTGTGCATTTATACTTTTACGTAGAGACTGTCCAGTTTGGCCAATATACATGGCAGAGGGGCATTGCTGGCACATGATGGCATATATCACATTGATAGATGCACAGGTGAACGAGCCTCTGATAGTGTGGCTGATGTGATTAGGCCCTATGATGGTGTCCCCTGAATAGATATGTGGACAGAGTTGGCAACAGGCTTTGTTGCAAGGATAGGTTCCTGGGTTAGTGGTTCTGTTGTGTGATGTGTGGTTGCTGGTGAGTATTTGCTTCAGGTTGGGGGGCTGTTTGTAAGCAAGGACTGGCCTGTCTCCCAAGATCTGTGAGAGTGATGGGTCGTCCTTCAGGATAGGCTGTAGATCCTTGATGATGCGTTGGAGAGGTTTTAGTTGGGGGCTGAAGGTGATGGCTAGTGGCGTTGTGTTATTTTCTTTGTTGGGCCTGTCCTGTAGTTGGTAACTTCTGGCTACTCTTCTGGCTCTGTCAATCAAATAAATGGACACAAATCAGATGTCAAGAATTATAACATTCAAAAACCAGTTGGAGAACACTGCAATCTCTTTGTTCACTCGATTACAGACCTAAAAGTTGCAATTCTTCAACAAAAAACCTTCAAAAACAGACTCCAGCGAGAGACAGCTGAATTGGAATTAATTTGCAAACTGGATACAATTAACTTAGGCTTTAAAAGAGACTGGGAGTGAATGGGTCATTACACAAAGTAAAACTATTTCCCCATGTTATTTCTCCCCCCCACCCCACCCCCCACTGTTCCTCAGATGTTCTTGTTAACTGCTGGAAATGACCCACCTTGATTATCACTACAAAAGTCCCCCCCCCCACCCCGCACTCCTGCTGGTAATATCTCGCCTTAAGTGATCACTCTCGTTACAGTGTGTATGATAAATCCCATTGTTTCATGTTCTCTGTGTGTGTATATTAATCTCCCCACTGTATTTTCCACCAAATGCATCCGATGAAGTGAGCTGTAGCTCACGAAAGCTTATGCTCAAATAAATTTGTTAGTCTCAAAGGTGCCACAAGTACTCCTTTTCTTTTCACATATCCCCTATCATCCTCAATCATCATGGACAGTAGAAAGGATGAATGGAACTATTAAACAATTAATATATTGAACAAAACTAGCCCCAGGACCGACCCTTGGGGTACTCCACTTGATACTGGCTGCCAAATAGACATGGAGCTATTGATTGCTACCCTTTGAGCCTGACAATCTAGCCAGCTTTCTATCCACCTTATAGTCCATTCATCCAGCCCATACTTCTTTAACTTAACTGGCAAGAATACTGTGGGAGACCATATCAAAAGCTTTGCTAAAGTCAAGGAATAATAATAAGGTCCAGAGTAACCTAAATAAATTGGAGGATTGGGCCAAAAAGATATCTGATGAGGTTCAAAAAGGACAAGTGAAGAGTCTTGCACTTAGGATGGAAGAATCCCATGCACCACTACGGAAGAATCCCATGCACTCCTACAGGCTGGGGACCAACTGGCTAAGCAGCATTTCTGCAGAATAGGACCTAGGGGTTTCAGTAAATGAGAAGCAGGATATGAGTCAGCAGTGTGCCCTTGTTGACAATAAATGATCTGGAGGATGGTGTGGATTGCACTCTCAGCAAATTTGCGGATGATACTAAACTGGGAGGAGTGGTAGATACGCTGGAGGGGAGGGATAGGATACAGAAGGACCTAGACAAATTGGAGGATTGGGCCAAAAGAAATCTAATGAGGTTCAATAAGGATAAGTGCAGGGTCCTGCACTTAGGATGGAAGAATCCAATGCACCGCTACAGACTAGCGAATGGCTCGGCAGCAGTTCTGCGGAAAAGGACCTAGGGGTGACAGTGGACGAGAAGCTGGATATGAGTCAGCAGTGTGCCCTTGTTGCCAAGAAGGCCAATGGCATTTTGGGATGTATAAGTAGGGGCATAGCGAGCAGATCGAGGGACGTGATCGTTCCCCTCTATTCGACACTGGTGAGGCCTCATCTGGAGTACTGTGTCCAGTTTTGGGCCCCACACTACAGGAAGGATGTGGATAAATTGGAAAGAGTACAACGAAGGGCAACAAAAATGATTAGGGGTCTAGAGCACATGACTTATGAGGAGAGGCTGAGGGAGCTGGGATTGTTTAGTCTGCAGAAGAGAAGAATGAGGGGGGATTTGATAGCTGCTTTCAACTACCTGAAAGGGGGTTTCAAAGAGGATGGCTCTAGACTGTTCTCAATGGTAGCAGATGACAGAACGAGGAGTAATGGTCTCAAGTTGCAATGGGGGAGGTTTAGATTGGATATTAGGAAAAACTTTTTCACTAAGAGGGTGGTGAAACACTGGAATGCGTTACCTAGGGAGGTGGTAGAATCTCCTTCCTTAGAGGTTTTTAAGGTCAGGCTCGACAAAGCCCTGGCTGGGATGATTTAACTGGGACTTGGTCCTGCTTTGAGCAGGGGGTTGGACTAGATGACCTTCTGGGGTCCCTTCCAACCCTGATATTCTATGATTCTATGATTCTAAGGCTAATGACATATTGGGCTGCATTAGTCGAAGCATTGCCAGCAGATCAAGGGAAGTGATTATTCCCTTCTATTCCGCACTGGTGAGGCCATATCGGGAGTATTGCATGCAGTTTTGGGCCCCCCACTACAGGAAGGATGTGAACAAATTGGAGAGAATCCAGCAGAGAGCAATGAAAATGATTAGGGGTCTGGGGCACATGACTTATGAGGAGAGGATGAGGGAACTGGGGTTATTTAGTCTGCAGAAGAGAACAGTGAGGGGGATTTGATAGCTACCTTCAACTACCTGAATGGGGGAATGAGGGGGCAGGGGTAAGCTCAGCTGTTCTTAGTTGTGGCAGATGACAGAACAAGGAGCAAGGTTTCATGTTGCAGTGGGGGGAGGTCTAGTTGGATATTAGGAAACACTATTTCACTAGGAGGGTGGTAAAGCACTGGAATGGGTTACCTAGGGAGGTGGTGGAATCTCCATCCTTAGGGGTTTTTAAGGCCCGGCTTGACAAAGTCCTGGCTGGGATGATTTAGTTGATGTTGATCCTGCTTTGAGCAGGGGGTTGGTCCAGATGATCTCCTGAGGTCTTTTCCAACCCTAATCTTCTATGATTCTATGAATAGATTTGACTACTCATAGGACAGAATGGGAAAAACAGGATCAAACAAAACCAGATGTGAAGAAAAATCTTTTGAGGTAAAATATGAAATATGGTGCAAAGATGGCAAAAATGTGACTTAGGAATATCTAAAACCAAATATTTGGAAGAAGAATGGAGGTATTTTTACATACTAAGAGAAGATGACCTGATGTTCTTGTTTAATTATGATCAGAATGATCTGAATATGAGTACTCTGAACTGTACCTTTTCGAGTTTGGGATTTGATGTAGTCACTCTAGATGTGACTAATGAATAAGAAATGGCTAATATTCATGTGAGATGGAATGAGTCAATGTCTCTCAAATAATGTTGATATGGTATAATGGATTGTGTTGATTCAGGAAAATTAATTCGGGAATATATTTTCAGGCATGTGATCTTTTTTATATTTATTAATCAGATATCACCAAACAAAACTGCACCAAGAATCGTGGCAGACAAGCACCCATATAGGAGGGGAGAAGTAGAATGCTCCTTCTTCCTGCAGGTGGACACTTTAACAACCTGAGCTACATGGAAGAAATTATTACCAATTATTCTATCAACAGGGTTATGGTTTATGTCAGGGTTCCTTTCCCATTCTGAACTCTAGGGTACAGATGTGGGGACCCACATGAAAGACCCCCTAAGCTTATTCTTACCAGTTTAAGTTAAAAACTTCCCCAAGGTACAAATTTGCCTTGGCCTTGAACACTATGCTTCCACCACCAAGTGTTTTAAACAAAGAACAGGAAAAGAGACCACTTGGAGACGTCTTCCCCCAAAATATCCCCCCAAGCCCTACACACACCACTTCCTGGGGAGGCTTGAAAATAATATCCTCACCAATTTGTTACAAAATCATCAAAGACCTAAACCCCTGGATCTTGGAACAATGGAAAAATCAGTCAGGTTCTTAAAAGAAGGATTTTATTTTAAAAAAAGAAAGATAAAAATCATCTCTGTAAAATCAGGTTGGAAATTACTTTACAGGGTATTCAGATTCAAAACACAGAGGATCCCCCTCTGGGCAAAACCTTAAAGTTACAGAAAACAGGAATAAACCTGCCTCTTAACACAGGGAAAATTCACATAAAACAAAAAATGAACTAATCCGCCTTGCCTGGCTTACCTAGACCGGTTGCAATATTGGAGACTTGGATTAGGATGGGTTGGAGAAGATGGATTTCTGTCTGGCCTCTCTCAGTCCCAAGAGAGAACAACCGCATAAACAAAGAGCACAAACAAAAGCTTTCACCCCCTCCCCAAGATTTGAAAGTATCTTGTCCCCTTATTTGTCCTTTGGGTCAGGTGCCAGCCAGGTTAGCTGAGCTTCTTAACCCTTTACAGGTAACAGGATGTTGCCTCTGGCCAGGAGGGATTTTATAGCACCGTATGCAGAAAGGTGGTTACCCTTCCCTTTATATTTATGACAGTCTACTACCCCCACTCATAATACAGCTTCCAAACCCACCATTTGTATGTGCACTTTCACCAAAGGCACAAGGATTCCTTAACCTGTTACTAAAAAAGCTCTGCCATCTGTCCTGACAGTAAATCATCTTCCTACACTATACTCCACCTAACTACAGAAATTTCTGCCCCTGTATCTTCAAACCTAAGGCATTCCCTGCCATTAATTCTGACAGACTTGAATGCTTCATGCTTACTTGTTGAAAGGCTAATTTTACACACCCAGCATGATAAGAATCAGCTGCCAGAGGGGCTTCTTTGCTCAGTATCATAGCATTCATATGAGGAACCTGAAACCAAGTTCCATACAGAGGCTGGGATTTCTCCTTTCCGGCCTAAGGCCACCTCCCTAGGAAAACTCTTTTTTCCATGTTTTTAGATATTCTGTTGTGTGGGGAGCAAGACCAAATGGTGATGATATTTCTCCCTTTTTTAATTTCTACCATCTGAGGGGAAACTTCATTTTTCCAAGCAAAATCCCCCAGCATAGTTAGTGGGAAAAGTACAGGCACAAGATGGAGTCCAGTGTCATATGAGCTTATCACATGTCCTTAAATAACTCTATGAGTCATAGCAGGGGCTATCGTCCTTATTCTGGTGACAACATCCCCAGGAAAGTCCATCAGGTGAGGATAAATTTCTTCCATGGCTATTGTGCTCATTGATGAGCCATGACCTTGAATAGTCTGTTCACAATTTGCTGGCTAGACTGGATGTAAACTACCTTGTGATAGTTGTCAGAGGAGCAAACACATTTGAAATGCAGGTACATAGTCAATATTCATAACTTCAGATTAAAAAATGTGACATGTATACAAAAAGGATAACTATATTCAGCAAACCAGGATTTCTCTACAGACACCTCACATGACAAATTTTGTACAAGATTTGTTGCAATTATATAACTGGTGAATATGGGGGTTCCAGGATGTTGCTTTGGGGTACAGAATGTCACATAAATATATCTATAGAACTAGAGCTTTCTGAGATCTAATTTTGTATTTTTATATAAGTCATATATCCATGTCCTGAAAAAGACTACATTCTGGTCTGTATCACAAGAGGAAAACAGGTTTCAGAGTAGCAGCCGTGTTAGTCTGTATTCGCAAAAAGAAAAGGAGTACTTGTGGCACCTTAGAGACTAACAAATTTATTAGAGCATAAGCTTTCATGAGCTACAGCTCACTTCATCGGATGCATGAAGTGAGCTGTAGCTCACGAAAGCTTATGCTCTAATAAATTTGTTAGTCTCTAAGGTGCCACAAGTACTCCTTTTCTTTAAGAGGAAAACAGAAAAGGAAAATGAAAGACTCTTTTCCCCACTACATATCACACACGCAATATGTGACCCTCTGAAAATGTCCTTCTCACTTTCCTTGTTCAGCGAGTGTCACCTGCATTTTCTGTTTGTCGGACCTAAGCCGCACACATATTACTGGATCAACAGACCTTTTGCCACAGTATCTGGGGAGCCATTTGTCCCATCAGTCATCATCAACATCTTCATGGCAAATCCCAAAGGAACGTAGCCTCCTTGAAAACCATGCGCTGCCCGGATCGATCTCTGGAAAGGTGATTAAGGGGATAAGGTTGTATATTTGTGCAGTGGCAGTCTTGTTGTGCCACCAAAACATTTGTTGCCTATGTGATTGCTGGCCATGTAGAGGACATCCTTGTTATGCCCTGTCATAAATATAAAGAGAAGGGTAACCACCTTTCTGTATACAGAACTGTAAAATCCCTCCTGGCCACAGGCCAAACCCTTTAACCTGTAAAGGGTTAAGAAGCTAAGAAAACCTTGCTGGCACCTGACCAAAATGACCAATGAAGAGGCAAGTTACTTTCAAAGCTGAGGGGAGGAAACAAAGGTTTTCTCTGTCTGTGTGATGCGGGGAACAGAAAAGGAATGGAGTCTTAGAACTTGTTAGTAAGTAATCTAGCTAGAGATGCATGAGATTTCCTTTTGTTTAAATGGCTGGTAAATAAGCTGTGCTGAATGAAATGTAGATTCCTGTTTTTGTGTCTTTTTGTAACTTAAGGTTTTGCCTAGAGGGATTCTCTATGTTTTGAATCTGACTATTCTGTAAGGTATTTACCATCGTGATTTTACAGAGGTGATTCTTTTACTTTTTCCTTAATTAAAATTCTTCTTTTAAGACCCTGATTGGTTTATCATTGTTCTTAAGATCCAAGGGTTTGGGTCTGTGGTCACCTATGCAAATTGGTAAGGATTTTTATCAAGCCTTCCCAAGGAAAGGGGGTGTAGGGCTTGGGGGGATATTTTGGAGGGAAGACGTCTCCAGATGGGCTCTTTCCCTGTTCTTTGTTTACAATGCTTGGTGGTGGCAGCATAGGGTTCAAGGACAATGCAAAGTTTGTACCTTGAGGAAGTTTTAACCTAAGCTGGTAAGAATAAGCTCAGGGGGGCTTTCATGCAGGTCCCCACATCTGTACCTTGGACTTCAGAGTGGAGAAGGAACCTTGACATGGTGGCAGATCGGTGGGATCATTTTAAGATTTTTTTTAGCTAATTTTCAGGGGGGGGGTTAGATCCTTTTGAAGCAGAAGAACAGTAGGATTTTAAAAGGACATTTTTTTTTTCATTTGGGCTGCTTGGAAACAGGTTTTAAGCTGAAAGCACTTAGAGGTTTTTTTTTTGTCTCTGCCTGGGGGCCAGAGCAGAGACAAAAGGGATTTATCTTTTTTGAGCTGGAGTTTTCTCTACCTCCAAGCAGAGTAGTTAACCTCCTGCAGGGAAATTCACAAATTTTTCACAGACCTGAAGAGGGTTGTTTGTTGTTTTTTAAGCTAAGAGCAACTAGAGGGTTCTCTGTCTATTTGCCTGGAGACAAAGGATTTTTCTGTAGGCTGAGAATAGCTATCAGAGAACACAGGTATCGTATTACAGCACAGCAAAATATTACAAGACAAGTTTTCTGGTTTTTTTTAAACTCTTACGTTTAAAGTTAGTTAAAAACAGAGAGGCTAAGATGACAGAATCCAAGATGGAAAAAGCCAAAGAGGCTGCCCACAGGAGAGAAATGGAAGTAAAGGAAAAAGAAATGGAGGCAAAGGCTAAAGAAATGGAGGAGAAAGAAAAAGAGAGGAAGCATACACTGGAGATGTAGAAGGCAAAGGCTTAGCAGAATATAGCGGATAACCCTAACAATCCTTACCCAACAATCCACAAATGGGAGCGACTATGTCCACAGTATGATGAATCCAGTGATATTGCTGAATATTTTATCACCTTTGAGAGACCGTGCACACTTCATCAAATTCCTGAAGATGACCACATTGGTTGCAAAATTGACTGGAAGAGCTCTGGACATATTCAATAAGATGCCTATTAATGAGGCTTCTGACTATAATAAATTCAAGGATTTGGTTTTCAGGCAATTTCAAGTTACACCTGAAACTTACAGAGTAAAATTTAGAGCCCTTAAGAGAGGACCTGGACTAAGTAATGTGGCTTATCTAAACCAGATAAAGGATCTGTGATATAAATGGGTCAAAGGAAGGGGTGTCACTAGCTTTGAAAGAATGTGTGATTTCATGACTCAGGAGCAATTCCTGAATATGTCCAAGGAGGAAATAAAACAGTGTTTATGGGATAAGAAAATAGACTCAGCAGAAAGTCTTGCTTCTTATGCTGATCAATATGAGCAGTCCCAAAACACCAGAGAGGTGGGGAAAACCAGAGTAAAATGGGTGGAGGGAGGAGAAAGAAACAACTCTGGTCACAGTTGGAGTGGATACCAGAAGGGACAACCTCAGACCACACCCTACTACCAGGGGGGCAGCCCAAGGCCCCAAGTACACACCAAGGAGCACTCCAGACACCTTATTGTCCCAGCACCCTGTTCTCCAGCAACCCATCTCGCCCCAGTGATTCATCAGTTGGACGATGTTTTAAATGTAACGAGCCGGGGCATGTAAAGGCCAACTGCCCCAAGAACCCCAACAGATTACAATTCATTGCACCGGAATCACACCAGAGGTCCTCAGGCCCACATACCTCCCAGATACCCTCAGATTGGAGGGAAACTGTGAGTCTGGGCAGGAAGAAGGTCACCGTGTGGAGGGACACCAGAGCACAAGTGTCGGCTATCCATGCTTCCTTAGTGGACCCCAATTTAATCGACCCAGAGATCCAAGTAACAATTCAACCCTTCAAGTCCAACTTTTTCAATTTGCCTACAGCCAATTTGCCTGTCCAGTACAAGGGCTGGTCAGGAGCGTGGACTTTTGCAGTCTATAGTGATTATCGCATCCCCATGCTGTTGGGGGAAGACTTGGCCAATCATGTGAAGCTAGCCAAGAGGGTGGGAAGGGTCACCTGCAGCCAGGCTAAGCAAACTGTCATGCCGAGCTCTGTTCTGGAAACTTCTACCAGGACCCGGTCAGAGGTAAATGGATCCAGTCCCAGAGACCCAGACAGAGCCAGTCCCAGAACCAGAACTGGTGGAACAACCAGCACCAGAACCAGTGCCAGGTGATTCTTTTACTTTTTCTTTAATTAAAATTCTTCTTTTAAGAACCTGATTGCTTTTTCATTGTTCTTAAGATCCAAGGGTTTGGGTCTGTGTTCACCTATGCAAATTGGTGAGGATTTTTATCAAGCCTTCCCCAGGAAAGGGGGTGTAGGGTTTGGGAGGAAATTTTGGGGGGAAGATGTCTCCAAGTGGGCTCTTTCCCTGTTCTTTGTTTAACACACTTGGAGGTGGCAGCATAGGATTCAAGGACAAGGCAAAGTTTGTACCTTGAGGAAGTTTTTAACCTAAGCTGATAAGAATAAGCTTAGGGGGTCTTTCATGCAGGTCCCCACATCTGTACCCTAGAGTTCAGAGTGGGGAAGGAAACTTGACATGCCCACTTCAGAATTTGCTAGTCTTTTACTCTGATAATGTATCCCCAGTAAGAAATCTGTCAAAACCTACACAGCGCTGAAGGGGGCATTTGCTGGCTTCAGCTTCGAATATCCTCAATCCTGATCTTGTGCTGCCCCTTTGTATGGAGCAGCTACTAGGAGTCCATGAGCATTGAAAATATCAGTCTGGAGTTCCTCAGCCTTCCTCATCTCCCACCCCCATTCGCTCCCATCCGCTGGTCTATAGAGCTACTGCTTTTAGCAAGCCTGCTGCCATGACATCCCCACAAAGGCTGCGGAATGGAGCAGGGCAGATGATGGAACAAGGATACAGATGATTCATATAATGAAACATGAGTTATTAGTTATGACACAGCATCAGAAAGGTTTATGCAACTAGCAGGCTAATAGACCCAAATTGATATTCCATATGAGGAGAGATTAAAATGACTGGGACTTTTCGGTTTTGAAAAAAGACAACTAAGGGGGATATGAGAGTGTAAATAAAACCATGAATGGTTTGGAAAAGTTCAGTCAGGAAAAGTTATTTACTTCTTCAAATAACACAAGAACTAGGGGTCAGCCAATTAAATTCATACGCAGCAGATTTAAAGCAAACAAAGGAAGTATTTCTTCACAGTTGACCTGTGGAACTCTTTTCCATGAGATGTTGTGAAGGTCAAAACTATAACAGGGTTACAATAAGAACTAGATAAGTTAATGAAAGGTAGGTCCATCAATAGTTATTAGCCAGGAAGCCAATGCCATGTTCTGTGTGCCCCAGCCTCTGTTTGCCAGAAGCTGAGACAGTACGATAGGGGATGGATCACTCAGAATTTTCCAGTTCTGTTCATTCCCTCCCTGTTCATTCCCTCTGAAGCACCTGGTATTGGGCACTGTTTTGAGCTAGGATACAGGGCTAGACAGACCATTCATCTTACCCAGTATGGCCAATCTGATGTTATATAGTCCCTAGATGTATCTGCCCCCCTGCCTTAGTCCACTGTACCCCACTCCCCTCCCAGAGCCCCAGTCCCCTGCCAGAAGGCCTGATGGGGTCTCTCTCTCTCTGCAGAGTTAGTAACAAAGTAAGAAGATACATTAAATGTTTAAACCTAACCAGTGTTCTTAAGTGACCAGCCAAAAGATGTCAGAACATGTTAGTATTAGAGTTGAGTGAGTGGATTATTAATTTAACTGTATTACTTGTATATAGGAATGTGATACAGTATTCCTGTCAACTAATTGCTAAGTTATCTGTTAAAAACATAAGATTTCAAGAGCCTAACTAGCCCCTGGAAGTGCATATGCATCAAGGTGGTTGGGAGGTGGTAATGATCCAGTGAATGATAGGCAGAAGGAGGAGAGCAGTGAGCAACAGGTGTGGGACCTTGGTGAAAGAAGTGGGCGGGGCCGCATGGGTCCCGTTACCTAAAATTAGAAAGGAGGCAACCCTATGAGTTAATGAGTTCTATGTAGACCGATGCCCCAGTCTGTCCCACTGAAACAGCACAGTAAGGTCAGGAAAGGATTAATGTCACCTTGACTGTCAAATCAGTAATTCAGGGAAAAGGGCCCAGCACCATGTCACCAGCCAGCTCTGCTCGGAGCTTAGTGTGAGAGCCAGAGCACCAGGAGAAAACTTTAGGCCCCTTTATGAGTAATGAGCCAGAGCAGCCTGCCCCGGATCTGTTTAGTCCTCACTCCGTAGATGATCGGGTTTAGCATGGGGGGTACAAGGAGGTACATGTTGGCAATGAGAATGTGTAAATGCAGGGGCATATTGTGGCCAAACCGGTGCATGAGGGAGGAGAAGAGAGTTGGGATGTAAAAAGCTAAGATGACACAGAGATGCGAGCCGCAGGTCCCAAAAGTCTTGAGCCTGGCGTCCTTTGTGGGGAGGCTGAAAATGGCCCTGAGGATCTGGGTATAGGACATGATGATAAAACACATATCCAGACCAATCACAAAGAATGCCACAGAGAGGCTGTAGTAACTGCTGATGCGGATGTCTGCGCAGGCCAATTTCACCACGGCTATGTGCTCACAGTATGAGTGGGGGATGATGTTGGTTTTGCAATATGGCCACTGCCTTGCGAGTAAGGGATAGGGCAGTATGAGCATGCCGCCACGCAGCACCACAGCCAGGCCAATCTTGGCCACTATGGAGTTTGTCAGGATAGTGGAATGTCTCAGGGGATGGCAGATGGCCACATAGCGATCGAAAGCCATGGCCACAAAGATCCCAGACTCCATCCCTGAGAAGCAGAAAATGAAGTACAGCTGGGTGAGGCAGGCATTGAAATCTATTTCCCTCGAATTGAACCAGAAGATGCTCAGCGTTTTGGGGAGGATGGACGTAGACAGGACCAGGTCGGTGACAGCCAGCATGCAGAGGAAATAGTACATGGGCCAATGGAGGCTCGGCTCACTCTTCACGATGAATAGGATGGTGAAGTTCCCCAATAAGGCTATGGTGTACATTGCACAGAAGGGGATGGAGATCCAAATGTGGGCTGCCTCCAGACCAGGAATGCCCAGCAGGATGAAGGTGGAGGGGTTGGTGAAGTCAGTTGTGTTGGAATCTGGCATAGAGTAGGGGAGAAGGTGTCCAACTCTGAGGCAGACCGATATCTTCTGCAGACCCCAACTTCCTGTATGTGTCCAGGCCTAGGGTGATGGTCTCATTACAAATGCCTGGATGGAGAGACATTGTTAATATATGCACTACTGGGGGATATTCTGATGAATGAAGCAAATTGGCTGATCTTCATACATTGAAAAATGACATTTTCCTTATTCATATTCCTTATTTCCTTATGGCAATTTCATATTTTATGGTGTTCTGTGCTTCAATAATTCCCACACATCATGGTGTGGGAAACCTTAATAGACACCAGCAGGAAACAGAAGTGTGGATACTGTTATCAATCATTGATCCTTAGGCCTTTTCTACACTGCCAAGTTTTTTCGCCAAAAGGCAGCAACAGTGGCGGTGTACACTCTGCAAAGCCACTTTTGATGGCGTAACTCGGCAGTTTCAGTGACACAATAAAACTACCTTGACAAAAGTTGTAAGGCTTTTTACTCAAAAGTTTTGTCATTGAAGTGCCAGTGTAGACACTTGCAATTGATTTTATCATAGCAATAGGCCTTTGGAAGGTGTCCCACAATGCCCATCCTGACCACTCTTGTCAGAAGTTTGAACTCCTCTGTTCACCTCTCCCCCTTTGAAGGCCCGGGAATTCAGAAACTCCCCTTCCTGTTTGCTCGGCATGGAGAGTTTACATCATGTTTTCCCAGGTGGCCATGGCTGCTCCACCCAGGAAACGCTCTCCCACTTGGACCACTGCAGAGCTGCTGGATCTCCTAAGTATTTTGAGAGAGAAGGTTGTGCAGTGCCAGCTGCACTCCAGCTGTAGGAAGTTTGATACCTATGGGCAGATTTCACACAGCTTGTGGGAAAAGAGCTGTGATCAGGACACACTGCAGTGCACAGCAAAGGGGAAGGAGCTGAGGCATATGTGCCAGAAGGCAGGGGAGGCAAATGGTCCCTCTGATTCTGATCCCCAGACCTGCCATTTTTATAAGAAGTTGAATGCTATTCTCGGTGGCGACCCCTCAACAATGGCCAAGACCCATGTGGATACTTCCTCGGCCTGCAGCTGACAGAAACTGGAGCTAACCCAGAGAAGGAAGTCATTGATAAAGAGGTGGAGGCAGAAGGAGAAGTGGAGGCCATGCCAAGGTCGCCTGGTGCTCTGTCCAGTTAGTACTGTCTGCAGTATTCTGGTGCAGACAAGACACAACAGAGGAAGTGGAGGGAAAGTGACAAGCATGAAACAATAGAAAATGAAGCATACACTAGGGATGCAATGGAGAGGTGGATAAAAGTTTTGGAGCAGCAAACCGACATGCTGCAGTCCCTCGTAACCCTCCAGACTGAGCAGGTACATGTCTGCCTTCCCCTTCAGCACTTTCAGAGCTCTTTCCCATGCCCTCCCCAGACTGTACCCGCACATCTATTTCCGATTTCTGGGATTTCACGCTTTCCCCTACACTCCACCCCCACAGACAGCTTTTCAAATGACAGCTGGACTTATGCTCAGCTCCAAAATTCAGCCCTCTCCTGGTACCTCAATTTCCCATGCATGGTGTTGGGGTTTTTTTTGACAATAAAATTATTTGTATAATAAGCACTCTTTGTTTCCATCCAAGTTATGATAGCAGATGGCAGCAGCAAAAGAATATTTAGTTTTATCATTTCTGTACATTGAATACTGGCTCTGAAGTATCACAACTGCTTCCTACCCAACCAAAACTGGACTTCATTATGCATTACAGTAAGAACCACAGCACCAAACGTTACTAGTTCTTATCTTCAAAGTGTTGCCTCAGAGCCTTCCTGATTTGAATTGCTCCCATTGTGCCACTATAACAGCCTTGATATCTGGCTGCTGATTTTCAGCAGCCAACTCTTCTGCTTCTCCATTCTGAACATTTACCATTTATTCCTACCCTTTGTTCCCTGTCTTTTAACCAGTTCTCAACCCATGAAAGGATCTTCCCTCTTAACAGCCAAGTGTTCTGCCTCAGCAAGCCACCTCGAGAACACTTGTCATCCTCTCCTTCACAATTATTATGCAATGTGCAACACATGGCTTTGACCATGGGGATATTTTCCACATTGAGGTCTAACCTACAATAAAGGCATCACCATGTGCCTTTAATCTGCCAAATGCACATTTCACAGTCATCCTGAACCTACTCACTCTATTGTTGAAACTCTCCTGACTGCTATCCAGGTTTTCCACGTATGGCTTCATGACATTAAGAGATATGCTGGGTCTCTCAGGATCAGTATAGGCATTTTGACATCCCCTATGGGGATCGTCTGGTCTGGAAAGAAAGTCCCCACTTGCACATTTTAGTAAAGGATGGTGTTCCTAAAGATTCATGCACTTTTCCAGATCACCCTGCATTGTTGTCAATGAAACACCTACGGTGATCCACAAGCTCCTGCAACACCACGGAGAAGAATGAATCGGAAGATGGCCCAGTGCCAAAATTGGAATATGTGTGACCTCTATTGCACCTTCGCAATTGGGGAAACCCATTACTGCAAAGCCATCCAGCACTTCATGAACATTCCACTAAACTTTCAGCAGAAAATCTCGGCCAGTCTAGACATAGCCTTAATGCAAACAAAGCCTGGCTAGAGATTGCACGCTCTCGGGAGTTTCCCATTCACCTGTTTACTCAAAATGTGAGTGGAAAAAAATCAAACCTTTGCCAAGACATGTGACGGGAAAACACCCCAACTAGAACACACCTCAGGGAAAAGACCTGTCTGTTATTGATAGCAGATCCATGGAAACGCCAAATTATCAGCACAGAAATCTGGAAATGAATTACCCAGAAAAATAGGAATGAATATTGGGAGTGCTTGAAGAAGAGGGAAATAGAAAGGGGAAATAGAAAAATCCATGCTTCACAGGGCTAAGGATCACAAAGAGAAGGTTATTTACTATATTAAGAACAAAAGAAATCTTAGAAAAGGTTTAGGCCAATTTCTAGAGGGAGAAAGGAGACTACTTAATGTTGCAGAAAAAGTACCCGTGTTCAACAAATACTTTTGTTCCACAGTTGTAAAGAAGCAATATGAGGTACTCATATCACATGAGGGGATAAAATACTCTCCAGTCCATTAGCTGTCAAGGAGGATGTTAAACAGCATCTACCGTAGAACCTTAGAGTGACAAACACCAGAGTTACTAACTGACCAATCAGCCACTCATCTCATCTGGAACCAGAAGTATGCAATCAGGCAGCAGAGGGGGAAAAAAAAAAGGGAAAGAAAGAAAGAAATACACGAGCATACTGAGTTGAAAATAAACAATTAAAAATAAATGGAAAGTTTTTAAAAAAGGTTTGATAAAGTTAGGAAACAATGGAAAAGCTGATATAGGATTAGTTAAAAAAAAAAAGATAGGAATATAATTCATGCCAGTCAACAACAGGGTTTATGGAAATAGGGCTTGTTAAATAAACCCAATGTCATTCTTTAATGAGAGTGCACATTTGGTTGATCAAAGGAGTCACGCAGATGAAATGAACTTTGATTTCTCTGAGGCATTTGATTTAGTAGGAGACAATATTCAGATAAAAAATGAACACTATCCAATCTCAGTAGAGCACACATAAAATGGACTAAAAACTGTCAATGGGCCATTGTTAGCGAGCTGGGCTGTTTCTAGTGGGGTTCTGCAGGGATCAGTTCTAGGCCTGATGCTATTCAATATTTTCATCAAGGATCTGGAAGCAAATAGAAAATCGTTGCAGATTAAATTTGTGGATGACCCAAATATTGGCAGAGTGGTTACAATGAGGAGGCCAGGGCAACACACTGATACATTTAGATCATTTGGTGAGATGGGCCCATTCAAACAAAAGGTTCTAACAAAGTCAAATGCAAAGTTATCCTCTCGGAACAAGGAACGCAGGCCCGACCATAGACTAGGGTACTATGTTATTGCAAGATGTGACCCTGAAAAGGATGTAGAGGTCATTATGGACAACCACCTCATCGTGTGTTCCCATTGTGATCCTGGGGCCAAAAGGGATGATGCGATCCTTAGATGAATAAACAGGGGACTGGTGAGTTGGAGCAGGGGAAGGAATAAATTTGTTAGTCTCTAAGGTGCCACAAGTACTCCTTTTCCTTCTGCGAATACAAACTAACACGGCTGCTGCTCTGAAACTTCTGCACATGGCATTGGTGAAACCGACTTTGTCCAGTCCTGGGATCCACACTTCAAAAAGGATGTTGAAAAATTGGAGAGGGTTCAGAAAAGAGCCACAAAAAAATATTGAAGGCTGGAGAAAATGTCAGACAGTGAGAGACATAAAGAGCTTCATCTATATATCTTATCAAAAAGACAAGTGGAGATTTTCATGGGGAGAAAATTGTTGGTAATAACGGGCTCTGTAATCTAGGAGAAAAGACAGATCAAGGCCTAATGGCTGGAAGCTGAAGCAGGACAAATTCCAATTGGAAATACAGGCCAAATATTTAGCACTAATGGTTGTTAACCATTGGAACATGCTGCAAAAGGAAATGGTGGATTCTCCAACTCCGCATGTCTGCAGATCCTGGTTTGATGCTTTTCTGGAAGATCTGCTTGAGGGCTTGTCTACACTTAAACCACTACAGTGGAGCTGCTGTAGTGCTTCAGTGTAGACACTACTTACACTGACAGAAGGGGTTCTCTTGTCAGAGCAGGTAATTCATCTCCCTCATGCTGTCTACACTGGGGTTAGGCTGATATAACTGTATCTTTTATGGGTATGGAGATTTTTGCTATTGCAAAAAAAGAAAGTACAATATTAGGTTGCATTAGTGGAGATATAGCATGCAAGTCATCGTGGGTGATAGCACAGCCCTACTTGGCACTGGTTAGATCTCAATTGGAGGCCTCAGCTGGATACTGTGTACAATTTTGGTCACCAATGTACAAGAAGGATGTAGAGAAACTGGAAAAGGTCCAGAGGAGAGTGACAAAGATGATTTGAGGGATGGAATATAAGGCATACAAGCAAAGGCTGAAGGAACTTGGTATGTTTATTTTGGAATATAGTAGGTTAAGGGTGGATATGATAGCAGTCTTCAAATAGGTCCATCAATTGCTATTACCCATGATGGGCAGGGATGGTGTCCCTAGCCTCTGTTTTCCAGAAGCTGGGAACGGGCGACAGGGTATGGCTCACTTGATGATTACCTGTTCTGTTCATTCCCTCTGGGGAACCTGGCAGTGGCCACTGTCAGAAGACAGGATACTGGGCTAGATGGACCTTTGGTCTCACCCAGTATGGCCATTCTTATGTTCTTATATTCTTATGTAATACTTGAAAGGCTGCCGTGAAAAAAAAGGAGAAAAGTTGTTCTCTCTTCCTGCAGAGGGCAATGCGTTCAAACTACATCACAGCAGATTTAGATTAAATATCAGGAGGAACTTCCTAACTCTGAGAACAGTAGGACACCGGAATACATGCCTTGGGAGGCTGTAAAAGCTCCTTCTCTGTAGGTTTTCCAAGGAGGCAGGATAGCCATCTGTCCTGAATGGTTTACATGCAACAAATCCTGAATTTTAGCAGAGGGTTAGACTACACGAACCTTGCGATCCCTTCTCATCATGTGGCTTTATGATTCTATGATGTGAAATTCTAGTGTAGACAGAGCCTTTGTGAAACACAAATTGTGGATCTCAATAAATGGGTAACTGGGTGAAAAGTAATGGCCTGTGTTATACAGGAGGTTGGAATGGATGATCAAATGGTCCCTTCTGGCTTTAAACCCTATGAATCTATCCACAAAGAAAATATATCAGGCATTCATATTTATTGTGTCTCATAACACAAGTATAAGGGAACACTAAATTACAATGACCGTTTCAGTGTCGCTGAATGGGTTTCACAAATGGATTGGGCATTGTAGGGGGTGCTGGTTGCACCGCCTGTAGTGTAGGGGGTCTGACACGTTGAATTAGAAGTCCTCATTTTCAGTTGCTTATAAGTTTGCCAAACATTAACTGTTTGGCCTGAAATTTATCAGGGTGGGCATCTGCTTCTGGCTTAACCTTTTTTTTAAAAAAAAAGTTCAGACATAACCCATCAGGCAATTTCTGGAATAAAGCTAGGAGAGAAGATGTCTTGTCTTTGTTGACATTTTTTTTATAATTATTCTAGTTAGAAGCCCTAGGTCCTCCATGCTTCCCAGCATATGAAAGTCAGGTAACAGCCACCCTGTTAACAGCCAGAGCCCTGAAATGCAAGGGGAGGAGGTGACAGTCTCTGTGCATTAACACACAGCTGCCTCCTGAGGTCTTTACTCTGTTCTTACTCCAACGAGATTTTTCCCTCAGTGGGGAATGAGCAACGTATGGGCCACAACATCAGAATTTGGCCTTTGTATTGTATGTCTACTAATACCTTTCATCCTGAAGGATCCATTGTGTCACTGAAATGCAGCCACCTTGGGGCTGGAGGCCATTAGCTGCAGGGGCACAACATACAGGGACGTTTTGGCCCATGATATGGGAGAAAACTCATCTCCTGTGGCAAGGGCCCTGGAATGTTTCATGTCTGTGCAGAGCAGAAAGGATAACAGACCTATTCTACTTTCCATCGCACCCAAGTTGCACAGAGTTTCTCAAGCACCAATTGATGGGTACCTGTGAATTCTGAGGCGGAAGCGTCTTCCCTGGGAATCCCGCTCAGGTAGCCGTGACCCACACCCCACTCACCCAGCATCTGCAGCAGCATCCCGCGCTGACAGATGACACAGAACTGTGCACCGTTTATAATGTAGCTCTGTGCAATCCCAGTGGGGTTCACTCAGCCTTTAATGGAGAAGCAAGCATCTGAATGTAAAGAGGGTGGAGACCAGCCTTTCTGCACTTGAGTGCTGTTTATACAGTTTTAGGAGTAAACAGTAATTAAGGGACCTTCCCAAAGGGAGATGAGAACTCTTGGGTTCTGTGCTGAGTCAGAGCGTAATTGGCTACTCTGTGTATTTGTGTATATTTAAAAATTATAGTTGATTAGTAAGACAATTAGGGATAATGCCTAGATCTCCCTATGGTCTGATACCATGTAAATGCCCAGGATGGCTGAATAGATAGTCGAAAAAGATCTGGAGAGAGATGAGTGAGGGGAGACACGAGCAGTTTCTTCAGGCACACGGGGCTATCACAAGGAGATCAGAGATCAGTAATTCTCATCAGTAACTATCATCATACCTTATAGCATCTTTCACTGAAGGATCTTCAAAACATCGTGCAAGGGAAAGTCACTATGAACATATCCCCATTTTACATATAGCTAAACTGAGGTACAGGGAGATGTGATTTGGCCAAGGACCCACATAGAATGACAGAGAGAAGACAGGAGTCCTTGTGTTTCCCTGCTGTATCCATGGTCTCTCCATCAGAACTGAACTCATGACAAGCCTGCCTTCAGGAGCAAACAGTTATGAGTTCAAGCCCTCCATCAGGGCAGGGCAGCAAAGAGTCTATGCCTTGGGCCTGTGTTGAGGGCCAAGCAGCAGACAGTCAGTTATGAGCCCCAGTTCCTCAGTAAGGGCAGGGCAGCAGAAAGGCAGGCTCAGGAGTGTATTCAGGACTGAGCAGTAAGACAGTCGGGCATCCCAGCTTCTGTGGGAGAGAACGGGGGATTTTTGTTGTAAAGAACAAATGTTTCAGATAAGTCAAGTGACTGAGCGAGTAATGTTAGGGACACCTTTTTTGAAGAGGACTCGGTTGGGTTTGGATTTAACTAATGGAGTTCTGGGCATGTGCCTGGCTGGACGGAAGGTGCTCCAACAGCAGGGAACATTCCAGGAATAGGTGCTGCAGAAGCAGTGGAGGAGATTATATTGAATCAACAAGATGTGTGGGTTCCCTGATGTATGGACTAAGAATAAAGAAGAGTGTGGTAAAATTGAAGCGTGTGTTAAAATTTTGGGGGATGAAGTGCCACCACAGAGACAGTATAAATACCCTTTGAAAGCAGATGCAGGAACTGAGAAAATAATTGAGTCATTGGAACAACAGGGAGTGACTGAAAAGGGGAATTCTGCACACAATAGCCCAATTTGCCCATATTAAAAGCCTCAAGAGACTGGAGATTGACAGTGGATTTTAGACAAATCAGTAAAGCTACCCTAGCCATGTCACCAAATGGTTCTCTGTCACAGACCTGGAAAATTGCTTTTTTGCCATCTCATTACAGCCTGATCCTTGGGCCCGCTTGGCGTTTGCCTTTAAAGGACAACAGTTCTTATTCAAACGAATTCCCCAGGGCCTGCATTGTGCTCCGGCTACTGTGCACCAACATATGGTGCAAATGCTGAATCAATTATCCAAAGAGGATTGCGAGAATGTCACCTCATATCTAGATGACAGATTAGTTTGTGGGGACTCTGAAGAGGAGCTGACTGAGCGGAGTAAATGTGTGCTGAGACTTATCCAGGAAACAGGTTTTAAGGCTAATAGAGAGAAAGACCAATTAGTGCAAAAGAGGACAAATTATTTGTAGGTGACCCAAGGAGAACAGATTTCAGAGTAGCAGCCATGTTAGTCTATATTCGCAAAAAGAAAAGGAGTACTTGTGGCACCTTAGAGACTAACAAATTTATTTGAGCATAAGCTTTCGTGAGCTAAAGCTCACTTCATCAGATGCAAGCAGTGGAAAATACAGTAGGGAGATTTTATATACACAGAGAACATAAAACAATGGGTGTTACCATACACACTGTAACAAGAGTGTTCAGGTAAGGTGAGCTATTACCAGCAGGAGAGAAAAAAATACTTTTGTAGTGATAATCAAGGTGGGCCATTTCAAGCAGTTGACAAGAACGTGTGAATAACAGTGAGGGGAGGGGGAAATAAACATGGGGAAATAGTTTTACTTTGTGTAATGACGCATCCACTCACAGTCTTTATTCAAGCCGAATGTAATGGTGTCCAGTTTGCAAATTAATTCCAACTCAGCAATCTCTCATTGGAGTCTGTTTTTGAAGAATTGCAACTTTTTAGTCTGTAATCGAGTGACCAGAGACATTGAAGTGTTCTCCGACTGGTTTTTGAATGTTATAATTCTTGATGTCTGATTTATGTCCATTCATTCTTTTACGTAGAGACTGTCCAGTTTGGCCAATATACATGGCAGAGTGGCATTGCTGGCACATGATGGCACATATCACACTGGCAGGTGAACGAGCCTCTGATAGTGTGGCTGATGCGATTAGGCCCTATGATGGTGTCGCCTGAATAGATATGTGGACAGAATTGGCAACAGGGTTTGTTGCAAGGATAGGTTCCTGGGTTAGTGGTTTTGTTGTGTGGTGTGTGGTTGCTGGTGAGTATTTGCCTCAGGTTCGGGGGCTGTCTGTAAGCAAGGACTGGCCTGTCTCCCAAGATCTGTGAGAGTGATGGGTCGTCCTTCAGGATAGGTTGTAGATCCCTGATGATGCGTTGGAGAGGTTTTAGTTGGGGCTGAAGGTGATGGCTAGTGGCGTTGTGTTATTTTCTTGGTTGGGCCTGTCCTGTAGTAGGTGACTTCTGGGTACTCTTCTGGCTCTGTCAATCTGTTTCTTCACTTCAGCAGGTGGATATTGTAGTTATAAGAAAGCTTGATAGAGATCTTGTAGGTGTTTGTCTCTGTCTGAGGGGTTGGAGCAAATGCGGTTGTATCGTAGAGCTTGGCTGTAGGCAATGGATTGTGTGGTGGGGTCTCGATTAAATCTGGAGGCATGTAGGTAGGCATAGCAGTCAGTAGGTTTCTGGTATAGGGTGGTGTTTATGTGACCATCGCTTATTAGCACTGTAGTGTCCAGGAAGTGGATCTCTTGTGTGGACTGGTCCAGGCTGAGGTGGATGGTGGGATGGAAATTATTGAAATCATGGTGGATTTCCTCAAGGGCTTCTTTTCCATGGGTCCAGATGATGAAAAATTCATCAATATAGTGCAAGTAGAATAGGGGCATTAGGAGACGAAAGCTCAGGGAGCGTTGTTCTAAGTCAGCCATAAAAATGTTGGCATACTGTGGGGCCATGCGGGTACCCATAGGAGTGCCGCTGATTTGAAGGTTTACATATTGATTATCACTACAAGTGGTTCCCTCCGTCCCCGGTAATAGCTCACCTTACCTGATCACTCTCGTTACAGTGTGTATGGTAAAACCCATTGTTTCTTGTTCTCTGTGTATATAAAATCTCTCCACTGTGTTTTCCACTGCATGCATCTGATGAAGTGAGCTGTAGCTCACGAAAGATTATGCTCAAATAAATTTGTTAGTCTCTAAGGTGCCACAAGTACTCCTAGGAGAACAAGGAATTTAAGTAGATCAACAAGAAGTGAAATCATTGCTAAATTTTCCCTGACCAGAGGATTTAACATGCACTGAAGTTAATGTTAGGAGAGTTTAATTATTTAAGGGAACACATTTGGAATTTTGCCATAATAACCAGATCTTTGTAGCATTTATTTAAAAAGATTGCAGAATTGGAGTGGGAGCCTGAACAAGAAAAAGATTTCTGTGATTTCTGGGAGAAGAGGTAGATACACTGGAGGGTAGGGATAGGATACAGAGGGCCCTAGACAGATTAGAGGATTGGGCCAAAAGAAATCTGATGAGGTTCAACAAGGACAAGTGCAGAGTCCTGCACTTAGGACAGAGGAATCCAATGCACTGCTTCAGATTGGGACCGAATGGCTCGGCGGCAGTTCTGCAGAAAAGGACTTAGGGGTTACAATGGACAAGAAGCTGGATATGAGTCAACAGTGTGCCCTTTTCACCAAGAAGGTCAATGACATTTTGGGATGTATAAGTAGGGGCATTGTCAGCAGATCAAGAGACGTGATCGTTCCCCTCTATTCGACATTGGTGAGGCCTCATCTGGAGTCCTGTGTCCAGTTTTGGGCCCCACACTACAAGAAGGATGTGGAAAAATTGGAAAATGTCCAGCGAAGGGCAACACAAATGATTAGGGGATTGGAACACATGACTTATGAGGAGAGGCTGAGGGAACTGGGATTGTTCAGTCTGCAGAAGAGAAGAATGAGGGGGGATTTGATAGCTGCTTTCAACTACCTGAAAGGGGGTTCCAAAGAGGATGGCTCTAGACTGTTCTCAGTGGTAGCAGATGACAGAATGAGGAGTAATGTTCTCAAGTTGCAGTGGGAGAGGTTTAGGTTGGATATTAGGAAAAATTTTCACTAGGAGGGTGGTGAAGCACTGGAATGCGTTACCTAGGGAGGTGATGGAATCTCCTTCCTTAGAAGTTTTTAAGGTCAGGCTTGACAAAGTCCTGTCTGGGATGATTTAGTTGGGGATTGGTCCTGCTTTGAGCAGGGGGTTGGACTAGATGACCTCCTGAGGTCCCTTCCAACCCTGATATTCTATAATTCTATTCTATAATTTAAAACAGGGTTTGGTACAAGCCCCAGCATTGAAATTCCCTGAGATAAACAAGCCATTTGTGATTAAGTTAGCAACAATCAAACAGAGACTTCCTGGAGAGTTGATGCAAGAAACAGAAAAGGGGAAGTTAATACCAGCTGCATATGAGTCTAGAAGATTAACCCGTATAGAGCAGAAGTTTGGAATTTGTGAAAGAGAATGCTTAGCTGCTGTGTGGGCCATTGAAGCTTTTGCTTTGACTAGTGGCACAGCTCTTATTGCAGGGGTGGGCAAAATTTTTGGGCCGAGGGCTACATCTGGGTGGGGAAATTGTATGCAGTGCTGAGGAAGGGGGTTGGAGTGTGGGAAGGAGTGCGGGGTGTGGGAGAGGGTGCGAAGTGCAGGAATGGGCTCAGGGTAAGAGACTGGGGCAGAGGAGGTATGTGGTTTGTATGAGGGGGTTCAGGGAAGGGGTTGGGGTGGAGGAAGGGTGTGGAGTAAAGGAGGGGGTTCAGGGAAGAGGTGCAGAAGGGGTGCAGACTGAGGGAGGGAGCTCAGGGCAGGAGGTTGGGGTGCAGGAAGGGTGAAGGGTATGACAGGGCAGGGGGTTGGGGTGCAGGAAGGGTGAAGGGTATGACAGGGTAGGGGGTTGGGGTGCAGGAGGGGGCTTAGGGCAGGGAGTTGGGGGGCAGGGTGCAGTAGGCTCCAGCCCGGCGCCGCTTACCTAAAGCAACTCTGGGGTGGCAGTGGCATGCTCCCGGGCCAGGGCAGGTTTTCTACACGCCTGCCCTGGCCCCACGTCATGCCACTCTGGGAAGCGGCCAGAACCATGTCCCTGTGCAGCCCCTGGGGAGGGGGTGACACAGGGCTCCACGCGCTGCCCTTGCCACGCCTCCAGGTACCTCCCCCAAAGCTACCATTGGCCGCGATTCCCCATTTTGTGCCAATGGGAGCTGGGGGGGGCGGTGCCTGGAGGCAAGGACAGTGCATGGAGCCCTCTGCCCTCCCCCTCCAGGCTGCAGGGATATGGTCTGGCCACTTCTGAGAGTGGCACGGGCCCTCCAGCACCACGGGGGCAATCCGGAGGGCTGGATCCAAAGCCCTGATGGGCCGGATCCGGACCACGGGCCATAGTTTGCCCACCCCTGCCCTATTGTAATACAAACACCTCACTCTCCCTTGAAATATATTTTATCAGGAAAACTGGAGGGAAAAGGAGTTTCAAATACCAGAATGGTCCAATGGACATTGATGTTAACTAGCAGAGATGTTACCTATGAGAATAACAAACAAGCATTCATGTTACCATATGCTCCCCTAAGGAAGGCAGAAGAAGATGAATACCCACTACCAGAAACCAAACCAAAGTTAGTTGAAAAAGCACCCCCAGTAAATGAAGTGTTAAGCCTCGGAGAAAAAGAAGTTTGATTCACAGATGGTAGTTCATACCATGAAAGGGGCAAACAATATTTGTGATATGTTGCTGTGCAAGTTAATGGGGAAACTATTTCTGGATCCATGGCATGACTTCAGGTTGGTGGCAGAGATCAGAGCTCTTAGTGATCTGTTTAAACATTGTATTGGGATTTGGAAAAAGAACCATTGGGAAACAACTGAGGGGAAAAATCTGATCCAAAAGGAGAATTGGAAATTTATTTATGATTAGTTGAAAGAACATCCTGGAAAATGAAAAGTAAGACATATTGGAAGTCATCAACGGTGAGGAGGGAATGAAAAATAGTAGCAAAGGAACCTTTAGGGGTTATGGTATTTACTAGAGCTTTAAGCGATAAAACAGGAGTCTGAAATTAAAGAAAGATGGGGAAATTGAAATATACAAGGGGGATATGCAGTGAATAAGAAAACAGGAGAGGTAAAGTGGGTACCTGACAGCTGACAGACTTCAAAGAAAAGAGCTAATTACCCTGTTTCACTGTATGGTTCACCAAGGAATAGAAAATACTCTCTTTAAGATAAACAGATTGGAATATGGCCTAAGGTGTGAGAAGACATAGAAATGTTTGTTAAAAACTATATACGATGTGCAGCAGATGGAAATAGACCACCAAATTTGGGACCCTTGTTACACCAAAGAATTCTAGGGCCATGGTGTAGAATATAAATTGATTATCATACTGCAGAGACCAGTGCCAAGAGGTTGTGGGAAGTAGTATTTAGTAGATATGGGACACCAAAAGTAATTGATTCAGATAATGTCCCACATTTTGTAGGAGAAATAATTCAAAAATTATTAAAATATTTAGGAATAAATATATTCCCTACCATCCTCAATCATCAGGGACAGTAGAAAGGATGAATCAGATTATCAAGCAAACCCTACACAAAGTGGTGCAAGAAACTGGCAAAGATTGGGACAATAAATTACCAATGGTGTTGCCAGCCATCCAGAGTAGTGATTGATTGGGTACTGGCTACCAGCCTTATTAAATTCTCTTTGAAGGCCTATGAGATTGTGGAACTCTTTATTATTCCCAGGAGGAGGAGGAGGAGGAGGAGGAGAAGCAGGAGGTGTCAGTCACCCAGTGGGTAAAGTAGTTACCAATAGGACTTAGGAAAATGGAGTTTAAACTGACTGATGCCATTGAAAAAGCAAGAGACTGTGTATTCTCATGTGGCTCAAGACAGCCTGGAGTCTAGATGGGTTGGATTATTTTTCATTATCAATAAAATTTCACCTACTATAGTGCAAATTAATAAAGGGGGAAAGGGAAAGTGGGTCCACACATCACAAGTAAAGTTATATCCTGAAGACTAAATAATATTTTTTTCATTTGTCTTTCAGAAAGGAAGGAATGCTCAATTGCACCAGAGATTATCCTGTACAGACTTTGGATTTGGAGTGTGCACACGGTGCTACAATTTTTGTAACTGGCTTACTGCTTATGCTTGCTTGGCTTTGCCTTCTTTGTTTAGTAGAAAGATTGTGTTGTGTGCATTATATTTTAGGAAAAAAAACAAATACCGGAGCACGAGCCAAAATAGAAGAGGTTAGTGTAAGTATTTAGAACAATACGGCCAGAAGTATTGGACATTATTCATATGGAATAATGGCCTTGGATTCAATATTAAGGATCCTAATAATTCAGGGAGAAGTAATTGAAGTCCCAACTATTGTGACCCAAATGATTTGGTTGGCAGGAATGCAAATAAACAAAAGTGCACAACATTCAGAGTTCAGAGAAGCAGCCATGTTAGTCTGTATTCTAAAAAAAGAAAAGGAGTACTTGTGGCACCTTAGAGACTAACAAATTGCATCCGATGAAGTGTAGCTCACGAAAGCTTATGGTCAAAAAAATGCGTTAGTCTCTAACGTGCCACAAGTCCTCCTTTTCTTTTTGCGAACATTCAGAGTGTGTGCCCTGAGCTTTACCTCTATTGCAAGCTTGGCAACAACAGTGGCGAGATGGGACTATCAGAAATAAAAGAGGTATAGGGGAAAACATTTTAGGTGGCATTGGTGCTGGAACTGGAATTTTAAACTCATTTGATATTGAGACATTACAAGGAAAAACGTCAGCCTTGGGTAAGATTTTGGGGGCTATTCAGACACATGTGACACAAAATTTTGGTGCATTATCAGAGCAAGGAATAAGAAGTGTGGAACTACAATTAAAACAACCCCAAGCCTCAAAAATGTCTCTAAATATGAATTTATTGGGTGTATCTGAAATTAACATCACAACTATATTAGCAATATGATGTGTACAAATGCAAATGTAAGGGATACAATACATAGACAAAATGGTCACTCTGTTAAATAATGGGCAATGGCCTTTTGAATGGTTCAGAGATCCTCATTATGGAATCAACGACTTATAGAATGGCGTAAGCATACTGAGTTTAACTGGAATCAAGCCACTCTGAGGGGAGAGGGAAGAGGGAAAAGGCAGAATTCTTTTACATAACACAGGGAAGAAAAGAAAAACAGCAATGGTGTGGATATTGCCGAAGATTATTAATGGAGAGTTATGGAAAATGGAAATAAGCGGCATGATGTTATTGACACAAACTGGGACCGTATAGACCATTGTTGCAACCAAGGTCATATAGTGGCACCAAATCTTGTACAAAGAAGCTATCTGTATGTGTGTATCATTTTTGTAGTTGAAGTTATGAATATTGGCTATGTACCTGTATCTCAATGTGTAGCATTAGTGAAGCATTTGGTCAGCTTCTTGAGAAAGGAATTTGCAGATAAAGTGCCCAATCAAGAAACACTTAACTGACAATGGACCTTGGAGACTTCAATCCACATGAAGGTCTTCCTGGGACATTCAAGGTAGCATATGAGCAATGGCTGCTCTCCCTGTAAAAGAACTGAGTCATGCATGAACATGTGACTTGCCCATGTGGCTACAAACTCCATGTTGTTGCTGTGATTTTGCACAGGAGAACAAAGGGGTTTCCACCCACAAGAGAGAGAATATAAAAGACCCTGGAAACCTGCCATTTTGTCTTCAGTCCTGCTTCTTACTTCTGGAGGAACCTTGCTACAAACTGAAGCTCTGAACAAAGGACTGAATGACCCATCTCAGCTGTGGATGTTCTTCAGAGACTTAATTTGAACCTGCCGTTTATTCCATCACTGCTACAAACCTGAACCAACAACATTGCCATTACTGTATGTAATTGATTCCATTTAACCAATTTTAGCCCTCATGTATATTTTTTTCTTTTAAGAAAAAAGAAATGGAGTACTTGTGGCACCTTAGAGACTAACAAATGTATTTGAGCATAAGCTTTTGTGATGAAGTGAGCTGTAGCTCATGAAAGCTTATGCTCAAATACATCTGTTAGTCTCTAAGGTGCCACAAGTATGCCTTTTCTTTTGTGGGTACAGACTAACATAGCTGCTGCTCTGAAACCTTTCTTTTTATGAATAAACTTTTAGATTTTAGATTCTAAAGGATTGGCAACAAAATGATTTGTGGGTAAGATCTTAATTATATATTGACCTGGGTCTTGGGCTTTGGGATTAAAAGAAACTTTTTTCTTTTACTGGGGTATTGGTTTTTGTAAACATTCTTCTCCATAACGAGTGGCACTGGTGGTGATACTGGGAAACTGGAGTGTATGAGGGAATTGCTTGTATGACTTATGGTTAGACAGTGGGGTGAAACTAAAGTCCTCTCTGTTGGCTGGTTTGGTGTGCCTTAATGGTAAAGGAAACCCAGCCTTGGGCTGTAACTGCCCTGCTCTAAGCAATTTGTCCTGAATTGATACTATCAGTTGTGTCCTGCCAGGGGTGGGATCATTAAAAGCAGGATACACTTGATTCAAGAAGAAGGGGGTTATAAATTTATTAGAATTAACAAAACATTGTGAAGAGTGGGGGGCAAAAAAGTGGGTGTGTCCGCAGCTAACTTGGACCTTAGAGGAATGTGATTTGAACCATTCAAGCGGACAATGTACCCTGCAATTTTTATCCTCTAATGGTTAAATTAATTATTTATTAACAATCAAAGTATTAATATAATCATCAATACAATAATTAAACACCTATTAATAAGTATTACTATTATTTATTATTAATAGCACAGGTTATTAATGGAATTAAGAGAATTAATTATTAATAGAATTATTTACTGAGGTCCTCTATTTTTGAAAAAAGACATTATTTGGGAATCAAAATATGTGGACTAGTCCTTTAATTTGGGGATACATTGGGAACAATGGGAAAAACTGATAGATGAGAGTGAGAAAATTAGGCAATATGCAAAAGATGCATCAAACTCTGCTCAATTGGGGAAAAAAACATTCTACTCAATGGTCAAATATTAAGATTGGGAAAAGGAGAAGAATCGACAGTTCATCACTGGTATGATGTTTTTAAAGGATGGTCTCCCAGTGTTACAGCTCTTCCAAATGTAATGTTACATGCTATTGTTATACTACTTGTATTAATGATTTTATTAGCCTTTTTTATGCTATGTTTATACTGCTGAATGAGAAAGCAACAAGAAGCTCTGGAATAAATAATATATAATTGTCTTTCTTGCAAAATTATAAAGTGATACAATAATTAATAGTATTAATCATGTGAAGGGGGAATGTTGGGATATGTACATATTTGTCTACATATAATCTATGTATCTGTGTAATGTGTTATAGGCCCTGGGGCCTAGTGTGGCTGGAGTGTGTTTGGAACACGAGTGCATGACTTGCATTTTGGCAACCGAAGCAAGAACTTAAAGGTCAAGTGATCAAACCCTATTTGTACAAAACAACTTTGTTGTGTCCTTGGAAAAATGAAGAATCAACAGATAAGGAAATAAAACCAGATGGACTGCCATGGAAATGTATAAGAATTGGAGGAAATGGTGCGCCTTGGATCATGGCTGCCTGCCCAGGACTGTCTCTTTGGAACAAAGGGTGAAGGCCCAGGCCAACAGAGACAAAAGACTAATGAGGTCACAAAGTGATTATAAATGCCAGCTTCACACATTTGCAATTTGGAGTCTTTCAATAATCCAGAACCCTGTTGGGATATGGCGTGGTATTCGTGGACTCCCCGCACCTTGTGACTGGACAGAACCCTGGCTGACCATTGGGACTCCTGACTAGTGGACTCTGGTATAGTATGTTTGGGGTATGAATGTGGAGTGAATGACGTTCATTCTGTAAACAATAAACAGTGTTTAGAATGTTATATACCAACACTGTTTCCGGTATCTGCCTGTCGACCCCCCCCTTAGAGAGGCCGCTGCTGCGGGTCTAAGAGTAACACTCTGTCATAGGGCCTTCAGTGGTCACGCAGCCTAGTGGCAAGATCGTCGGCAGATCGTCAGTTAGGGGCTGGTCCCCTACTTTACCCTTAGAGTCCTGGCTCGCTCATACCCTTAAACAAAGGACATGGATCTTGCTCCCAGCCGTGAGGGGGGGTTCAGGACCTGTTGCCTGAGCTGCTTCCTTTGTAAGCCCTTCAGTTTGGGGTGTGGCCCTGCTCGTTTAGTTTTCCTGCAGTTGGGGCTTGTCAGCAGAGCAGAGAAAGACTTACTTGCCTCCAATGGCTGTGTTGGCAGGCAGGTTTCGTCTATGTCTTCAGGAAGGCACACAGAGAACTCCTGACTCTTCACCAGTGAGCCCCTGACTAAGCCAGGCTCCCTTCTTTTCTCCCCCCTCCAGACCTCTGCAGGTATAATAGGGTGGGGCTAGCTGAACTCACAGGTATTCTTTAACCCCTGCTATGCCTGGCAGCCATCTCTCTGCTCTTTCACACACCCCCTTATCCACTTTTCGATCAAATCTTTCATTTTGTTTGCATATCCCACCTTACTCATACTAGTACCTCTCTTAAGACTCCAAAATTTCTCTTAAGACTCTGAAATTCCTTCCAAACCATTTCTATGAATTTACAAAAAATCTAAAGCATCTTCAATTGGCATTTTAAGGAATATATCCAGAGATATAAAAGTTACCTTTGCAACTAAAGTGGGCATCTTCTGGTCATCAAGAATCTTGTGAATCACACACAGCCTCTCAAAGATGTGTAGATTTTTGGAGAGGTGGGAATCAGTGAAGTGGGAGGGTTCTGCTTCTGCTTTTCCAGCATGTCCAATTGGTGTTACCACTTTCTTTCTTTCTTTCTTTCTTTCTTTCTTTCTTTCTTTCTTTCTTTCTTTCTCCTCAATTTCTTGTTGTTTTACTTCTATAGCCCTTCAGTGCTCAGCCTCCTCTCTGGCATCCTCTGCCTGCTTTAGGTCAAATTCTCCTAAGTTCTTTTTCATTTTCTAGAGCCCGTAATCTGAATAGCTCCAGTTTTGCAATTGCTTCCCTGTTTTCACTCATCTTGATGCTTTTCTGTCCCTACTTCTCTTTCCTGAAATAAGCAAACAGAAAATAACAAACTGGTATCCTATTTGACTGACCACCACCCAATATTCTAAACATTAACATAAGAATGGACACTTGATTTGCCAGAGTTTCTGATCTTTTCTATTTTTCCTCACTAAAATTTAACTTCCACTTTTTAAAAGATGCCTTTTTGCCTCTCACTGCTTCTTTTACTTTGTTGTTTACCCACAGTGACTCTTTTGTTTGTTTCTCTTACTATCTTTTAAAATTTGGGGTATACATTCAAGGTGAGCCTCTATTATGGTGTCTTTAAAAAGTTTCCATCTTGCAGCTTGCAGAGATTTCACTTTTAGCACAGGTTTCAGAGTAGCAGCCGTGTTAGTCTGTATTCGCAAAAAGTAAAGGACTACTTGTGGCACCTTAGAGACTAACAAATTTATTAGAGCATAAGCTTTTGTGAGCTACAGCTCACTTCATCGGATGCATTTGGTGGAAAAAACAGAGGAGAGATTTATATACACACACACAGAGAACATGAAACAATGGGTTTATCATACACACTGTAAGGAGAGCGATCACTTAAGATAAGCTGTTGGTGATGGCTTATCTTAAGTGATCGCTCTCCTTACAGTGTGTATGATAAACCCATTGTTTCATGTTCTCTGTGTGTGTGTATATAAATCTCTCCTCTGTTTTTTCCACCAAATGCATCCGATGAAGTGAGCTGTAGCTCACGAAAGCTTATGCTCTAATAAATTTGTTAGTCTCTAAGGTGCCACAAGTAGTCCTTTACTTTTAGCACAGTTTCCTTTAATTTCTGTTTAACTAACCTCCTTGGTTTTTTGTGTAGTTCCTGTTTCTGAAATTAAATGCTACAGTGTTGGGCTTCTGTGGTGTTTTTCCTGCCACAGGAATATGTAATTTAATTATATTATTGTCACTATCACCAAGCGGTCCAGCTATACTCGCCTCTTGGATGAGATCCTGTGCTCCACTTAGGACTAAATCAAGAATTGCCTCTCCTCTGAGTTCCAGGACCAGCTGCTCCAAGAAGCAGTCAGGTAAGGTGTCAAGAAACTTCATCTCTGTATCCTGTCCTGAGGTGACATGTACCCAGTCAATATAGGGATAATTGAAATCCCCCATTATTATTGAAAGAAAAGGAGTACTTGTGGCACCTTAGAGACTAACAAATTTATTTGAGCATAAGCTTTCTTGAGCTACAGCTCACTTCATCAGATGTGATAAGTGAGCTGTAGCTCACGAAAGCTTATGCTCAAATAAATGTTAGTCTCTAAGGTGCCACAAGTACTCCTTTTCTTTTTGCGAATACAGACTAACATGGCTGCTACTCTGAAACCTGTCATTATTATTGAGGTTTTTTTAATTTTAATAACCTCTCTAATCTCTATGAACATTTCACAGTCACTATCACCATTCTGGCCAGGTGGTCGGTAATATATCCCTACCGCTATATTCTTATTATTGGAGCATGGTATTTCCATCCATAGAGATTCTATGATACAGTTTGATTCATTTACAATTTTTACTTCATTTGATTCTACGCTTTCTTTCATATATAGTGCCACTTCCCTACCAGCATGACATGTTCTGTCCTTCTGATATATTTTGTACCCTGGTATTACTGTGTCCCATTGATTACGTCATTCCGCCAAGTTTCTGTGGTGCCAATGGGACTCTTTTTTTTTTTATTTGACTGTTTCTGATCAGACTCTACCTGTATTTTATCATTTTGCAACCTCTCGTCCTCACTAGGACATAGAGATTGTCTATTAATAGATCCTCCCCTAAGGGATGTCTGAATCATGTGCTCCTCCTCACCTGTTGGCTTTCTTCCAGTCCTTAGTTTAAAAATTGTTCTACGACCATTTTAATTTTAAGTGCCAGCAATCTGGTTCCATTTTGGTTTAGGTGGAGCCTATTCTTCCTGAATAGACTCCCCCTTTCCCAAAAGTTTCCCCATTCCCTGATAAATCTAACCCTCTCCTCCCTGCACCATCGTCTCATCCATGCATGGAGACCCTGCAGCTCTGTCTGTCTAACTGGCCCTGTGTGTGGGACTGGGAGTATCTCAGAGAATGCTACCATCAAGGTCCTGTTCTCCAATCTCTCACCTAGCAGCTTAAATTTGGCCTCCAGGACCTCTCTCCTATCCTTCCCTAAGTCATTTGTGCCTATATGTACCACGACCACTGGCTTCTCCCTAACACTACACATAATTGTATTTAGATGTCTCGAGAGATCTGCAACCTTCACACCAGGCAGGCAAGTCACCATGCTGTTCTCCTGGTCATAACAATCCCAGCTATCCATGTTTCTAACATCTCACTCAAAATCTCTGTAGCAGGGTATAAAGTGGGAATCTCACACAGAACAACAAGCTGTGCATTTCACCCTGCTGCAGCACCACTGCGACAGATGCAATCCAGAACTGGGTGCTGCTGAGGCCTCTGGAATACTAATCTGGGTCCCCTCTCACAGTGCGAGGTCATGACAAGCTACAGAACCCTTCAGGTCCTGCACTCAATCATGCATTCACAGACAGGGACACACCCAGCTACGTTACATGAATTCTTTCTCCAGCCACTCAAGAACCAACAAAAGGGAGGCTCCAGCCAGTTCCCCTCAGCTCCCCAGCCTAGGCGCCCAGAGCTGTACCATCTTCCCCTGGTCAGAAGGCTGACCAGTATAAATTTATTATCCAGTCTGCCCATCCCTCAATGTGGAGAGGACAATGCACCATGTTCTGGTGTGTACCAAAGGAGAAAAGCAAGCCGAAGTACAAAGCAAAGGAAAATGAGAGTGGTTTTTCCCATTACCTATCACATGTGACCCTCTGGAAAAAGTCCCTCTCACTTTCCTTGTTCAGTTTCCTGGATCAACAGACCTTTTGCTACTGTATCTGCAGAGCCATTCGTCCTGTCCATTCTCCTCATCATCTTCATGTCAAATCCCAAAGGAAGGTAGCCTCCTTGCAACCCAAGCACTGCCTGGATCGATATCTGGGAAAGTACTTAAGGTGGTTGGGTGGTATACTTGGTTTATGCCCATTACTAGTAGTCTTGTCATGCCACTTGTGATGTGTTGGATCACAGAAACTCCCTGGGGGTTGCCAACTGATGTGCCAAGACTACTTCTGCTCCTGCCCTTCAGCTTAGGACTTCAGTGCCATGCCTGGTTTGAACCAGATCTGCTAGCCTGCTGCAAACCAAGACCCAGGTCTGAACCACGTCCCCTAACAGCTGTAGGCTTACTTGAAAGCAACTTGGGAAGTGTTTCTGTCCTTGACACTCAATCCTTTTGACCCATAAACTCATAAATTGTTTGCCCTCTATGCAAGTCTACATGCAAGTCTATGTCTAGTACGGTAATAAAATTGAATAGAGATAAAAACCTCACCAGTTCCAGTAATATTTCTTTTAGAGACTAGTCTCCTTCTAGTCTGGGTCCAGCAATCACTCCCCCCTCCCCCCCATAGCTATTGTCCTTTAATCCAGTTTCTTTCAAGTATCCTTGGGGGTGGAGAGGCTCTCTCTTTAGCCAGCTGAAGACCAAATGGAGGGGTCTCCCAGGGGTTTAAATAGACTTTCTCTTGTAGGTGGAGACCCCCTCCTCTCTCCTATGCAAAGTCCAGCTACAAAATGGAGTTTTGGAATCACCTGGGCAAGTCGCATCTCCATGCATGACTGAGTTCCTTACCAGCCAAGCCACATTCCTGGGAAAGCTCAGATGTGGATTGGCATCTCCAAGTTCATTGCTGGCTTAAGGGCTTCTTAATTGGGCACTTACTGAGAATAGTCTTTTCTCAGGAACCTGACCAACTGCTTCACTAAAACCTAATTAGAATCAGAAAAGTATACAGCCAATATTCATAACTTAGAATAAAAAAATGATACATGCATACAAATAGGATTGATAGATTCAGTAGATCATAACCTCTACAGAGATAAGTTACATGGCCTACGTAGCATAAATCATATTCCAGTTATGTCATATATATATATATATATATATATATATATAATTTCCATAAAGCCTTATGGGGGGCACCGTCACACCACTTAAGCTTTTGGAACCCACATAACAACTGGCCATGTAGTGGCTTTTGTCTGTACACCCACTTCAGAATTAAATGGTCTTTTACTCTAGTAATGTGTCCCTAGCAAGAACACTGCCAAACTGACACAGCTCATAGGTACAGTTGATCTTGTGCTGCCACCTGATGAGGAGCAGCTGCTGGAGACCAGGAGCATTCAAAACGTCAGCCCGGAGTTCCTCATCCCCCACATATTGCTTCCATCCACTGGTCTATAGATCTGAAGCTTTCTAGCAAGCCCGCTGCCACGACATCCTCAAAAAGGCTGTGGAAGGGAACATGGCAACAGCTGCTGCTGTACCTGAGCACACATCTTTTAGATTTCAGAGTAGCAGCCATGTTAGTCTGTATCAGCAAAAAGAACAGGAGTACTTGTGGCACCTTAGAGACTAACAAATTTATTAGAGCATAAGCTTTCGTGGGCTACAGCCCACTTCATCGGATGCATAGAATGGAACATATGCTAAAAAGAAATATTTATACATACAGATAAGTTGGAAGTTGCCATACAAACTGTGAGAGGCTAATTACTTAAGATGAGCTATTATCAGCAGCAGGAAAAAAAACTTTTGTAGTGATAATCAAGATGGCCCATTTAGACAGTTGACAAGAAGGTGTGAGGATACTTAACTTTAGGGAAATAGATTCAGTTTGTGTAATGACCCAGCTACTCTCAGGCTCTATTCAAACCCAAATTAAGGGTATCTAGTTTGCATATTAATTCAAGCAAAACTCCCCTTGGAGTATGAACTGTGTAAAGACCTCAGGATCCAGCTGTG
Organism: Dermochelys coriacea; assembly: GCF_009764565.3. Taxonomy (NCBI): domain Eukaryota; kingdom Metazoa; phylum Chordata; order Testudines; family Dermochelyidae; genus Dermochelys; species Dermochelys coriacea. Next base: position 1,719,388 of record NC_050068.2, read on the forward strand.
TGTTAATGCAGACACCTTGTTACTTCCTCCTCTTCCAATTCAGGGCTCTGATTGTTCTGATTGCTCTTACTTGACTTTTATCCCCTGGAAAGAATGGAGGTGCTAGGGCTCCTCAGTGGAATAATTATATGAAATTTTCAACATGGTCAAGACATATTTGTTCCTAACTTCATCATAGAAGTCTGCAAAACAGGTATGCCTGAAACTTTCAAAAAACAATTCAGTCCAAAGCAGATACCCAGCATGGGAAATCTTGAAGTTTGTCAAACTTATCATCATCATCAACATCATCACTCCCATAACCTCATTGTTTGTTGGGGCACTATCACTGATGAACAATCTATAAATTGTCTTCAGGCCTGATGATCCTGTGTAAGTATTTGAGTCTCTGCAATGTCCATTCCTGTCAACTCTTTTCTGTTGTCAATCCATCACTTCTTCTGTCTATCTCTTTTTCTCTTCTCCTTTACTGTCTCTTGGAGGATGATCTTGGATAGGCCAGACGATCTTGTTACATGATCATACCACTTGAGCTTGTGCTTCTTCATGGTCATCAGAAGGTCTTCATATGACCCAGAGCATTGAATAATGATGTTGCGGACCTCTTCGTTAGTGACGTGGTCGAAGTAGGAGATGCCTAGGATTTTACGTAAGTATTTCATCTCTACAACCTGTATTTTCCATTCAAGTTCTGCCATAAGGGTCCATGTCTTGCACACAAAACAAAAAAATGGAGATGACCAGTGCATGCAGCTGTTTCAATTTGGATTCCAGGGAGATGTTCTTGTTCTTTCAAATTGGCCTTAGCTTTGCGCAGTTCTTGCCAGAATTTCTGCCTTTAATCCTTCATCAATGACAATTGCTCCCAAACACTTGAAATGTTTCACTCTCTCCAGCTCTTGTCCACTGACAGTGATATATGAACTGATCCTGTCACGTTTGTTTGTCATCAGCTTTGTTTCCTCTGCACTGATTTCCATGCCATATTTTGCGGAGGTTTCATCCAATCATTTCATAAAGTTGGCAAGTTCATCTTTGCTACTGTTGGGATGGTGCCAAACTGGTGTGGCTACACTGAATGAATGATGTGAGCATAACTTGACACGACTTCAACATGGCTGGATGACGGCAGAGGATGCTGGGAGCAGGTCCCCTTTAAGAAGAAGTGAATTTGATGAAGAACTGGCAAAGCCTGCGTGTGCAGTCAATGTTGAACCTATTGTCGGTAAATATAGGCGCAGTAAATATCACATGTCTAAAGTTCAGGTATGGAGCACAGACTGACCTGGTTATAATGACCTTGCAGCAGAATGTCATGCAGAGAGCCAGAGTGAATGACTGAGTAAACGTGGGGTGACCTTTACATGGTGCCACTCCCTCTAGCCCCTTCTAAAATACAAATTAGGTAAAAAATAATAACCACATACCCACTGGACATGCTTTTAAGTCATAGGACTCCTTTGAGGAAAAAGAGTATAACAATCAAGCAAATTAAATTACTGGTTAGTTGGGATCCCTTAAATATGACCCTTGAAGAAGTTTGCAACACTGATAAACATGACTTCGTGGGCTCGAGTAGGACTGTGAACCAAAGGAGTCTCAACACAATCCAATCCTTGCCTCGAGGGCATCCGAGACAGACCAGAGGGCTGAGAAGAGCAGACAAAGAGAAAAGAAGCCGTATATAAAATTGGTAACCACCTTTTCTGTGTGCCAAGCAGCACTCTGTGGAGCCAGCACAGGAACTACTTGTGTATCTCTATGAAAAAGAGGCTCATTTAGGGGAATGTATAACTCTTAATGTATAGCTTTGTCTAACATAGGAGTTATGTGCTTGATATAACCCATCACCACTTGTGTAATTCCTTCTCAATAAAATGCTGTGTATTGCAGATAATTCTTGTGGATGTTTTCACTGGTAGGACAGTAACCCTCTCCACTGGGAGCCATTAAAGACCCATTTCAGGGGTTGTAGCTCCCTCTATTTTGTAGCAGAGGGTGGTTTATTATCATATCTACATGAATAGGTCATTAAACTGAAACAGTATTGTCTCTGGACTGGTTGCTCAATAAGAGCTTGGTATCATGGATCACTGGTGCTGACCAACTAATTTAAATATTGGTCTGAAGCAGTTCTGACTATTATTATTCACAACTCGGGGCTTGCAAATGCAGACAGTGAGGCAACATCATACTGGTGCTGAAGGGGATGCCCCAGTATCCCCAGTTATGATTGAGGGGTATTTACTGAGACAGGCGGTCAAGGTTCCTTCCCCACTCTGAACTCTAGGGTACAGATGTGGGGACCTGCATGAAAACCTCCTAAGCTTACTTTTACCAACTTAGGTTAAATCTTCTCCAAGGTACAAACTATTTTACCCTTTGCCCTTGGACTTCCACTGCCACCACCAAACGTCCGGGTTTATTTTTTGAGAAAGAGTTGTTTGGAACCATCTTTCCCCCCAAAATCCAAACCAAAACCATGCACCTCCCTGCCTGGGGAAGGCTTGATAAAAATCCTCATCAATTTGTAGAGGTGACCACAGACCCAAACCCTTGGATCTTAAGAACGATGAAAAAAAGCATTCAATTTCTTACAAGAAGAATTTTAATAAAAGAAAAGGTAAAAGGAATCACCTCTGTAAAATCAGGATGGTAAATACCTTACAGGGTAATTAGATTCAAAACATAGAGAATCCCTCTAGGCAAAACCTTAAGTTTTTAGTTTTAACCTTAAGAAGACACAAAGACAAGAATATCCATTCTATTCAGCACAGTCTAATTTCTCAGCCATTTAAAGAAATCAGAAACTAACACATCTCTAGCTCAATTACTTACTAAATTCTAAGACACCATTCCTGTTCTGTCCCCAGCAAAAGCATCACACAGAGAGACAGACCCTTTGTTTTTCCCTCCCTCCAGCTTTGAAAGTATCTTGTCTCCTCATTGGTCATTTTAGTCAGGTGCCAGAGAGGTTATCCTAGCTTCTTAACCCTTTACCGGTGAAAGGATTTTCCCTCTGGCCAGGAGGGATTTTAAAGGTGCTTACCCTTCCCTTTGTATTTATGACACAGGCATGTGAAGATCTTGGCTCTGATCCCTGGCTGCCAAATGCTGTTCCTGTCCTGTTTGGGAAGGGTGCTTGAATGCAATGGTATTAAAATATCAGACTTGTGGCACTCCCATCCCTAACAAGGAACAAATGGCAAATGCTGCTGTTTGGATTATGTATCAGGCTGTGAATAAGTTTGCAGAGGAGCATGAGATCTGGAAACATGAGAAAGAAAATTTGCAACAGGAGCTGGAGAAGCTGAGATTGCAAAATGAGGGGATAAAAAGAGATTTTCAAATTGCTCTGACAGAAAATATAACCAATGGAATGTGATATGAATGCACAAATGCAGGAAAAACAAAAGTATAAATTGGAGGAAAAAAGGTTTTAAAGAGTCTGTGTCAGATTTAACTAAACAGACTACAAAGCCACCTTTAAAAGAAAATAATAAGAAATGCTGTAAAGTGATTAATAAGCTGTTCTCAAATTGGGATAAAAGGACTTCCTTTCACCCAACTCCCTAGGAGCTAGGGGAGAGAGAGGTTGTCCTCCATGTCATTACACAGTCCCAGATCCTTCCATGTCAGTCCCACACTTATATCTGTTCCCAGACAGGTCCCATCCCCATTCATCTGCTTGCTAATATCGATTCCCAGATCCCCCTCCCCCATCAGCACCACGCTAATATCCATTCACAAACCACCTGCCCCATCAGCCCCATACTAATATCCATTCTAAACCCTCCACCCTGCACTCCCATCACCTCCACCCCAGGACGCTAGGGTCCCACACCACTAATTCTTCCCCGCCCCCCCAGTTTTCAGATGGAAAGTCCAGTCAAAAAGTGGATCTGGCAGTGTCCAGTTACAGCAGAGTGGGGGTCACAACCATGTCATTAACTCACATCAGCCCCTGCTCAATTAGGGCTGCCTCCTACAAGCAGGAAGGATCCTCATCAGGCTTCTGAAACTCCCGTTCCAGCCCTGGCACATATAGGATGCAACTGGGGTAGAGAGGGGGGTGGAGACGATCCAGTGAGTAATAGGGATAGTGGAGGAGAGGAGGGAGTGACAAGGGCAGAGCCATGGGGGAAGAGGTGGGGGAAAGTGCAGGTCCTCAGGTGTCCAGTTACCAGCAATAAGAAATGTGGCAACCCTGTGAGTTGGATTTCCCAGATTGTCAGGTTAATACAGCACTGTAAGGTAAAGAAAGGCTGTAATGTCTCTTTGGCAGCCTTGTCAATGATTCAGGGAAGGGAGCAGAGCAAATTGTCACCAGCCAGATCTCCACGGAGCTTGGTCTGAGAGTCAGAGCACCAGAAGAAAACTTTATTCCATATGAGTAATGTACCAGAGTAAGCTGTCCCGGATCTGTTTGGTCCTCACCCCGTAGATGATGGGGTTCAGCATGGAGGGCAGTAGAATGTACATGTTGGCCATGAGAATGTGGAAATGCGGGGGCACATTGTGGCCAAACCGGTGTGTGAGGAAGGAGAAGAGACCTGGGATATAAAATGCTAAAATGACACAGAGGTGGGAGCCACAGGTCCCAAAAGTCTTTAACCGGGCATCTTTTGTGGGGAGGCTGAAGATGGCCCTGAGGATCTGGATATAGGACACAGTGATAAAAAACACATCCAGACCAATCACCAAGAATGCCACAAGGAGGCCGTAGTAACTACTGATGCGTATGTCAGCGCAGGCCAGCTTCACCACGGCTATGTGCTCACAGTACGTGTGGGAGATGATGTTGGTTCTGCAATATGGCCACCGCCTTGACAGGAAAGGAAAGGGCAGCGCAAGAATGCTGCCACGCAGCACCACGGCCAGGCCGATCTTGGCAACCACGGGTTTTTGTCAGGATGGTGGAATGTCTCAGGGGATCACAGATGGCCACGTAACGATCCAAAGCCATGGCCACAACGATTCCAGACTCCATCACTATGAAACAGTGAATGAAGTAGAGCTGAGTGAGGCACAAACTAAAATCTATCTCCATGGAATTGAACCAGAAGATGCTCAGCATTTTAGGCACGGTGGATGTAGAAATAACCAGGTCAGTGACGGCCAGCATGCAGAGGAAATAGTACATGGGCTCATGGAGCCTCGGCTCTGTCTTCACAATAAACAGGATGGTGAAGTTCCCCAAGAGGGTGATGGTGTACATAGCACAGAAGGGGATGGAGATCCAGACATGGGCCGCCTCCAGGCCAGGAATGCCCAGCAGGATGAAGGTGGAGGGGTTGGAGAAGTCAGTTGTGTTGGAATCTAACATGGAGTAGGAGAGAAGGTCTCCAACTTTGAGGCAGAGGGGTGTCGCCTGCACGTTCTGTAAATTGCCTCTACTTGCTGTATGTGCGCAGCACCATAGGATGGTGGTCACATGAGAAATGCCTGGATGGAGAGACAATGCCATTATGAGACAAAACATGCACAACTGGAGGCTGTCCTCATGGGTGAATCAAATTGATCACTTTTCACACACTGGAAAATGATATTTCCTTTATTCAGCTAAACAAATTCCGAATAACTGACCCTAATAATGCCATTCCATTCTTGACGGTGCTCCATGAGTCAATAATTCCTACATATCATGATGTGGGAAACCTTAATAGGCACCAGGAGGAAACATGTGTGGGGATAGTGGTTTCCATCATTATTCCTTATTTCAATGAAAGCCAAGCTAGAATAAACAATATGAGCACAGACCAGCCTTTGGTTTTTAACACCCGAAACCCCCAATCAGATTCTTAAAAAACAGAAATGTATTTGAAGAACAAAAAAAGATAAAAAGAAAAGGAGTACTTGTGGCACTTTAGAGACTAACAAATTTATTTGAGCATAAGCTTTCTTGAGCTACAGCTCACTTCATCGGATGAAACGGACAGTTATTCTACTACTTGGATTTACCAAGCCAGTAACAAAACAGCTTTCACAAGATTTTACTGGTTACACAGAAGCCAAAACACAGGTCCCTCAAAGCCACCAAGCCTTTGGCTTTCACCCAAACAGCCAAGTCAAGTATGATGATGATCATATAAAATCCTATGGCACCTTAGAGACTAACAAATTTATTTGAGCATAAGCTTTCGTGAGCTCACGAAAGCTTATGCTCAAATAAATTTGTTAGTCTCTAAGGTGCCACAAGTACTCCTTTTCTTTTTGCGAATACAGACTAACACGGCTGCTACTCTGAAACCTGTCATTATGCAAGGTAAAAAAAGATAAGAGAACAACTCTGTGAGATCAGAATGGAAGATAATCTTACAGGCAGTCAGATTCAAAATATAGAGAATCCTTCTAGGTATAACCTTAAGTAACAAAAAGACACAAAAACAGGAATACACATTTCCTCCAGCACAGTGAATTTCACAAGCCAAAACAAAGAAAACCTAACACATTTTCTAGCTAGATTACTTACTAACTTTACAGGAGTTGGAGGGCTTGCATCCTTGATCTTTTCCCAGCAAAGGTATCACACAGACAGACAAAATCCTTCCCCTTCCGCTCCAGATTTGAAAGCATCTTGTCCCCTCATTGGTCATTTTGGGTCAGGTGCCAGCGAGGTTACCTGAGCTTCTTAACCCTTTACAGGTAAAATGACTTTGCCTCTGGCCAGGAGAGATTTTATAGCACTGTATACAGACAGGTGGTTACCCTTCCCTTTATATTTATAACAACATGTGCCAGGCAGAAACATCCCGGCTAGAACACATCTCAGGGAAAATATCTGGACGACATTGATAGCAGCTCAATGGAAACACCTGCTCATTTGCAGTAGTGGCCAAACAAAGACAATGATTGGATGCCTAAGGAATGGGATGCAGAATAACCTGGTGTGGAAATGTGCTCAGTTTTGGTCACCGAGTCCCTATAAAGGATATAGTAGATAGAAAGGGGGTTTCAAAGACAGGCTATGAGAACGGGGGAGACTGCCATGTGCAGACAGAATGAAAAGTGTGGGAGTGTTGAGTTTAGAGAAGAGACAAACAAGGGGGCATATGATAGAGGAGAGTAAAATGAAGAATGAACTGATTACATTCAAACTGACAAACAAAGAACAGTTCCCAACCAGTTATAACTATAAGTATTTAGTGCTTCAAAGAGGCAAATTCCCCAAATCTGAGGCAAAGTAACAGCAAAACTGATAGGAAGGAAATATTTAGACAGAAAAATGGGAATGAATATTGAGAGTTCTTTAAGAAAAGATTATTAGATACCTGAAAAGCCACAATTCCACAGTCAAGAAAGCAGAGAACTTTGGAGAAAAACCCGGTTCAGTGGAAAGTGAAGGCTGCCATTATGCGGGAAAACAGAAATATTTCACAAATGAGGAAAAGGAAAAATATAAAATAAGCAATAGAATTTGGAAGCTATGAAAATTGAAAAAGGACCCTAAAGACATCATGGAAAAATCCATGATTAGAAGGGCTAGGGTTAACAAAAAGGTGGTTATTAAGTATATTAAGAACAGAAGAATTCCTAGAAAAGGTTTACACCCATTCCCAGAGGTAGAAAGGGAACTTGTTAAAATTACAGAAAAAGTGGATGTGTTCAAGAAATACTTTGGTTCTGCAGCTGGAAAGAAGCAGTATATCACATGAGCAGATGAAAAACTTTCCAGTCCATTAGCTGTCAAGGAGGGGGTTAAACAGCATCTGTTATAGAACCTTAGAGTTACAAACACCAGAGTTAGAAACTGATAGATCCACCACAGATCTGATTCAGAACCAGATGTACACAATCAGGCAGTTACTAAGTGACAGATCAGCCACACATCTCATTCGGAACAAGAAGTACACAGTTAGGTAACAGCAGAGCAAAACAACAAAGCAAATTCCTGACAGTTCTGTGTTTAAAGTGAAGTATTATAAACAAAGGAAAAGTTTTAAAAAAATTTCACAAGGTGAGGAAACAATGGAGAAGCTGGTATGTGATTCATGACAAAAAAGTCTAGGAATATAATTAATGTTAATCAATAACATGTGCCTTGGTAAACAGGTCTTGTCAAGCAAACCCAACTTCATTCTTTAGTGAGAGAATTTATTTAGTTGATCAAGGGTATCTGAGGCATTTCATTTCATGGAGAAAACATTCAGATAAAAATGAACACTCTACAATATCAGTAAAGCATACTTTAAATGGACTAAAACTGGCTAACTGACAGATCTCAGAAAGCAGATGTCAGTGGGCCATCGCCAGTGAATGGGGGCGCTCAGATTGGTGTTCTGCAGGGATTAGTTCTAGGCCCGAAGCTATTCAATATTTTCATCAATGATCTGAAAGCAAATAGAAAATTACTACATAACATTGGTGAAAAACATTGTGCACACGGTCCATATTTCAAAAGGGATGTTGAAAAATTGGAGATGGTATCGAAAAGAGCCACAGAATGATTTGAGGCCTGAGAAAATCCCGGAGAGAGAGAAAGAGCTTCATTTATTTATTTTAAATAGTAATAACGGTCTATGAAATCTATCAGGGAAAGGCAGCGCAAGGCCTAATGGCGGGAATCTGAAGCCAGAGAAATTCCAGTTTGGGGGCCAAATGTTTAGCACTAAGAATGATTAAAAATTAGAACAAACTGCAAAGGGAAGTGGTAAATTCTCCAACTACCCATGTCTGCAGAACCACTTAAACAACTACAGCAGCCTTGCTATAACACTTCAGTATAGACAGTACATACACCGATGACAGGGGTTCTCCCATCAGTGTAGGTAATCCAACGCTCCAGAGGTGGATTGGAGGTTGATGCTGTCTACTCCAGGGTTAGGATGACATAGCTACATCTCTCAGGGGTGTGGATGTATTTGCTGTTTTTTAAAAAAAGGTAAATGCAATGTTTGTTATATTAGCAGAGGCATAGCAAGCAAGTCATGGGAGTGTGATAGTACTAGTCTACTCGGCACTGGATAGGCCTCAGAAGAACTACTGTGTCCAATTTCGTTCACTCCTATATAGAAAGATGTAGAGAAACTGGAGAGGATCCAGAGGAGAGTGACAAAGATGGTCAAAAGGATGGAATGCGAGTCATATGAACAAAGGCCAAAGGAACTGGTTATGTTTACTTTGGAGAAAAGGAGGTTAAGAGGGGACATGATAATGCTCCTCAAATACAGAGCACATGACAAGAGGCAATGAGACAACAGAGCAGATTTAGATTAACTCTCAGGTCAAAATTCCTAACTATAAGCATACTAGGAAAATGGAAGAGGTACCTCGGAAACTGATGAAAGCTCTTTCACTGTAGGTTTTCCAAAGGAGGATGGATAGCCACCTGGTTAGATACAACAAGTCCTGACTCTTGGCAGGGAATCAGACTAGCTGACCCTTGAGGTCCCTTCTCACCCTGAGGCTCTATGATTCTGTGATGTAAAATCCTAGTTTAGATCAGGCCTTAGGCAAACATAAGTCAAGGGGCTTACTACAAGGATAATTGGGTGAAATTTAATGGTCTGTGTTATACAGGAGGTCAGACTGGATTATCTAATGGTCCCGTGTTGCCAATTCCAATATATCTTTTTTGAGATGGGGCTACCTCATCTGCACACAGTATTCAAGATGTCGGATTACCATGGATTTATATAGAGACAATAGGATATTTTGAGTACTGTTATCTATCCCTTTCTTCATTATTCCCAGGATTCTGTTTGCTTTTTTGGCTGCCGCTGCACATTGAGGGGATGTTTTCAGAGAACTATCCACCATGACTCCGAGCCCTCCTTCTTGAGTGGTAACAGCTAATTTAGAGCCCATCATTTTATGTGTATAGTTGGGATTATGCTTTCCACTGTGCACTACTTTGCATTTATCAACATTTAATTCCATCCGCCATTTTGTTGCCCAGTCACCCAGTTTTCAGAGATCCTTTAGCAGCTCTTCACAGTCTACCTGGGTCTTAACTATCTTTATTAATTTTGTATCATCTCTAAATTTTGCCAACTCACTGTTTACCCCTTTGTCTAGTTATTTATGAATATGTTGAATAGGACTGGTCCCAGAACAGATCCCAGGGGGACATCAGTATTTACCTCTCTCCATTCTGAAAACTGACCATTTATACCTACCCTTTGCTTCCTATCTTTTAACCAGTTACCAATCCACGAGAGCACCTTCCATTTTATCCAATGGCAGCTTACTTTGCTTAAGAGTCTTTGGTGATGAACCTTGTCCAAGGCTTTCTAAAAATCTAAGTACACTATATCTCAGGGGTAGGCAACCTATGACACACATGCCAAAGGCAGCACGAGAGCTGATTTTCAGTGGTACTCACACTGCCCAGGTCCTGGCCACCGGTCCTGGGGGCTCCACTGCTGGCCTAGGGTACTGGCCGCTGGACTCCTGCCAGCCGGGATTGCATCGGCCAGCCCCGCTCGGGCTGCTGCTGGCCTGGGGTCCCGGCCGCCGGCCCGGGGCTCTGCAGCTATCCCCAGCTGTGACCCACTGGCCCCAGCCTGGGGCAGTGAGGGTACAGACAGGGGCAAGAAGGGGCCTAGCTCAGCACCCCCACCTTAAAAATTGTTCCAGTACCACTGTACTGGAATATTTTAAAGTCCTGATTTGCTGCTTACATCACTATCATGTCACGTGGAACAGCGCGCTGCGTTTGACGCTGAGATTAGAATGTACATGCAAGAGCTAGAATCAGAATTTTTTGACAGATTTCAAGATTTCCAGAGATTTGGCCCAATGCTTTCTTTTCTAATTAAACCTGAAAAGTTCAATGAAAGCGACTTGGATTTGTCTGTATTTCAGTGGATGGGTGTTGAAGATTTCGACATGCTGCTCATTCAGTAAAAAAGCTCAGAATTGTGGGCATCAAAGTTTGGAGATCTGCGGAGTGCACTTGAAGCTACTGAGAGAGATCATGAGGCCTCTACTCTGACCCGCTGGATGTCCCTGCCAGTGCAATTTAACTGTTTGAAGAAAATGGTGTTTGTAATGCTTTCAGCATTTGGATCCACATACCTATTTGAACAGGTATTTTCACACGTGAAATCTGTCCTCTCTCCCTCTCAGAACCGGTTAACAACTGATCACTCAGAAGCCTGTGTGCAGCTTAAAGTATCCAAATATGTGCCAGATACTGGAAACTCAGCAAGGAAAAGCAAGGGCAAGGATCACCCTAAACTGATAAGATCTGCATTTTAATTTAATTTTAAATGAAGTTCTAAAATATTTTAAAAACCTTATTTACTTTACATACAACAATAGTTTAGTTATATATTTTAGATTTATAGAAAGAGACCTTCTAAAGATGTTAAAATGCATTACTGGCATGCGGAACCTTAAATTAGAGTGAATAAATGAACACTCGGCACACCACTTCTGAAAGATTCCTGACCCCTACTATATCCACTGGTTCCCCATTGTCCACATGCTTATTGATCCCCTCAAAGAATTTTAGTAGATTAGTGAGGCATAATTTCCCTTTACTAATACCATTTTGACTCTTCAACAAATTATGTTCATCTATATGTCTGAAAAAATTGTTGTTTATTATCATTTCAACCAATTTGACCACTACTGAAGTCAGGCTTAAATGCCTGTAATTGCCGGGATCACCTCTGGAGCCCTTTTTAAAAATTGGTGTCACATTAGCTATCCTCCAATCATCTGGTAGAGAAGCTGATTTAAATGATCAGTTACAGACTATAATTAATACTTCTGCAAGTTCACATTTGAGTTCATTCAGAACTCCTGGGTGAATATCATCTGGTCCTGCTGACTTATTGACATTTAATTTATCATTTTGTTCCCAAACCTCCTCTAATAATACCTCATTCTGGGACAGTTCCTCAGATCTGTCACCTAAAATGAATGGCTCAGGTTTGGGAATCTCCCTCACAACCTCAGCCATGAAGACTGATGCAAAGAATTCATTTAGTTTCTCCGCAATGGCCTTCTCGTCCTCGAAGAAGCAGTCAGGTAAGGTGTCAAGAAACTTCATCTCTGCATCCTGTCCTGAGGTGACATGTACCCAGTCAATATGGGGATATTTCAATAGGCTCTTTAATCTCCCCGTGCATTTCACAGTCACTGTCACCATCCTGGTCAGGTGGTCGGTAATATATCCCTACCGCTATATTCTTATTATTAGAGCATGGAATTTTCATCCATAGAGATTCTATGATATAGTTTGATTAATTTATGATTTTTACTTTATTTGATTCTGCTCTTTCTTTCACATATAATGTCATTTCCCCACCAGCACGACCTGTTCTATCCTTCTGATATATTTTGTACCCTGGTATTATTGTATCCCATTGATTAGCCTCAATCCACCAAGTTAATACGAAGCACTCTAGTTCACCATTTTATTATTTAAACTTCTAGCATTGGTCAATAGCAAATTGTTTACATAATATATATTTGGTCTGTGGAATTCCTTGCCACAGAAGTTATTGGAACAGAGAGCTTAGGTGAATAAAACTCACAAACAGATTGGCACTGTAGGTGGTGCTTGTGGCACCAATGTTAGTAAAGACTGTCTGACACTTTCAATTTGGAGACCTCATTTTCAGTTGTTATAAGTTTGCCAAACGTTAAGTATTTTGACTGAAATTTCCTATGCTGGGTGTCTGCTTCAGGCTGAATTGGTTTTGGGTTTTTTTTTTTAAAGCTTTAGAGATAACATTTCAGCTGACTTCTTGAATGAAACTATCAGAGAAGACATCTTGCCTATATTGAAACATTCTTATCATTTGTCATGAACATAAAGGGAAGGGTAACAAACTTCCTGTACACAGTACTATAAAATCCCTCCTGGCCAGAGGCACAAAATCCTTTTACCTGTAAAAGGTTAAGAAGCTCAGGTAACCTGGCTGGCACCTGACCAAAAGGACAAATAAGGGGACAAGATACTTTCAAATCTGGAGATGGGGTAGGCTTTTCTTTTTCTGTTCTGGGTCGATCTGTTCTGTGTGCTTGCCAGAGACAGATCAAAAGAAGCAGGCACTCCAACTCCATTAGACTTAGTAAGTAATAGCAAGGTAATGCATTAGCTTATCTTTGTTTTGGCTTGTGTTTTTCTCTGTGCTGTGAGGGAAGATGTACTCCTGGTTTGCTTTTCCCTGATGCTTTGTCTAAATCACTTGGTAGTGGCAGCATACTGTTCAAGAAGAAGATGGAATTTGTGCCTTGGGAAAGTTTTTAACCTAAGCTGGAAAAATAAGTTTAGGGGGTCTTGCATGCGGGTCCCCACATCTGTACCCCAGAATTCAGAGCGGGGGAGAGAACCCTGACATCATTGTTCCATTGAGAAGCCCTAGAACCTCCATCCTTTCCAGCATAAATGTCATAAAGTCAGCTAACAGCTCCTCTCCCCCATTAACAGCCAGAGACCTGAGATGCAAGAGGAGGCAATGACAGTGTTTGTGCATTAACTGAGAGCTGGCTCCTGAGGTCAGTTCTTACCCTAAGGGCAGTTTTGCCTCAGTGGGGTCTGAGTAACTACGGGCCACGGCCTCAGAATTTGACCTTATGTTATACATCTACGAACACTTTTCATCCTGAAGGATCCCCTCTGCCAATGAAATGCAGCCAACTTGGAGCAGAGGCCATCAATCAGCTGGGGAGCCACAGCAAAAGGTGATATTTTGGTCTGTGATACTGGAGGAAACTCAAAAAGAAAAGGAGTACTTGTGGCACCTTAGAGACTAACAATGCTCTTATTAGAGCATAAGCTTTCGTGAGCTACAGCTCACTTCATCAGATGCACTACCCACTGTATTTTCCACCAAATGCATCCGATGAAGTGAGCTGTAGCTCACGAATGCTTATGCGCTAATAAATTTTTTAGTCTCTAAGGTGCCACAAGTCCTCCTTTTCTTTTTGCGAATACAGACTAACACGGCTGCTGGAGGAAACTCGTCACCTTTAGCAAGGTCTTTGAGACATTTAATGGGTGTACAGAGCATAAAGGACCACAAACTAACACTCCATCGCACCACACACACATTACATTAGGTTTGTCGAGCTGGTGAGCTCCTCCACAAGAGATGCAGTACCTGTGAATCCTGAGATGGAAGTGTCTTTCCTGGGATTCTCCCTCAGGTAGTCATCCTACACCTTTCTCACCCCAGGATCTGCAGCAATATCAGACAACAAGAGCAGACACAGGTATATTCACTGTTTATAATATGGCTCTATGCAATCCCAGGGGGATTCGCTCAGCCTCTATGGGAGAAGCAGCATCTGAATGTAAACAGGCCAGAGATACTCTAACCAATCTCTCTCTTTCCATGTCTGCACTTTTGTGTAAACAGTAAATAAGGGACCTTCCCAAAGGGAGATGAGAACTCTTGGGCTCTGTGTTGAAAGAAAGGAATGTCTGCTCTGTGTATTGGTGTATATTTAACATTTATAGTTGATTAGTATGAAAATGAGGGATAATATCTATGTCTCCACAGGGTCTGAAACCCTGTAAATGCCCAGATTGGATTGGTAGGCATTAGATAGATAGTTATGGAGAAAGATGACTGAGGGGAGACATTGACACTTTCTGCAGGCACATGGGGCTTTTGCTAAGGGATCAGAGACCAGTAATTCTCATCAGTAACTGTCATCATACTGTGCAGCACCTTTCATTTAAGGATCTTCAAATCTCTTAGCAAAGGCAAGTCACAATGAACATATCCCCAATATCCAGTCCTGACTTCCCTGTCATAAGCACGGTCTCTCTGTCAGTAAGTGAGCGCATGACAAGAGGAAAATGGTCTAGAAAGAATTGCTCATTGGTGAGTGTGACAGACTTCCTTGGGTGCAACCATTGAACCCTCTTGCATGTTAATCTGTGCTGCCCTCTCACATTGTGAGACTGTGGGAAGCCACAATCCTCCCCGGGTCTTGCAAAAACCCAGAGACACACTGAGCTACAGTTACATGAATACTTTCACTAGCCACTGGTGAACCAATAATAGAGAGACTCCAGTCAGTTCTCCCCAGTTCCCAAACAAAGGTACCCAGAGCTGTACCATCTTGCCCTGGTTCAAAGCCTGACCTGTGTGAGTTTGTTACCTAATCCACCACTCCCTCAATGTGAAGAGAACAATGCGCCAGCCCGTGTTCTCAAGCAGACTTCACTTAAAGATTTCAAACAAACATTTCTAACAACACCCTGTTTTAGGTGAAAAAATATAAAACAGATTTATTAAGTACAGAATGATAGATTTGAAGTGATTATAGGTAATAGCGTAGTGATAAAAGATCAAACTTGGTTACCTAACAAAGATACGAAACTGCAATCTAAGTTCTATACACTAGACAGCGTTTGCATCAAGCCATGTCTCACCCTCATGGTACAAACAGTCCACCAGTCTTCCATACACACGCTAGAAACCCCTTCAGCCTGGTACCACATCCCCAGTTCAGACCTTGTTCCTAAGTGTTAAAGGTGTTGACTTCTGGGGGGAGTGAGACCAAATGATGATGTCTCTTACTCCTGTCATAGCTTTTCCCACTTGGAGGGAACTTTGTTTTTCCAAGCAAAAGCCCTCAGCACAGTTAGTGGAAAAGTACAGACACAGGGTGAACTGGTCACATACCCTTGCATTCTTTGATAATTCAGAGCAGTGTCCATTGCTTATATCCTGGCTAGAATGTTCACAGGAAAGTCCATCAGATGGGGATTAGATTCTTCTAAGGCCTACTTTGTTTCTTAATGGGCCATTACCTTGAATGGTTCATCCACAATGTGCAGCCTAGACTGGATATAAACTACCTTGTGGGTGTTACCTAGGAGCAAACACATTTGAAATACTGGTACATAGTCAATATTCATAATTTTAGGTACAAAAATGATACATGCATATGAATAGGATAATGATATTCAACAAATCATAATATTTCCATTGATATATTACATAATATACTTTGTATAAAATGCATTATAATTATATCACCATGTTAAATATGGGGGTACCACGGTATTGCTTTGGGGCACAGAGAGCCACACACACCCTTAATTTACTGAAGGAATGTTAGCCCATGACTAATGAGGAAGGCAGTGTGCCCAAGGCCCTCTTTATGTTTTGACCATACAACTGCCATGTGTTGCAAACATTGCAGTATTATGCCACAGATATTCTTGCAAAGTTCTGTGTACCTTGTAAGGCTTTGTAGATCAGCCTAGTGATCTCAAAAGTCACCAAGTGTGCTTTCTCTGGGTTGCTAGAAAATCTCTTATTGTGTCTGTGCCACATTGTTAACCATTGTGTTTTTCCAACTGGTGTCAACTCAATTCAGATATTTATCCATGCCATGAGCTGATGTGCCTCAGTTTCCACTTCCACACAGCAGACCAGGTTTATTATCATTTCCTTGCTTTGACAATCTTTGAGCCTGTTTACAGCTGTTAGCCGAAAAGCAGTATCCCCAAAGGGCTCCTGTTTACTGTACCTAACATGTCCAAAAACTTTTCACAAAAATCATAGAGTCAGAATCATAGGACTGGAAGGGACCTCGAGAGGTCTAGTCCAGTCCCTTCCACTCATGGCAGGACTACGTATTATTTAGACCACCCCTGATGGGTGTTTATCTAATCTGCTCCTTAAAAAATCAAATGATGGAGATACCACAACCTCCCTAGGCAATATATGCCAGTGCTTAATTACCCTGACAGTTAAGAAGTTTTTCCTAATGTCCAACCTAAACCTCCCTTGCTGTAGTTTAAGCCCATCGCTTCTTGTTCTATCCTCAGAGGTTAAGAAGAACAAATTCTTCTCCCTCCTCCTTGTGACAACTTTTTATGTACTTGAAAACCGTTATCATGTCCCTTCTCAGTCTTCTCTTTCAATCTTCCCTCAAAGGTCATGTTTTCTCGACCTTTAATCATTTTTGTTGCTCTTGTCTAGACTTTCTCCAGTTTGTCCACATCAGGATAGTTGAGGCCTAATCAGTGCAAAGTAGAGCAGAAGAATTACTTCTCATGCCTTGCTTACAACACTCCTGCTAATACATCCCAGAATTATGTTCACTTTTTTTGTAACAGTGTTACACTTTTGACTCATATTTAGCTTATGGTCCACTATGACCCCCGTATCCCTTTCCACAGTACTACTTCCTAGGGAGTCATTTCCCATTTTGTATGTGTGCAACTGATTGTTCCTTCCTAAATGGAGTACTTTGCATTTCTCCTTATTGAATTTCACCCTATTTCCTTCAGACCATTTCTCCACTTTGTCCGGATCATTCTGAATTTTAATCCTATCATCCAAGGCACTTGCAATCCCTACTAGCTTGGTATCATCCTCAAACTTTTTAAGTGTACTCTCTATACCATTATCTAAATAATTAATGAAGACATTGAACAGAACTGGACCCAGAACTGATCCTCATTATGCTCTTCCAATATGAAACAGATTTATTACCTACAGAAAGATAGATTTTAAGTGGTTATAAGAAATAAGTGTACAGATCAAAGTTGATTACCTAAGAAATAAAGTACAATCACAACCTGAGTTTGGAATTTCTCCTTTCCAGCCTAGGACTACCTCCCCAGTCAAAGTCTTTTTCCTCTAGCCGTGTTTTTAGGAGTTGAGTTGTGGGGGGAATGAGGTCAAGTGGTGATGTCACTTCCCCTTTTATATATTCTGCCATGAGATGGGAACCTCATTGTCTCAAACAAAGCCACAGCATAGTTAGTAGAAAAGTCCAGGGACAATGTGTAGTCTCGTGTCACATGAGCTGGTTACATGCCCTTGCACACTTCAGTGAGTCATAGTAGGGGCCATTACCCCTATTCTATCTAAAATGTCCACAGGAAAGTCCATCATTTGGGGATAAGCTTCTTCCATTACGTTCATTGATAGGCCATCAACTTGAATAGTGCGTTCAGAATATGCTGACTAGAGTGCATGTAAGCTTCCTTGTGGGAGTTACCATAGGAGCAAACACATTTGAAATACAGTTACATAGTCAATATTGATAACTTCAGATACAAATATGCCTCACATGACAAACTTTGTACAAGATTTGTTTCAAATATATAACAGTAGTGTATATGGGGTGTCAGCGTATTGCTTTGGGTGTACAATGTGACAGAAGTATATCTATAAAACTAGAGCTCTCTGAGATCTACATTTCTAATTGGTATATAAGACATGCATACATGTCCTGAAAATGACTACATTCTGGTCTTGCTACAGGAGAAAAGCAAGCCAAAGTACAAAAAAAAAGGAAAATTAAAAAGTTCTTTTCCCCATTAGATGAGGTTTTAACCATGTGTGACAGGATTGGGTAAAATATTGTCCAGTGTAGGGCAGGGGCTCTCTTATGGTACAGGGTTTGGGGCATACATAACCCATGTCTGAGTTCCCCCCAACCCTGAGTCAGCATTCTCTCCCTAGTAGCAGGGTAATAAGGCCTAATGGCCAAAGTCCCCTTGCTTGCACTTAATAGCTAGGCAGTGTGGCCCAATGGCCAGAGTCAATAGATTTGCCCTGGTTGACAAGGCAGTAAGATTACAGTCTGTAAATTCATCCCTGTCAGCAGTGCTGTAAGACCCAGTGGCTACCATCAGTAAATTCCCCCCAATCAGCTGGGCGGTAAGGCCTAGTGGCCCAGTGGCCTCAGCTGGGAAGGGGGGCCACCACGCACAAAAAGGGGGGTAGTGGCCCTGGTAGGGGGACCTGTGCCCTTCCTCTCCACCGGACCACTGCCCAGGGCCCTGGTAGTGGATGGAGCATGTGCCACTGAGTCAGCAGTAGGCATCCAACTGAAACACGCTGACTAAAAAGTCCAGTTAATTTACTGGGTCACTATCTAATTAACCTGGAGTTCTTCCTGCTGTAGTTCCTGTTGCCATGGTCTGGATGTCAGTTATCTACAGGCTCTCTGGTCTGCCCTGTTCCTGGTGACTCCACACTCTGAGAGGCCTCCATGAGTGCCTTGGCATCTTCCTCGGTTGCTGTGACTGCAGCTCCCCTGGTCTCGGGCTTCATCTGAGCCTTGGCTGGAGTCAGTTGCGTACATCTTTTGTTCCTGGCGGTTAGCCCCAAATGAGCTGAGCTGCTCCCTTTCATCTAGGTGCATTTGGAGCATGCCCAGTAAGAGTTTAGGATGCATAGCTTCCTCAGCCCACAATCTATGGTTAACCCTTCCCTGGCCAGTGAAGGCACACACCCTCCCCTTTAAGAGTTCATTTTGGGGGGCTTGACATCTCCTTCCTCTCTCTGTGGTACAGAAAAAAAGTCAGCATTGGTGTGCATCTTTCCCGGGTGGTGCATCCCCTGGAAATTATAAGGTTGTAGGGATAAGTACCATTGTGTTATCCGTAGGTTGGTTTATTTCATGTGATGTAATCAGTGCAGTGGTGCATGGTCAGTAACCATCCAGAATGTGTTGCCTAAAAGGAAGTATTGTAGAGAGTCTATGTCCCATTTAATGGAAGGTGATCTTCCCAGCTGGTGCTATACATGATGATACCATCAATGTAAGTGGCAGCGTACCGCCCATGAGGTTGCAGTATCCGATCCATAAGCTGCTGGAAGGTGCAGCTGCCCAGTGTAACCTGAATGGCATGGTCCCAAATTGGTATAGGCCAAAGTGGGTTTGTAAGGCTGTCTTCAGACATGAGGTCGGGGATCAAAGGGATTTGCCAATGCCCCTTGGAGAGATCCAGTAAACAGGAACTTGGTTCCCACTAACATCTCAAGGAGTTTATCGACTCACGACATTGGCATTTAACAGAAATATATTGTTCACTTTTCCAAAGTCAATAGAAAACCAGATGGAGCCATTTGGTTTCGGAACTAGGACTACTGGGTTTCTCCACTTACTATGGGATTCTTCTATCATGCCCATGTCTAAAATGGCCTCCAATTCCTTCCAGACAGCCTCCCACACCTTCTTGAGCAGGAGCTGGTGGGGATTGCATACCTTCTCTCCCGGTACAGTGGCAATATGATGATTCATGAGGGTTGTCTGTCCTGCCCAAGCCGACAATACATCTGGGTAGGACCGCAGCAGTCCTTGCAGTTGAGTCCTGTTCCTGTCGCTACTGGATGATCCTCAAAGGGTCCATCAGCCAGGGGTCCTAATTCTGGTTCAGGAGGGTAGGGAGTGATGAGTAAAGCCTCCCTGATCCTCCAGGCCTTCAGCAATTTGATGTGATACATGCATGTTTCACCTCATCAGTCTGATAGCCGAAACTCATAATTGACTAGTCCAATCTGCCATGTAACTTCAAAGGGGCCTTGCCACTTAGCCAATAATTTGGATTTGGTTGAGGGCAACAGGATTAGGACCTGATCTCTGGGTTCAAAGCTCCATAGCCTGTTACACTGCTGTGCCTGAGTCTGCTGCACCTGTTTGAGATTTTCTCTGGAGAAGGTCCCTAGCATCTGAAGTGTCTCCCAGAGCTGTAGCATGTGATGGACTACCCCCCTTTGCCTGGGTCTCTTGAGCTTCCTATCTCTCCTTCAGAAGGTTGAGGATACCTCAGGGTTGACTCCCACATAGGAATTTGAAGGGGGAGAACCCCGTGGATACTTGCAGAACCTCCCGTATGGCAAACAGCAAGGCTGAGAGTAGCGTATCCCACTGTCACAGATCCTCTCCCACGAATTTCCATAGCATACTCTTCAAGGCCTTGTTAAAACGTTCCATCAGTCTGTCTGTTTGGGGATGTCATAGGGAAGTTCTGAGGGCTCGTATGCCTAAGAGATGGGAGAAGTCAGCCATCAATCGGGAAATCACATTTGTCCTCTGATCCAGCAAGATTTTGTAGGGTATCTCTATCCAGGCGAAGACCTTGACGAGTCCAATGGCTAACTTGGGGGCTGGCAGTGTGTAATGGGACTTCTTATGGTACCGGGTCATGTAATCTATGATCATAAGGGTATACTGGTGGCCGGATGCATTGTTTTCTAGTGGACCCACCAAGTCAAGTCCTATTTGTTCCAAGGGGACACCAACAACTGGGAGGGGTATGAGGAGCACTTTCGGCACTCCTTTCAGGCCTGTGCTTTGGCACTTTGGGCATGAGGGACAATAATTTTTCACCTCCTAGTGGATCCCTGGCCAGAAGAAGCACCGTTGGAGGGTCTTTTCTCTTCCCAGGTGTCCTGCCCAGGGAACCAAATGGGCCAAGTTTAAAAAGATTCTGGTATAAACTCCGAGGGACCAGAACATGTAGGAGTTCTTTTCGAGTATGTGGCTCTTCCACCAGCTGAAAAAGGTGGTTCTGCTGTATTTTGAAGTGTGGGCTTTGGAGTTTTTGAGTTTTCTTGATCTCTAGGGATGGCCTGTTCCCAGGCATGACTAAGTTTAGGATCCTCTCGTTGTTCCTGGATAAAGTCGCCATCTTGTTCAAACTTAGTCTGCACATCATCAGCAGAGGGATCTGTTAGGGTAGGTGGGGACACCGGGGTCTCAGAAGACCTGGAGGAGCCTTCCCCTGGATCATCATCCCTGTCTCTCCTGAGTAGCTCTCTTTACCTGTTCTTGCCTTCTCTTGACAGGGGTCCTGTGCAGACTATTACAATAGTTCAAGGAACCATGGCCAGTCCTGCCCCAAAATCACTGAATAGGCCAATCTGGTGGTCATGCCAACTCAGAGGTCTACTCTTCGGTGGTATATCTTCAGCATCACTCCACCAGTAGGATAAGAATGTAGGTATCCATGGATGCATTGAACATGGATGGAGGTTCCTCCTGGCTCAAGGTCAGGCATGAGATTGCACCAGATGAGAGTCTGGCTACAGCCAGAGTCAATCAACACCATCATAGGAATCCCTTTGTGAGCACCAGTATCCTGAACTTCTCTGGTTTCCTTTTCCGAGCCCAGGGACTGGCTACCCTGCCCTGCCCAAATAGGAACAATCATGACGAAAATGTCCCTCTTGACCACATTCATAACAGTGGCCTCCTACCCCATCTGGGCAGCGAGTCCAAGTCAGCTCAACTCTGATGAGAGGGGTTATAACAAGGGGTACCCCAGTGGGACACAATTGAGAGTATCTAATTCAGGACAAACTGCTTAGAACAAGGCAGTCACAGCCCAAGGCTAGTGGTTTTCTACCTTTAAGGCACACCAAACCAACCAACAAGAGAACTTCTCTTTCACCCCACTGGTTAACAAGAAGTTATACAAGCAATTTCATCAGATATCTAGTTCCTCTGTATCACCACTAATAGCACTCTTTATAGGGATGAGTGGTTATGAAAACCAATATCCCAATTAAAGGTTCTCCTGTTCCCAAAGGACCAGCCACACAATCCAGTTCAATATAGAAATCAGATCTTACCCCAAAATCATGCTATTGCCAATCTCCAGATCACCCATGCTGACTTCCGGGTGCTAAGATACGGGACGTAGACCTGAGGTTGAAAAGGATCCTAAAGGGAGCGGGAAAGAATCCCCTAATTATCCTTCATGTGGGAACAAATGATACGGCTAAATTCTCACTGGAAAGTATTAACGGAGACCATGATAGGCTGGGGAAGACGCTTAAGGAAATTGAGGTTCAGGTGATCTTTAGTGGGATCCTTCCTGTTCCTAGAGAAGGGCAACAAAGGTGTGACAAGATTATGACTGTCAACAGATGGCTTAGTCAGTGGTGCTATAAGGAGGGCTTTGGGATGTATGGCCACTGGGAGGCATTCACGGACAGAGGACACTTCTCTCGGGATGGACTAAATCTGAGTAGGGAAGGAAATAGACTTCTGGGATCGAGGCTGGAACAACTGAAAAAGAGAGCTTTAAACTAGGAATTAGGGGGAGATGGTTGGGAGATGTCCAGGTAATCTGCACGCCAGATTTTAGCATTGAGAGGGAGGAAGACGAAGTAAGAAAGGATACAGCCGTGGGTAGGAGAATGTATATAAGGAGCGAGGGCGGTGTGGATACTAGTCTAATAGGTTATACTGACTGTAGAATGACTGTGCTAATAGGGTACAAAATGTAAGCGAGGCCAAACAGCAAAAATTAAGATGTTTGTACACCAATGCGAGGAGCCTAGGTAACAAAATGGAGGAACTAGAGCTACTGGTGCAGGAAGTGAAACCGGATATTATAGGGATAACATGGTGGAATAGTAGTCATGACTGGAGTACAGGTATTGAAGGGTATGTGCTGTTTAGGAAAGACAGAAACAAAGGTAAAGGTGGTGGAGTAGCATTGTATATCAATGATGAGATAGAATGTAAAGAAATAAGAAGCGATGCAATGGATAAGACAGAGTCCGTCTGGGCAAAAATTACATGGGGGAAGATAACTAGTAAAGCGTCTCCTACGATAGTGCTTGGGGTGTGCTATAGACCGCCGGGATCTAATTTGGATATGGATAGAGCCCTTTTAAATGTTTTTAATAAAGTAAATACTAATGGAAACTGTGTGATCATGGGAGACTTTAACTTCCCAGATATAGACTGGAGGACCAGTGCTAGTAATAATAATAGGGCTCAGATTTTCCTAGATGCGATAGCTGATGGATTCCTTCATCAAGTAGTTGCTGAACTGACTAGAGGGGATGCCATTTTAGATTTAATTTTGGTGAGTAGCGAGGACCTCATAGAAGAAGTTTTTGATTTCAAAAGGGCTGACTTTCAAAAATTAAGGAAATTAGTTAGGGAAGTGGATTGGACTGAAGAATTTATGGATCTAAAGGTAGAGGAGGCCTGGGATTACTTTAAATCAAAGCTGCAGAAGCTATCGGAAGCCTGTATCCCAAGAAAGGGGAAAAATTCATAGGCAGGAGTTGTAGACCAAGCTGGATGAGCAAGCATCTTAGAGAGGAGATTAAGAAGAAGCAGAAAGCATACAGGGAGTGGAAGATGGGAGAGATGAGCAAGGAAAGCTACCTAATTGAGGTTAGAACATGTAGGGATAAAGTGAGACAGGATAAAGTCGAGTGGAGTTAGACCTTGCAAAGGGAATTAAAACCAATAGTAAAAGGTTCTTAGCCATATAAATAAGAAGAAAACTAAGAAAGAAGAAGTGGGACCGCTAAACACTGAGGATGGAGTGGAGGTTAAAGATAATCTAGGCATGGCCCAATATCTAAACAAATACTTTGCCTCAGTCTTTAATAAGGCTAAAGAGGATCTTAGGGATAATGGTAGCATGACAAATGGGAATAAGGATATAGAATCATAGAATCATAGAATCATAGAATATCAGGGTTGGAAGGGACCCCAGAAGGTCATCTAGTCCAACCCCCTGCTCAAAGCAGGACCAAGTCCCAGTTAAATCATCCCAGCCAGGGCTTTGTCAAGCCTGACCTTAAAAACCTCTAAGGAAGGAGATTCTACCACCTCCCTAGGTAACGCATTCCAGTGTTTCACCACCCTCTTAGTGAAAAAGTTTTTCCTAATATCCAATCTAAACCTCCCCCATTGCAACTTGAGACCATTACTCCTCGTTCTGTCATCTGCTACCATTGAGAACAGTCTAGAGCCATCCTCTTTGAAACCCCCTTTCAGGTAGTTGAAAGCAGCTATCAAATCCCCCCTCATTCTTCTCTTCTGCAGACTAAACAATCCCAGCTCCCTCAGCCTCTCCTCATAAGTCATGTGCTCTAGACCCCTAATCATTTTCGTTGCCCTTCGTTGTACTCTTTCCAATTTATCCACATCCTTCCTGTAGTGTGGGGCCCAAAACTGGACACAGTACTCCAGATGAGGCCTCACCAGTGTCGAATAGAGGGGAACGATCACGTCCCTCGATCTGCTCGCTATGCCCCTACTTATACAACCCAAAATGCCATTGGCCTTCTTGGCAACAAGGGCACACTGCTGACTCATATCCAGCTTCTCGTCCACTGTCACCCCTAGGTCCTTTTCCGCAGAACTGCTGCCGAGCCATTCGGTCCCTAGTCTGTAGCGGTGCATTGGATTCTTCCATCCTAAGTGCAGGACCCTGCATTTATCCTTATTGAACCTCATTAGATTTCTTTTGGCCCAATCCTCCAATTTGTCTAGGTCCTTCTGTATCCTATCCCTCCCCTCCAGCGTATCTACCACTCCTCCCAGTTTAGTATCATCCGCAAATTTGCTGAGAGTGCAATCCACACCATCCTCCAGATCATTTATGAAGATATTGAACAAAACGGGCCCCAGGACCGACCCCTGGGGCACTCCACTTGACACCGGCTGCCAACTAGACATGGAGCCATTGATCACTACCCGTTGAGCCCGACAATCTAGCCAGCTTTCTACCCACCTTATAGTGCATTCATCCAGCCCATACTTCCTTAACTTGCTGACAAGAATGCTGTGGGAGACCGTGTCAAAAGCTTTGCTAAAGTCAAGAAACAATACATCCACTGCTTTCCCTTCATCCACAGAACCAGTAATCTCATCATAAAAGGCGATTAGATTAGTCAGGCATGACCTTCCCTTGGTGAATCCATGCTGACTGTTCCTGATCACTTTCCTCTCCTCTAAGTGCTTCAGGATTGATTCTTTGAGGACCTGCTCCATGATTTTTCCAGGGACTGAGGTTAGGCTGACCGGCCTGTAGTTCCCAGGATCCTCCTTCTTCCCTTTTTTAAAGATGGGCACTACATTAGCCTTTTTCCAGTCATCCGGGACTTCCCCCGTTCGCCACGAGTTTTCAAAGATAATGGCCAAGGGCTCTGCAATCACAGCCGCCAATTCCTTCAGCACTCTCGGATGCAATTCGTCCGGCCCCATGGACTTGTGCACGTCCAGCTTTTCTAAATAGTCCCTAACCACCTCTATCTCTACAGAGGGCTGGCCATCTCTTCCCCATTTTGTGTTGCCCAGCACAGCAGTCTGGGAGCTGACCTTGTTAGTGAAAACAGAGGCAAAAAAAGCATTGAGTACATTAGCTTTTTCCACATCCTCTGTCACTAGCTTGCCTCCCTCATTCAGTAAGGGGCCCACACTTTCCTTGGCTTTCTTCTTGTTGCCAACATACCTGAAGAAACCCTTCTTGTTACTCTTGACATCTCTTGCTAGCTGCAGCTCCAGGTGCGATTTGGCCCTCCTGATATCTTTCCTACATGCCCGAGCAATATTTTTATACTCTTCCCTGGTCATATGTCCAAGCTTCCACTTCTTGTAAGCTTCTTTTTTATGTTTAAGATCCGCTAGGATTTCACCATTAAGCCAAGCTGGTCGCCTGCCATATTTACTATTCTTTCGACTCATCGGGATGGTTTGTCCCTGTAACCTCAACAGGGATTCCTTGAAATACAGCCAGCTCTCCTGGACTCCCTTCCCTTTCATGTTAGTCCCCCAGGGGATCCTGGCCATCTGTTCCCTGAGGGAGTCAAAGTCTGCTTTCCTGAAGTCCAGGGTCCGTATCCTGCTGCTTACCGTTCTTCCCTGCGTCAGGATCCTGAACTCAACCAACTCATGGTCACTGCCTCCCAGATTCCCATCCACTTTTGCTTCCCCCACTAATTCTACCCGGTTTGTGAGCAGCAGGTCAAGAAAAGCGCTCCCCCTAGTTGGCTCCCCTAGCACTTGCACCAGGAAATTGTCCCCTACGCTTTCCAAAAACTTCCTGGATTGTCTATGCACCGCTGTATTGCTCTCCCAGCAGATATCAGGAAAATTAAAGTCACCCATGAGAATCAGGGCATGCGATCTAGTAGCTTCCGTGAGTTGCCGGAAGAAAGCCTCATCCACCTCATCCCCCTGGTCCGGTGGTCTATAGCAGACTCCCACCATGACATCACTCTTGTTGCACACACTTCTAAACTTAATCCAGAGACACTCAGGTTTTTCCACAGTTTCGTACCGGAGCTCTGAGCAGTCATACTGCTCCCTTACATACAGTGCTACTCCCCCACCTTTTCTGCCCTGCCTGTCCTTCCTGAACAGTTTATAACCATCCATGACTGTACTCCAGTCATGTGAGTTATCCCACCAATCCCTCCCATACCTATCTATGGAGGTAGATATTACCATATCTGAGGTAGAAGCGTTTCAGAGTAGCAGCCGTGTTAGTCTGTATTCGCAAAAAGAAAAGGAGTACTTGTGGCACCTTAGAGACTAACAAATTTATTAGAGCATAAGCTTTCGTGAGCTACAGCTCACTTCATCGGATGCATTTGGTGGAAAAAACAGAGGAGAGATTTATATACACACACACACACAGAGAACATGAAACAATGGGTTTATCATACACACTGTAAGGAGAGTGATCACTTAAGATAAGCCATCACCCGCAGCAGGGGGGGGAAAGGAGGAAAACCTTTCATGGTGACAAGCAAGGTAGGCTAATTTCAGCAGTTAACAAGAATATCAGAGGAACAGTGGGGGGTGGGTGGGGGGGAGAAATACCATGGGGAAATAGTTTTACTTTGTGTAATGACCCATCCCTTCCCAGTCTCTATTCAAGCCTAAATTAATTGTATCCAGTTTGCAAATTAATTCCAATTCAGCAGTCTCTCGTTGGAGTCTGGTTTTGAAGCTTTTTTGTTGAAGGATAGCCACTCTTAGGTCTGTGATCGAGTGACCAGAGAGATTGAAGTGTTCTCCAACTGGTTTTTGATTTGCTCCAACCCCTCAGACAGAGACAAACACCTACAAGATCTCTATCATGCATTCCTACAACTACAATACCCACCTGCTGAAGTGAAGAAACAGATTGACAGAGCCAGAAGAGTATACAGAAGTCACCTACTACAGGACAGGCCCAACAAAGGAAATAACAGAACGCCACTAGCCATCACCTTCAGCCCCCAACTAAAACCTCTCCAACGCATCATCAAGGATCTACAACCTATCCTGAAGGACGAGCCATCGCTCTCTCAGATCTTGGGAGACAGGCCAGTCCTTGCTTACAGACAGCCCCCCAATCTGAAGCAAATACTCACCAGCAACCACACACCACACAACAGAACCACTAACCCAGGAACCTATCCTTGCAACAAAGCCCGTTGCCAACTCTGTCCACATATCTATTCAGGGGATACCATCATAGGGCCTAATCACATCAGCCACACAATCAGAGGCTCGTTCACCTGCGCATCTACCAATGTGATATATGCCATCATGTGCCAGCAATGCCCCTCTGCCATGTACATTGGCCAAACTGGACAGTCTCTACGTAAAAGAATGAATGGACACAAATCAGACGTCAAGAATTATAACATTCAAAAACCAGTTGGAGAACACTTCAATCTCTCTGGTCACTCGATCACAGACCTAAAAGTGGCTATACTTCAACAAAAAAGCTTCAAAAACAGACTCCAACGAGAGACTGCTGAATTGGAATTAATTTGCAAACTGGATACAATTAACTTAGGCTTGAATAGAGACTGGGAATGGATGAGTCATTACACAAAGTAAAACTATTTCCCCATGGTATTTCTCCCCCCCACCCCACCCCCCACTGTTCCTCTGATATTCTTGTTAACTGCTGAAATTAGCCTACCTTGCTTGTCACCATGAAAGGTTTTCCTCCTTTCCCCCCCCTGCTGCTGGTGATGGCTTATCTTAAGTGATCACTCTCCTTACAGTGTGTATGATAAACCCATTGTTTCATGTTCTCTGTGTGTGTGTGTATATAAATCTCTCCTCTGTTTTTTCCACCAAATGCATCCGATGAAGTGAGCTGTAGCTCACGAAAGCTTATGCTCTAATAAATTTGTTAGTCTCTCAGGTGCCACAAGTACTCCTTTTCTTTTTGAGGTAGAAGCGAAACTCAAACAGCTTAATGGGACTAAATCAGGGGGCCCAGATAATCTTCATCCAAGAATATAGTTCCTATTTTTAAGAAAGGAAAAAAAAGTGATCCGGGTAACTACAGGCCAGTTAGTTTGACATCTGTAGTATGCAAGGTCCTGGAAAAAATGTTGAAGGAGAAATTAGTTAAGGACATTGAAGTCAATGGTAAATGGGACAAAATACAACATGGTTTTACAAAAGGTAAATCGTGACAAACCAAACTAATCTCCTTTTTTGAAAAGGTAACAGATTGTTTAGATAAAGGAAATGCAGTGGATCTAATTTACCTAGATTTCAGTAAGGCATTTGATACTGTGCCACATGGGGAATTATTAGTTAAATTGGAGAAGATGGGGATCAATATGAACATCAAAAGGTGGATAAGGAATTGGTTAAAGGGGAGACTGCAATGGGTCCTACTGAAAGGCGAACTGTTAGGTTGGAGGGAGGTTACCAGTGGAGTTCCTCAGGGATTGGTTTTGGGACCAATCGTATTTAATCTTTTTATTACTGACCTGGGCACAAAAAGTGGGAGTGTGCTAATAAAGTTTGCAGATGATACAAAGCTGGGAGGTATTGCCAATTCAGAGAAGGATCGGGATATTATACAGGAGGATCTGGATGACCTTGTAAACTGGAGTAATACTAATAGGATAAAATTTAATAGTGAGAAGTGTAAGGTTATGCTTTTAGGGATTAATAACAAGAATTTTAGTTATAAGTTGGGGATGCATCAATTAGAAGTAACAGAAGAGGAGAAGGACCTTGGACTATTGGTTGATCATAGGATGACTATGAGCTGCAATGTGATATGGCTGTGAAAAAAGCTAATGCGGTTTTGGGATGCATCAGGAGAGGCATTTCCAGTAGGGATAAGGAGGTTTTAGTACCGTTATACAAGGCACTGGTGAGACCTCACCTAGAATACTGTGTGCAGTTCTGGTCTCCCATGTTTAAAAAGGATGAATTCAAACTGGAGCAGGTCCAGAGAAGGGCTACTAGGATGATCCGAGGAATGGAAAACTTGTCTTATGAAAGGAGACTTAAGGAGCTTGGCTTGTTTAGCCTAACTAAAAGAAGGTTGAGGGGAGATATGATTGCTCTCTATAAATATATCAGAGGGATAAATACAGGAGAGGGAGAGGAATGATTTCAGCTCAGCACCAATGTGGACACAAGAACAAATGGGTATAAACTGGCCACCAGGAAGTTTAGACTTGAAATGAGACGAAGGTTTTTAACCATCAGAGGAGTGAAGTTTTGGAATAGCCTTCCAAGGGAAGCAGTGGGGGCAAAAGATCTATCTGGCTTTAAGATTCTACTCGATAAGTTTATGGAGGAGATGGTATGATGGGATAATGGGATTTTGATAAGTAATTGATCTTTAAATATTCAGGGTAAATAGGCCTAATCCCCTGAGATGGGATATTAGATGGATGGGATCTGAGTTACCCAGGAAAGAATTTTCTGTAGTATCTGGCTGGTGAATCTTGCCCATATGCTCAGGGTTTAGCTGATTGCCATATTTGGGGTCGGGAAGGAATTTTCCTCCAGGGCAGATTGGAGAGACCCTGGAGGTTTTTCGCCTTCCTCTGTAGCATGGGGCATGGGTGACTTGAGGGAGGCTTCTCTGCTCCTTGAAGTCTTTAAACCATGATTTAAGGACTTCAATAGCTCAGACATAGGTGAGGTTTTTTGTAGGCGTGGGTGGGTGAGATTCTGTGGCCTGCGCTGTGCAGGAGGTCGGACTAGATGATCAGAATGGTCCCTTCTGACCTTGGTATCTATGAATCTATGTATCTAAAATCTAAAATTTAGTATCTAAAATCTAAAAGTTTATTCATAAAAAGAAAGAAATATAGATGAGAATTTAAAGGGATTAAAGGGATCAAATTTATACAATTGCAAAGTTCTTTCTTCAGGCTTAAGCAGTGATGGGAAAAATTGCTGGCTCAAATCAAATCTCTGGAGTGCAAACATCCAGAGCTTGGATGGGTTGTTCAGTCCTTTGTTTGGAGGTTCAGTTTGTAGCAAAGTCCCTCCAGAGGTCAGAAGCAGGATTGAAGACAAAAAGGAGGGGCTTCCAGGGCCTTTTTATCCTCTGCCATGTGGAAGGAAACCTCTTTGTTCTTCTGTGGAAAATCACAACAGCAAGATGGAGTTTGAAGTCACATGGGCAAGTCATATGTCCATGAATGATTCTGTTCATTTCAGGTAACCATTGTTTACATGCTACTTTGAACGTTTCCAGGAAGGCTACTTAAATGTGGATTGCAGTGTCCCAAGGTCCGTTGTCAGTTAAGTGTCTCTTGATGAGCCACTTAATTTGAATAGCCCTTTCTTGATAAACTGGGCAAATGTTTTACTGGTGCTACTCAGAATCAAACACATTGAAATACAATACAAGTACACAGCCAATAATCATAACTTCAAATACAAAAATAGTACATGAATACAAACAGCATGATCATAACCAACAACTTATAACCTTTTCATAGACATCTCACCTGACCACCTTTGTGCAAGATTTGTTGCAACTATATGACAGTGGTTGCAGTAATGATCTATATGGTCATAGATCAATTAGATAATATCACAGGGGTCTTCTCCCAGCGCGTAAGACCTCGGACGGCAGTTGGCTTCTGATTTGGGTCAGTGTTCTTAGTCGGGACTCCCAAGAGGCATCTTAGTCCTCCCAGTGGAGTTCCTCCATCTTGTGGAGTCAGGATTCCATAGTCTCAGCTGCCAAGTAATCTTCCATCACTCCTACTGCTTCTGTAAGCATCGTGGGGCAGTTTCTACACAACCACTCCTTCCCCTGGCTGCGAGGATTCATGTAAACTGTTCCAGAATTACCATTTCTGTCACCTGAACATCAGACCACTCATTGGGTTCTAGTCATTGCCAAGCCTAGTCCCGGAGACATTGAGTCACCACTCACTGACCAGCCCCAGCGGGGTACCATTCCCAATGAAATCTCTGGTGGTACGTCTCGTGGCTCATACTGGTCTGGTCTAATATGGCTACCTTCACCTTTTCATAGTCCAGGGCGTCCTGCTAATCAGGGTGATGGTAGGCCACCTAGGCTGCCCCATTAAATAAGGAACTAGAAGGGTGGCTCAGTATCCCACTAAGCATCATGCAGCAGTGGCCACTGATTCAAATGTCAGAAGAAAGGCCTCGGAAACACCTCCAGGCCCCATCTTCATGAGTCTTAGGGGGAGGACAGGAGGTAAAGATCATGTGTTGAGATCAAGTAGAGAATTAACTGAAGGCCCTCCTGACTGGTGGAATGCTGCCATTTGTTGGATGAGCACTTGCTGCTGAGAAGCCAACTCCCGTGTCATCTCCTGTTGATGGCTAGTCACCTGTTGCAACAGCTGTGTGTATTCCTGTTCTTGCTGTGCAGCTTACTGCTACTGGCTTTCTAGGAGCTATTTCAAGACTATACAAATCCATGGTAGTATCCACTAATTTCAGGTCATTAGCACACTAAGGCAATCAAGAGGAGAACCATACCCTCCTCCAATCTACTGGTTTTAGGCCTCTCCTCAGGCCTGGGCCGCTGCCCACATTCTCCACCACATGTGACAGGATTGGGGAAAACACTGTCCAGTGCAGGGTGAGTGCGCCACATCTCTCTTAGGATATAGGGATTGGGGGAATATGTAGCCCATGTGTGAGTCTTCCCCCCAAGACCAAGTCAATATACTCTCCTTTATTAGAAGTGTAATAAGATCTAATGGCCAAAGTAATTGTACTTGCCCTTAATAGCTGTGCAATGTAGACCAGTGGCTGGAGTCCATAGATTAAAGTCACTGTATTTGCCCTTAACACCTGGATAGTGTGTCCCAATGGCCAGAGGCAATAGATTTGCCCAGGTCAACACGCAGTAAGGCCCCATGGCTACAGTCTGTACATTCACCCCTGTAAGCTGTAGGGCCCAGTGGCTACCATTGGTAAATTGAACCCAGTCAGCAGGGCAATGAGGCCTAGTGGACACAGTCAGTAAATTTGCCCCTGTCAGCACAGCTATAAGACCTAGCGACCAAAGTCCATAGATTTGCCCATCTTAGCGGGGCACTAAGGCTGAGTGACCAAAGTCAGTAAATTTGCCCCCATTAGAAGGGCAGTAAGTCTTTGTGGAACAGTGGTGTCAGTCAGGAAGGGGGCCACCATGTAAAAAAAACAGGGTTGGCGGCCCCTGTATGGGACTCTCAGCCCTCCTTCTCCATTGGACCCCAGCCCAGGGCCCTAGCAGTGGCTGGAGCGAATACCGGTGAGTCAGTGGGGGAGTTCTGGCTGAAACACACTGATTCAAAGTCTGGTTCTCTTACCAGGCCACTATCTAATCCCCCAGGGCTGCTTCCTGCTGTAGTTCCTGCTGCTGTGGTCTGGGCGTCTTGGTTGTCTCCATGCACTCCAGTTTGTGCTGTTCCCAGCAACTTCAGACTCTGCGAGGCCTCTGTGAGTGCCTTGGCACCTGCCTGGGTTGATGTGTCTCCGGTTCCTCCGGTCTCAAGCTTCAGTTGAGCCTTGGCTGGAGCCACTGGCCTATGTCCTTCCACCCTGGTGGTCAGCTCCAAATTAATCTGAGCTGCTCCCTTTTATCCTAGTGCATTTGGAGCATACCCAGTAAAATTTAGGGGCATGGCTTCTGTTGAGATGTTCTACTGAATTATTATGAATTGCTAGAGTTGTTATGAATGAATGTGGTGAGCCTGATGTTGATATCGCTTGACATGTCTGAATTTGCTCGGGGATTCGGGGAGCAGGTTCTCTTAGCATCAGGCAACTGATATGGAAATTCACTGGCTGGCTCTATTCTGCATATATGTCCTAATACCAACCTTTGTCAGTAATATGACAGCTTGCAAACAAAGACAATGTAATAAACACACTTTCAGTGAGCTGGGGAAAGATGACCAGGGGAAAGATGACCCCTTCAAAGTACATCACTGTAGGACCTTCAGTGAATCATTGATGAGAGGTTAAACATGGAGTAATATTTGGTCAATACTGTGATAGGTTCGGTCACAGAGATCCCCTTGAGACTGTCACTTGATGTGTTGGGATGCCACTGAGAATAACCCCTCTGCCAGAATGGGCATCCTCACCTCTGTCTTGCTGAGCCAGACCCTACAGGTCTTCTGCAGCACAGACCAGAGTTAGGGCCACACACCGCTGCAGAACAAAGGTACCAAGATTCACTCAGCCCCGGGACTTCTCAGTTAAAAGGGACTTGCCCCAGCACTCAGTATACAGCCTTTCTGGGAGCCTAAACCCCAGATAAATTCATCTCACACTGTATAAACTTGTGTTCAGTGTGAGTTCATATTATTTGCCCTCTTTCTTGAAGTAAACAGAGGTATGCACAGGTAACAATTTCTTACACTGGGTTTATTAATGAACAAAAGTGATTTTATTAAGTATAAAAAGTAGGATTTAAGTGTTAATAAAAGATTACATACAGAACAAAGTAAGTCACTAAGCAAAGTAAAACAAACACGCAAGGCTAAACTTAATACACCAAGAAACTGGTTACATGTAATATCTCATCCTCAAAGATGTTCCAATAAACTTCTTTTACAGACTAGACTCATTCCTAGTCTGGGCCCAGTCCTTCCCCTGGTTCGGTCTTTGTTAGTTCTAGCATATGTCTTTGGTGGTAGGCAGGGGTTTTCTTATGACTAGCAGCCTCCTTTTTTCTGTTCCACCCCCTTATATAGATTTGGCCAAAGGCAGGAGTCCCTTGTCTCCCCTTGCAGAGGGGAGTTTTGAGGAGAGTAATGTCTGTTGTACATCCAGTATTCGCTTCCTTCAACAAACTGATGTACTAAATGTTAATGCTCTGCTCTGCGAGTGCCTTTAATATTATGTTAAACTCGACACTATTGAAGGCCTTTTCATAATCGATGAAAGGAATACACATTGGGAGTTTGTATTCCCTCGCTCTTTCTAGGAGCTGGCTAAGGGTAAGTATATGGTCAATCATCCTGAAATTTCTTCGAAACCCTGCCTGCTCTCTCTGCTGTTGTTCATCCAGACTCTGCGAGAGGCTGTTCATTATCACCTTTGTAAAGAATTTGTAGATGTGAGAGAGCAGGCATATAGGGTGGTAGTTCTTAAGATTTTCTCGATTGCCCTTCTTGTGCAGCAAGATGGTATTCGACTCCCTCCAGCTTGATGGTATTTTTCCTTCTTCAAGATATTGACTAAATCTTAAAGCGAGGGCCTTCCAAAGTTTTTTGCCTCCTGCAGAAATCATTTCTGACATTATTCCATCTTTGCCTGGAGCTTTTCCCTTTTTCATCTGGTGTAGTGTGCTTCAGACTTTGCTGGTGATTATTGGGGGAAAGCATTCTTTGACTCTTGGAACATTGAGAGAGGGATGTTGATTCTTGATTTGAACAGTTCTGTATAGAAGCCCTTGCAGACCGCCTCCATCCCTGCTCTGTCAATTACTGTCTCTCGGTCCTTTTTCTTCAATGCTGTAACGCTCAATCTATACCATGTCAATTCCTGCTTGCATGTCCTGAGGTGTGATTCAGCTGTTTTGAGGAGCTTTTCTTTCTGGAAGTTCACAAAGTCATTCTTCAGTTTTCGCCGTATAAGCTTGCACAGAATAGAGTTCTCGAGGTTGTTATCCAAGCTCCTTTTCATGTTTCTCCACTTCTCCAACAAGCTTTTCATTTCATTTGAGATTCTTCCCTTTGCCTTTTTCAGCTTTTCAATTTCAGCTGTTTTTATGCAAGTCTCAGCTTGTCAGCAAAGATACTATAGTCCTCATCACACTTTTCCGTCTGACTCCAGTCAAACCCAGAAATTACTTTCTTCAGCTTTGCTTCATCAGATGTCTTCAGCCACTGTTTACTGTTTGCAATCTGTAATGCCTTCTTTTCCACCGCTTCCTTGAAAATCATCTTCGCTATAAGCAGGGGATGGTCACTGCCGGTATTGAAAGGCTGCACCACAGAGAAGTCTTGAACCATGTGCCTTTTATTGACTAAAATATAGTCAATTTCATTCTTGCTCTTCGTCTATGGAGCTATCCACATCCACCTTCCTGCGGACTTCTTTTTGTACCAGGTGTTTGCCACATACAGTTCTTTTGTTTCTGCCATCGCTACCAGCCTTTCTCCTCTTTCATTCCTTTTGCCACTGCCGTATCTCCCTATGAGCTTTTTGCCAGCTTTCCCTCACCCAACGTTGGCGTTGAAATCTCCTATCATGACAGTGTAAGTGGACTTTTTCATGAGGGCTCTTTTGAGCTCTTGCTAGAATTCTTCCACTTCTTCGTCCTCACTTGCACTTGTGGGAGCGTAGGCTTGGATGACCTTGAGGGTAGCTTTTGACTCCATCTGAAGATGCAGCACACCAATACGTGATGATATTAGCTGGCATGATATGACTTTCGAAGACCAATCCTTACTGACAATAAATCGGACTCCTCCAACATTTCTAGCATCATCTCCCTTTCTGAGCCTCAGAGTGCTTCCATCCTTCGAGTTGACTTCCAACTCCTTCTTTCGTCGGGTTTCGCAGACACCGAGAATATCGCATCTTATCCTTTTCTTCTCCTCCATGAGATGGTTTAACGTTTCCTCCCTCGCCAGCAACCTACAATTGTAAGTACACACAGCAAGGGTTGTCCTTTTCCATGTTGGCCTAGCACCTGACATTTTTAGTAATCTCTCGTAGCTCAGTTTCCGCTCCACCACTGTAGAATGGTTCGATGATGCTCAGGGAACTAAGACCCATTTACTTGTGTTGTTTTAGCAGTTAACTTCAAGCCATCCGACTGGCTAGGCAGGCAGGCATGCATACCTCCTCAAGCTTAGCTAGCCTTCAACCTCTAAGGAGAAGGAAAAGCGCTCATTCCTCTGAGAGAGCAATCCCCCTCCCTGGATTGGATAGTATGACACCTTGTAGCATGGTTAGACCTAACAGGGCATAAGGCCCATTACCATAGCTGTCAGATGGCCAGGGTCACCACTGCGCCACGATGAGGTGCTGAGGTAGGATTTTGCAGTGGTCAAACAGATTGGCGAGCATAAAACCCATACTATCCAAATTAATATTATTAGTACACCCTAAATCAGGTAACACACCTTATATTTCTAACTTCAGACATAGAAATAATACATGCATACAAATAGGATGAACATATTCAGTAGATTATTAGCTTTCTAATGATACCATACAAAGGGTATTTAGCATAAAGTGTATTCCAGCTATGACATAGTCATAAGCATATTTTCATAAAGCATATGGAATGTCCCATAACAGATCCCTCCTCTCCCACCCCCTTCCAAAGTATTAATTAGGAGAAAATTAGTAATGAAATGCCCATAGGGCATGTTTGTGGGACATGTGACTCCTTTGAGAGAAAAAAATGATTAATGTTAAGCAAAGTAAGTTAGTGTTGTGGGGGATTCCTTAATTAACATCTGAAAAGGCCTGCAATGCGGTAAGACAGAGTAGGCAAGATTCTACTCCAGGGGATCCTTGTAGGACTTTAAACCAGAGGGTCTCCATGCAGCCAAGGACTTGCCTTGGGGGATCTTTGACAGACCTGATGACTGAGAAGAGAAGAGAAGAGAAGAGAAGAGAAGAGAAGAGAAGAGAAGAGAAGAGAAGAGAAGAGAAGTCTTCATTTAGAATCAGTAGTTATAACCACTTTGTTTGCCAATCAGGATACTGTGTAAAGCCAACATAGTTACTGAGCATTTATGCTTGAAGAATTGAGGCTCACTAAAGAGACGTGCCTTATATAACCTAATACTGCCTGTGTAATTCTTTCTCAAATAAGCTCCTGAGCATCAGGCAAATAGAATCTGAATTCTCACTTGTAATGGTGAATATTCTGCCCATCTCAACAGCTTCCTCAGCCCACAAAGTAAGGTTAACCCTTCCCCATTTAGTGCGGGGTGAGTGCACCCCATCACACCATCACAGACAAAATATGTGACCCACTGAAAATGTCCCTCTTACTTTCCTTCTTCAACAAATATCAACTGTGCTTTCTGTTTGTCTGACGTCAGCCTCACACACATTACTGGATCAATGGACTTTTTGCCACAGTATCTGGGGGGCCATTCATCCCACCAGTCATCATCATCATATTCATAGCAAATCCCAAAGGAACCTAGTCTCCTTGCAAACTGAGCGCTGCCCTGATCGATCTCTGGGAAGGTGATTAAGGGGCTCTGGCTGCATATTTGTGCAGTGGCAGTCTTGTCATGCCACCAAAACTAGTGTTGCCCACGTGATCGCTGGCTATGTAGTGGACTTCCTTGGTATGCCCTGTCATAAATATAAAGGGAAGGGTAACAACCTTCCTGTGTACAGTGCAATAAAATCCCTCTTGGCCAGATGCGAGGTCCTTTTACCTGAAAAGGGTTAAGCAGCTCGGGTAACCTGGCTGGCACCTGATCCAAAATGACCAATGAGGGGACAAGATACTTTCAAATCTGGAGGGGGGGGGAAAGTTTTTTGTCTGTCTGTGTGTTACCTTTGCTGGGAACAGATCAGGAATGCAGTTTTCCAGCTCCTGTAAAGTTAGTAAATAATCTAGCTACAAAATGCATTAGATTTTCTTTTGTTTTTTTGGCTTGTGAAATTCGCTGTGCTGGATGGAATGTATATTCCTGTTTTTGTATCTTTTTGTAACTTAAGGTTTTGAATCTGATTACCCTGTAAAGTATTTACCATCCTGATTTTACAGAGATGATTCTTTTATATTTTCTTTAAATAAAATTCTTCTTTTAAGAATCTGATTGATTTTTCATTGTTCTTAAGATCTGAGGGTTTGGGTCTGTGTTCACCTGTACCAGTTGATGAGGATTCTTATCAAGCCTTCCCAAGGAAAGGGTGTGTCAGGCTTGGGGTCATATTAGAGGGGAGTAGGGACTCCAAGTGATCCTTTCTCTGAGTTTTGTCTAATCACTTGGTGGTGGCAGCGTTTACCTAATCCAAAGTACAAGGGAGAATTTGTGCCTTGGGGAGTTTTTAACCTAAGCTGGTAGAAATAAGCTTAGGGGGTCTTTCATGTGGGTCCCCATGTCTGTACCCTAGAGTCCAGGGTGGGGAGGGAACCCTGACATGCCCAATTCAGAATTTGCTGGTCTTTCACTCTAATAATTTGTTGGTCTTTCACACTCTTTCACTGTGTCACCAGTAGGAAAGCTGCCAAAACCTACACAGGGGTGATGGGAGCAGTTGCTGGCTTCAGCTTTGAATATACTCTTTCCTGATCTTGTGCTGTCCCTTCATACGGAGCAGCTACTAGAGACCATGAGCATGGAAAATATCAGCCTGGAGTTCCTCAGCCTTCCTCATCGACCGCCGCCATTTGCTCCCATCTGCTGGAGCTGGGGTACCCGTTGTTCTACAGAGCTAGACTGCGGAATGAAACAGGGCAACAGCTGCTGCTCTGTGAGTGCCCCCATCTTTTGAGCAGCCTCCAGTCCTATCTATGAAACTGCCACCTGCCCAGCAATTCCTCCAGACAGGTTAATACAGAGCTGGTGGCAGTTTGCATTCAGTAGGCTGCTTGATGGTAATGGACAGGGAATTAGTTTTACCTGGATTAATACAAAGACTAATGCGCACTGCTTCATGCTTAGCCAGATCAGCTCTCAGATGCAGCAATTCACAGTGCTACACCTGCAATTCCCACTGAAGTTTAGGGAATAAAATGCCTTCAGTGTTTGTAACTGGCACCTAAAGTGGGATGCTCATTAAAAGTGGCAGAGAGAGGGAGGCATGTGTGTGGAAGGAGTTACAAAGGAAAGAGAGAGATGGACAAATGCTCAGAGAGAGACAGAGAGAGAGAGAGAGAGTTGATATGAAATCCACTAGAACAGGGATTTCCTGCCTCTCCCATTCTGGGGAGCACTTTCCGATGCAGAGAAAAAATCCCCTCCCTGACCCAAAGCCAGCAGTGCCTGGTTCAGGAAGCATTTCTTTCAGGGAATGGGACTTGTTGGATCAGTCTGGGAACCAGAGTACTCAGAAAAATACCAAGGGCAGAGGAGAGTGGGCCACATTTGGGTGAAGTACATTTTTTTTGGATAAATCCCCAAAGATTTGGGATCAACGAGCCCCACTCCCCTTCCATTCAGAGTCCCCTAGCATCTGTGCACAAGACCCAGGTTTGCTCTCACAGCACCGCTCAAGCTCCCATGGATGGATACCTGCCAGGTGGCTGTATGTGGGTGGCACACGCTGGACCTGTGTGTGTTTAAAGCTTTCCTGAGTCAGAGCTATGTTCAGGCCCTGCCTCTGGCTCTGGGTTTCTAGGCCCACTCTTAGGATGCAGATTCCATCCAAAAGCCTCCCTCTGGGATCAGAGACCTGCATGCCAAGGCTCTGAGATTAGTTTCTGGCCCAGCTCCCCCAGACTCTCCAATTGTTTCAGCACACCCTTCCCAGAGCTGCCCCTTGGGTTCCCTCTGTTCCCAGTTTCTCTCTTTCAGGGCACAGGACCATTAAAGCCATCAGGCTCAGGCCTTGCAAAAGTGGTTGCTAAAACAATTCCCCTACTTTAGATAGTGCAAGAGATACACAGATCTAGGTAAATACAATACCATACCTGCACTCCATTCCCTGCCTTAGTGTACTCACCTCACTGGAGTATTCTTTGGTAACAACCCTATAGGGTGTCCAGGGTCCACCTCCTGCAGCTCCTGGCTTGTCTTCCAGTTGGAGTCTGTCTCTGTGCTGCAGCCATAGCCCTGAAACCAAAGATTCTCCTCTGCCACGCTGGTGTGCCAGCTTCTTCTGACTCATCCAGTCTGTGTTTGTAAAGGGCTGGACCAAAAAACCCTCTCTTGGTACCCCTTTCCGGAGAGGTTCCATTCCTTCAATGGCCACCTCTCCACAGAGATGCTGGGACAAACTGGTTTTATCTAGACTGCAGTTACTCCATTCTTCTGTCTGGGTGAGATCTCATTAGGTGCTTAGAGTCATTAATGACCAACCTATTTATAGACAGATGCCTACACCTTGGCCTCCTGCCTCTTAGCACAAGATGCATGAGTGAAGAATACAGGAAAAGTCCAAAGATATAAGACTACAGATGGTTCATAGTATCAAAGGTGAGTTGATAGATGTGACACAGGGTCAGAATGGGTTATGCAACTAGCACGCTAACTGATCCAAACTCAACCTTAAAAGATACATTAGAAAAGTATATAAATGGTAATCAGGGCTATTCCTTATAAGTAACTAATATAGCCATGGTAAATGGACTAGAGTTTTGAAATGCAAACTTGTATTGTTAGCAAATTAGAGGTAATGCTAATTGTGTTTACTTATATCTTGTGAGATGTTAACCATGTCTGTTGCCACACCGGTTGATTCAAAGATCAAAATGAAATAGAATCATAGAATATCAGGGTGGGAAGGGACATCAGGAGGTCATCTAGTCCAACCCCCTGCTCAAAGCAGGACCAATCCCCAACTAAATCATCCCAGCAAGGGCTTTGTCAAGCCTGACCTTAAAAACTTCTAAGGAAGGAGATTCCACCACCTCCCTAGGTAACGAATTCCAGTGTTTCACCACCCTCCTAGTGAAAAAGTTTTTCCTAATATCCAACCTAAACCTCCCCCACTGCAACTTGAGACCATTACTCCTTGTTCTGTCATCTGCTACCACTGAGAACAGTCTAGATCCATCCTCTTTGGAACCCCCTTTCAGGTCGTTGAAGGCAGCTATCAAATCCCCCCTCATTCTTCTCTTCCGCAGACTGAACAATCCCAGTTCCCTCAGCCTCTCCTCAGAAGTCATGTGTTCCAGTCCCCTAATCATTTTTGTTGTCCTCCGCTGGACTCTTTCCAATTTTTCCACATCCTTCTTGTAATGTGGGGCCCAAAACTGGACACAGTACTCCAGATGAGGCCTCACCAATGTTGAATAGAGGGGAACGATCACGTCCCTCCATCTGCTGGCAATGCCCCTACTTATACAGCCCAAAATGTCATTGGCCTTCTTGGCAACAAGGGCACACTCTCGACTCATATCCAGCTTCTCATACACTGTAACCCCCAGGTCCTTTTCTGCAGAACTGCTGCTGAGCCATTGGGTCCCTAGTCTGTAGCGGTGCATGGGATTCTTCCGTCCTAATTGCAGGACTCTTCACTTGTCCTTGTTGAACCTCATCAGATTTCTTTTGGCCCAATCCTCTAATTTGTCTAGGTCCCCCTGTATCTTATCCCTACCCTCCAGCATATCTACATTTCCTCCCAGTTTAGCATCATCTGCGAAGTTGCTGAGGGTGCAATCCACACCATCCTCCAGATGAAGATATTGAACAAAACCGGCTCGAGGACTGACCCTTGGGGCACTCCACTTGATACCGGCTGCCAGCTAGACATGGAGCCATTGATCATTACCTGTAGAGCCTGACAATCTAGCCAACTTTCTATCCACCTTATAGTCCATTCATCCAGCCCAAACTTCTTAACTTGCTGGGAAGAATACTGTGGGAGACTGTGTCAAAAGCTTTGCTAAAGTCAAGGAACAACACATCCACTGCTTTCCCCTCATCCACAGAGCCTCATCATAGAAGGCAATTAGATTAGTCAGGTATGACTTGTCCTTGGTGAATCCATGCTGACTGTTCCTGATCAGTTTCCTCTCCTCTAAGTGCTTCAGAATTGATTCCTTGAGGACCTGCTCCATGATTTTTCCAGGGACTGAGGTGACACTGACTGGCCTGTAGTTCCCCAGATCCTCCTTCTTCCCTTTTTTAAAGATGGGCACTACATTAGCTTTTTTGCAGTCATCCGGGACTTCCACTGATCGCCATGAGTTTTCAAAGATAATGGCCAATGGCTGTGCAATCACATCCGCCAACTCCTTTAGCACTCTCGGATGCAGCGCATCCGGCCCCATGGACTTGTGCTCATCCAGCTTTTCTAAATAGTCCTGAACCACTTCTTTCTCCACAGAGGGCTGGTCACCTCCTCCCCATGCTGTGCTGCCCAGTACAGTAATCTAGGAGCTGACTTTGTTCATCAAGACAGAGGCAAAAAAAGCATTGAGTACATTAGCTTTTTCTACCTCCTCTGTCACTAGGTTGCCTCACTCATTCAATAAGGGGCCCACACTTCCCTTGATTTTTCTTCTTGTTGCTAACATACCTGAAGAAACCCTTCTTGTTACTCTGAACATCTCTTGCTAGCTGCAACTCCAAGTGTGATTTGGCCTTCCTGATTTCACTCCTGCATGCCCGAGCAATAATTTTATACTCCTCCCTGGTCATTTGTCTAAGCTTCCACTTCTTGTAAGCTTCTTTTTTGTGTTTAAGATCAGCAAGGATTTCACTGTTAAGCCAAGCTGGTTGCCTGCCATATTTACTATTCTTTCTACACATCAGGATGGTTTGTACCCTCAATAAGGATTCTTTAAAATACAGCCAACTCCCCTGGACTCCTTTCCTCCTCATGTTATTGTCCCAGGGGATCCTGCCCATCAGTTCCCTGAGGGAGTCAAAGTCTGCTTTTCTGAAGTTCAGTGTCCTTATTCTGCTGCTCTCCTTTCTTCCCTGTGTCAGGATCCTGAACTTGATCATCTCATGGTCACTGCCTCCCAGATTCCCATCCACTTTCGCTTCCCCTACTAATTCTTCCCGGTTTGTGAGCAGCAGGTCAAGAAGAGCTCTGCCCCTAGTTGGTTCCTCCAGCACTTGCACCAGGAAATTGTCCCCTACAATTTCCAAAAATTTCCTTAATTGTCTGTGCACCGCTGTATTGCTCTCCCAGCAGATATCAGGGTGATTGAAGTCTCCCATGAGAACCAGGGCCTGCGATCTAGTAACATCCATGAGTTGCCAGAAGAAAGCCTCGTCCACCTCATCCCCCTGGTCTGGTGGTCTATAGCAGAGTCCCATCATGACATCATCCTTGTTGCTCACACTTCTAAACTATAACTATGAATATTAACATAACTATGAATATTAATATTTAAATTAAAATTGGGTGTGACATTTCATTATCTATACTTCTCTTTGAAGTTTGTAGTAAACCACTTAATGGATAATTACCTTATGCTGATGAATTGAACTAGTTTCCTGTGTATATATAGGAAACAGGTAATTCTACTTCAAAGCAACTATTCTTCAATTTCATAGCCTGCCAGTGCTTGCTCCCTAATCCTCTTGTCTCAAATCTGCTTAAGATTCATCAGGGGAAGCTCAAGCCACAATTTGAGGTCTCCAGTTCCATTCTGGATCACCCTGATACTGGACATTGCAGTTCAACCCATGGATAATTCTGAAAGGACTATTTGCAACTCTAAAGCTCACCATCTCTGCCATGAGTCTGACATAAAAACTCCATTCATGTCTGTATGTATAATGATCTTTTAACCAATACTCTTTCTTTTTAAATAAAACTTAGTTTAGTTCATAAGAATTGGCTGTAAGCATGTATTTGGGTATGATCTGAAATATTCATTGACTGGGGGTGTGGTAATGGGTCTGATCCTTTGCTATTGGTAGAACATTTTTTTATGATGAACAAGATTTTCAGTAATCCTCACCATATTTCATTTGGCTCTCTGGGAGGAAGCCCAAGGCTCAGTTGCTTTATGGGATAATGCAGTTTCTGGTTACTGCAGGGCAGAGGGAGGTATTGGTTCTTAAAATGGAGAGAATCCTACCCACAGGCAGGATCCTTGTCAGGCTTCAGCAGTTCCCATCCCAACCCTGGAGCAGAGGGAGCCCAGCTGTTGTGGGGTGGCTATTGTGATGGGATGTGTTAGGGGGCTTATTCCTTCACCCACTTACTTCCCTGGTCCTTCTCGCATGAACAGAGAGCAACAATATCCAAAGTCCAAAGGTGCAAACAATTCAATGTTTATTGGGGTGAACTTCCAGCAAGCATGATTCCAATTTCCTTCCTTAGTGTCCCCCCTCCCAGCTCTGACACCACAGAGCCTTACACCTGTGTCC
This sequence comes from Dermochelys coriacea, assembly GCF_009764565.3. Taxonomy (NCBI): domain Eukaryota; kingdom Metazoa; phylum Chordata; order Testudines; family Dermochelyidae; genus Dermochelys; species Dermochelys coriacea. The sequence continues at coordinate 1,764,042 of NC_050068.2, forward strand.
CTGTTCCCATATCTCCCCTTAGCAAAACCTGATTCCAATTTCCCCACCCCCATTTCCCCCACCCACTCACTTCCTGATTGACTTCAGACTATATAGTGAATCTTGAGTTCTGCTTAGCTATACCTTAACCAGTCAGTTTCCTGAAATTTAACTAAGCAGTCCTAACATATTGTAACAGGATTATTTAACCAATTATATCCCACCACCTTAATTAGTTTACACCCAGCAAAATTAATTATACAGCAGACAGGAACAATCCCAGAACCAGACAGAGATTATACAGACAAACAATGGGGAAATGGGGACTACAATGATAGAACAACACAGAAGTGAGGATTTCACATCCCAGCTATTGATAAGCGAGTTCTTGCCAGACAGGATGCTGTCAAACTAAATTTCCTTTTACATCTTCTAGGCTCTTCCCTTTCTCTGGAGGCGATGGACATTATCGAGACAGGATTGTATCCTAACAGCCCCATAGCACCTGATTTCAGGGTGACTAGGTTGGCATGTGAGGAGGTGACCGGTCACTTCCCAGCTTATGGCTGCCCCTGCTGCTTAGCCAGAGATCTTAGCCTGAGCACCAGGCCTCCGACTGTCGCAGTGAGACGAGGCCCTTGCACCGGCAGAAAGTGATTTCGATTCTTTCTTTTATCCCTCTAGAACTAGCCAAGGGATAAGGATGCACCTACATTCTTAGTGTCTAGGCCTTTACAGACAGGCCTGAATATCTGTATCCTAACAGGATGTGCCCCCAGAGTGAAGCCTGGTAGCTGTTGGAATCACTGTGCTGTCTAACTATTCAGCTGGGCTGGCCTCTCCCCTTGCTCTGCTGGGACACACCACCAGCCCCTCCAGGTCCCATTATTACCCAATGTGACAGCAGAAGATGCTACACACCCACCTACATTACCTCAATGCTTTATCTACGCCATTCATGGCCTACTGATGGAGACCCCAGCCAATTTCCCAGCTCTGCAGGCTTGCACCCCTACTGAAGTATAAGCCCAGAATTACACTGTCTTGCCCTGCACAGGGACCCATATGGTGAAAGCTCATTAAACAATCTGCTCCCCCTAACGCTTCACTCAAAAACACACTGGTTAAAATAAAACATATACATGTTTATTATCTACAGTGATGTTAAGTGATTATAAGTGATAGCAAACAGATCAAAGCAGGTTACCTAGGAAATGAAACAAAATCAGAATCTATGTCTTATACAAAGTAGATTGGATTTGAATCAGCAATATCTCATCCTGATTCAGCAAGTGCCAGGGGAAGGGGAGGGGAGGAGTGTGAAAAAGGGGCAGAGCTTTGAGAGGAAGAGGCAGAGCAGGAGCGAGGGTTAGGGGGAAGAGCCAGAGAAGGGGGTGGGGCATGAGGGGTTCAGTTACCAGCTATCAGAAAAGTGGCAAAACTCTGTGTTGCACAGAAATGAATTTCCCAGTTTTCCATGCTGACCCAGCACAATAGCGTAAGGAATGATTTAATCTCTTTTTGACTGTCCAGCAGGTGATTTCAGGGAAGAGGGCCCAGCACCATGTCATCAGCCAGCTCTGCATGGAGCTCGGTCTGAGAGCCAGAGCACCAGGAGAAAACTTTCGGTCTCTTTATGAGTAAAGAGACAGAGCAGCCTGTCCTGGATCTGTTTGGCCCTCACTCTGTAGATGATGGAGTTTTGCACTGGGGGGGGGCACCAGGAGGTACATGCTAGCAATGAGAAGGTGGACATGGAGGAGCACATTAAGGCAAAAATGGCATGTGAGGAAGGAGTAGAGAGCTGGGATGTAAGAGGCTAAAATGATGCAGAGCTGGGAGTCTCAGGTCCCAAAAGTATTGAGCCGGGCATCCTTTGTAGGGAGGCTGAAGAAGGCCCCGAGGGTCTGGGTATAGGATACATTGCCAGACTTGTGAGAAAGAATGCCACAAACAGGCCATAGTGACTACTGATGTGGATGTTGGCGTGGGCCAGCTTCAGCATGGCCATGTGCTCGCAGAACGAGTTGGGGATGATGTTGGTTCTGCAATATGGCCACCACCTTGCCAGGAAGGGATAGGGCAGCATGAGCATGATGCCACGCAGCATCACGGCCAGGCCAATGTTAGCCAGTACAGGGTTTGTCAGGGTAGTGCAATATCTAAGGTGATCACAGATGGCCATACAGCAAATCAAAGCCATGGCCATGAAGACCCCAGACTCCTTCCCTGAAAAGCGTTGAATGAAGTACAGCTGGGTGAGGCAGGCACTGAAATCTATCTCCCTGGAATTGAACCAGAAGATGCTCAGCATTTTGGGCAGGGTGGATATGCACAGCGTAGCCTATAGGACTAGACTGCTTGATTGCTTTTCTTATAGTTTAATTGTTTCTTTTATTGTAATAGGTTTATAGGTTTATATTAAAGTAGTTTGGTTGTAATGCAAGGGATGTACAGGCCGTATCCTGTATGTTAAGCTAAGGGAAAGTTAGCATATCTATGTCTGGGACATTTCACCCAGGTAGCAAATTTGGCTTACATATGTTCAGGACCTTTCCCCTAAATAGGTGGTGATGAGCTGAAGCCTAAGGTCTATATATGGCTTTGACATTTAACATAGATAGGTAAAGGATGCTTGAAAGGATTGAGGAACCTGAACTCTGTTGGCATGCCAGAGGCAAGGCTGGTCCTGTGTCTCTTAGCACCAGGTTATCAAGGAAGGGAGTGAGTATATTAACCAAAGCTTTGTAGCGTATAACACCATATGTATCTTTTAAGTAGCAGTAATACAACTGTAACGTTTTTCAGAGTAGCAGCATGAAGTGAGCTGCAGCTCACGAAAGCTTATGCTCAAATAAATTTGTTAGTCTCTAAGATGCCAACTGTAAATTTGTAACTCTAATTATTTCACCATTTAATTATTACTTCATTTATCTTAATACAAGTCTTTAAGACTATATTTGTCCCATGTGAGCTTCCTGTCATACCCCGAGGGTCCTTTGTAAATTCTGTGTAGCCTGATTCAGACAAGAACCTTACTATCTTCTGATCAGATTAATTGGCGAGCCTATAACCCATAAAATCCAAATTAATGTAATTAACCTCCTAAATCAGGAAATAACAGGCCCAGGTATGTAGAGGAACTAGCACATGGGCCCATGGAGGCTCCGCTCCCTCTTTACGATGAACAGGATGGTGAAGTTCCCCAAGATGGCTATGGTGTACAAGGTACAGAAGGGGATGGAGATCCAGACATGGGCTGCTTCCAGGCCAGGGATGCCCAGCAGGATGAAGGTGAAGGGGTTGGTGAAGTCGGTTGTGTTGGAATCTGACATGGAGTAGGGGAGAAGGTGTCCAAATCAGAAGTAGAATGGTGTGTCTTACATGTACTGTATGTTCCCCTGATTTCTTGTATGTGCCCAGAGTCTAGGGTGATGGTTGCAATACAAATGCCTGGATGGAGAGATAATGTTAATATGAGACAGTACATGCACTACTGGAAACTGTTCTCATGGGTGAAGCAGATTGTTCGTTCTTCACACACTGAAAAATGAGATTTACATGATTCAGAGAAGTAAATTATGAACAACTGACCCTATTAATGCCAATTCCATATTTAATGGTGCTTCATTGGTCAATAATTCCTACAAGTGGGAAACCTTCATGGGCACCAGCAGGAAAAATATGTATGGGTACAGTTTAATCCCTCATTCTTCCTTAACACGATGAAACTCGGGCAAAAGTGTCCATGCTATATGGAGTTCCCCATTACCCGTTTGCTCAAAATATGACAGTAGTAAAAAGTGAAACCTTTGCCAAGTCATGTGCCAGGGGGAAACATCCCAACTAGGACACACATCAGGAAAAAAACCTCACTGATAGCAGCTCCACGGAAACACCTGCTCATTTTCAACACTAGCCAAACAGGGACAATGTTTGGATACCTAAGGAATAGGCTGGAGAATAACCTGCTCTGGAGATGTGCTCAGTTTTGGGCACCCAATCTCTATAAAGCATTTAGCAGATAGAAAGGGGATTTCTGAAACAGGTTATGGGAATGGGGAATGCTGCCACATGCAGACAGACTGAAAAGTGTTTAGTTAAAAGAAGAGACAAAGAAGGGGGCATATGATAGAGGAGAGAAAAATAAGAATGGAACTGATTACATTCACATGGACAAACAGAGAACAGTTCCCAACCAGTAATATCGATAGATATTTAGTGCTTCAAAAAGGGCAATTCCCCAAAGCCGAGGAAAATTCTCAGCAAAAGTAATGGGAGGAAATTCAGAAAGAAAAATGGGAATGAAAACTGGGAGTTATTTAAGAGGAGTTTCTTAGATCTCTAAAAAGCCAGGAGTTCACAGTCAAGGAGGTGGACAACTTTGACTAAAAGCCCAGTTTAGTAGTGAAGGGAAGGTAGCAATTGGAAGGGAAAGCGATATATTACACATGAGGTGAAAGGGAGAATGGATAGTACGTAATACAAATTGGAATTTATTAAAACTGATAAGGGACTTTAAAGACTTCAGGGAAAAATCCATGTTTAGCATGCCTAAGGAAAAGAAAAAGGAGGTTACTAAGTATATTAACATCAAAAGAAATTCTTGAAAAGTTTTAGTCCAATTACTAGACAGAGAAAGGAAACTTGTTAATGTTGCAGAAAAGGTAAATATGTTCAATATTTTTTTTCTGCATTCAGAAAGAAGCAGTATGACACTCATATCACATGATACAATGAAATGTTTTCCAGGCCATCAGCTATCTAGGAGGGTGTTGAAGAGCATCTATAGCAGAAAATTAGAATTATGAACACCAGAGGTATGAACTGATCAATTATACCACACATCTCATTCGGAACCAGCAGTGTGCAATCAGGAAGAAGCAGACCAAACAAAAAAGAAAAGGCAAATACAGGGCAATACTGTGTGAAATGTAAAGTTTTTATTTTTTAAAAAAAGGGAAAGTTTTAAAAAAAAGATTTGACAAGGTTAGGAAACAATGGGAACAGTGGTCTGGGATTAGTTTTTAAAAAGTCCAGGAATATAATTAATAGCAGTCAACAACTTGGTTTATGGAAAACAGGTGTTTTAAAAAAACAACAACAATGTCATTGTTTAATGAGAATACACGTTTGGTTGATCAAGAGAACTGCACAGATGCAGTAAAACTGATTTCTCTGAGGCACTTGATTTAGCAGGGGAAACATTCCGATAATAAAAGGAACACGCTACAATATCAGTGGGCTGAAACGATCCTTGGATGCATAGACAGGGGAGCGGTGAGTTGGAGCAGGAGAAGGAGTTTACCTCTGCACATGAGATTTACTGATCTCTGATCCCACAGCAACAGCAGAAAGTGCTCACGTCTCCCCTTGGTCATCTTTTCCAGACCTGACTGTCTCCTATCTATCTATCCATCTAGGCAATTATCCCTTATTTTCTTTCTAATCAACTATATTTTATAAATATACACAAATACACAAACAGCCAATTCTTCTCTGACTCAGTACAGAGCACAGGAGCTCTCATCTCCTTTTGGGACGGTCCCTTAATTAATGTTTACTCCTAAAGCTGAATAATTAGCACAGAAGCAGAGACATGCTTGTCTGCATCCAGTTTACATTCAGATGCTCCCTTCTCCCCTAGAGGCTGAGCGAACCCCACTGGGATTGCACAGAGCTATATTATAAACGGTGCACACCCTTGGATCGGCTCTCGATGTGGCATGTTGCTGCAGATGCTGGGGTGAGAGAGGTTTGGGACACGGCTACCTGTGGGGGATTCCCAGGGAAGACACTTCCATCTCAGAATTCACAGGTACCCATCTCTTGTTGAGGAGCTCACCTGATCAACGAACACCATGCAACATGGGTGTGATGGGATAGAAAGTACGTCTGTGGTCCTTTCCACTGTGCACAGCCATGACACATCCCAGGGCCCTTCCCATAGGTGATGAGTACGCTAAAGAATCACTGGCCAAAATGACACTCTTTTCTGACCCCTGGTCATCCTGCCTGATGGACTACTGCCCCGAGGTGGCTGCATTTCAGTGGCAGAGGGGATCTTTCAGAATGAAAGGTGTTAGTAGATGTATAATAAAAGACCAAATTCTGAATCAGTGGCCTGTACTTTGCTCAGGCCCCAGTGAGGCAAAACTCCCCTTGGAGTAAGAACTGAGTAGAGACATCAGGGGCCAGCTGTGTGTTAATGCACAGACATGTCACCCTCTCCTCTTGCATTTCAGGGCCCTGGCTGTTAATGGGGCAAGGGACAGGAGCTCTTACCTGACTTTTATCTGCTGGAAAGCTTGGAGGTGCTAGGGCTCCTCACTAGAACAGTAATGAGAATTTTTCAACATGGGTAACACATACTTTCTCCGATCTTTATTCGAGAAGTCGGTTGAACTGTTATGCCTGAAACTTTCAAAAAACAATTCTGCTCGAAGCAGACATCCAACATGGGAAATTTCAGTCCGAACACCTAAAATTTAGCAAACTTATAAGCAACTGAGGTCTTCTAATGGAAGGTGTCACCCAGACTTAGCTATAGGTGATGCCACCAGCACCACCTACAACGGGTAATCCATTTGTCAATCCCATTCCTCTATGGTTTTTGGTCCAGTAATGTTGGTAGCAAGGAGTTCTACAGGCCAAATATGGATTATGTTAGCAATTTTCTTTTCTCAGTGTTATATGTTCAGACTTTCAATTAAACTAAATGTTCCCTTGTTCATGTTATGAGACATATTAAATGTAAATGCCGAATCTACTTTCTTTATCAATAGATCCATAGGGTTTAAGGTCAGAAGGGACCATTTGATCATCCAGTCTGAGCTCCTGTAAAGCACAGGGCCATTAAATTTCACTCAGTTACCTCTGTATTGAGCCGAAAGGCTTCTGTGTGACTAAGACCTGATCTACACTAGGATTTCGCATTATAGAATGATAGAGCCATAGAGGGAAGGCAAAGGACAGCTAGTCTAACCCCCTGACAAGATGCAAGATTTGTTTTGTCTTAGTCATCTAAGACTGATGGCTATTCAAACATCTTTGGAAAACCTCCACAGAAGGAGATTCCATGACTTCCCTGGGTGTCTGTTCCATTGGCCTCCTGTACTTCAAGTTAGGAAGATTTTCCTGAAATTTAATTTAAATCTGCTATGCTGGAATTTGAACCCATTGCCTCTTGTCCTGGCTCTCTATGGTGAGACAGAATAACTTTCCTCCACCTTTTTATGGCAGCCTTTCAAGTATTTGAAGATCACTATCTTGTCCCCCATTAATCTCCAACTATTGAGACTTAACCCACACCAAGTAGAGGAGTACTATCACGTACCATGACTGGCATGTTATACCTCTGCTAATATAACCTAACATTGCATTTGCCTTTTTTGAAACAGCAAAAAAATCCACATCCCAGAGAGATGTAGCTATATCATTCTAACCCTGGTGTAGACAGCATGAGGTGAATTCTCCCATCGACCCAGCTACCACCTCTCAGGGAGGTGGATTACCTATGTTGAGGGGAGAACCCCTGCCATCTCAGTAAGTAATGTCTATACTGAAGCATTATGGCAGCACTGCTATATCGTTTTAAGTGCAAACAACCATTGAAGCAGATCTTTCAGAAAAGCATCCAGTCTCGATCTGCCAACATGGGGAGTTGGAGAATCCACTACTTCCCTTCTCAGTGTGTCCTGAGTTAATAACCCTCATTGCTAAATATCTGGCCCTAATTTATAATTATAGATACCATTACTATGCATGGATTTCTCCCCATGAAAGTTTCTGCCTGATCATCTTTTTGATAAGTTATAGAGCCATACATTTTCAAAGTCTAACGGTCTGGCTTTTTCTCCGTCCACCAGTCATTTTTGTTGCTCTTTTCTGCACCCTCTCCAAGTTGTCAACATCTTTTTTCAAATGTGGACCCCAGAACTGGATGCAGTTTTTTTCACTAATGCCATGTGTAGAGGTAAAATCCTTCCCCTGCTCCAACTCACCACTCCCCTGTTTATGTATCCAAGGACCCCATCATCCCTTTATGCCATCTCACTGGGCTCTAAAGATGAGATGGCTGTCCACAATGTCCCCTAAATCCTTTTCAGAGTCCTTGCATTCAATAATACAGTGCTGTCATCTGTGGGTTAGGCCTGCATTCCCTGTTCCAAGGATTCTGCATCTGACTGTATGAAAACATTTTGTTTGCATGGGCTCCACATTCCAAATGCTCCAAATCAATCAGTATGCCTGCCCTGGCCACCTCATTGCAAGCACTTTGCCAATCTTTGGGTCATCCAAACATTTTGTCTGCAGTGATTTTCTATTTCCTTCCAGATCATTCATGAAAATATTGAATAGCATCAGGCATAGAACTCATCCCTGAAGAACCTGACTACAAACAGCCCCGTTCACTGACGAAGGCCTATTAACAACAGCTTTCTGAGATCCATCAGTTAGCCAGTTTTCAGTCCATTTTGCATGTTCTCTACTGATATTGTAGAGTGTTAATTTTTTAACTCAATATTTTCCCCCACTAAATCAAATGCCTCTGAGAAATAAAGATCCATTGCCTCTGCATGGTTCCCTTGATCCACCAAATGTGTACCCTTGATCAACAAATGTGTACTCTCCAGAAAGGGTGAAATCAGGTTTATTTGACAAGATCTGTTTTGTATAAACCCTGTTGTTGACTGGCATTAATTACATATCTATACTTTTTTTTAAACTGATCCCATACCAGCGTTTCCATTGTTTCTTCACCTTGTCAAATCTTTTATAAAAACACTTTCCCTTTATTTTTAATACCTGACCTTTAACACAAGAATTGACGTAAAATTTTTCTGTGATTTCTCTTTTTGTTAATATACTTAATAACCTCCTTTTTTTGTGATCCATAGCCCTGCCAAACATGGAGTTTTCCCTGATGTCTTTAATGTCCCTTATCAAATTTTCATAACTTTCAATTTGTATTCTTGGATCTCTATTTTCCCTTTTTCCCCTTTGCTACATATTGCTTCCCCCCCTAATTGCTGCCTTCACTTTGCCATTGAACTGGATTTTTACCCAAAGTTGTTCACTTTGTTGAGTGTGGAATCATGACTTTTTCCACAAAAGAACTACCAATTTTCATTCATATTTTTCTGTATAATTTTTCCTCCAATCAATTTTGCTGACAATTTTCTTCAGCTTTGGGGAATTAGTCCTCTTGGAGCACTAAGTGTCTATAGATAGTACTGGTTGGGAACTGTTCTCTGTTTGTCCATTTGAAAGTAAATCAGTATCATTTTTTATTTTCCTCTCTTATATCATATGTTCCCTTCTTTGTCTCTTCTGTAAACTAAAGAGTCCCAGAATTTTCTGCATGGTGTCAAGTATCAGGGTGTAGCCGTGACTTTTTTATCTGTTTACATATGGCAGCCTCCCCCATTCTCAGAGCCTGTCTTGGAAATCCCTTTTATATATGCTATATCCTTTAGAGAGACTGGGTGACCGAAACTGAACACATATCCAGAACATGTTATTTTCCATTCCATATCTTAGTGATCTGAAGATTGCTTTTGTTTTGTCCACTGCTGTGAATGAGCAGGTGTTTCTCTTGAGCTGCTATCAATGGCACCCAGGTCTTTTCCCTGAGGTATATTCTAATTGGGATATTTCTCTTGGCATATGTCTTACAAAAGTTTGTTTTTTTTTTTCACTCTCAGATATCAAGCAACTTGATGAATGGGGAACTCCTACAGTATGGAATCTCTATGCTGGGTCTCATTGCATTAAGAAATAATGATGGATAACCAGTATCCACACTTGTGTTTCCTGCTGGTGCCCCTTAAGGTTCCCCCACCACTGAGTGTAGTAATTATTAACACAGGGAGCCCCATAAAATGTGTAAATGGCTTTAGTATGGTCATTGTTCATAGTTGTTTTCTCTGAATAATTAAAATGTCATTTTTCAGTGAGTGAAGAGCGAACAATCTGCTTCACCCATGAGAACTGCCTCCAGTAGCGCATGTAGTGTCTCAGATTAACATTGTCTCTCCATTCAGGCATCCTGAGCACAGACAGAAGGTCAAGGGAACATATGGTACATGTAGGAAACAGGGTTCAGCCTCAGAGTTGGATACCTTCTCCCCTACTCCATGTCAGATTCCAACACAACCAATTTCAACAACCCCTCCACCTTCATCCTGCTGGGCATTCCTGGCTTGGAGACAGCCCACATCTGAATCTCCATCCCCTTCTGCATGATGTACACCATAGCTGTCTTGGGGACCTTCACCATCCTGTTCATTGTAAAGATGGAGCAAAGCCTCCATGGACCCATGTACTATTTCCTCTGCATGCTGATCATCACTAGCTTGGTCATGTCCATATCCACCCTGCCCAAAATGCTGAATATCTTCTGGTTCAATTCCAGGGAGATCAGTTTCAGTGCCTGCCTCACCCAGATGTACTTCATTCACTCCTTCTCAAGGATGGAGTCTGGAATCCTCGTGGCCATGGCTTTTGATCGCTACGTGGCCATCTGCGTCCCCTGAGACATTCCACCGTCCTGACAAACTCTGTTGTGGCCAAGATCAGCCTGGCCATGTTGCTGCACAGTGGAATATTCACATTACCCTACCCCTTCCTGGTGAGGTGGTGGCCATATTGCAGAACCAACATCATCCCCCACTCCTATTGTGAGCACATAGCTGTGGTGAACCTGGCCTGTGCTGACATCCACATCAGTAGTTACTAGGGCCTGTTTGATCTTTTCTCTGAGATTGGAATGGACGTGTTTTTCATCACTGTGTCCTATACTCAGATCCTCCGGGCCATCTTCCGCCTCCCCACAAAGGATGCTCAGCTCAAAACTTTTGGGACCTGCATCTCTCACCTTTGTGCCATTTTAGCTTTGTACATCCCAGTTTTCTTCTCCTCTCTCACGCACCGGTTTGGCCATAATGTGCCATTGCACTTCCTCATTCTCATTGCCAATGTATACCTCCTGGTGCCCCCCTTGCTACACCTCATCATCTACGGGGTGAGGAACAAACAAATCTGGGGCAGGCTGCTCCAGCTCTTTACTCCTAAAGGGACCTAAATGTTTTCTCAGACCGAGGTCCGTGCAGAGCTGGCTGGTGCATGGTGCTGGGCCCTCTTCCCTGAATCATTTACTGAATGAATCCAATGAAGTGAGCTGTAGCTCACGAAAGCTTATGCTCAAATAAATTTGTTAGTCTCTAAGGTGCCACAAGTACTCCTTTTCTTTTTGTGGATACAGACTAACACGGTTGCTACTCTGGACAATCAAGAGACATTAAATCCTTTCCTGTCCTTACTGTGCTGTGTTAGCATGATAAACTGGGGAATCAGTCTATGTACAATTCACTGGGTTGTCACCTTTCCAACTGCTGGTAGTTGGACTCCTGAAACTGCAATCTTTCACAATCTGTTCTGTCAAGGCCCAACCCTGCTGTGTGTCTTCTCTCCAAGGCCCAACCCCTGTCACTTGCTTCTCTCTTCCCCTCCCTTTTCCAGTTGCTGGAACATTTTCCACCTCCTATATATATATATATATATCTTTATTTATTTTCCATATATATATATCACCAGGTCATAGTTTTGGCCTTCACAACATGCTATGGCATCTAGTTCCACAGCTTGACCGCGAAGAAATAGGGTTATGGTCTGCTACCCTCACTGTTAATACAGCTTCAAAACTATCAGTTTCTATGTGCACTTTAGCCAAAGGCATAAGAACTTGAAGCCAGAGAAAACAGGGGAGACACTGGAGAATAGCACTGTCACCAGGAAAAGGCAGGTCTATGTGATCGGGGACTATTTATTGAGAAGAATAGACAGGCCTGTAACTAGAGCTGATCCTGAGAATAGAAGGGTGTGCTGTCTTCCGGGTGCTAAGATACGGGATGTAGACCTGAGGTTGAAAAGGATCCTAAAGGGAGCGGGAAAGAATCCCCTAATTATCCTTCATGTGGGAACAAATGATACGGCTAGATTCTCGCTGGAAAGTATTAAGGGAGACTATGCTAGGCTGGGGAAGACGCTTAAGGAAATTGAGGCTCAGGTGATCTTTAGCGGGATCCTTCCTGTTCCTAGAGAAGGGCAACAAAGGTCTGACAAGATTATGACTGTCAACAGATGGTTTAGGCAGTGGTGCTATAAGGAGGGCTTTGGGATGTATGACCACTGGGAGGCATTCACGGACAGAGGTCAGTTCTCTCGGAATGGACTTCATCTGAGTGAAGGAAATAGACTTCTAGGATCGAGGCTGGCACAACTGATAAAGAGAGCTTTAAACTAGGAATTGGGGGGAGATGGATGGGAGATGTCCAGAAAATCTCCACGCCAGATTTTAGCATTGAGAGGGAAGAAGATGAAGTAAGAATGGATACAGCCGTGGGTAGGAGAATGTATATAAGGAGTGAGGGCGGTGTGGATACTAGTCTAATAGGTTATACTGGATGTAGAATGACTGTGCCTAATAGGGTACAAAATGTGAGCGAGGCCAAACAGCAAAAATTAAGATGTTTGTACACCAATGCGAGGAGCCTAGGTAACAAAATGGAGGAACTAGAGCTACTGGTGCAGGAAGTGAAACCAGATATTATAGGGATAACAGAAACATGGTGGAATAGTAGTCATGACTGGACTACAGGTATTGAAGGGTATGTGCTCTTTAGGAAAGACAGAAACAAAGGTAAAGGGGGTGGAGTAGCATTGTATATCAATGATGAGGTAGAATGTAAAGAAATAAGAAGCGATGCAATGGATAAGACAGAGTCTGTCTGGGCAAAAATTACATTGGGGAAGAAAACTAGTAAAGCCTCTCCTACGATAGTGCTTGGGGTGTGCTATAGACCTCCGGGATCTAATTTGGATATGGATAGAGCCCTTTTTAATGTCTTTAATAAAGTAAATACTAATGGAAACTGCGTGATCATGGGAGACTTTAACTTCCCAGATATAGACTGGAGGACCAGTGCTAGTAATAATAATAGGGCTCAGATTTTCCTAGATGCGATAGCTGATGGATTCCTTCATCAAGTAGTTGCTGAACCGACTAGAGGGGATGTCATTTTAGATTTAATTTTGGTGAGTAGCGAGGACCTCATAGAAGAAATGGTTGTAGGGGACAATCTTGGCTCAAGTGATCATGAGCTAATTCAGTTCAAACTAAATGGAAGGATTAACAAAAATAAATCTGCAACTAGGGTTTTTGATTTCAAAAGGGCTGACTTTCAAAAATTAAGGAAATTAGTTAGGGAAGTGGATTGGACTGAAGAATTTATGGATCTAAAGGTAGAGGAGGCCTGGGATTACTTTAAATCAAAACTGCAGAAGCTATCGGAAGCCTGTATCCCAAGAAAGGGGAAAAAATTCATAGGAAGGAGTTGTAGACCAAGCTGGATGAGCAAGCATCTTAGAGAGGTGATTAAGAAGAAGCAGAAAGCATACAGGGAGTGGAAGATGGGAGGGATCAGCAAGGAAAGCTACCTAATTGAGGTCAGAACATGTAGGGATCAAGTGAGAGAGGCTAAAAGTCGAGTAGAGTTGGACCTTGCAAAGGGAATTAAAATCAATAGTAAAAGGTTCTATAGCCATATAAATAAGAAGAAAACTAAGAAGGAAGAAGGGGGGCCGCTTAACACTGAGGATGGAGTGGAGGTTAAAGATAATCTAGGCATGGCCCAATATCTAAACAAATACTTTGCCTCAGTCTTTAATAAGGCTAAAGAGGATCTTGGGGATAATGGTAGCATGACAAATGGGAAGGAGGATATAGAGGTAGATATTACCATATCAGAGGTAGAAGCGAAACTGAAACAGCTTAATGGGACTAAATCGGGGGGCCCAGATAATCTTCATCCAAGAATATTAAAGGAATTGGCACCTGAAATTGCAAGCCCATTAGCAAGAATTTTTAATGCATCTGTAAACTCAGGAATAGTACCGAATGATTGGAGAATTGCTAATATAGTTCCTATTTTTAAGAAAGGAAAAAAAAGTGATCCGGGTAACTACAGGCCAGTTTGTTTGACATCTGTAGTATGCAAGGTCCTGGAAAAAATTTTGAAGGAGAAATTAGTTAAGGACATTAAAGTCAATGGTAAATGGGACAAAATACAACATATTTTTACAAAAGGTAGATCGTGCCAAACCAACCTAATCTCCTTTTTTGAAAAAGTAACAGATTTTTTAGATAAAGGAAATGCAGTGGATCTAATTTACCTAGATTTCAGTAAGGCATTTGATACCGTGCCACATGGGGAATTATTAGTTAAATTGGAGAAGATGGGGATCAATATGAACATCAAAAAGTGGATAAGGAATTGATTAAAGGGGAGACTGCAACGGGTCCTACTGAAAGGCGAACTGTCAGGTTGGAGGGAGGTTACCAGTGGAGTTCCTCAGGGATCGGTTTTGGGACCAATCTTATTTAATCTTTTTATTACTGATCTTGGCACAAAAAGTGGGAGTGTGCTAATAAAGGTTGCAGATGATACAAAGCTGGGAGGTATTGCCAATTCGGAGAAGGATCGGGATATTATACAGGAGGATCTGGATGACCTTGTAAACTGGAGTAATAGTAATAGGATGAAATTTAATAGTAAGAAGTGTAAGGTTATGCATTTAGGGATTAATAACAAGAATTTTAGCTATAAGTTGGGGACGCATCAATTAGAAGTAACGGAAGAGGAGAAGGACCTTGGAGTATTGGTTGATCATAGGATGACTATGAGCTGTCAATGTGATATGGCTGTGAAAAAAGCTAATGCGGTTTTGGGATGCATCAGGAGAGGTATTTCCAGTAGGGATAAGGAGGTTTTAGTACCATTATACAAGGCACTAGTGAGACCTCACCTAGAATATGTGTGCAGTTCTGGTCTCCCATGTTTAAAAAGGATGAATTCAAACTGGAGCAGGTCCAGAGAAGGGCTACTAGGATGATCCGAGGAATGGAAAACTTGTTTTATGAAAGGAGACTTAAGGAGCTTGGCTTGTTTAGCCTAACTAAAAGAAGGTTGAGGGGAGATATGATTGCTCTCTATAAATATATCAGAGGGATAAATATAGGAGAGGGAGAGGAATTATTTCAGCTCAGCACCAATGTGGACACAAGAACAAATGGGTATAAACTGGCCACCAGGAAGTTTAGACTTGAAATGAGACGAAGGTTTTTAACCATCAGAGGAGTGAAGTTTTGGAATAGCCTTCCAAGGGAAGCAGTGGGGGCAAAAGATCTATCTGGCTTTAAGATTCTACTCGATAAGTTTATGGAGGAGATGGTATGATGGGATAATGGGATTTTGGTAAGTAATTGATCTTTAAATATTCAGGGTAAATAGGCCAAATCCCCTGAGATGGGATATTAGATGGATGGGATCTGAGTTACTATAGAAAATTCTTTCCTGGGTATCTGGCTGGTGAATCTTGCCCATATGCTCAGGGTTTAGCTGATTGCCATATTTGGGGTCGGGAAGGAATTTTCCTCCAGGGCAGATTGGAGAGGCCCTGGAGGTTTTTCGCCTTCCTCTGTAGCATGGGGCATGGTTGACTTGAGGGAGGCTTCTCTGCTCCTTGAAGTCTTTGAACCATGATTTAAGGACTTCAATAGCTCAGACATGGGTGAGGTTTTTCATAGGAGTGGGTGGGTGAGATTCTGTGGCCTGCGCTGTGCAGGAGGTCTGACTAGATGATCAGAATGGTCCCTTCTGACCTTAGTATCTATGAATCTATGAATCTATAAGGATTGTGTTATCTCCTACCAATAAAACAGCCAAGTGCAATAAGGGAGGCAGGACTAAATGTTAAGGCTAAGAAGTGTCAAATAGGCTTCAACAGAGTGACTTACTTTGGACACCAGGTGGGTCAAGGAACTATCAACGCCCTACAGACCAAAGTGAATGCTATCCAAAAGTGGCCTGTCCCAAAGGCAAAGAAACAGGTTCAATCCTTCTTAGGCTTGTCCGGATATTACAGGCGATTTGTAATGCAGTACAGCCAAATCACTGCCCCACTGACAGACCTAACCAAAAAGAAACAGCCAAATGCAGTTCAGTGGACTGAAGAGTGTCAGAAGGGCTTTAACCAGCTTAAAGCGACACTCATGTCTGACCCTGTGCAAAGGGTCCCAGACTTTGACAAACTGGTCCTAGTAACCAGAGATGCGTCCGAGCGTGGTGTGGGAGCACTTTTAATGCAGGAAGGACCAGATCAAGAATTCCACCCTGTCGTGTTTTTCAGCAAGAAACTGTCTGACAGGAAAAGCAACTGGTCAGTCAGTGAAAAAGAACGTTACGCCATTGTCTACGCTCTGGAAAAGCTACGCCCATATGTTTGGGGACGGCATTTCCACCTGCAATCCGACCATGCTGCGCTACAGTGGCTTCATACTGCCACGGGAAATAACAAAAAACTTATTCGGTGGAGGTTAGCTCTTCAAGATTTTGATTTCGACATCCAACACATCTCAGGAGCTTCTAACAAGTGGCTGATGCACTCTCCAGTGAAAGTTTCCCAGAATCAACTGGTTAAAATCGTCCTTGAGATGTGCAATATATTGTTAGTCTTTATATACTTGGTAGTATATTTAGAGGTGCACATGTCTTATTAACTCTGTTTTCTCCTAGAGTTCCGGGAAGAAATCCCAGTCAGCGTTTCACCCTATCTGTGATTTGAGGGTGTGTCATAAATATAAAGGGAAGGGTAAACACCTTTAAAATCCCTCCTTGAAAGATGAAAAACCTTTGCACCTGTAAAGGGTTAAGAAGCTAAGATAACCTCGCTGGCACCTGACCAAAATGACCAATGCGGAGACAAGATACTTTCAAAGCTGGGCAGGGGGAGAAACAAAGGGTCTTTCTGTCTGTGTGTTGATTTTGCCAGGACCAGAGCAGGAATGCTGGTCAGGACTCCTGTAAAAAGTCAGTAAGCAATCTAGTTAGATATGCATTAGATTCTGTTTTGTTGAAATGGCTGAGAAAATAAGCTGTGCTGACTGGAATGTAGATTCCTGTTTTTGTGTCTTTTTGTAAGTTAAGGTTTTGCCTAGAGGGATTCTCTATGTTTTGAATCTGATTACCCTGTCAAGTATTTGCCATTCTGATTTTACAGAGGTGATTCTTTTACTTTTTCTTTAATTAAAATTCTTCTTTTAAGAACCTGATTGACTTTTCATTGTTCTTAAGATCCAAGGGTTTGGGTCTGTGTTCACCTATGCAAACTGGTGAGTATTTTTATGAAGCCTTCCCCAGGAAAGGGAATGTAGGGCTTGGGGGGATTTTTTGGGGAAAAACGTTTCCAAGTGGGCTCTTTCCCTGTTATTTTTGTGAGACGCTTGGTGGTGGCAGCAATAAGGTCCAGGGACAAAAGGTAAAATAATTTGTACCTTGGGGAAGTTTTAACCTAAGCTGGTAAAAATAAGCTTAGAAGGGTTTTTCATACAGGTCCCCACATTTGTATCCTAGAGTTCAGAGTGGGGAAGGAACCTTGACAATGTTCACTTCAGAATTTGCTGTTCTTTCATTCTTGTAAAGGAAGAAAGCTGCCAAAACTGAGACAGCTAATGAGGGTCGTTACTGGGTTCATCTTTGAATATCCATTCTCCAGATCTTGTGCTGCCCAATGATAGAGAGCAGGTACTGGAGACCACAAGCATAGAAAATGTCATCCCAGGGTTCCTCAGCCTTCATCAGCCCCCTCATATCGCTCAAACCTCCTGCCTCTGAGTACAATGTGTGTGAGCAAAGAATACCGAAATAGCGCAAATATATAAGGAACCAGTCAGATGGTTCATACAATCAATCATGAGCTAATAGGTGTGACACAGGGTTAGAAAGGTTTATGCAACGAATATGGTAGTTTACCCAAATTCAACCTTTAAAGACATCAGAGAAGTACATAAATGGTAATTAGGGCTATTGCTTAAAATATCTAACATAGCCATGGTAAATTGACTAGAGTTTTGAAATGCAAACCTGTATTGTTAGAGAATTAGAAGTAGTACTAATTGTGTATGTTTACTTATATCTTGTTAGACGTTAACCATGTAAACAGATGGATCCTGTCTATTGCTATATCTTTTGATTCAAAGATCGAAAGGAAATATTAACATTTAAATGAAACTTGAGTGTAATAATCTCATTGTCTCTACTTCTTTTTGAAGCTTGTAGTAAACTGCCTGTGAACCACTTAATGGATAATTACCTTATATTGATGAATGAAACTAGTTCCCTTTGTATATATAGGAAACAGGTATTTATATTTCAAATCAAAAATTCTTCACTTTCATAGTCTGCCAGTGGTTTATCAAAGAATACTTGGGCCCTGATCCTGTCATCTCAAATATGCTTAAGTTTTATCAGGGGAAGCTCAAGCCACAAGTTGCATAAAGCTCACCATCTCTACCATTAAACTGACCTAAGATTTCTATTCGTGTCTGTATGTATAGTGATCTTTTATCCAGTACACTCTCTCTTTAAATAAATCTTAGTTTAGTTAAAAAGAATTGGCTGTAAACATACATTTGGGTAAGATCTGAAATATTTATTGACCTGGGAAGTAATGTGTGAGATCCTTTGGGATTGGTAGAACTTTTTCTATGATGAACAAGATTTTCAGTAATCCTCATCATATTTTACTTAGCTGTCTGGGAGGCAGCCCAAGGCTGGGTTTCTTTAAGGGATCTAGCAGTGTCCAGTTACTGCAGGGCAGAGGGAGGCATTGGGTCATTAACCAGGGCTGCCTCCTACACACGGGCAGCCTCCTTCTCAGGCTGCAACAGCGGACTTCCCAGCCTGGAGCAGAGGGAGTCCAGCTGGTGTGGAGCTAGGAGGTGGAGATTGTGTCGGGACGTATCCATGGGGTGAAGCCTGGAAGCTGTTGGAACTACTGTGTCCCTTAAATAGTTAGCTCTGTTGGCCTCTCCCCCTGCTTTGCTAGTGACACACACCTGACCTTCCAGGCCCGTTATCATCCAACACGAGAATAGATGATGCGACACACCCTACTGAGTTACCAGAGTGCTTTACCTAAGCCATTCATGGACCAGCAATGGAGGCCCCAGTCAATTTCCCAACTCCACACCTTGCACCCCTACTGGAGTGTAAACCCTGAATTATGCCATCTTGCCTTGCATAGCAATCTGGAAGGATGAAAGCTCATTAAAAAATCTGCTCCCCCACTAGATTTGGGGAAGATATGCAACCTTCTTTGTTCACAGAGCTAAGATACCCAAACTCTTCACTCAAGAACACACTGGTTAAGATAAAGCATAAAGCAGGTTTATTAACTACAAAAGAATAGGTTTTAAGTGATTATAAATGATAACAAACAGATCAAAGCAGAAAGAAAAGGAGTACTTGTGGCACCTTAGAGACTAACAAATGTATTTGACCATAAGCTTTCGTGAGCTACAGCTCACTTAAAATGCATCCGATGAAGTGAGCTGTAGCTCACAAAAGCTTATGCTCAAATAAATTTGTTAGTCTCTAAGGTGCCACAAGTCCTTTTCTTTTTGCGAATACAGACTAACACGGCTGCTACTCTGAAACCTGTCAGATCAAAGCAGGTTACCTAGGAAATCAAACAAAGTCACAATTTAAGACTTATACAAACTAGATAGGATTTGAATCAGCAATATCTCACACTTACTAATGACACAAGCAGGCTTATAGATTCGTGAGATGCAGGCTGCGTCTGCTTTGCAGCCTAGGTTCCCATCCCTTGTTTCAAGTTCTTTGTCTTCGAGAGACTCTTTCAGGTACTGAGTTGTTCGGAAGTGAAGACAAGTGATGATGTCACTCACCCTCTTTTATACTTTCTTCCAACTTGCTGGAAAGTCAATGCGTGTGATGTGAGGGGTCCACCCCCATTGGCCAAGCATTCTCCATTGTCTCCGTGCTATCTCTGGGAAGACTTTCTTACACTGAGTTCCTGTGTTAGTGGGAAGTTCCACCACTGACTGAGCTGCATCCATTTTCAAGGGCATACACATCTTACCATCCTCACAGATAGTCTGCGAGATGCTATTACCATGCTTTGTTGACAATAAACCTGGCCTGGTGCCTTTGTCAATTAATGGATCTTGTGGTCATTGGGCAGTTCGCTCAATTTCTGCCATGCTAGCTGTCTGTGCAGGGCTAGGGCAGCACACAGAGGAAACACACATGCAGCCAAACATCTGTCAACATCTCACCGCACCCCGGAGTCCTGACTTCCCTGTCATAATCATAGTTTCTTTTTCACATGAAGGAGGAAATGGCTTCCTGTTCTGGCAGAGGCTGTTTGTTGGATGAGATTAAGAGGAAACACTGGAAGGATACTGAGCCTTCACCATCCTCTTAAGTTGAATCTGAGGTTTTCAGAACTAGCTGGAGATTGTGAGCTCCCCACTCCTGGGAAGTGTGAACCCTGGGACTCCAATTCCACTCCCTCTCAGAAAGCTGCCAACAGATCACAGTCACTGCGGTTGATTTGGGGGAACAGACACAGTAAAAGCAACACCAGCAGAATGTTCCTATGGATAGAGTGCAGCTGGGGGCCTGTCCTGGGGACAGAGGCTTCACCCTCCTCCCAAAGCTGGCCTAGAACAAGGGGTGTCCTGTAGGCAGGATAGAGACTGGATTAGTGTTTGCAATGGATTTTTTTCTCTCCCTCTCGGTTCATTTCCTCCCAGTGTCTCCTAGGTGGAATTGAAATTTAAGTTTCCAGACTGAGTTGGACTTTTCAGGAGACCCCAGCTGGAGGGCACTTGGATTCACACAGCTGAAGTCTCTGCCTGCTCATCGGGTTCATCATGGTTATTTCTCTGGTGCAGGGTACATGGGCTTTTAAGCCCAGGTATGAGACTGAACGAATTCTCCTATCCAGGATGAACCAGGGTGCTGTTCCCATCTGTATTCAAGTTACTAACACTGTAGCTGATGGGGGAATAACAGCTCTAAGAACTGCTCATAGACTGCTGTGTGGATCTGAAATGTAGATAACAGGGTTGTGGTGAAGGAACAAAGAAGCCATCAGAGAGATGGAACAACTGGAAACCCCAAGGAGTTGAAACTCTCAGGTAGTGCACTGGTCTCTGAGAAAGGAATCCAGACAGAATTTTGAGATAGATCTATTCAAAAGCTGGGCTTGGTGAGAAAGAAGACCAGTAGAAATTGAAATCTTCTTAAACATTGCAGGACTTAAGGCAGCAGGTCTCTTTACTAGCATGCAATTCAGGCTTTGTCTACACTAACACTTTTGTCGATAAAACTTTTGTCAGTCAGGGGTGTGAAAAAAACAACAAAAGTGCCAGTGTGGTGAGTGCTATGTGACCAGGAAATCTTTGGTGGGGGTGGTTTAGTGATGTCGGTAGGAGAGCTAAAAGAAAAGGAGTACTTGTGGCACCTTAGAGACTAACAAATTTATTAGAGCATAAGCTTTCGTGAGCTACAGCTCACTTCATCGGATGCTCTCTCCCATAGACCGAGAGTGGCCATACGGGAGACCTTACAGTGGCGCATCTTCAGCGATACAGCTGTGCTGCTGTAAGATCTCTGGTGTTGACATAGCCTGTCAGTCAGTCAGAGGGAGCAGGTTATTAACCACTTTTCCTGAAATTTGAAGAGCCTTGAGTACAGCAAAAGAGCAATATATTCAAAGTGTAAAAATGTCACCTTAGAAGAAAAAAGTAAACTGATTCCTTTCAAGAATTCCTAACAGATGTAAGTAGGTCAACTGTCCCGCTCTTTTTGGAACTTTTCTGGCTTATGCACCACCCCGGTGGATTTGGCTAGGAAAGGGATACGAGTCCTTGCTCTCACTCCATTTATCCAGAGGCCTGCCTCACCTTGAGGAATTTAATTCTTTTTTGAATCCCGTTATAGTACTGGACTTCAAAACATCCTCTGGCAAGGAGTTCCACAGTTGACTGTATGTTGTGTGAAGATATACTTCCTTTTATTTGTTTTAAACCTGCTGATAACAAGAAAAAAGATCAGATCATGCAAAGGCACCTTATTTGTGTTTCTAGTCTGTTAGGTTCAGTAAAGAACAGAGACAATTGTGAATAATAGAGAGATTTACCAGCATTATATTATATAAAAAACCAATAACAATTAAGAAAAGAACATTTAACATATTCAAAATCCCATGTCCACTTCTTTATACTAAACATGATAATATTCATTAAAACACAATTTAGAACCAATAACAAATTCATCTCAAGTTTAACAGTACACCCCTCTTAGTTCTCTGGGACCTTCTTAAGAGTGGTGGCTCGTTACTCATATTTTTCATTCCTCTTTCCCCAGGTAACACCAGGTCAATTTCAGAGATCTGGCCATTTTTGTTAGGGTTTGAGTTCGTCCCATTGGTTTCAGTCTCTTCTGGACATACTGCTCTATGTCTCCCTGAGCCCTGATCAGATTAAAAGTCCAAAGATTTAGTTGGTCTCACCTTGGGACAGGCAGTTTGTGTTTGTGCTAGATATGTGAATTGTGCTTGTCTTTGAGATCAGATGTATCATTGCTCTGTCTAGTGTTAACAGTGATGCGTCTGTAAAATGTTGCATTTTGGCTTCACAAATGCAATCTCAGGATCACAGTCCTCCTCATTTTCACTGGCAGAACAGAAGCGGCCTCAGAAAAGCAAAGAGGACCTTCTGCATGAATTTATGCAGCAATCCCTTGCTGAAAATCAAAAAATGCACAAGTGGTGGGACAGTGAAAGGAGGGCACACGCCAGGAGAGCACAGATTGCTGGCAAGAAACCGTGGAGCGGCTCTTAAACATTAGGGAGTGCCAAGCAGACTCGATTCAGGCACTCCTAACGCTGTATACGGAACACCTCCGCGCCTGCACCCCCCCTGCAGTCCTTGTCCCAAAACTCTTTCCCTTGTGTCCCTATGTCAGAGGTGGCCAACCTGGGCCTGAGAAGGTGCCAGAATATCCCAATGTGCATTGCCAAAGAGCCACAGTAATACTCCCCCTGCTCCCAGTGCCTCCCGCCACTTGCAGCCCTGCCGATCAGCTCCTCCACCTCGCTACCTGCACCTCCCGATCAGCTGTTTCATGGCATGCAGGAGGCTCTGTGAGAGAGGGGGAGGAACAAGGGCATAGCAGGCTCTGGGAAGGGGGTTGAGATGGGATGGAGTGGGGGCAGGGTCTGAGGAAGAGCCGGGGTTGAGCAGTGAGCACCCTCTGGCACACTGCAAAGTTGGAGCCTGCAGCTCCAGGCCCGGAGGCGGTGCCTATACAAGGAGCTGCATATTAACCTCTGAATAGCCGCACATGGGTACAGAGCCACAGGTTAGCCACCTCTGTCCTATGTCACCTCCAACACAGTTCGGACACCATCCCATTTCCTATCGCAACTAGCTGCCTCCAGCACCTTCACCTTCACCATCCAGCCCTGCAGACTCCAACCATTACCCACTTCACTCAACCTCCACCCACAGGCAATTCAGCTCGGATGAAGTGTAGCACCCGTTGCATGGCACTCCACACAGCAAGGCTGCATATGACACCTGTATATACACAAATCTGTAAGGATTCCGGAACCCCCATCACCACATCCCTCCACCCTTCCCCCCCCGCTTCACAGATATGTCATCCTATGTGTGTCTCTCCACCTTTTTTTTAATGTTAATAAATGCATTTTTTTTGTTTGAAAGCATTCTTTATTGCGTTAAGTGAAAGCAAGCATAGCTCAGAAAAGCAACAGGCATGGAGCAATCACAGATGCCTAATAGCACTGGGACCACTGCACTCACATGCAAGACACCAAACATTACTTGATTTCAGCAACAAATTGCTGCCTCAAGGCATCTCTGATCTTCATGGCCCTGCGCTGGGCCCCTCTAATAGCCCTGGTCTCTGGCAGTTCAAATTCAGCCCCCAGGTGCTGAGCTTCAGTGGTCTATGGCTGAGTGAAGCTTTCACCCTTCCCTTCACAAATATTATGCAGCTTCCCATACAGACTTCACCAGCGGACTTTTAAAACAGCAAAAAGCACACTCAACAGTCATTCTGCACCAGCTCAACCTGATGTTTAGCTGCTCCTTTCTGCTGTCAAGGATCTCCATGTATGGCTTCATAACCCATGGCATCAAGGGGTAGATGGGTCTATCAGGATCACAATGGGCATTTCAGCTTTCCCTATGGTGATCTTCTTTTCTAGGGAAAAAAGGGTTGGCTTGCAGCTTCCTGAACAGGCCTGTGTTCTGAAAGATTCATCCTTCGTGCACCTTTCTGGACCAGCCTGCGTTAATGTCCGTGAAAACCCATTGTGATCCACAAGCTCTTGGAGAACCATCACGTAATACCCCTTCCTATTAATGTACTCGGAGGCTCGGTGCTCTGATGTCAGAATTGGAATAAGCGTGCCATCTATCGCCTCTCCGCACTTAGGGAAACCAATTTGGGCAAAGCCATCCACAATGTCACACATGTTGCCCAGAGTCATGTTTTTTTTTTCTGAGAAGGATGTGATTAATGGCCCTGAAAACTTGCATCAACATAAATCCAACGATCGACTTGCCCACTCCAAATTGGTTAGCCAACAATAGGTAGCTGTCTGGAATACCCAGCTTCCACAGTGCCATCACCATGCGTTTCTACATCATCAGGGCAGATCTCATACTCATGTCCTTGCACCGCAGGGTCGCATTGCTCATCATCCCAGACTTGCATGATGATATGATCTTCATTAACGATCTGGAGGATGGCGTGGATTGCACCCTCAGCAAGATTGCAGATGGCACTAAACTGGAAGGAGAGGTAGATATGCTGGAGGGTTGGGATAGGATACAGAGGGACCTAGACAAATTAGAGAACTGGGCCAAAAGAAATCTGATGAGGTTCAACAAGGACAAGTGCAGAGTCCTGCACTTAGGATGGAAGAATCCCATGCACAGCTACAGACTAGGGACCGAATGGCTCGGCAGCAGTTCTGCAGAAAAGGACCTAGGGGTTACAGTGGACGAGAAGCTGGATATGAGTAAACAGTGTGCCCGTGTGGCCAAGAAGGCTAATGGCATTTTGGGCTGTATAAGTAGGAGCATTACCTGCAGATTGAGGGATGTGATCATTCCCCTCTATTCAAATTGGTGAGGCCTCATCTGGAGTACTGTGTCCAGTTTTGGGCCCCACACTGCAAGAGGGATGTGGAAAAAATTCAAAAGCATCCAGCGGAGGGCAACAAAAATTATTACGGGACTGGAACACATGATTTATGAGGAGAGGCCGAGGGAACTGGGATTGTTTAGTCTGCGGAAGAGAAGAATGAGGGGGGATTTGATAGCTGCTTTCAACTACCTGAAGGGGGGTTCCAAAGAGGATGGATCTAGACTGTTCTCAGTGGTAGCAGATGACAGATCGAGGAGTAATGGTCTCAAGTTGCAGTGGGGGAGGTTTAGGTTGAATATTTGGAAAAACTTTTTCACTAGGAGGGTGGTGAAGCACTGGAATGGGTTATCTAGGGAGGTGGTGGAATCTCCATCCTTAGAGGTTTTTAAGGTCAGGCTTGACAAAGCCCTGGCTGGGATGATTTAGTTGGGGATTGAGCCTGCTTTGAGCAGGGTGTTTGACTAGATGATCTCCTTAGGTGCCTTCCAAACATGATATTCTATGATGATAAGATCCCACCACCCAGTACTTGTTTCCTGAGCCCCCAAAATGGCTTTTCACTGTGGTCAGCACATCCGTGAATGCCACAAGCAATCTCATGTTGTCTCTACTAAGTGTGTCAACATCTTCGTCGGACTCCTCACCCTCACTTTTCTGGTTAAGAAGCAGCTGGGCTGCCATTTGTGATGTGCTAGTGAGAGCCATCAGCATATTTATCAACATTTCGGGATCCGTTCCCACAGACAGAAAAGGTGGACAGACCGTGCAGTACAAAAACTGTTGAAAGATGGCGCCAAATGCGGATGGAAGGGAAAGGACTGCTGGGATGTGAACTGATGCACGACGGGGCATTGGGACAGTTGTCTCATGACCCTGCACCCCCTTCCCACTTGGCAGCTGAAGGGGAAGGGGTGCTCTGTGTGATAGCTGACCTGTGTGCACCACTCTGAATGCTGCTGCAAAAGCGGCAAGTGTGGCCATGCCATTGCGCTGGCAGCTGACAGTATGAACACACAGCAGAGCTATCCCTGCAGCGCTCTCTGAGGGGGGGTTAACTCCCAGATCATTACATCTGCAAGTGTGGACATAACCTAATTCTGTTCCCTGAAGCGACCAACGTTACTGTGATGCGTCGGCAGGTTTCTCATTGGGAGCAGAAGTGGAGTCCTGGAGGTCCCACCTCACAGAAGCAGAGATCTCACAAAACCCAGCTAGTTCTGAAAACCTCAGATTCACCTTGACAGGATAGCAATTGCTCAGGATCCCTCTTCCAGCCTTTCCTCTGCATCCCACCCAACAAACAATCCCTGAAAGAGCAGGAGTCCATTTCCCTCTTGGTGTGATGGAGAGACTGTGATTACAGCTGGGAAGTCAGGACTCCTGGATTCTGTCATCATGTCTCTCATTCTCTGTGTGACCTTGGCCTGCTCATATCGCCCCGTGCCTCAGTTTACCTATGTGTATACTGGGGATGTTTTCATAATGACTTTCCTTTGCTAACTGTTTTGAAGATCCTTCAATGACAGGTGCAGCACAGTATGATGATAGTGAGGAGATTTATTAATTTCTGATCCCGTAGCGACAGCCCCATATGTCCGTAGAAAGTGCTCATGTCTCCCCTCAGTCATCTTTCTCCAGATCTGTCTGTCTACTATCTACCCATCCATCCTTGGCAATTACAGGGTACCAGAGCTGAGGGACATCTAGCCATTATCCATTATTTTCTTTCTCATCAACTATATTGTATAAATATATACAAATGCACAAAACAGCCAATTCCTCTCTGACTCAGCCCAGAGCCCAGGAGTTCTCATCTCCCTTTGAGAAGGTTCCTTCATTACTGTTTACTCCTAAAGCTGGATAATCTCACAGAAGTGGAGACATGCTTGTCTACAGCCTGTTTACATTCAGATACTCTCTTCTCCTCTAGAGGCTGAACGAACCCCACTAGGATTACACAGAGCTATAATATAAACGGTGCACACCCTTTTGTCAGCTCTCGGCATGGGATGCTGCTGCAGATGATGGAGTGAGAGATTTGTGGGACATGGCTACCTGAGGGGGATTCCCAGGGAAGACACTTCCATCTCAGCATTCACAGGTACCCATCTCTTGCTGAGGAGCTACCTGCTCGACAAACCCAGTGCAATGTGAATACGGAGCGATAGAGAGTAAGTCTGGGATCCTTTCCACTCCGCACAACCATGATACATCCTAGGGACCTTGCCATAAGTGATGAGTTTGCCAAAGAATCACTGGACAAAATGTCCACTCTTTTCTGTGCACCCCTGCTCATCCCGCCTGATGGACTACCGCCCCGAGGTGGTGCATTTCATTGGCACAGTGAATCCTTCAGGATGAAAGATGTTAGTAGATGTGCAATACAAGGCTAAACTCTGAGACCACGACCCATACTTCACTCAGGCCCCAGTGAGGCAAAACTCCCTTTAGAGCAAGTACTGAGTAGAGACGTCCAGAGCCAGCTGTGTGCTACTACACAGACGCTTTTCCACCAAATGCATCCGATGAAGTGAGCTGTAGCTCACGAAAGCTTATGCTCTAATAAATTTGTTAGTCTCTAAGGTGCCACAAGTCCTCCTTTTCTTTTTACACAGATGCTGTCACCCTCTCCTCTTGCATTTCAGGACTCTGTCTGCTAATGGGCAGGGGGATAGGGGTTGTTACTTGAATTTTAACTGCGGAAAAGCTTGGAGGTGCTAGGGCTCCTCACTAGAACAGTAATGAGAATTTTTCAACATGGGTAACACATACTTTCTCCGATCTTTATTCGAGAAGTCGGTTGAACTGTTATGCCTGAAACTTTCAAAAAACAATTCTGGTCGAAGCAGACGCCCAGCATGGGAAATTTCAGTCCGAACACCTAAAATTTAGCAAACTTATAAGCAACTGAAAATGAAGTCTTCTAATGGAAAGTGTCACCCAGACTTAGCTATAGGTGATGCCACCAGCACCACCTACAACGGCTAATCCATTTGTCAATCCCATTCCTCTATGGTTTTTGGTCCAGTAATGTTGGCAGCAAGGAGTTCTACAGGCCAAATATGGATTATGTTAGCAATTTTCTTTTCTCAGTGTTATATCTTCAGACTTTCAATTTAACTAAATGTTCCCTTGTTCATGTTATGACACACTGTAGTGGGGTAGACACCCGCTCCTGTCCTGAGGGGCTTAGAACAGCCTAGGAGAGGGTTGTGACTGGAGCAAGCAGCCCATGCTGAGCAGGGAACTAGGCTCAGCTGGGGCCACGCCCCAATTAGGGCTTAGCTGGCCTTATAAGTAGGCAGTGAGCCAGGAGCTAACTCTCTCTCACCTTTGGAGAGGGAAGGACCTGGCTGTAGGGAGCAGAGAGAGTACCTAGGTTGGAGAAGGGCTAGGTAAAGGCCTAAGGATCTGGGGAGCTCCGGCCAGGAAAATCACAGGCTGTAGCCTAGTAGGAGGCCAGGCAGGTACTGGGGCTGCAAAGGGGACAGCCCACGGGTAGGCCGAGGCAGCAGGTCCAAACCCCTCCTTGCCAATGCTTTTACACTGCAGTCTGCCCCTGATATAAGGGGCTAGTTGGTGACTGGCAGTAGCCTTACACTGAGGTGAGGCAGGGATAGGGGCTGTAGGTTCCCCTGGGAAGGGGGGACCCTGAGATACAGTGGATATAATGCCAGGGGGCAGCCATCCAAGGGGCACTGGGTCCAGAAGGGATGTGGGGCCAGCGATAAGGCAGATCACTGGCCTGCAGAGGGTGCTCTGGAGCCTGGTGAGCTAATTCC
Source organism: Dermochelys coriacea (assembly GCF_009764565.3). Classification (NCBI taxonomy): domain Eukaryota; kingdom Metazoa; phylum Chordata; order Testudines; family Dermochelyidae; genus Dermochelys; species Dermochelys coriacea. The sequence goes on from NC_050068.2 coordinate 1,792,918, forward strand.
TGATGAAGACCAGCAGGAGATGCCGCAGGGGTGAGTCCACTGGCTTACACACACATTAAATATAAATGCCTGATCTACTTTCTTTATCAATAGATCCATAAAGTTTAAGGACAGAAGGGACCATTTGATCATCCAGTCTGACCTCCTGTAAAACACAGGCTTGTTAAATTTCATTCACTTACCTCTGTATTGAGCCAAAAGACTTCTGTGTGACTAAGGCCTAGTATATGTTACCTAGGGACGTGGTAGAATCTCTTTCCTTTAAGGTTTTTAAGATCAGGGTTGACAAAGCCCTGTTTGTGATAATTTAGTTGGGGATTGGCCCTGCTTTGAGCAGGGGGTTGGACTAGATGACCTCCTGAGGTCCCTTCCAACACTAATCTTCTATGATTCTACATGATAAAATGATAGAGCCATAGATTTATAAGGGAACGCAAAGTACAGCTAGTCTAACGCCCTGACAAGATGCAGGATTTGGTTTGCATTAGTCATCTAAGACTGATGGCTATTCACACATGTTTAGAAAACCTCCACAGAAGGAGCTTCCTTGACTTCCCTGGGAGTGTGTTCCATTGGCATGCTGTACTTAAATTTCAGGAAAAATCTTCCTAACTTTAATTTAAATCTGCTACGCTGAAATTTGAACCCATTGCCTCTTGTCCTGCTCCCCTATGGTAAGACAGAATAACATTTCTCCACCTTTTTATAACAGCCTTTCAAGTATTTGAAGACCACTATCATATCCCCCATTAATCTACTGTTTCCAAATAATATACTGGGGCCTTTGGCTTGCTCATACTGCTTGCATTCCATCCCTTGCATACAATTTGTTACTTGCCTATGGATCTGTCACAGTTCCTTCCCCATGCTGAACAGCAATAACAGAAGGTAGCTGTTGGCAATGAGAATTTGAAATGTAGAACCACATTGTGGCCAAAACTGTACATGGGGAAGCTGAAGAGAGCTGGAATGTAAGAGCATCAAATCACACAGGGGTGGGGGCTGCAGGTCCCAAAAGTCTCCACCATTTTCACAATATTTTATTATAATTTTTCCCTCTCATTTAGTAATGGACCCTGTCTTTGGTCTTCCTCTTGCTTCTAATGCATTCAACAATAACCCTTTTCAAGATCCTTGCATTCCCTAATACAGTACTGTAGTCTGTGGGTCAGGCCTGCATTCCCTGTTCCAAGAGGATCATTTTGCATTTGACTGTAATACAACATTTTGTTTGCATGGGCCCAACTTTCCAAATGTGCCATATCACTTGGTATGCCTGCCCTGGCCACCTTTTGTATCCGCTCTGCCAATCTTTGGGTTATTGCAAATTTTATTTGCAGTGATTTTCTATTTTCTTTCAGATAATTGATTAAAATATTGAATAGAATCAGGCTAGAACTGGGTTGCCTGCAGAACCACACTAAAAACAGCAGCATTTACTGACGAAGGCCTATTGACAACAGCTGTCTGAGATCCATCAGTTAGCCAGTTTTCAGTCCATTTTATATGTTCTCTACTGATATGGTAGTGTGAATTTTTTTAACTCAGAATTTTCCCCTACTAAATCAAATGCCTTTGAGAAATCAAGATTTGTTACATCTGCGTGGTTCCCTTTGATCAATCAAATAAAAGAATGTAATCAGGTTTATTTAACAAGACCTGTTTTGCATAAACCCTGTTGGTCCTGGCATTACTTGCATTTCTAGATTTTTTTTTTTAACTAATCCTATACCAGCTTTTCCATTGTTTCTTTACCTTGTCAATTTTTTTAGAGAAAAAAAACCAAACCTTTCCCTTTATTTTTAATACTTTGCATTTAACACAGGAATTGACATAAATCTTTTCTATGATTTCTCTTGTTAATATACTTAACCTCTTTTTTGTGATCCATAGACCTGCCAGACATGAAGTTTTCCATGATGTCTTATTGTCCCTAATCAATTTAGATAACTTCTGATTTCTATTCTTAGTTACATATTGCTTCTGCCCCGCCCCCCAAATTGCTGCCTTCACTTTACCACTGAACCGAGTTTTTACCCAAAGTTGTTCACTTTGTTGACTGTGGAATCATGATTACTGTGCTATTTAATAAAATCTTATAAATGAAAATTGGCAGTTCTTTGATATTTTTATCTACATTTTTCCTCCCAAGCAGTTTTTCTGACAAGTTTCCTCAGCTTTGGGGAATTAGTCCTCTTCAAGCACTAAGTGTCTATCAATAGTACTGGTTAGGAACTGTTCATTTCAATGTAAATCAGTTTTATTATTCATTTTTCCTCTCCTATATCATATGCTCTCTTCTTTGTCTCTTGTATAATGTAAAGAGTCCCAGACTTTTGTATATGTTTCCATATAGCAACCTCCCCCATTCTCAGAGCCTGTCTTGGAAATCCCTTTTATATATGCTATATCCTTAATAGAGACTAGGTGACCAAAACTGAGAACATATCCAGAACATGTTGTTCTCCATTTCATATCTTGGTGATCTGAACGTTGCTTTCGTTTTGTCCACTGCTGCGAATGAGCAGGTGTTTCTCTTGAGCTGCTACCAATGGTGCCAAGGTCTTTTTCCTAATGTTTGTTCTAGTTGGGATGTTTCTCCCAGCACGTCTTCCGAAAAGTTATTTTTCCACTCAGATGTTGAACTACTGGCTGAATGGGGAATTCCCTACAGTAGGGACTCCTTATCCTGGCTCTCATTGCATTAAGGAACAATTATGGATAATCGGTATCCATACTTTTGTCATCTTCTGGTGCCTCTTAAGGATCCCCACCACAAAGTATAGGAATTAATGCAGAGAACACCACAAAATGTGGAATTGTATTTAGTAGGTTCATTGTTCATAGTTATTTTCTGTTTCTGATGAAAATGTAATTTTTCAGTGTGTGAAGGGTGATCAGTCTCCTTCCATGAGAACAGCCTCCACTAGTGCATACAATGTCTCATATTAATGTTATCTCTCCATTCAGGCATTTCTACTGTGACCATCACCCAAGACCCTGGGGACACAGAGTCAGGGGAATGTATGTTACATGCAGGAGGCACCCTTCCGCCTCAGAGTTGGACACGTTCTCCCCTACTCCATGTCAGATTCCAACACATCTGACTTCGCTAACCCCTCCACCTTCATCCTACTTGGTATTCCTGGCCTAGAGGAAGCCCATATCTGGATCTCCATTCCCTGCTGTGCTATGTACGCCATAGCCACGTTGGGGAACTTCACCATCCTGTTCATCATGAAGAGGGAGCTGAGCCTCCACATGCCCATGTTCTATTTCATCTGCATGCTGATCCACGATGCCCAAAATGCTGAGCATCTTCTGGTTCAATTCCAGGGAGATCAGTTTCAGTGCCTGCCTCACCCAGACATACGTCCCTCACTCCTTCTCAGGGATGGAGTCTGGAATCCTCATGGCCATGACTTTTGATCGTTACGTGGCCATCTGCCATCCCCTGAGACATTCCACCATCCTGACAAACTCTGTTGTGGTCAAGATAGGCCTGGCTGTGGTTCTGCGCAGTTGCATACTTGCATTACCCTATCCCTTCCTGGTGAGGCGGTTGCCATATTGCAGAACAAACATCATCCCCCCACACTTATTGTCAGCATATAGCTGTAGTGAACATGGCCTGCACTGACATCTGCATCAGTAGTTACTATGGCCTTTTTATAATCTTTTCTCTGATGGGAATGGATGTGGTTTTTATAGCTCTATCCTATACTCAGATCCTCCGGGCCATCTTCAGGCTCCCCACAAAGGATGCCCAGCTCAAAACTTTTGGGACCTGCATCTCTCACCTTTGGGCCATCTTAGCTTTGTACATCCCAGATTTCTTCTCCTCTTTCATGCAGAGATTTGGCAATAATGTGCCCCACCATTTTCTTCTCTTTACCTGCTGGTGCCCCCCATGCTACACCCCATAAATGATGGGGTGAGGACCAAACAGATCCTGGGAAGGCTGCTCCAGCTCTTTACTCATAAAGAGAACTAAATGTTTTTTTCCTTATGCTCTGGCTCTCAGACTGAGCTCTGTGCAGAGCTGGCTGGTTCATGGTGCTCGGCCATCTTCCCTTAATCACTTACTGGACAGTCAAAGTGAGATTAAACCCTTTCCTGTCCTTATTGTTCTGCATTAATGTGATGAACTGGGAATCAGTCATGTACACTACACTGGGTTGCCACCGTTCTAATTACTGATAGCTGGATCCCTGAAATTGTAATCTTACCCCATCTCCTCTCTCAAGCCTGGACCCTGCTGTGTGTCTTCTCCCCAAGGCCCTGCCCCTGTCACTTGCTCCTGTCTTCCCCTCCCCTTCTCACCTGTGACCCAGTCATCTCTAAAACCAAGATGTTCTCACATCTCATGGCTAGTCACTTAAGGAGCACTGGTTCATGTTAAAATTTTAACGTTTATTCTTACTTTTTACTACCTCTGTAGAGAAAGAGACCCCATCAGGATTCCTGGGATCTATCTCAGCTCTGGGAGGGGATTGGGGTACAGCAGGAGGCAGATACATCTGGGGTCTAAATAAGATCAGAATGGCCACACTGGGTAAAACCAATGGTCCATGTAGCCCAGTACCTGTCTTCTAAATGTGCCCAGTGCCTGGGAATGAACAAAACATGTTAATTATGTGATTCGTGTGGAGCGGGGGAGAGAAGCCCTACTCATTTTTGTCCGCCCATCTTCCACACTGCTGCTGCTTCATTTTCCTGTCCTTGGATGAACATCAGGGAGTGGCTTATTTCTCCCATCCCTGACCCTTTAGGGGCTGCTCCCTTCCCTCCACCTCCCTTTCCCTTTCTAGAGACAGACTGGTTGCGCTGTGCCACCAGTACAATCGCCACACTGGTTGTCTGCTCCTTTTTTGCCCATCTCCATGGGCCAAAAGATCATAACAGGAGCCCAGCCAGAGGATCATCATGGATCCACTACCCCTTCCCCCACTGTGCTGCGGGATGAGCTTAACTGTTTTCTGGTGGATACCTTTTGGTTTCAAGGGTAAGGTGAAGCTTCCTTTCTAGTGTTGCGGAGACATCCATCTCATCCTCGGGGTCATGAGGGCTGTTTTGGAGAAGTGGAAGGGAACTGGGGACAGGACATCCTGGTCTACCAGTGGGCCCGCAACTGCTGTGACAAGCCTTTCAGGTTGTTCAGCGATTGTTGCAAGGCCGGTTACAGAACCTCCTGCCTGCAAGGGTCCTCCTCAGCCCTCAAAGTGAAGCCAACCATCTTTTCAACTTGAACACCAGAAGCTCTAGGATGGGTCTCTACTGTTGCCAGGTGCTCTTCCTTCGTTTGTGACGACTTAGGGCACTCTGTGCTTTGCCTGCAGGAAACCAACAAGGATCCAGCTGCCGAGACTAGTAAGTGGCTGGAATGGGGGGACATGGTGTACGTTGGACACCTCAGCGCTCATTTGTATTGGGTGGCCACCCTCTTCTCATCTGATCTTCTTCGTCAGATGCTGGGAGTTGCTGAGGTCGACACAGGTAGCCTGCTGAACGTCCAGGCCTGTGTGGAGGGGCTGACATTGAATCTGTTGAATGTCTACCCACAAATGCAGACCCGGAGTGGGTGTGTTTGTCAACAGGCATCTGCCTTCCTCAGCACCTTGGATCCTCACTAGTGCCTGGTCCTGAGTGGGGATTTTAATACCATCTTTGAGGACCAGAATCGCTCGGGGATCAAGAGCAGCCAGAGCGCTGCAGGCATCCTCAATGAGATCTTTAATCATCGCTCCCTGGTGGATGTCTATCGCAATATACATCCGGATGACAATTCCACTTTTACCTATGTCCAGGTGGAGGTAGATTGGTTTTGCTACTCATGGTTGGACCGCATGTATGTATTTTGTTTCCATCTTCCACGGGTCCACTCTACAGCATTTGGCTGGCTCAATTCTCAGCCCACTATTTAATGGCCAGGATGACCTCTTTCATTTCGGAGCTCAACTGGGGCTCTTCACACTTCAGACCACTCTGTGCATACATCAGGAGGTGGGGGCCACTTTATTGCCTACTGCTCGGCTTTTTCCTTGAACGGGCCCAACAAGAGGGTGCTCCCCATCCTCTTCTCACCCCAGGACCTCTGGAATTCTTGATTGGGCTCCTGTCCCATAAGTCCCCTGAATGCCTCCCTTGCATTACCCGTGAGGTCTGCATGCCCTGCAGCTGGTTCATTTCTGAATTCCACCAAGCTTGTGCTCCACACACTTCACTTCCTCAGATGCCCTGATACCAAGTGGCAGGACCTAGTACCACCTTTGGAGGGTGAGAAAAGCCAATGGCTTAGATGTTAACAGTTTGCACAAAGGATTCCTGTCTAGAGCTGTATTCAGTTAATTTAGAGATGAAAAGGAAATATTATTAAATGGAACTTGGGTGCAATAATATTTTATACATCTCTTTAAAGTTTCTGGTGAACTCTCTTTAACTGCTTAATGAATAATAACCTGATGTTAATCACAGGTGATCTTTAGGAAAGAGGAGGTTACTTCAAAAGCCTATTCTTCACCCAAGGATGGCTGTGCTGCCCTGGAACTGTAAAAAGGGCTCCTGGGACCTGATCCTTTCAACCTCAGATCTGTTAAGCTTCATCAGGGGAAGCCTGAATCACAATATTCTGGTTTCCTGATGCACTCTGGACTACCCTGATAATGAATATTTCAACTTTGGACTATAATCTCTTGATTTATTCTTAAAGAATTCTGAATCCCGCTATCTTGACTATGAAACTGACTTTAAAATTCTAATCAAGTGTTTGTGTATAATCTTTTAACCAACATTCTTTCATTTAAATCTTAGTTTAGTTAATAAGAATTGGCTCAAGTGAATATTTGGGGAATATTTAAAATATCACCTCCCAGGTAAATGAATATGTACAATCCTTTGGTATTGGTAGATCTTTATTATATGATCAAGGTTTTCAATAATCATCATCATCATACTTCTCCTACTTGACTTGTCTGTCTGGGTGGAAGCCCAAGGCTGGGTTGCTTTAAGTGAAATGTGTTTTTGGCATCTGTGTAAGCAGTAAAGGATTACAAAAACTGTTTTGTTGCTGACTTGTTAAATCCGTGTTAGAATATCCACCCATTTAGGGAATTGTCCTCTCATTTCTTTGCAGTTTGCCCTAATTGAGCAATCTCAGAATGGTACCCCCTGGAACGCCATTCACAGGTTGCTAAAACAATTTCTCTATTTTAGAAAGCAGAAGAGAGACCCAGATTCAGGTCAACACAACAACATCTGCACACCATTTCCTTCCTCAATAAACTTAAGAACAGCCATGATGGGTTAGACTAAAGATCCATCTAGTCCATCTATCCTGACTTCCAATTGTGGGCAATTTCAGATGCTTCAGAGGAAATGAACAGAACAGATAATTATCAAGTGATCCATTCCTCATCACTCTTTTCCAGCTTCCAGCAAACAGAGGATAGTGACATCATCCCTGCCCATCCTGGCTAATAGCCATTGATGGACCTATCCTCCATGAATTCATCTATTTATTTTTGAAAGCTGTAATAGTCTTGGCCTTCACAACATCCTGTAGCAAAAAGCTTCACAGCTTGACTGTGTTGTGTGAAGAAATACTTCCTTTCGTGTGTTTTAAACCACTGCCAATTAATTTCATTGGGTGATCTGTAGTTTTTGTGTAACGAGAAGGAGTAAACAGCACTTCCTTTTTTACTTTCTTCACACCATTCATGATTTCATAGACCTCTCATATCTTCCTCCCCCCCCCCATAGTTTTCTCTTTCCCAAGTTGAAAAGACCAATTCTTACATGGAATCTGTTCCATACCCCTAATCATTCTTGTTGCCCTTTTCCATAATTTTTTAAATTCCAATTTTTTTTTTGAGATGGGGAAACCCAGAACTGCAAGCAGCAGTTTAGGTGTGGGCATACCATGGATATAGATAGAGGCAATATATTTTCAGTCTTTCCCTTTCTAACTGATTCCCTGCTGTAAATTGAGTAGATGTTTTCAGAGAACTATCCATAATGATGCCAAGCACTTCTTTTTGAGTGTTAACAGCTAATTTAGACCTCATAATTTTATATGCATAGTTGGACTTATTTTTTCCAATAGCCATTTCTTTGTCCACACATCCCTGGAGCATAATTTGTCCCTCCTGCAACTCATGACTTCTCCTGCATCTGGAGTCTGTCTCTCTTATGCAGACATAGCCCTGCCACCCAAGAGTCCCCTTTGCCACCCTTGTGCCTCTCTTCTGCCCCAGCTTCTCCTGACTCATCCAGTCTCTCTCGTTTTGAAGGGCTGAACAACACTTCCTCTCTGATACCTCTTCTGGGGAGGTTCTATTTCTTCCATTCCAGCTTCTCTGCTGAGAAGTGGGCAGAAACTGGTTAAATCTAGAATGCAGTTACTCCCTTCTGTCCAGCTGAGATATTGTTAGGGCTGATAATTTTCAAAACAAACCTATTCATAGACAGATGCCTCCACCCCAGACTCCTGCCTCTGATCAACAGGTGTGTCAGCAAAGAGAACAGGAGAAGACAAAAACCAAGGATATAGACAGTTCATGCAATTAGATGTGCGTTAGTAGGGTTAAAATATCTCATCAATATGCAATGGCAAACAGAAAAGCTAACAATGGTTGGAGTCATTAAGACTGGTATGTCTACACATTGCACATTAGTGTGTGCATATCTGGTCTTCCCATCATAAAAGAGAGCTTGGAATTGGAAAAGGTACAGAGAGAGGCACCAGAAATGACTAGAGGTATGGAACACTTATGTTCTATTGATAGGTCAATCAATGGCTGTTGGCCAGGAGGGGTAGGGATGGTGTCCTTAACATTTGTTTGCCAGAATCTGGGTGTGGGCAACATGAATCACTTGATTTCCATGTTCTGCTCATTCCCTCTGAGGCACATGGCACTGGCTAATCTCAGCAAACAGGATACTGGGCTAGATGGACCATTGGTCTGACACATTATGGGTATTCTGATATGTAGTTCCAAGATTTATCTGCGCCCCCGCGGAACCCACTCCCCTTCCTTAGCTGAGATAGAATCCAAGTGTCCTGACAAGGTCCCTCTCTCCACAAAGTTAAGGATATACATGAAAATTTTATATCTAACCAATGTCCTTTAAGTGACTTGTCCTGAAATTCTGTGGCATGTTAGTACTAGAGCTGAGGGGGGGGGGTCTCATTTTTAATTTTTCTTTATTTAGGAATTTAGATATGGTCCTTCTGCCAAAAAACTTGAGTTTTCAAAAGTCAAAGTAGTTGCTAGACTCAGTTAAAGTTGCCACATCTATCAAAAACTGAAATGTCTTTCTTGCAGCTTGGGGTTGGGGGAGAGATGTCTAAATAATCCTGGAAGTGACAGGGAAGCAAAGAGGAGCAAGCAACAGGGGCAGGTCCTTGGGGGAGAAGAGGCAAAATGGGTGGAGTCTTGGCAGAAGAGTTGAGGCAAAGGGCAAGATTTTGGAGGTCCAGTTAGCAGGCAGAGGAAAGGTAGCAACCCATTATATTGTGCATAGACCAGTTCCTCAGCTTGTCATGCTGACACAGCACAATGAGGTAAGAAAGACTTTAATCTCTTTTCTGACTATCAGGAAAGTGAGTCAGGGAAGAGAGCCCAGCACCCTATCGCTAACCAGCTTGTCAAAGAACTCACTCTGAGATCTGAAGCACCAGCAGAAAACTTTAGGTCCCTTTATGAGTAAAGAGCAGGGGCAGCCTGTCCCAAATTTGATGGGTCCTCACCTCATAGATGATGGGGTTCAGCATAGGGGGCAACAGAAGGTAGCCATTGCCAATGAGAATTTGAAATGCAGAACCACATTGTGGCCAAACCTGTGCATGAGGAAGCTTAAGAGAGCTGGGATGTAAGTGGATAAAATCACACAGAGGTGGGAGCTGCAGGTCCCAGAAGTTTTTAGTGGGGCATCCTTTCTGGGGAGGCTGAAGAGGGCCCTGCAGATGTGGATATAGGACACAGCAATAAAAAACACATCCAGACTGATCAAACAGAATGCTCACAGTATGAGTGGGTGGTATTGTTGCTTCAACAATGGGAAGGGATAGGGCCATACAATCACACTGTCATGCAGCACCACAGCCAGGTCCATCTTGGACACCACACACAGAACACATCATTTTGGGAAGGATAGGCCTAAAGAGGACCAGGTCGGTGACAGGCCCCTGGAGGTTTGGCTTCCTTCTGGCAATGAACAGATTGGTGAAGTTCCGCAGGATGGCTATGGTGTACATGGTGGAAAATGGCATGAAGATCCAGACATGGGCTGACTTCAAGCCAGGAATGCCCACAGGAGGAAGGTGGAGGGGTTGGTGAAGTCAGTTGTGTATGAATCTGACATGGAGTAGGGGAGAAGATGTCCAACTTTGAGGCAGAACGGTGTCTCCTGTATGTACCATATATTTCCCTGACTGCCTCTATGTGCCCCGGGATGGTCTCAATACAAATGCCTGGATCAACAGACAATGTAATATGAGACACCACCTGCACTACTGGGGGCTGTTCTCATGGATAAAACAGATCGGTCGCTCTTCACACACTGACACACAAATGACATTTTCATTATTCAGAGTAAAGAATTATGAATCATTGACACCACTAAAGCGAATTCCATATTTTGTGTTCCATGCTTCAATAATTCGTACATATCATGGTGTGGAAAACCTTATTAGGTACCAGCAGGGAACATGAGTGTAGATACTTATTATCCATCATTGTTCTTTAATGCAATGAAACCCAGGCTAGAGAATCCATGTTGTTAGAGAGCTTATTCCTTCACCTTGTTATACCATTCCCTTTCTCCTACACTCCTTTCCCTTGGTGGTCTCCCAAAACCTCTTCCATCTCCTTCTCAATCTCATCCCAGGTGAACCCCTGCACTTGGAATGGGCCTTGATTCTTCCTTATCCATTTGTTCAAAAAATCCGTTATCCCAGCTTGCCAGAACCCGCAACTACCATCACGAGAGTTCGCCATAACCCCTCCAAGCAGCTGTGCGGACTGTTGGGGAGGGGGACTTACAGGCTGCCACTCACCTATCCGATGCGATGTATCCAAATCACGGCACCAAGATGTTAGAGAGCTTATTCCTTCACTCTCCCACTTCCCCGGTCCTTCTCGCATGAACAGAGAGCAACACTACCTGAAGTCCGAAAGTGCAAACAATTCAATGTTTATTGGGGTGAACTTCCAGCAAGCTTAAATCTAAGTTCCTTTTTCCTTATTTTCGAATCCCAACTTACTTCCTGTTTGCCCCTAATTTATATAGTAATATTCTTAGCTATACCTTAACCAATCATTCTACTTAAATTTAACTAACCAATCCTAACGTATTGTAACATGATTAGCTAACCAATTATATCCCACCACCTTAATTAATTTACACCCAGCAAAATTAATTATACAGCAGACAGAAACAATCCCAGAACCAGACAGAGACCATGCAGATAAACAATAGAAAAGTGGGAACTATAATGACAAATTAATACAGAAGTGAGGATTTCACAACTACATCTATAAAGACATACGGGTTTCCTAGCTGTATCTATTGATAAGTGAGTTCTTACCAGACAGAAAACTATCAACCTAAATTTCCTTTTACATCTTCTAGGCTCTTTCCTTTCTCTGCAGATGATAGATCGGATATAGGCAGCCCTATATTGACTAGTTTGGAATGTGAGGATGTGACCGGTCGCTTCCCAGCTTATGGCTGCCTCTGCTGTTTAGCCAAAGGCCTTGGCCTAAGCACAGGGCCTCAGACTGTCACGGTGAGAGAAGGGCCTTACTCAAATTCTTTCTTGTATATCTCTATTACTAGCTAAATGATAAACATAGACCTACATTCTTAGAGTCTAGGTCTTTACAGACAGGCCTGAATATCTATATCCTAACATTCCACCCCTTTTTTTTCTTTATTTTCTTTTGGCATCCTCCTGCCCAGGTATCCCTGGAAAAGCATAGGACAAATGGCGACACACTTTCTGATAGGGCCAGGCATCAAGGTGAAAGGTGTCGATGCTCCATCTGTCCCATTGCCCTTTGTGTAGTACCATGCCCTGCAACGTCTCTCATATGGGGATACTACACCTATTCCAATTAGTGTTCCAGACTTCCGAATATAGTGGGCCTGAGAAGTTTGAGTCTGGGTTGTCTAGTACACTGGGGGGGTGAGGCTTACTACATTACTTATAGGTTATAATTAGTGGCTGTTTTCTAGGGGGTTGGGCCCCCCTTGGTCGTTTCCATATGCAATGTAACACACATATAGTTAACAATACACCAGCTGCTCTGATAATCCACAGCAACACCGAGAGTCCTGCCCATGGCAGTATGGTCCAACATCTTGGCCACCACCAAAAACACTGCTTCTCGTCCTTTCATAAGGTTAACATTTTGTCAGTGCCATCCTGTAGTGTGTATTGTAAGTGTGTCCAACTGTTGGCGCTTGCAGCAAGTTGCTCTTGTAATCTTTGTGTATTTTTGTCCATATTGTATGTCCATTGAATATCCACACTGAAATTTGGTATTGTCCAAACCAATTCAACTACTTGGTACAGTATGGGGTAGTAGGTGCCGGTTCAATTGTTTACAATGATTAAGTCCACTGATCCATTGATGCACCATAGTCCAGGTGGCAGTGTATAGAAGTTCATAATTTGGTCATACACTGGAAGGATTTTACCTCCTAGTGTTATATTGCAGGATTGCAGAATACATCGTACCCCATATACATTACCCCTAAATGCTCCCCCTTTGCAATAGGCCATTGATCCTGCTCCTCCATAGTCATAGGCAAGGGCACATCCATATTCCTCCTCTGGATATACAACTGCTTAATGTGATGACAGTCCAATTTACCCCATTCCACCCCCACCTATTTCCTAATGTCTCCCAACATGCTCCCCCTTCCCTAGCATTTCCTTCCCATGGTATCATAGTAACAATTACACAAGAACTGTCCCCACAGGTTGGGGATGTTATTTTTCAGGTAGATGAGTATGTTTTTTCAATTGTCGATAAATATGGGCTACCCTCCCGCTTTAATACTGAAGGCCATTGTTCTGACCAAGCATCTCTCATAATATCCATTAACATTATTAACTGAGCATTTTGAATACCTACACACGCTTCTCCCCATGTTAGTCTTCTGAAGCCATCCCCTACCCATGTCACCAGGTCCCCTGCCCAATGAGTTAACTGCAAGTTTACCTCTACTGCTATGTACATACTACAACTAGGATGAATTTGGTCCACCCACCATTCCTTGGGGTGTACTACCCATGTAATAGAGTGAAAGGACACATTAAAAAGTGCTGGCTGCACCTGCTCCCACAATGGCTCCCATACATTTGCTCGTCGGGGAATATTCTCGGCTCCAGGCTGTGGCCACTTTAAATTTGGATTCTTCCAACTTGACATCCATATCACCTGTAAGGTGCTATTCTGTAAAATGATTAAATCATCTACATCCAGCATCCCATAGGGGATTTTACACCTAATGTAATATGTACATAACAATCACACCTTCGGGGATTATCTTCCATCGAAGTACCATTGTGGTTACATATGGTAACATCACACCCTAAATGTGGGGCTCTATTTTCCCAAGAGGGTTCATTTGCTCCAGGAGACCAGAGGGTTATATCGTTAATCACGGCAGCACCCAGGGTGTACCATGCAATATTTCCTGATAAATTTGATATTCTCCACCTGGTTGAGATTCCCCCATCTAATCCATAAACCATATACCCACACTGCCAAATTCCTGTTGGAGTATTAGTGGTACATCTTTCTATGGGGAGATTCTCATAGTCTTCATTAGCTTTATTACCACAGGTTGCATGTGTAGCTATCCATGTGTTTCCTCCTAGAATTTGTAAATGTGACAATCGTGATTAGCACTAGTAATTGTTCCATCCAGGGCTAGGGAATTTTCATCCTTTTCTCCTTTTTGAATTTGCAGTTTTCTGTCCCCCTTGATACCTACAACTTCCATCCAAAAACCATACCAGTGTCCCCTCCTTTACCTGATTGGGATTAGCCACCGGAAACACCTGATGTTGGGTTTTACCTGATCGGGCTTCTCATTGGTGTGGGGTGCCAGCCGGATGTAATCCAGCTACCCTGTAAGATAGTATGCATGTTTAACAGTCGCAAGGGGTCATGATGAGATGGGACTATTACTTTCTACATTCCTGTGAGGTATTTGAATTTCCCTACCCCCCAGTAGGAGCACCACAGCACTTTTTCCCACCATCCCTACTTCAGTTCCACAGCACTCAAAAGTCGAGAGGCAAAGGCCACAGGTTGGTCCTTTGCTCCATACTCCTGTGTTAATGCACAACCAATGGTAGTGTCTGATACCAAAGGGCACAAATAAAAGAATTTCTCCCCATTTTGGGAGGCCAGCACTGCAGCACTGGACTGGTTTTCCTTTAGCACTCTCACTGCCTCAGGACACTCTTTTGACCATTCCCAAGTTGAGGCTCAGGTTAGGTCAAATAGAGGCTGGACTATTTCTGCATAATTGGCCACAAAATCCCTGCAAAATCCAGTTAGACCCAGAAAACTTTTCAAGCTTTTAACATCCGTAGGCAGTGGCAGGGACTGGATCAGTTGCACCCATCCCTTATCGATTTCCCTTCCCATCTGAGACACTTCCACTCCTAAGTAGGTCACTCTTGTCTGTCCAATCTGAGCCTTTTCCCCATTGACCTTCAATTAGCAACAGGTCATCTACATATTGTATGCACCTTACTAAATCCACCCCCTCCAGAGCCTGTCTCATGTATCTGTGAAAAATTGCAGGGGAATCCTGATATCCCTGGGTTAGGACTGTCCAGCAGAATTGTCTGCCCTCCCATGTGAATGCAGTTTTATACTGACACAAGGTAGCTAGTGGCAGAGACCAAAACCCATTAGCTATGTCCAAAACAGTGAAAATTCGGAATTGGGGTCCAGTATGGGCCAACATTTCAGGGTACGCTGCCACCACTGAGGCTGGCGAATTGGCCAGAGCATTTAGTTCCCTGTAATCCACAGTGAGGTGCCAGGTACCGTTTCGCTTTCTCACTGGCCACACAGCAGCATTACAAGGGGATGCAACTGCCCTGATCAGTCCCCTCTGTTCCAATTCCCCAGTAGTTGCCCCCCCTCTGCCAATGCCTCCCAAGGAATACTGTTTCTGTGGGGGAGGGTCCCCTCCCTCCATCAGTGCCTCCATGCTGCCCCTACCACAATCCAGGTTATCCTTAGCCCACACAGGGATGTGTTCCCACCCAGCCGGGGGTAGTGGGAGGGCATGTGCCACTTTAATGGTCATAGTGGCTATTCCCATGGGAATGTATAGCCCTGACCATCCTGCGTTTGCCCCAGTAAACACATCCAATTGGCTAAATCCAGTACAAATCCCAGTTTGTGTAAATCTCCTGCCCCCAACAGATTAAGCATAGCATTACAACCCCACATAATCTCCCCTTCCCCCCAGATTCCTTTGATCTGTGCCCGCCTCAGAGTTAACTGTGTCTCCCCTCCCATTGCCCCTACAATTGTCACAGTCCCTTCTGAGGGTCTCCCTGGCCCCCATGTGGTTAAGCTGATGGCTGCTCCAGTGTCTATTAAAAAATCCCTCATGGGACTCCCTTCAATTGCCCCCTGGAGCGTGGGGTGACCAGATGCATCCCGTCCTAAACTGAGAACATGGACAGGATGCCTCCCAGGGCACCCCTAAGTTGCAGCACCCACCTCTGTCCCTCCCACTGGTTCACAGGGGGACCGGGGGTCCTGGCATCGAATACATTCCTGTCTCCAGGCAAAATTGTGTGTCTGGCATTTCAGGCAGTCCCAGTCCCTTGGCCTTTGGGGCCACTTTCCCCCGATCTGGTAAGATCCTGGGTAGTCTGTTTAGCCTGCAGTCTCTGGATCTGTTGCTCTATAGCTTCCCGCTCATCCCTGACTACCCCCCCCAAAGCCACGACCTCTCCCTCTACCTCCTCCTTTCCAGGCTACCTCACCCCTTACCACCTTGTATTGATCCCCCGCGGTAATAGCATGGACTGGTTCTCCCCCCGACGCATCTGCCTCCACACATCTGCCTGTTCCAGAAACTGGGGTAGCTGACTGGGAGCAGTTCAGGGTGCTGCAACCTTAAATTCCCCACAAACTGTGGATTGCTCAGCTCCAACCATTTCTCCAGCAATTCCACACCCCTACCCTGCTCCACACCCCTGCCTGGGGCATCACCCATGGACCATTCAGGGGATCTACCCAGCACTGTGCCCATGCCCGTATGCGATTAAGTCTATCCCGCCCTGTTTCCCCAGAGATTCGCTTCATCTTATTCATCCCCACAGTACGAGAGTACACCCCAAACAACTGTTTTGCCACCTGTCCAGGGATTAGAAATGTGTGTGCCACTCCTGCCACATCGATTCCCAAGGTACCTCATCCCAAAACACTATGCCATAAGATCACCTGGTCCTCCCGAGTTAGACCCTCCATCTCCCTGCCCACCTCCACTAGCCACAGCACAAACTGATCCCAATCATCCCGGGGTATCTTTCCCAAACGGCCCAGTACTGCCTCCCGGCCCTTCAGGGACAAGGGGCAGATTTCTGCCTGTTCTACTACTTGTGGGGCATGGTCCCCCCACCCCACAACCGGGGCCACTATTCCTGCCTCCTGCAGTTCCTCCCGGGTAGCCTCTCTCACAGGGGCTGTAACTGTGGGTCGCCGGCTTACAACATCCACTGGCAGTGGGGGGTACAGTGTTTTTTCAGGGTAGGGTGGTGGAAGTGTCTCCTTCCGTTCCATTAGTGGGGCAGATGGTTTGGAGTCCCCAAGTCCATTGCCCCCATACTGCTAACATGGATTTTTCTGTTAAAATCTGTTGCTGATCCACAATCCCCTCCAAATCCTTAATGTGTTGGAGGAGATCAGCTTCCCTTTTAACCCAGTATGCCATCCCAGCACACAAACCTTGTAATACCATTCCCTTTCTCCTACACTCCTTTCCCTTGGGGTCTCCCAAAACCTCTTCCATCTCCTTCTCAATCTCATCCCAGGTGAACCCCTGCACTTGGAATGGGCCTTGATTCTTCCTTATCCATTTGTTCAAAAAATCCGTTATCCCAGCTTGCCGGAACCCGCAACTACCATCACGAGAGTTCGCCATAACCCCTCCAAGCAGCTGTGCGGACTGTTGGGGAGGGGGACTTACAGGCTGCCACTCACCTATCCGATGCGATGTATCCAAGTCACGGCACCAAGATGTTAGAGAGCTTATTCCTTCACTCTCCCACTTCCCTGGTCCTTCTCGCATGAACAGAGAGCAACAATACCCGAAGTCCAAAGGTGCAAACAATTCAATGTTTATTGGGGTGAACTTCCAGCAAGCTTAAATCTAAGTTCCTTTTTCCTTATTTTCGAATCCCAATTTACTTCCTGTTTGCCCCTAATTTATATAGCAATATTCTTAGCCATACCTTCACCAATCATTCTACTGAAATTTACCTAACCAATCCTAACGTATTGTAACATGATTAGCTAACCAATTATATCCCACCACCTTAATTAGTTTACACCCAGCAAAATTAATCATACAGCAGACAGAAACAATCCCAGAACCAGACAGAGACCATGCAAATAAACAATAGCAAAGTGGGAACTATAATGACAAAATAATACAGAAGTGAGGATTTCACAACTACATCTATAAAGACATAAATGTTTCCCAGCTGTGTCTATTGATAAGTGAGTTCTTACTATCAACCTAAATTTCCTTTTACATCTTCTAGGCTCTTCCCTTTCTCTGGAGGCGATAGATCGGATCCCCTTCCTGACAGCCCCAGATTGACTAGGTTGGCATGTGAGGAGGTGACCGGTCGCTTCCCAGCTTATGGCTGCCCCTGCTGCTTAGCCAAAGGCCTTAGCCTAAGCACAAGGCCTTGGACTGTCACGGTGAGAGAAGGGCCTTATACAGATTCTTTCTTGTAAACCTCTATTACTAGCTAAATGATAAACATAGACCTACATTCTTAGAGTCTAGGCCTTTACAGACAGGCCTGAATATCTATATCCTAACACATGTTGCAGGGAGTTCCCCATTCAAACAGTTGCTGAAAACCAGTTCCCCATTCACCCGGTTGCCGAGAGTGGAAACAACCTAAATCTTTGCTGAAACATATTCCAGGGGGAAACTCCCAACTCAAACTCATCTCAGCATTGGCCAAAACAAAGATGATGTAAGGATGCCTAAACAATAGTATTGAGAATAACCTGTTCTGGATACAGGGTCAATTGGGGTCAACCAGTGTCTATAATTCAGATATAAAGGGAGTTTCTGAGAAAGGCTGTGAGAATGGGGGCAATTGCCATAAACTGAAAAGTCTAGGCCTGCTTCATTTAGAGAAGAGACAAAGAAGAGGGCATGGAACAGAGGAGAACAAAATAAAGTATGGAACTGATTGCATTCAATTGTCAAAGAAAAGGTTCCCAATCAGCAACATCTGTAGATTCTTAATCATCAAAAGGGCTAATTCACCAACGCTGAGGCAAATTATCAGGAAAACTGATCAGGAGGAAAAACTTAAACACAAAAAAGGGAATGAAACATAGGAGTTTTTTAAGAAGAGGTTATGAGATTGTCAAAAAGCCATGATTCCACAATCAAGAAAGTGGACAACTTTGGCTAAAAACCTGGTTCAGTGGCAAAGTGACACAGCAATTAAGGAGGGAAAGCAACATATAATGCATGGGAAAAATGGGGAAATAGATGGCAAGGAATACAAATTGGAAGTTATGGAAATTCATAAGGAATGTTAAAGGCATCAGGGAAACATCCATGCTTGGCAAGGCTTAGGATAACATTAAGGAGGTTATTAAATATATTAAGAACAAAAGAAATCCATAAAAAAGGTATAGGACAATGAGAGGGAGAAAGGAAACTTGCTAATGTGGCAGAAAAGTTAGATGTGTTCATGAAATCATTTTGTTCTGCATTCAGAAAGAAGCAGTATGAGGTACTCATATCAGCTGAGGCGATGAAGCACTTTCCAGTCCATTAGCTCTCAAGAAAGGTGTTCAACAATATCTATAGTCGAACCTTAGAGTTATCAACATGCAAAGTGACCAATAGAACTGACTGATTCAAAACATGTCTCATTCAGAACTAATAATATGCAGTCAGGCAGCAAAACCAAAACCAAAACCAGGACAGTTCTGTGTTGAATGTAAAGTATTAAAAATAAAGGAAAGGAGTACTTGTGGCACCTTAGAGACTAACAAATTTATTTGAGCGTAAGCTTTCGTGAGCTACTGTAACCTATATTTATAGGGGTTATAGTAGAATGCATGTGATCAAAGAGTACCGGAATAGTGCAAAGATATAAGGATCTAGTCAGATAGTTCATACAATCGATCATGAGCTAATAGGTGTGACACAGGGTTAGAAAGGGTTATGCAACTAGCAGGGAAATTTACCCATATTCAGCCTTTAAAGACATTAGAGAAGTACATAAATGGTAATTAGGGCTATTCCTTGTAAATATCTGGCACAGACATTGTAAATGGACTAGTGTTTTCAAATGCAAACATGTATTGTTAGAGAATTGGAAGTTATGTGTTTACTTATATCTTGTTAGATGTTAACCATTTAAACAGATGGTTCCTGTTTGTTGCTATATCTTTTGATTCAAAGATCAAAAGGAAATATTAACGTTTAAATGAATCTTGGGTATAATAATTTCAATGTCTCTACATCTCTTTGAAGCTTGTAGTAAACTGCTATGAACCACTTAATGGATAATTAATTTATTCTGATGAATGGAATTAGTTCTCTGTGTATATATAGGAAACATGTAATTCTACTTCAAAGCAAAATGACAGGTTTCAGAGTAGCAGCCGTGTTAGTCTGTATTCACAAAAAGAAAAGGAGTACTTGTGGCACCTTAGAGACTAACAAATTTATTAGAGCATAAGCTTTCATGAGCTACAGCTCACTTCATTGTTAGTCTCTAAGGTGCCACAAGTACTCCTTTTCTTTTTACTTCAAAGCAACTAATCTTCATTATAAAAGCCTGCGGCACTGGTCTTTAAAAGAATGTTTGGGCCATGATCCTGTCATCTCATAGAATCGTAGAATATCAGGGTTGAAAGGGACCTCAGGAGGTCATCTAGTTCAACCCCCTGATCAAAGCAGGACCAATCCCCAACTAAATCATCCCAAACATTTCTCAAGCCTGACCATCAAAACTTCAAAGGAAGGAGATTCCACCACCTCCCTAGGTAATGCATTCCAGTGCTTCACAAGCCTCCTAAGGAAAAAGTTTTTTCATAATATCCATCCTAAACCTCACCCACTGCAACTTGAGACCATTACTCCTTGTTCTGTCATCTGCTACCACTGAGAACAGTCTAGATCCATCCTCTTTCGAACCCCCCTTCAGGTACTTGAAAGCAGCTATCAAATCCCCCCTCATTCTTCTCTTCTGCAGACTAAACAATCCCAGTTCCCTCAGCCTCTCCTCAGAAGTCATGTGTTCCAGTCCCCTAATCATTTGTATTGTCCTCAGCTGGACACTTTCCAGTTTTTGCACATCCCTCTTGCAGTGTGGGGCCCAAAACTGGACACAGTACTCCAGATGAAGCCTCACCAATGTTGAATAGAGGGGAATGATCATGTCCCTCGATCTGCTGGCAATGCCCCTACTTATACAGTCCAAAATGCCATTGGCCTTCTTGGCTATAACGGCACACTGTTGACTCATATCCAGCTTCTCGTCCACTTTAACTTGTAGGTCCTTTTCTGCAGAACTGCTCCCTAGCCAGTCGGTCCTTAGTCTGTAGTGCTGCATGGGATTCTTCCATACTAAGTGCAGGACTCTGCACTTATCCTTGTTGAACCTCATCAGATTTCTTTTGACCCAATCCTCTAATTTGTCTAGGGCCCTCTGTATCCTATCCCTACCCTACCTTTCTATGCGGTGGTCTCCAGCGTATCTACCTTTCCTCCCATTTTAGTGTCATTTGAAAACTTGCTCAGGGTGCAATCCACGCCATCCTCCAGATCATTAATGAAGATATTGAACAAAACCAGCCCCAGGATCGACTCTTGGGGCACTCCACTTGATACGGGCTGCCAACTAGACATGGAGCCATTGATCACTACCTGTTGAGCCCGACGATCTAGCCAGCTTTCTATCCACGTTATAGTCCATTCATCCAGCCCATACTTCTTTAACTTGCTGGCAAGAATACTGTGGGAAACTGTGTCAAAAGCTTTGCTAAAATCAAGGAATAAGAGATCCACTGCTTTCCTCTCATCCATAGAGCCAGTTATCTTATCATAGAAGGCAATTAGATTAGTCAGGCATGACTTGCTGTCAAGGTTCCTTCCCCACTCTGAACTCTAGGATACAGATGTGGGGACCTGCATGAAAACCTCCTAAGCTTACTTTTACTAGCTTAGGTTAAAACTTCCCCAAGGTACAAACTATTTTACCCTTTGCCCTTGCACTTCCACTGCCACCACCAAAAGTTTGACTGGGTTTATTGGGAAAACATTGTTTGGGAATGTCTTTCCCCCCCAAAATCCTCACCAAAGCCTTGCACCCCCCTGCCTGGGGAAGGCTTGATAAAAATCCTCACCAATTTGCATAGGTGACCACAGACCCAAACCCTTGGATCTTAAGAACAATGAAAAAAGCAATCAGGTTCTTAAAAGAAGAATTTTAATCTAAGAAAAGGTGAAAAGAATCACCTCTGTAAAATCAGGATGGTAAATACCTTACAGGGTAATTAGATTCAAAATACAGAGAATCCCTCTAGGCAAAACCTTAAGTTACAAGAAGGACACAAAGACAAGAATATTCATTTTATTCAGCACTGTCTAATTTCTGAGCCATTTAAAGAAATCAGAATCTAACGCATCTCTAGCTAGATTACTTACTAAATTCTAAGACTCCATTCCTGTTCTGTCCCTGGCAAAAGCATCACACAGACAGACCCTTTGTTTTTCCCTCCCTCCAGCTTTGAAAGTATCTTGTCTCCTCATTGGTCATTGTGGTCAGGTGCCAGCAAGGTTATCTTAGCTTCTTAACCCTTTACAGGTGAAAGGATTTTTTCCTCTGGCCAGGAGGAATTTTAAAGGTGTTTACCCTTCCCTTTATATTTATGACACTTGTCCTTCGTGAATCCATGCTGACTGTTCCTGATCACTTCCCTCTCCTCTAAGTGCTTTAGAATTGATTCCTTGAGGACCTGCTCCATGATTTTTCCAGGGACTGAGGTGAGGCTGACTTGCCTGTAGTTCCCAGGATCCTCCTTCTTCCCTTTTTAAAAGATGGGCACTACATTCGCCTTTTTCCAGTCATCTGGGACCTCCCCTGATCGCCAGGAATTTCAAAGATAATGGCCAATGAATCTGAAATCACAACCGCCAACTCCTTTAGTACTCTTGGATGCAGCGCATCCAGCCCCAAGGGCTTGTGCTCCTCCAGCTTTTCTAAATAGTCCCGCACCACTTCTTTCTCCACAGAGGGCTGGTCACCTCCTCCCCATGCTGTGCTGCCCAGTGCAGTAGTCTGGGAGCTGACCTTGTTCATGAAGGCAGAGGCAAAAAAAGCATTGAGTACATTAGCTTTTTCCACGTCCTCTGGCACTACGTTGCCTCTCTCATTCAGTAAGGGGTCCACACTTTCCTTGACTTTCTTCTTGTTGCTAACATACCTGAAGAAACCCTGCTTGTTACTCTGAACATCTCTTGCTAGCTGCAACTCCAACTGTGATTTGGCCTTCCTGATTGCACCCCTGCATTCCTGAGCAATAATTTTATATTCCTCCCTGGTCATTTATCCAAGTTTCTACTTCTTGTAAGCTTCTTTTTTGTGTTTAAGATCAGCAAGGATTTCACTGTTAAGCCAAGCTGGTTGTCTGCCATATTTACTATTCTTTCTACACATCGGCATGGTTTGTCCCTGTAACCTCAATAAGGATTCTTTAAAATACATCCAGCTCCCCTGGATCCCTTTCCCCCTCATGTTATTCTCCCAGGGGATCCTGCCCATCAGTTCCCTGAGGGAGTCAAAGTCTGCTTTTCTGAAGTCTGCTGCTCTCCTTTCTTCCCTGTGTCAGGATCCTGAACTCGATCATCTCATGGTCACTGCTTCCCAGGTTCCCATCCACTTTTGCTTCCACTACTGATTCTTCCCGGTTTGTGAGCAGCAGGTCAAGAAGAGCTCTGCCCCAGTTGGTTCCTCCAGCATTTGCACCAGGAAATTGTTCCCTACACTTTCAAAAAACTTCCTTGATTGTCTGTGCACCGCTGTATTGCTCTCCCAGCAGATATCAGGGTGATTGTCGTCTCCCATGAGAACCAGGGCCTACGATCTAGTAACTTCCATGAGTTGCCGGAAAACAGCCTCGTCCCCCTCATCCCCTTAATCCGGTGGTCTATAGCAGACTCCCACCACAGCGTCACCCTTGTTGTTCACACTTCTAAACTCAATCCAGAGACTCTCAGGTTTTTCTGCAGTTTCATACCAAAGCTCTGAGCAGCCATACTGCTCTCTTACATACAATGTAAGTCCCCTAACTTTTCTGACCTGCCTGTCCTTCCTGAACAGTTTATATTCATGCATGGCAGTACTCCAGTCATGTGAGTTATCCCACCAAGTCTCTGTTATTCCAATCACATCATAATTCCTTGACTGTGTCAGGATTTCCAGTTCTCCCTGCTTGTTTCCCAGGCTTCTTGCATTTGTGTATAGGCACTTGAGATAACTCGCTGATTGTCCCTCTTTCTCAGTACCTAGTTTAAAGCCCTACTCACTAGGTTAGCCAGCCTGCTTGCGAAGATGCTCTTCTCTCTCTTTGTTAGGTGAAGCCCATCTCTGCCTAGCACGCCTCCCTCTTGGAACACCATCCCCTGGTCAAAGAATCCAAAGCCTTCTCTCCGACACCACCTGCATACACTTTCGTTGACTTCCATGATTTGACAGTCTTTACACTGGCATTTTCCTTCCACGGGAGGATGGACGAGAACACCACTTGCACCTCAAACTCCTTTATCCTTCTTCCCAGAGCCACGTAGTCTGCAGTGATCCGCTCAGGGTCATTCTTGGCAGTATCATTGGTGCCCATGTGGAGAAGCAGGAAGGGATAGCGATCCAAGAGCTTGATGAGTCTCAGTAGTCTCTCCATCACATCGTGAATCCTAGCTCCTGGCGAGCAGCAGACTTCTCGGTTTTCCCGGTCGGGGCAGCAGATAGATGACTCAGTTCCCCTGAGGAGATAGTCCCCGACCACCACCACCCGCCTCCTTCTCTTGGGAGCGGTGGTCGTGGAACCCCCATCTCTAGGACAGGGCATCTCATGCCTTCCAGTCGGCAGAGTCTCCTTCTATTCCCTTCCCTCTGATGTATCATCTAGTCCACTCTCTGCATTTTCAGCAGGCTAGCGGGTCTGACTCACACCGGGCAGGGCTCTGGACTCCCAAGCTGCCAGGGCAGGAAAGCAGGGGCAGAAACAGTCTTGGCACATCAGTTGGCAACCCCCAGGAGGTTTCTGTGATCCAACCCATCACAGTGGTTACCTGACTTTTATCTGCTGGAAACATGGAGCTGCTAGGGCTCCTCACTGGAACAATTATATGAATTTTTCAACATGGCCAAGACATATTTTCTCACAGCTACATTCGAGAAGTCGGCTGAACTGTTACACCTGAAACTTTCAAATCCTATTCATCCAGAAGTAGACACCCAGCATAGGAAATTTCAGTCCAAACACTTAAAATTTTGACAAACTATAAGCAACTGAAAATGAAATCTCCTAATTGAAAGTTTCAGATGGCCTTACCTAAAGGTAATGCCACCAGCACCACCTACAATGGCCAATTCATTTGTGAATCCCATACAGCTAAGAACTTTGCTCCAATAATATCTGTGTCAAGGAGTTCCACAGGCCAAATATGTATTATGTAAACAATTTTCTTTTATCAGTATTGTATGTTCGGGCTTTCAGTGTAACTGAATATTCTCTTGTTTGTCTATTATGAGACACAGGAAATATAAATGCTTGTTCTACTTTTGTTATTGATATATTCATAGAATGTCAAGCTAGAAAAGACCATTAGATCATCCTGTCTGAATTCCTGGAAAATGCAGGCCATTAAATGTCATACGGTTACCCCTGTATTGAAATCCATAATTTGTGTTTGACTAAAGCCTGGTGTACACAATGATATTATGGCATACAATCACAGATCCACAGGATGAGAAGAGACTGCAAGGGTCAGCGAGCCTAATCTCCTGTCAAGATGCAGAATTTGTTGCATCTAAACCATCCCAGTTAGATGACTATCCAGTCTTCTTTGGAAAACCCACACTGAAGGAACTTCCATGACCTACCGGGCATCTGTTCTACTATCCTCCAGTTCTTACAGTTATGGAGTTTCTCCTGAGATTTCACCAAAATCTGCTGTGCTATGTTGAAACCCCTGTCTTTTTTATAAGATAAATAGATGAAGCTCTTTATGTCTCTCTCCTGCTGTCAGGCATTTTGTCCAGTCTCCAATCATTTTTGTGTCTCTTTTCTACAACCTCTCCAATTTTTCAACATCATTTTTGAAATGTGGACCCGAGAACTGGATGCAGTTGGTGCCATCAGTGCCATGTGCAGAGGTAAAATCCCTCCCATGCTCCAACTCACCATTCCCCTGATTGTGTGTCCAAGGATCACATCAGCCCTTTTGACCACAGCATTGAATTGGAAGCTCATGAGTTGGTTGTCCATTAAAACCCTTAAATCCTTTCAGGGTCCCTGACTTCCATAATACTATGCTCTAGTCTGTTTCACACTATAAAAATATTTTATTTGCACGGGCCCAGCTCACCAAATGCTTCAGATCAATTGTTATGCCTGCCCTGGAGTCCTCATTGTAACCACTCTGCCAATCTTTGAGTCATCCGTAAAATGTATCTGTCATGATTTCCTATTTGCTTCCAGATGCTTGATGAAAATATTGAATATCATTGGGCCTAGGACTGATCCCTGGAGAACCGCACTAACCACAGCTCCACTCACTGATGATGGCCCATTGACAAATGTCTTCTGAGATCTGTCAGTTAGTCCAGTTAGTCCATTTACCCTATACACTACTGATATTGTATATTGTGCATTTTTAACTGAATATTCTCCCCTAGTAAATCAAATGCTTCAATGAAATCAATGTCTGTTTTCCATAAACCATGTTGTTGACTGGCATTACTTATATTCCTCATCTTTTTTGGAACTAATTCCTTAGCAGCTTTACCATTGTTTACTAACATTGTCAAATCTGTTTTTTTAAACTTTCCTTTTATTTTTCAAAGTAGCAGCCGTGTTAGTCTGTATTCGCAAAAAGAAAAGGAGTACCTGTGGCACCTTAGAGACTAACAAATTTATTTGAGCGTAAGCTGTACTGTAACCTATATGAGGGGGCTGATGAAGGCTGAGGAACCCTGGGATGACATTTTCTATGCTTGTGGTCTCCAACACCTGATCCATATCATGGGATACCACAAGATGTGGAGTAAGGATATTTGAAGCTGAGCCCAGAAACTACCCCTATTACCTGTGTCAGTTTTGGCAGTTTTCTTGCTAGGGACACATTACAAGAGTGAAAGACCAGCAAACTCTGAAGTGAACATACCACGGAATGCCACTATACAGTCATCGATCATTTGGACACCAAAAGATTCTGGTGGCATTGCAAGACTGCCAGGGATGGACATAAGCCAAACAGAAAACCTGATGACCTTCAGCACTTTCCCAGAGATTGATCCAGGCAATGCTTGGTTTGCAAGGATGCTTTGTTTGCAAGAATGCTACTTTCCTTTGGGGTTTGCCAAAAAAGATCTTGATAGTAACTGACGGGATTAATGGCTCCCCAGATACTGAGGGAAAAGGTCTGTTGATCCAGTAATGTGTGTGAGGCTAAGGTCTGAAAAACAGAAGTGCAGGTGATGTTTGCTGAACAAGGAAAGTGGGGGACATTTTCAGGGGGTCATGAATTATATGTGTGATGGGTAGCAGGGAAACACTCTCTTATTTTCCTTTGCTCTTTACCTCATCTTGCTTTTCTCCTGTGGTACAGACCAGAATGTAGTCATTTCGGAATATAGATGTATGTTTTATACAAAAATAAAAATTTAGATCTTTCAGAGCTCTATTTCTATAGATATATTACTATGATACTCTGTACCCCAAAGCAAAACCCTGGAACCTCCATATTCCATGAACACAGTGAACATAATGGGTCATGGAAGAAGCTTATCGCCACTTAATGAACTGTCCTGTGAACATGTAAGCTAGAGTAGGGTAATAGCTCCTACTATGATTCATTGACGCATGCAAGGGCATGTAAAGACTGGGATTTTTCATTTTGGAAAAGAGATGACTAAGGGGGGATATGATTGAGGTCTATAAAATCATGACTAATGTAGAGAAAGTAGATAAGGGATTGCTATTTACTCCTCATAACACAAGAACTAGGGGATTCTTGGAGGATTGGACCAAAAGAAATCTAATGAGGTTCAACAAGGACTAGTGCAGAGTCCTGAACATAGGATGGAAGAATCCCATGCACTGCTACTGACTGGGGACCGACTGATTAAGCAGCAGTTCTGCAGGAAAGAACCTGGGGGTTACAGTGGATAAGAAGCTGGATATGAATCAGCAGCGTGCCCTTGTTGCCAAGAAGGCCAATGGCATACTGGGCTGTATTAGTAGGAGCATTGCCAGCAGATCTAAGAAAGTGATTCTTCCCCTCTATTCAGCACTGATGAGGCCACAACTGGAGTACTGTGTCCAGTTTTCATCTCCCTACTACAGAAAAGATGCGGACAAATTGGAGAGAGTCCATCGGAGGGCAACAAAAATGATTAGGGGACTGAGGCACATGTCTTATGAGGAGAGGCTGAAGAAACTGGGGTTATTTAGTCTGCAGAAGAGAAGAATAAGGGGGGATTTGATAGCAGCCTTCAAGTACATGAAGGGGGGTTCCAAAGAGGATGGAGATGGCTGTTCTCAGTGGTGGCAGATGACAGAACAAGGAGCAATGGTCTCAAGTTGCAGTGGGGAAGGTCTAGGTTGGATATTAGGAAACACTGTTTCACTATGAGGGTGGTGAAGCACTGGAATGGGTTACCTAAGAAGATGGTGGAATCTCCATTCTTAGAGGTTTTAAGGCCCATCTTGACAAAGCCTTGGCTGGGATGATTTCTTGGGGTTGGTCCTGCTTTGAGCTGGGGATTGGACTGGATGACCTCCTGAGGTCTCTTCCAACCCTAATATTCTGTGATTCTATGATTCTACATGGAATGCCACTACATGGCCAGTGATCGCTGCTCAAATATATAACCAGACCTCCTTAAGCACCTTCCTAAGGATAGATCCAGATAGTGCTTGGTTTGCAAGGAGGCTATCCTCTTTTGGGATTTGCCATGAAGATGGAGATGGTGACCTATGGGATGAATGGCTCTGAAGATTCTGTTTCAAAAGGTCCCGTGTTCCAGTAATGTGTGTGAGGCTAAGGTCTGAAAAACAGCAAGCTCAGGTGACACTTGCTGAACAACGAATATGAGACGGACATTTAAAAAAGGTCACTTATTGCATCTGTGATGGGTAGCATTGAAATCATTCTTATGTTTTCCATTTATCTATACTTTGACTTGTTTTTCTTTGTCGTAGAGACCAGAATGCAGTCTTTTCCAGGACATGGATTTATGTTTTATATAAAAATACAAAATTAGATCTCACAGAGCTCTCGTTTTATTGATATATTGCTGTGATATGCTGTAGCCCAAAGCAACACCCTGGCACCCCAGATTCACCTGTGTTTTAAATTGCAACAAATCTTGTCCAAAATCTGTCATGTGAAGTGTCAGTGGAAAAGTTAGGATTTGCTGAATATGCTAACCCCATCTGTATGCATGTACCATTTTTGTATCTGATATTATGTATATTGACTATGGCTCTGTATTTCAAATGTGTCTGCTCCTTTGGTAACTGCCACAAGATACTTTACATCCACTCTAGCCAGCATATTGTGGATGAACCATTCAAAGTATTGTCCCATTAAGAAACACAATAAGCATCTGAAGAAGCCTTTACATACCGGGTGGATTTTCCTTTGACTGTTCTAGTCAGGATATGGGAATAGCCCCTGCTATGACACATCAGAGCATGCAAGGGTCTGTGACCAGCTCATGGGACACTGGATTCCCTCTTGTGCCTGACCTTATCCACTAAGTGTGCTGCGGGCTTTGTTTTGGCATGGCAGAAGTTATAACAGGGAAAATCAACATCATCACTTTGCTGCATTCCCTGAGAACTCAGCTCCTTGAAACATCGTTGGAACAAAGGACTGAACTGGGGCTGTGGTCCCAGGCTGAAGGGATTTCTAGCCTGGATATGAAAGATGGGTGGACTGTTTGTACCATCAGGGTGAGACACACCTTGATTCAAATCCTGTCTAGTGTATCAAACTTAGATTGCAATTTTATTTATTTCATAGATAGCCAACTTTGATCTGTTCTCTATTACTTATAAACACTTAAAATCCATATTTTCATAGTTTTTATTATTAATTATTATTACTACTATTATTAATTATTATTATTATTACCTATACCAGTGTGTTTGAAAAGCAAAAGGGAAATCTGCTCAGGAACCAGGGCTGGTGAATTGTCCTCTCCTCACTGAGGAAGATGGGGAGTGGGCAATAAACTTACATCCATCAGGCTTCTGACCAGGGCAAGACTATACAGCTCTGGGGTCCTCAGCTGGGAGCTTGAAGGAACTGGCTTCAGACTCTCTATTGTTGGTTCATGTGTGGCTAGTGAAAGCATTCATGTACCTGCAGCTGGGTGTGTCCCTCTCTGTGTATGGCTGTGTAAATGCAAGACCTGCAGATGATTACAGCTTGTCACAGCCTCATGTGTGAGAGGGGGCCAAGATTGCTATGCCAGGGGGTTTAGCAGTACC
Source organism: Dermochelys coriacea (assembly GCF_009764565.3). Taxonomy (NCBI): domain Eukaryota; kingdom Metazoa; phylum Chordata; order Testudines; family Dermochelyidae; genus Dermochelys; species Dermochelys coriacea. The sequence continues at coordinate 1,822,959 of NC_050068.2, forward strand.
CCAGTTCCAGGTTCCACCCCAGGAAAGTCCATCACACACACCCAATGAACAGGCCCGGCTAGACTGCGGGTCTATTTCCTTCTTGTCATGCACTCAGTTATTGATGGAAAGTCAGTGGTTATGGAAGGGAGAACAGGACACCTGGGTTCTTTCTGTCATTCTCTTTTGACCTCAGCCAAGTCATGTTTCCCGTTGTTTTAATTTTCCTATAATAGGGATGTGTTCATAATGACTTTCCTTTGCTAGGTGTTTTCAAGATCCTTCAATGAAAGGTGATGCAAAGTATTGTGATAGTTACTGTGACTAAATGGGAATGTTCTTAATGTTTTCTCTGGCTACTGTGTGAATGTCTCAGTTTCCCCTATGTATTTCTTAAGTATCTAGGTGGTGAGATAGGGGTGTGTGATTGTTGCAGAGCCCTAGAGGGCTAGTGTGATGCCATCTGCACAGAAAATTGCTGACACCCTGTCCCCTGGCAATTAATGGCCTGGGCCCCTCCCCTGCAAGGTGCCAACTGAAGGTGTTGTGGAACAAAGAGATTAGGTGGCCTCCTATCCCGGGAAAGAGACAAAGTCCAGAAGAGGGGCTGAAGGGAGTTTCATTTTGGAGCTGGCTGGGGAGATGGGGGTGGAGGAAATAAAGAGGCCCAGAGCCGGTCTGGGCTCCCCATCCCTCTTCTGTTTTACTGGCTGGCTGAGAATCATGGTGAATCGCAGGAAGTTGGGGGGCGGTGAAGGGCCCTGACTCCCTCACACTCTGTGACAGTTACTGATGAGAATTACTCATCTCTGATACCGTAGTGATTGCCCCATGTGTCTCCAGGAAGTATTCATGTCTCCCCTCATCCTTCTCCAGATATCTCTGTCTATTATCTACACATCCATGCTGGGCATGTACAAGGTGCCAGATCCAATAAAGAGCTAGGCATTATCCCTAGTTTTCTTAATAATAAACTATCATTTTTAAATATACAAACAAATGCAAAGAGCCAATTCCTCTGTGAGCCAGAGTTCTCATTTTCCTTAGGGAAGTTCCTTTAATTAATGTTTACTTCTAAAACAGGATAAAGATTCCAGAAACACAGACAGGCTGGTCTCCAGCTTATCTCAGAATCTCGTGTATCCACTAGAGACTGAGCGAATCCCACTGGGATTGTACAGAGCTATATTATAAACCGTGAACACTCCTGTGTTGACTCGCGGTGTAGGATGCTGCCACAGATGCTGGAATGAGAGAGGTGTGGGACACGGCTACTGGAGGGGGATTCCCAGAGAAGACGCTTCCGTCTCAGAATTCGCAGGTACCCATCTCTTGCTGAGGAGCTCACCTGCTCGACAAACACCGTGCAACATGGGCATCATAGGATAGAGTGTAAGTCTGGGGTCCTTTCTGATCTTCACAGCCATTAAACATCCCAAGGACTTGCCAGAAGGTGTGAGTTTGCTCCAGTATCACTGGCCAAAATACCATTCCTTTCTGTGCACCCCCGCCTGACCCAGCTGATGGCCTCCAGCCCCCAGATGACTGCATTTCAGTCGCACAGGGGACCCTTCATGTTTAAAGGTGTTAGTACATGTCAAATAATGTCACCTCCTCTTCTTGCATCTCAGGGTTCTGTCTGTCAATGGAGATGGAGAGGCGGTAGAGGAGGAGATTGTTACCTGATTTTACCTGCTGGAAAGCATGGAGGTACTAGGAATCCTAACTGAAAAAAATATAAAAATTATTCAACACGAGTAAGACATTTTCTCTCCTAGCTTTATTCGAGAAGTTGGCTAAACTGTTATACCTGAAACTTTTTTTAAAAAAAAAACAACCCTATGCAGCTGGAAGTAGACACCCAGCGTGGCAAATTTCAGTCCAAACCATTAAAGTCTGGCAAACTTATAAGCAACTGAAAATCTGGTCTTCTAATTGCAGGTGTCAGACAGCCTTAACTAGTGGTGCTGCCACCTAAAATACCCAATCCATTTGTGAATCCCATTCAGCTATGCACTTTGCTCCAATAATCATAGAATCATAGAAGATAAAGATTGGAAGAGATCACAAGAGGTCATCTAGTCCAAATCCTGCTCAAAGCAGGACCAATGCCAACTAAATCATCCCAGACAGGGCTTTGTCAAGCTGAGCTTTGTCAAGATAACCCATTCCAGTACTTCACCACCCTTCTAGTGAAACAGTGTTTCCTAATATCTAACCTAGGCCTCCCCCACTGCAATTTGAGACTATTGCTCCTTGTTCTGTTATCTGCCACCCCTGAGAACAGCTGAGCTCCATCCTCTTTGGAACCCCCCTTCAGGTAGTTGAAGGCTGCTATCAAATCCTCCCCTCACTCTTCTCTTCTGCAGTCTAAACAATCCCAGTTTCCTCAGCATCTCTGCATAAGTCATTATTCACTAGGAGGGTGGTGAAGCACTGGAGAACATATCCAAAGCTTTGCTAAAATCAAAGTATCATCTGCACCGCTTTTGCTATATTTACAGATGCAGTTATCTCATCAAAGAAGGCAACCAGGTTGGTAAGGCATCCAAATATTGCATCAGCCCTTTTTGCCACAGCATCGCGCTCGGATCTCATGATGTCCATGGTGACCCCAAAATCCTTTTCAGGGTCCCTGTGTTCCATAATGCAGTGCCCATGTCTTTGGGTTGGACTTGCATTCCCTTTTTTAGAGGATAACTTTTCATTTGACTGTTTTAAAACATATTGTGTGTTTTGTGTGTTTTGTGTGTTTGTGGCCCAGCTCAACAAACACTCCAGATAAATCATTAATACTGCATTGGCCTCCTCCTTGTATCCACTCTGCCGATCTTTGGGTCATCGCAAATGTTATCTGCAATGATTTTCTTTTTTGCTCCCAGGTCATTGATTACAATATTGAATAGCATCTGGCCTAAAACTGATCCATGTAGAACCCCAGTGGACATATCTCCTTTTGCTGACAATGGTCCATTGACAACTGCTTTCTGAGATCTATCAGTTAACCAGTTTTTTGTCCATTTTACATGTACTTTATTGATACTTTACAGTGTTTATTTTTTATCAGACTGTTTTCCGTGCCCAAACAAATGTCTTCAGAAATCAAAGTCTATTGCATCTCCGTGGTTCCCTTGATCAACAATATGTGTACTCACATTAATGGATGAAATGGGGTTCATTTGATAAGACTGGTTTTCCATAAACCCCATTTTTGGCTAGTATTAATTATATTCCTCGGCTTTTTTTTTCAAATAATCCATCTTTTCCATTGTTCTTTAATCTTGTCATTTCTTTTAACTTTCCCTTTATTATTTTAATACTATACGTTTAACTCAGTACTCTCCTGTATTTTTTTTTCTCACTCTGCTGCGCCTGATTTTGTATTTCTGGTTCAAAATGAGATGTGTTTTTGATCTGTCATTAAGTATTTCTAGTGTTCATAACTATAAGGTTGTACTATAGATACTGTTTAACACCCTTCTTGGCCGCTGATTGACTGGAACGAATTTCAGCACTGCAGGTGACGTGAATACCTCATACTGCTTCTTTCCATGTCAGATTCCTCCATGTCTGATTCCAACACAACCGACTTCACCAACCCCTCCAGCCTCATCCTGATGGGCATTCCTGGCATTGAAACGGTCCATGTCTGGATCTCCATTCCTTTCTGCACCATGTACGTCATAGCCATCTTGGGGAACTTCACCATCCTGTTCATTGTGAAGAGGGAGCCAAGCCTCCATGGACCTATGTACTATTTCCTCTGCATGCTGGCTGTTAGTGACCTGGTCATGTCCACATCCACCTTACCCAAAACACTGGGCATCTACTGGTTCAATTCCAGGGAGATCGATTTCAGTGCCTGCCTCACCCAGATGTACTTCATTCATTCCTTCTCAGTGATGGAGTCTGGGATCCTTGTGGCCATGGCTTTTGATCGCTATGTGGCCATCTGTGATCCCCTGAGACATTCCACCATCCTGACACACCCCGTGGTGGCCAAGATTGGCCTGGCTTTCATGCTCCGCGGTGGCTTGCTCATACTACCATATCCCTTGCTGGCGAGGAGCTGGCCATATTGCAGGACCAATGTCATTCCCCATACGTACTGTGAGCACATGGCTGTGGTGAAACTGGCCTGCGCTGACATCCGCATCAGTAGTTACTACAGCCTCTTTGTGGCACTCTCTGTGACCAGTCTGGATATATTTTTAATTGTTGTGTCATATATTCAGATCCTAAGGGCCATATTCAGTCTCCCCACAAAGGATGCCCGGCTCAAGATCTTTGGGACTTGCAGCTCACACCTCTGTGTCATCTTAGCCTTTCATATCCCACGTCTCTTCTCCTTTCTCACACACCGATTTGGTCAGAATGTGCCCCTTCATTTCCGTGTTCTCATTGCCAATGTGTACCTCCTGGTGCCCCCCATGCTAAACCCCATCATCTATGGGGTGAGGACCAAACAGATCCGGGGCAGGCTGATTCGGCTTTTTACTCATAAAAGGACTTAAAAGTTTTCTCCTGGTGCTCTGGCTCTCAGATCAGGCTCCCTGCAGAGCTGGCTGGTAACATGGTGCTGGACCCTCTTTTCTGAGTCACTTATGAGACAGTCTTACTGACAGTGTTGTGTCAGTGTGACAAACTGAGGAATCAGTCTGTGTACAGCTCCTTAACTCGGAGGGTTACTACCTTTCTAATTGCTGGTAACTGGACCGTGGAGGCCCTGCCTTCTCTCCTGACTCTTCCCCAAGGTCCCACCACTGTTGCTTCTTTCTCTCATCCCTCTGTCACTCCCTGGATCATTTCCACCTCTCTCCCCCCACCCTAGTGGAGCTCCTTCTGCTCCAGCTTTGGACAGGGACTGCTGCAGCCTTAGAAGGAGCCTGCAGTTTGTGCAGCAAGGAGGTGGTGACAGGGCAATCAGAAGCAGAGAGGGAAGCCAGGAAGCCATATAAAAGCAGCTGAGGTTTGGAAATAGAGTTATGAAGCAGGCAGGTGAGATTGTGCATCATACAGTTTGTGGGCCCTAAAGCTCAGCTACACAATCCTGAGGGAAGGGGGAAGCTTGTTTGGCTTATTTCTTTAACTTTCTGTTCCCTTTTGTTCCTCCTGACTGGGGACCTGTAGCATCCCCTGTAGCCTGCAATGGGAATGGTCTGGGAGCCCTTTGCCCTGAGGCTGGCCTCAGGGGAAGGGCAAGGGATCAGCTTTGAAGCTAGGAGAACAGCTGAGAGAGGCAGAAGGATAAGCCCCATGTTAGCTGGGAAGGCAGGATGCTGGGCAGAGTCCGGGGTGACTTTGGTAGCTCATAGGGAGGGAGATAAACAGCACATCTGCCATTAGCCAGCTTTTTACACATGTACACGACATCTTATCTGGAACTACAGGGCCCCCCGTTGCCCAGGGGCTGAAGCTGAACAGTGAAGCTGAGTCAAACATGTGCTCCTCATGTTGCTTTTTCTCACTTCATCTCGCAATTCTTTAGCTTGTCTGCTAGCAGCGTTCTCCCCATGTCATGGATGGACTGAATCATGCAACAATAAATTGATTTACCTAAGGCCACACAATGAGTTGGTGCCAGAGCTGAAAATAGGAACCAGGAGTCCTGAACCCCCAACACCATTACTGTGGCTATGAACTGCCATTGCTCTTTGTTAAAGGGATTTCCCTTCACCCCCCTCCCACCCGGTTCTCGTCACGCAGACAGAAAGCAGCAGCCTGAAGTGCAGGCAATGCAATGTTTATTGGGGTTAGTTCCAAGCAAACATATCCAGAGCTCTACACGCCAGAGTCTGTTTCCCAGGGTTCTGCTCCCAGTTTTGATGCCTTGGACTGTTTACCCAGCTCTGATCCTGCAAAGCCTGGTCTGTGTCCCTATTGCCCATTCCCCATTCCCATCTCCTCCTGCCCTTCCTCAGCAGGTCCCAAATATACCAGCAATGCACGCCCTCTGTCTAACTTGTACAACTTATTGACATGTTGCATTTGGAGGGTTGTGAGTCTAGTGTTGTCATCGCACCTCCTTTGTATCTCATGGGAGGGATGAGGAGTGAGGTTGTGTTGCGGTCAGGGACAGGCATTTCTTTGGCCTTTTAGTGTTTTATACCTTCTCTCCCATATTCCCTTGCCCCTCCCAACTGGTTGCTTGGCCTTGACTTGAAAGAAGAGCCAGGCAGCATTCCAGTGTGTGCTCATATATTCCATTCCAACCTACCCTGTAACCCTTTAGTGCCATCTCTTAACTCTTTTCACCCCCTTTGCTTGTGGGCATGTCATAAATATAAAGGGAAAGTAACCACTTTTCTGTATACAGAACTATAAAATCCCTCCTGGCTAGAGGCAAAACCCTTTCACCTGTAAAGGGTTCAGAAGCTAAGGTAACCTCGCTGGCACCTGACCAAAATGACCAATGAGGGGACAAGATACTTTCAAAGGTGGAGGGGGGTGAACAGGAATGGAGTCTTAGAACTTTTAGTAAGTAAACTAACTAGAAATGCGTTAGATTTCCTTTTGTTTAAATGGCTGGTAAATAAGCTGTGCTGAATGGAGTGTATATTCCTGTTTTTGTGTCTTTTTGTAATTTAAGGTTTTACCTAGGGGGATTCTCTATGTTTTGAATCTAATTACCCTGTAAGGTATTTACCATCCTGGTTTTACAGAGGTGATTCTTTTACTTTTTCTTTAATAAAAATTGTTCTTTTAAGATCCCGATTGCTTTTTCATTGTTCTTAAGATCCAAGGGTTTGGGTCTGTGGATCCAAGGGTTTGGGTCTGTGTTCACCTATGCAAATTGGTGAGGATTTTTATCAAGCCTTCCTCAGGAAAGGGGGGGTAGGGCTTGGAGGGATATTTGCGGGGGGAGATGTCTCCAAGTAGGCTCTTTCCTTGTTCTTTGTTTAAATTACTTGGTGGTGGCAGCATAGGGTTCAAGGACAAGGCAAAGTTTGTACCTTGAGGAAGTTTTTAACCTAAGCTTGTAAGAATAAGCTTAGGGGGTCTTTCATGTAGGTCCCCACATCTGTACCAAACACTGGCTGGAATTCTACATAATGCATAGAGCCCAAGGATGTGCTGCAGGGTATCAAATCAATGCAGTGTGTGATTCTATAGCCCTGATTTGAGCCTTTTGGTAGCAGCACACTAGAAATAATAAATACTCTTCATTTAATGCCTGTAGAGGTTGTGGTTCAGAGTGAGGAAGTGACTCTGGTCACGCAGTGACAAGGTCACCCAGCGAATCCATGGCAGAGCTGGGATTCTTTGCTCCCAGCTCACTGGTCCCTGATGATTATCTCCTGTTCAATGACTTGAGCCAACTCCTCAGCTGGTGTAAGTGGGTGCAGCCCCATTGAAATCAGGGGAAATTCCCTCAATAGAGAACACCACACCTCTGTGCTGGTGCACGGACTGTACGAGCCAGATCTGAGAGACACTAAGCAATGGATTGGCAGCTAGGGACTCATGGGAGATGTTCCTGGCTCAAGACACTTCCCCTTCTGCTGCCTCAGTTTTTCCATTTGTAAAAGGGGGATACCTCCTGGGAGTAGTGAGCAATAGTCTTTAAAGTACCTATCTGTGATGTCTATGTGACACCGTGCTTCATTGGGACACAGCAGAGGATGCCAAATTCAGGACAAACAGCTGAGAAATGGGGAAGACTCACCCCAGAGTGGTGGTTATTCATTCTATCACTAGATTATACCAAGCCAGTAACACATGTAAACTTCTGTTGCATCACACTGGGTAACTAGAAGCCAAAATGCAGTCTCCTTAGGCATCCCAGCCCTTGGCTCACCACTCGAACACTGGACACCATGATGAGCAGCTAGTGAAAACCAATTTCACCACATATAGAGTCCTTCTATTCTCAAGAGATCAGCCATTTAGCCAGGCCAATATATGACTCAGATTTACCCAGTAATGACACTAAACACTTAAGATTAAGTATCTCCCAGTCCCTCCACTCTTGGGGTCTGTGTCTATCTGGTCTCTTTTACTATGACCACCTGGGTCTCGGCCTCTTGTAGGCCCCACTCTGTCTGGGTTTCTTGGCTGAAGATTTTCCCAGTGACGGTCTGGGTCCTGACTTTGTGCAGGGGCCAGTCTGTCCCGGGTACTGTCTTCGCCACTTCCTTCAGTGTTAGTCCTTCTGGGCCCACAGGTACCTTCTCCGGCAGCCTCTTTGTTCCCCTGACGGGGCAGTGCCACCAAATGTGGCCTGGCATCTGGCAGCTCCGGCAGGCTCTCTGCCTCCTTGCTGCCCGGTCTTCTCTTGATCCGTCTGGGGTCCCATCCTCTTGCCGGGACTGACCTGGACCCTCCGCGTCAGGCTTGGGCATGTCCACTGCATGTGGTCCTGTTGCCCACAGGCCCAACAGGTCGGCAGCCGCTTGGGTTCCCTCATCCAGAAGACTGTCCTAGGGACTTGTCTTTGTCCTGGCTCGGGCTGAGGTACCCTGTCCCCACCTCAATAGGGACAGTCCCGTCTTAGACGCCCAGTTCGCCCACAGGCGTAGCAAGCCCTTCGCCTTGCCACAGGCCTCCTGGCCCTGATGCTCAGCCTCTCACGGCCTTCTTCCCATTTCCTCCAAAACTCCTGTCGGAGGAGTTGTACCAGGGCCCGCTGTTCCTCTGCCAGAGGCCCAACTGTTCATGGAGGGCCCACTGCACCTCCCATATTCCCTTTTGGGCCTCCTGGATCCCCTGCAAGTCGTCTTCCCCCTTCTGCCGGGGCGCTGGGGTCTCTGCGTAGAAAACCCCAGTGCATCCAGGATCCATTATCCCCTGCTTCCTGCTGTCCAGGCAATAGCCCCACAGTCCTTGCCCTGCCCCTTGTATGGGGGGTGGACTGCCTATGCCTGCATTCTCCACCACCTTCTAGTGAGGCGGGACTCACCGGTGCGGCGCCTCCAAGCTGGTCTTCCTGGGATTAGCTCTGCTGCCCCAGAGTTCCCCCTGCAGGATGATGTCTCACCTTCCGCTGCCCCCTGTGTCCCTCCCAGACCCCAGTGCCCCTCTACGCCAGGGTTCTGCCCTCCATAGTGGATGCCTGCCACTGGTGAAAGTCGTGTCTACACTGAAGCACTACGGCAGCTCTGCTGTAGTGTTTTAAGTGCAGACAAGCCCTCAAGCAGATCTTCCAGAAAAGAATCCAGTCTGGATCTGCAGCCATGTGAAGATGGAGAACCACTTCCCTTCACAGTTTGTTCCAATGGATAACAACCCTTAGTGCTAAACATTTGGCTAAACATTTCCATCTGGAATTTCTCTGGTTTCAGCTTTCAGCCATTCTGTCTTGCTCATCCTTTTTCCACTAGATTACAGAGTCCATTATCAGTCTTTTCCCCATGAAAGTTTCCCCTTTGTCATCTTTTTTGATAAATGACATTTTTGAAGTCTCTTTTGTCAGTCTCAAATAATTTTTATGGCTCCTTTCTCCACTCTCTCCAATTTTTCAAAATCCTTTCTGAAGTGTGGACCCCAGAACTGGATGCAGTTGGTTACACCAGTGCCACTCTCCTGTTTATGCATCCAAGGTCACATCAGCCCTTTTGGCCACAGCATCACACTGGGAGCTCACGATGAGTTGGTTGTCCACAGTAACCTGTAAATCCTTTTAAGGGTCCCTGGATTCCATAATGCAGTGTTCTAGTCTGTGGGTCGGGCCTGTATTTCCTGTTCCTAGATGATAAATTTGCATTTTAATATATTTAAACATTTTGTTTGGCTGGGCCCAGATCACTAAATTCTCCAGATCAATTGGTGATCAATTGGTATACCTGCCCTGGCCTCCTTATTGTAACCACTGTGCCAATCTTTGGGTCGGTCATAAATTTTATCTGAAGTAATTTTCTATTTGCTTCCAGATCATTTATGAAAATATTGAATAGCATCTGGCCTAGAACTCATCTCTGCAGAACCCCACTAGAAACAGCCCCACTTGCTAACAATGGCCCATTGAAAGCTGCTTTCTGAGATCTGTCAGCTAGCCAATTTTTAGTATGTTTTTATGTGTGCTCCACTGATATTGTACCCTGTTTATTTTTTATTTGAATATTTTCCTCTGTTCAATCGAATGTCTGGGAGAAATCAAAATCTATTGCATCTGCTCAGTTCCCAGGTCAGCCAAACGTACTCTCATTAAACATTGAAACTGGTTTTATTTGACAAGATCTGGTTTCCATAAACCCTATTGTTGACTGGCATTAATTATATTCATAGACTTTTTTAAACTAATCTCATACCAGCTTTTCCATTGTTTCTTATCCATGTCAAATCTTTTTTTTAAACTTTCCCTTGATTTTTTAATCTTTTACATTTAACAGACTCATGTCCTGTATTTGACTTTTCCGGTTTTCATTTTGTTTTGTTTTAGTGTTTGTTTTGGCTCTGCTGCAACCTGATTGCATATTGCTGGCTTTGAATGAGAGGTGTGGTTGATCGGTGAGTTCCTAACCCTGGTGTCTGTAACTCTAAGGTTCTACTGCAGATGCTGTTTAACATCCTCCTTGACAGCTAATGGACTGGAAAGTATTTCATCCTAATGATGAAGATGATGAGTACATCATACTGCTTCTTTCTAAATGCAGAACAAAACTATCTCTTGAACAGTGTGATGTTGCACTCTATATGACGTGATGTGATCGTGATGTTGCACTCTATACTTGAAACCACTTACAGCCTCAGAGGTAGTCTCAGCACGTCAGGTGACAGTCCCAAGGGGCCTTCTGTGGCCGAACCCGTCACAAACACATCTCCTTTTCCTGCAACATTAACAAGTTTCCTTTCTCCCTCTTGGAATTGGCCCAAACCTTTTATAGGATTTCTTTTGTTCTCAATATACTTACTAACCTCCTTTTTGTGATCCTTAGGCCTGAGAAACATGGATTTTTCCCAGATGTCTTCAACTTTCCTTTTAAGTTTTCATATCTTCTGATTTATATTACTTGTTATATGCTTCTCCTTTTTCCCCTCTTTCTTATATATGCTTTTTCCCATCTAATAGCTGCCTTCTGTTGGCCACACAATTGGGTTTTTAGCAAAAATGATCCACTTTCTTGACTCTGGAATTGTGGTTTAGCTATTATACAAACTCTGCTTAAATAACTACTAATTTTTCCTCCCAATCATTTTGCTGATAATTTACCTCAGCTTTGGGGTATTAGCCCCTTTGAAGCACTAAGTGTCTATAGATATCACTGGTTGGGAACTGGTCTCTATTTCTCCACTTGAATGTAATCAGTTCCATTCTGTTATTTTATTCTCTTCTATCATATAACCACTTCATTGTCTCTTCTCTACACTAAATAGGCCCAGACTCTTCAGTCTATGTGCATATGGCAGCTTCCCCCATTCTCATAGACCCCTCTCTGTCCCCTCTCAAAAAACCCCTCTCTGTCTGTTATATCCTTTATAGAGACTGGTTAGCCAAACTTAGCACATACCTAGAGTAGGTTATTCTCCATCCCATTACCTGGGCAACCAAACATTGCCTTTGTTTTGACCACTTCTGTGAATGAGCAGGTGTTTCCATGTTGCTGATATCAATTATGCCCAGCTCTTTTCCCTAAGGTGCGTTCTATTTGGGATGTTTCCCCTGGCAAAGCTTTCATTATTTCCTGCTGTCAGATTTTGAGCAACTGGGAGAATGGAGAACTCGCGAGAGCATGGACTCTCTGGTCTGGGTTTGATTGTATTAAGGAATAATAAGGGATAACCAGTATCCACACTTGTGTTTCCTGTTGGTGCCTTTAAAGGTTTTCCACACCACCATGTGTAGGAATTATTGATGCATGAAGCACCATCAAATGTGGAATTGGCATTAGTAGGGTCAGTTGTTCATGATTTGTTTATCTGAATAATGAAAATTTCACTTTTCAGTGTATGAAGAGCAAGCAATTGGCTTCACCCATGGGAACAGCTTCCAGTAGCTCATGCAGTGTCTCATATTAACATTGTCTCTCCATCCAGGCATTAATAATGCGACCATCACGCCAGAATCTGTTCACATACAGGATGTCAGGGGAACATGTGGTGCATTCATGAGACAACTTTCTGCCTCAGAGTTGGACAATTCTCTCATACTCGATGTCAGATTCAAACAATACAAGCGACTTCACCAACCCCTCCACCTTCATCCTGCTGGGCTTACCTAGCTTGGAGGCAGCCCATGTCTGGATCTCCATCCCCTTCTGCACCATGTATGCCATAGCCATCTTGGGGAACTTCACCATCCTGTTCATTGTGAAGATGGAGCCAAGCCTCCATGGGCAAATGTACTATTTCCTCTGCATGTTGGCTGTCACCGACCTGGACCTGGCCACATCCATCCTGCCCAAAAATTCTAGCAATCTTCTGGTTCAATTCCAGGGAGATAAATTTCAGTGCCTGTCTTACCCAGATGTACTTCATTCACTGCTTTACAGTGGTGGAGTCTGGGATCTTTGTGGCCATGGTGTATGATCGCTACATGGCCATCTGTGATCCCCTGAGACATTCCTCCACCCTGACAAACCGTATCATGGCCAAGATCAGCATAGCTGTGGTGCTGCGTGGGGGCATACTAATAATTCCCAAACCCTTCCTGGCGAGGTGGTGGTCATATTGCAGAACCAACATCATCGCCCACTCATACCGCGAGCACATGGCTGTGGTGAAGCTGGCCTGTGCCGACATCCGCATTAGTAGTTACTATGGCCTCTTTGTGGCATTCAATGTGGCTAGTCCGGATTTGTTTTTTTATCACTGTGTCCTATATCCAGATCCTCAGGGCCATATTCAGCCTACCAAGAAAGGGTGCCCGGCTCAAGACTTTTCGGACATGCAGCTCCCACCTTTGTGTCATTTCAGCCTCCTACACCCCATCTCTCTTTTGCTTCCTCACCCACCGGTTTGGCCAGAATGTGAACCTGCATTTCCATGTTCTCATGGCCAAAATGTATTTCCTGGTGCCTCCCATGCTGAGCCCCATCATCTACAGGATGAGGACCAAACAGATTTGGGACAGTCTGCTCCGGCTCTTTACTCATCAATGGGACTAAAGTTTTCTCCTGGTGCTCTGGCTTTCAGACCGAGCTCTGTGCAAAGCTGGCTGGTGACTTGGTGTTGAGCCCTCTTTTCTGAATCACTTATTGCATAGTCTGAGAGACACTGAAACTTTTCCTGACCTTAATTTGCAGTATAAGCATGAGAAACTGGGGAATCGGTCTGTGTGAAACTCACTGGGTTGCCACCTTTCTAATTACTTATAACTGGACCCCCCCAAACCCAACCCCTTGACCCACCTCTTCTACCAAGGCTCTATCCCTGCTCTCCCTCTTCCACCAAATGCCCTGCTCCTGTTGCTTGCTCCTATCTTCCCCTCTCCCATAACTGTCTTGATAATTTCCACCTTGAAAAACTCTAGTTTTTTTGGCTGATAACTTAGCAATTACGTGAAGGGGCACTATACCTAAAGTATATATCAATGAAAAAAATAGACCTACTCAATTCCAATACTAATATGTTCTGATGTTTTGCGGCAAGTCACTTAAGGGATCCTGGTTAGGTTAAAATTTAAATGTATATTCAAACTTTGTTACTAAGTCTGTGAAGAGTGAGATGGTGTCAAGACTTATGGTTTTTTTCTCAGCTCTGGCAGGCAAGTGGGGTATATTAGGTTACATCAAGAACCTCAGAATGGCCATAATGGGTAAGACCAATGGTGCATCTAGACCAGTATCCTATCTTCTGACACTGGACAATGCCACGTGCTTCAGAGGGAATGAACAGAACAGGGCAATCATCAAGTGATCCATGCCCTGTCTCCCACTCTCAGCTTCTAGCAAAGAGAAAAGACACCGTCCCTGCCCATCCTGGCTAATAGCCATTGATGGACCTATTCTCCATGAATTTTTCTAGTTCCTACTGAAACCTTGTTATTGTTTTGGCCTTCACAATATCTCCTGACAAATAGTTTCACAGGTTGACTGTGAAGAAATACTTTCTTTTGTTTCTTCTAAATCTGCTGCCTATTAAATTAGTTGGGTGACTCCTAGTTCTTCTGTTATGTGAAGGAGTAAATAACATTTTCATATTCAATTTTTCCACACCATTCATGATTCTAGACACCTCACAGATCCTCCCTCTTTTCCAAGATGAAAACTCCCAGTCTTTATAATCTTTCCTCATATGGACTGTGTTCCATGCCCATAATCACTTCTGTTTCCCTTCTCTGTACCTATTCCAAATCCGAAGTATATTTTTTGTGATGGCGCGACCACATCTGCATGCAGTATTCAATATACAGGCATACCATGGATTTATATAGCACCAATATGATATTTTCTGTCTTATCTGTTCTGTTCCTAATGATTCCCAACATTCTTTTCACTTTTTTGACTGCCGCTGCACATTGAATGGATATTTTCAGAAAACTATCCACAGTGTCTACTGAGGCCCATCTCCCTGCTCTTCCTCTTCCACAAATGTGGAAGGACAAGCCTCGGTGTTAGCTGGGAAGGCTGGATTCTGGGCAGAGTCTGGGGTGGCTTAGGTAGCTCACAGGGAGGGAAATAGATTCATAGATACTAAGGTCAGAAGGGACCATTCTGATCATCTAGTCCGACCTCCTGCACAGCGCAGGCCACAGAATCTCACCCACTAACTCCTACGAAAAACCTCACCTATGTCTGAGCTATTGAAGTCCTCAAATCGTGGTTTAAAGACTTCAAGGAGCAGAGAAGCCTCCCTCAAGTCACCCATGCCCCATGCTACAGGGGAAGGCGAAAAACCTCCAGGGCCTCTCCAATCTGCCCTAGAGGAAAATTCCTTCCCAACCCCAAATATGGCAATCAGCCAGCTAAACCCTGAGCATATGGACAAGATTCACCAGCCAGATACTAAAGAAAATTCTTTCCTGGGTAACTCAGATCCCATCCATCTAATATCCCATCTCAGGGGATTAGTCCTATTTACCCTGAATATTTAAAGATCAATTACTTACCAAAATCACATTATGCCATCATACCATTTCCTCCATAAACTTATCGAGTTTAATCTTAAAACCAGATAGATCTTTTGCCCCCACTGCTTCCCTTGGAAGGCTATTCCAAAACGTCACTCCTCTGATGGTTAGAAACCTTCTTCTAATGTCAAGTCTAAACTTCCTGGTAGCCAGTTTATACCCATTTGTTCTTGTGTTCTCATTGGTGCTGAGCTTAAATAATTCCTCTCCCTCTCCTGTATTTATCCCTCTGATATATTTATAGAGGGGGATCATATCTCCCCTCAACCTTCTTTTAATTAGGCTAAACAAGCCAAGCTCCTTAAGTCTCCTTTCATAAGACAAGTTTTCCATTCCTCGGATCATCCTAGTAGCCCTTCTCTGTACCTGCTCCAGTTTGAATTCATCCTTTTTAAACGTGGGAGACCAGAACTGCACACAGTATTCTAGGTGAGGTCTCACCAGTGCCTTGTATAATGGTACTAAAACCTCCTTATCCCTACTGGAAATGCCTCTCCTGATGCATCCCAAAACCGCATTAGCTTTTTTCACAGCCATATCACATTGGCAGCTCAGTCATCCTATGATTAACCAATACTCCAAGGTCCTTCTCCTCTTCCGTTACTTCTAATTGATGCGTCCCCAACTTATAACTAAAATTCTTGTTATTAATCCCTAAATGCATAACCTTACACTTCTCACTATTAAATTTCATCCTATTACTATTACTCCAGTTTACAAGGTCATCCAGATCCTCCTGGATAATATCCCAGTCCTTCTCTGAATTGGCAATACCTCCCAGCTTTGTATCATCTGCAAACTTTATTAGCACACTCCCACTTTTTGTGCCAAGATCAGTAATAAAAAGATTAAATAAGATTGGTCCCAAAACCGATCCCTGAGGAACTCCACTGGTAACCTCCCTCCAACCTGACAGTTCGCCTTTCAGTAGGACCCATTGCAGTCTCCCCTTTAACCAATTCCTTATCCACCTTTTGATGTTCATATTGATCCCCATCTTCTCCAATTTAACTAATAATTCCCCATGTGGCACGGTATCAAATGCCTTACTGAAATCTAGGTAAATTAGATCCACTGCATTTCCTTTATCGAAAAAATCTGTTACTTTTTCAAAAAAGGAGATTAGGTTGGTTTGTCACGATTTACCTTTTGTAAAACCATGTTGTATTTTGTCCCATTTACCATTGACTTCAATGTCCTTAACTAATTTCTCCTTCAACATGTTTTCCAGGACCTTGCATACTACAGATGTCAAACTAACTGGCCTGTAGTTACCCGGATCATTTTTTTTTCCTTTTTTAAAAATAGGAACTATATTAGCAATTCTCCAATCATTCGGTACAACTCCTGAGTTTACAGATTCATTAAAAATTTTTGCTAATGGGCTTGCAATTTCAGGTGCCAATTCCTTTAATATTCTTGGATGAAGACTATCTGGGCCCCCCCCGATTTAGTCCCATTAAGCTGTTTGAGTTTCGCTTCTACCTCAGATATGGTAATAAACAGCACAACTTCTGTTAGTCGGCTATTTACACACATACACTGCACCTTATCTGGAACTACAAGGCAGCTATTGCCCAGGGGCTGAGGCTGAACAGTGAAGCTGTGTCTAATGTACTCTCTGCATGATGCTTTTTGTCGCTACATCTAGAAGCTCTTTACCTAGGCTACTAGGCAGCATTATCCCTATGTCATGGAGGGACTGAGAGAAGCAGCAGTAAAGTGATTTACCCAGGGCAATGCAATGAGTCAACAGCAGAGGTGAGAATGGGTAGAATCATAGAATCATAGAATCATAGAATATCAGGGTTGGAAGGGACCCCAGAAGGTCATCTAGTCCAACCCCCTGCTCAAAGCAGGACCAAGTCCCAGTTAAATCATCCTAGCCAGGGCTTTGTCAAGCCTGACCTTAAAAACCTCTAAGGAAGGAGATTCTACCACCTCCCTAGTTAACGCATTCCAGTGTTTCACCACCCTCTTAGTGAAAAAGTTTTTCCTAATATCCAATCTAAACCTCCCCCATTGCAACTTGAGACCATTACTCCTCGTTCTGTCATCTGCTACCATTGAGAACAGTCTAGAGCCATCCTCTTTGAAACCCCCTTTCAGGTAGTTGAAAGCAGCTATCAAATCCCCCCTCATTCTTCTCTTCTGCAGACTAAACAATCCCAGCTCCCTCAGCCTCTCCTCATAAGTCATGTGCTCTAGACCCCTAATCATTTTTGTTGCCCTTCGCTGTACTCTTTCCAATTTATCCACATCCTTCTTGTAGTGTGGGGCCCAAAGTCTTGACCCTGCCAGCACCATTGCTATAGCTGTGAACTGGCATTGCTCCTCTCAGTTGTATTAGATGCAGTGAGGTTATTTATGTGTTGTAATCAGTGGAGTTGCAGCCCTCCTTAAACAGGAGGAATTTTTTAAAGAAACAGTTACAAAGTACTGCCACATAGCTCTGTATTCAGACTTGTCTTTCTTGTTTGCCAGGGACCAAACACTGCCTAGAACAGTACACAGTGATAGAGGCCCAGGAATGCGCTTCGAATCAGTGCAAGGTGTGACTTGTAGGCCCTGATTAGGGCCTTTTAGTAGCAGCATATTTAACATAATAAAAAATAATCTCCATTTAATGCATGGAGGGGCTGTGCCCAAGGTCACCCTACGAATCCATGGCACAGCTGGGACTTTTCACTCCCAGCTTATTGGTCTCTGCTGACACTATATCTCTAGTTAAATGGCTTGGGCCAAATCCTCAGCTGGTATAAGGGGGTGCAGTCCCACTGAGATCAGGGAAAGAAATAGAGAAACCAATGGAGTGACAGCACCAGGTCTCTTTGCTCCTGCATAGACTGTACAAGCCAGGTCTGAGAGAGACTAAACCCTTCCTGGTTTACTGGTTCTGTGGATGAAGGGAAAGCAGTGGATGTATTGTTTCTTGACTTTAGCAAAGCTTTTGACACGGTCTCCCACAGCATTCTTGTCAGCAAGTTAAGGAAGTATGGGCTGGATGAATGCACTATAAGGTGGGTAGAAAGCTGGCTAGATTGTCGGGCTCAACGGGTAGTGATCAATGGCTCCATGTCTAGTTGGCAGCCGGTGTCAAGTGGAGTGCCCCAGGGGTCGGTCCTGGGGCCCGTTTTGTTCAATATCTTCATAAATGATCTGGAGGATGGTGTGGATTGCACTCTCAGCAAATTTGCGGATGATACTAAACTGGGAGGAGTGGTAGATACGCTGGAGGGGAGGGATAGGATACAGAAGGACCTAGACAAATTGGAAGATTGGGCCAAAAGAAATCTAATGAGGTTCAATAAGGATAAGTGCAGGGTCCTGCACTTAGGATGGAAGAATCCAATGCACCGCTACAGACTAGGGACCGAATGGCTCGGCAGCAGTTCTGCGGAAAAGGACCTAGGGGTGACAGTGGACGAGAAGCTGGATATGAGTCAGCAGTGTGCCCTTGTTGCCAAGAAGGCCAATGGCATTTTGGGATGTATAAGTAGGGGCATAGCGAGGAGATCGAGGGACGTGATCGTTCCCCTCTATTCGACACTGGTGAGGCCTCATCTGGAGTACTGTGTCCAGTTTTGGGCCCCACACTACAAGAAGGATGTGGATAAATTGGAAAGAGTACAGCGAAGGGCAACAAAAATGATTAGGGGTCTAGAGCACATGACTTATGAGGAGAGGCTGAGGGAGCTGGGATTGTTTAGTCTGCAGAAGAAAAGAATGAGGGGGGATTTGATAGCTGCTTTCAACTACCTGAAAGGGGGTTTCAAAGAGGATGGCTCTAGACTGTTCTCAATGGTAGCAGATGACAGAACGAGGAGTAATGGTCTCAAGTTGCAGTGGGGGAGGTTTAGATTGGATATTAGGAAAAACTTTTTCACTAAGAGGGTGGTGAAACACTGGAATGCGTTACCTAGGGAGGTGGTAGAATCTCCTTCCTTAGAGGTTTTTAAGGTCAGGCTTGACAAAGCCCTGGCTAGGATGATTTAACTGGGACTTGGTCCTGCTTTGAGCAGGGGGTTGGACTAGATGACCTTCTGGGGTCCCTTCCAACCCTGATATTCTATGATTCTATGATTCTATGATTCCTGCTGCCTTAGTTTCCTGATCTTTTAAAGGGGAATATCTGTTGGGAGTAGTGAGCAATAGTTCATGAAGAACTTGTCAGTAGTATCCAGGTGTCATCGTGGTTTAGTGGAACACAGCTGAGGATGACAAATTCAGGACAAATTGCTCAGAAATACGGCAGACTCACCCCCATTCGATTGTACCAAGCCAGTAACAAACTTCAACTTCTGTGTCACCGCACTGCTTAACTGGAATCAAAAAAGTGCAGTCTCATTAGGCATCACAGCCCCTGGATCACCATCCAGACACTGGACTCCAGGATGAGTGGTCAGTGAACATACAAACATACAAACATCTCCCAAGAGGAGAAGGCGGGTGGTGGTGGTCGGGGACTCTCTCCTCCGGGGGACTGAGTCATCTATCTGCCGCCCTGACCGGGAAAACCGAGAAGTCTGCTGCTTGCCAGGGGCTAAGATTCGTGATGTGACGGAGAGACTGCCGAGACTCATCAAGCCCTCGGATCGCTACCCCTTCCTGCTTCTCCACGTGGGCACCAATGATACTGCCAAGAATGACCTTGAGCGGATCACTGCGGACTACGTGGCTCTGGGAAGAAGGATAAAGGAGTTGGAGGCGCAAGTGGTGTTCTCGTCCATCCTCCCCGTGGAAGGAAAAGGCCTGGGTAGGGACCGTCGAATCGTGGAGGTCAACGAATGGCTACGCAGGTGGTGTCGGAGAGAAGGCTTTGGATTCTTTGACCATGGGATGGTGTTCCATGAAGGAGGAGTGCTGGGCAGAGACGGGCTCCATCTTACGAAGAGAGGGAAGAACATCTTTGCCAGCAGGCTGGCTAACCTAGTGAGGAGGGCTTTAAACTAGGTTCGCCGGGGGAAGGAGACCAAAGCCCTGAGGTAAGTGGGAAAGCGGGATACCGGGAGGAAGCACAGGCAGGAATGTCTGTGAGGGGAGGGCTCCTGCCTCATACTGGGAATGAGGGGCGATCAACAGGTTATCTCAAGTGCTTATATACAAATGCACAAAGCCTTGGAAACAAGCAGGGAGAACTGGAGGTCCTGGTGATGTCAAGGAATTATGACGTGATTGGAATAACAGAGACTTGGTGGGATAACTCACATGACTGGAGTACAGTCATGGATGGTTATAAACTGTTCAGGAAGGACAGGCAGGGAAGAAAAGGTGGGGGAGTAGCACTGTATGTAAGGGAGCAGTATGACTGCTCAGAGCTCCGGTACGAAACTGTGGAAAAACCTGAGTGTCTCTGGATTAAGTTTAGAAGTGTGTGCAACAAGAGTGATGTCATGGTGGGAGTCTGCTATAGACCACCGGACCAGGGGGATGAGGTGGATGAGGCTTTCTTCCGGCAACTCACGGAAGCTACTAGATCGCATGCCCTGATTCTCATGGGTGACTTTAATTTTCCTGATATCTGCTGGGAGAGCAATACAGCGGTGCATAGACAATCCAGGAAGTTTTTGGAAAGCGTAGGGGACAATTTCCTGGTGCAAGTGCTAGGGGAGCCAACTAGGGGGAGCGCTTTTCTTGACCTGCTGCTCACAAACCGGGTAGAATTAGTGGGGGAAGCAAAAGTGGATGGGAATCTGGGAGGCAGTGACCATGAGTTGGTTGAGTTCAGGATCCTGACGCAGGGAAGAAAGGTAAGCAGCAGGATACGGACCCTGGACTTCAGGAAAGCAGACTTTGACTCCCTCAGGGAACAGATGGCCAGGATCCCCTGGGGGACTAACATGAAAGGGAAGGGAGTCCAGGAGAGCTGGCTGTATTTCAAGGAATCCCTGTTGAGGTTACAGGGACAAACCATCCCGATGAGTCGAAAGAATAGTAAATATGGCAGGCGACCAGCTTGGCTTAATGGTGAAATCCTAGCGGATCTTAAACATAAAAAAGAAGCTTACAAGAAGTGGAAGGTTGGACATATGACCAGGGAAGAGTATAAAAATATTGCTCGGGCATGTAGGAAAGATATCAGGAGGGCCAAATCGCACCTGGAGCTGCAGCTAGCAAGAGATGTCAAGAGTAACAAGAAGGGTTTCTTCAGGTATGTTGGCAACAAGAAGAAAGCCAAGGAAAGTGTGGGCCCCTTACTGAATGAGGGAGGCAAGCTAGTGACAGAGGATGTGGAAAAAGCTAATGTACTCAATGCTTTTTTTGCCTCTGTTTTCACTAACAAGGTCAGCTCCCAGACTGCTGTGCTGGGCAACACAAAATGGGGAAGAGATGGCCAGCCCTCTGTAGAGATAGAGGTGGTTAGGGACTATTTAGAAAAGCTGGACGTGCACAAGTCCATGGGGCCGGACGAATTGCATCCGAGAGTGCTGAAGGAATTGGCGGCTGTGATTGCAGAGCCCTTGGCCATTATCTTTGAAAACTCGTGGCGAACGGGGGAAGTCCCGGATGACTGGAAAAAGGCTAATGTAGTGCCCATCTTTAAAAAAGGGAAGAAGGAGGATCCTGGGAACTACAGGCCGGTCAGCCTCACCTCAGTCCCTGGAAAAATCATGGAGCAGGTCCTCAAAGAATCAATCCTGAAGCACTTAGAGGAGAGGAAAGTGATCAGGAACAGTCAGCATGGATTCACCAAGGGAAGGTCATGCCTGACTAATCTAATCGCCTTTTATGATGAGATTACTGGTTCTGTGGATGAAGGGAAAGCAGTGGATGTATTGTTTCTTGACTTTAGCAAAGCTTTTGACACGGTCTCCCACAGCATTCTTGTCAGCAAGTTAAGGAAGTATGGGCTGGATGAATGCACTATAAGGTGGGTAGAAAGCTGGCTAGATTGTCGGGCTCAACGGGTAGTGATCAATGGCTCCATGTCTAGTTGGCAGCCGGTGTCAAGTGGAGTGCCCCAGGGGTCGGTCCTGGGGCCCGTTTTGTTCAATATCTTCATAAATGATCTGGAGGATGGTGTGGATTGCACTCTCAGCAAATTTGCGGATGATACTAAACTGGGAGGAGTGGTAGATACGCTGGAGGGGAGGGATAGGATACAGACGGACCTAGACAAATTGGAGGATTGGGCCAAAAGAAATCTAATGAGGTTCAATAAGGATAAGTGCAAGGTCCTGCACTTAGGATGGAAGAATCCAATGCACCGCTACAGACTAGGGACCGAATGGCTCGGCAGCAGTTCTGCGGAAAAGGACCTAGGGGTGACAGTGGACGAGAAGCTGGATATGAGTCAGCAGTGTGCCCTTGTTGCCAAGAAGGCCAATGGCATTTTGGGATGTATAAGTAGGGGCATAGCGAGGAGATCGAGGGACGTGATCGTTCCCCTCTATTCGACACTGGTGAGGCCTCATCTGGAGTACTGTGTCCAGTTTTGGGCCCCACACTACAGGAAGGATGTGGATAAATTGGAAAGAGTACAAAGAAGGGTAACAAAAATGATTAGGGGTCTAGAGCACATGACTTATGAGGAGAGGCTGAGGGAGCTGGGATTGTTTAGTCTGCAGAAGAGAAGAATGAGGGGGGATTTGATAGCTGCTTTCAACTACCTGAAAGGGGGTTTCAAAGAGGATGGCTCTAGACTGTTCTCAATGGTAGCAGATGACAGAACGAGGAGTAATGGTCTCAAGTTGCAATGGGGGAGGTTTAGATTGGATATTAGGAAAAACTTTTTCACTAAGAGGGTGGTGAAACACTGGAATGCGTTACCTAGGGAGGTGGTAGAATCTCCTTCCTTAGAGGTTTTTAAGGTCAGGCTTGACAAAGCCCTGGCTGGGATGATTTAACTGGGACTTGGTCCTGCTTTGAGCAGGGGGTTGGACTAGATGACCTTCTGGGGTCCCTTCCAACCCTGATATTCTATGATTCTATGATTCATACATTTTGCCACATATAGGATCCTTCTCATCTCAAGAGCTCAGCCACATAGCCAGGCCAATATATAACTCAGATCTAACCCAAGGATCACGCTGCTGCCAATCCATTAGTAACTACAAACTAAAGGTTTAATAATAAAAGAAAAGAAGAAGAGATTTAAATGGCAAATGAAGTGTAAAAAATACAATTAGGAAGACCAAAAAAGAATATGAGGAACAGTTAGCCAAAGACTCAAAAACTAATTGTAATTTTTTTTTTAAGTACATCAGAAGCAGGGAGCCTGCTAAGCAGCCAGTGGGGCCACTGGACGATTGAGTTGCTAAAGGAGTGCTCAAAGATGATAAGGCCATTGCAGATAAATTAAATTAATTCTTTGCATCGATCTTCAGAGCTGAGGAAGTGAGGGAGATTCCCAAACCTGAGCCATTCTTTTTAGGTGACAGATCTGAGGAACTGTCCCAGATTGAGGTGTCATTAGAGGAAGTTTGGGAACAAATTTATACATTAAACAGCAATAGGTCACTAGGATCAGATGGGATTCACCTAAGAGTTCTGAAGGAACTCAAATGTGAAATTGCAGAACTACTAACTGATTGGAGGATAGCTAACATGATGTCAATTTTTAAAAAGGGCTCCATAGGTGATCTGGGCAATTACAGGCCTGTAAGCCTGACTTCAGTACAGGGCAAACTGGTTGAAACTATAATAAAGAATAATATTGTCAGACATCAACAAGCATGTGGACAAAGGGGATCCAGTGGTTATAGTGTACTTAGATTTTCAGAAAGCCTTTGACAAGGTACCTCACCAAAGGCTCTTAAGCAAAGTAAGCAGTCATGGGATAAGAGGAAGGTGCTCTCATGGATTGGTAACTGGTTAAAAGACAAGAAACAAAGGATAGGTATAAATGGTAAGTTTTCAGAATGGAGAGAGGTAAATAGTGGTGTCCAGAGGCCTGTTCTGGGACCAGTCCTATTCAACATATTCATAAATTATCTGGAAAAAGCGGTAAACAGTGAGGTGGCAAAATTTGCAGATGATACAAAATGATTAAAGATAGTTAAGAGCCAAGCATACTGCAAAGAGTAATTAAGAAAGTGATAGATAATAGGACAGAAAATATCATATTGCGTCTATATAAATCTATGGTACGACCACATCTTGAATACTGTGTGCAGATGTGGCCGCCCCATCACAAAAAAGATATATTGGAATTGGAAGAGGTTCAGAAAAGGGAAACAAAAATAATTAGGGGTAAAGAACGGCTTCCATATGAGGAGAGTAATAAGATTGTGACTTTTCAGCCTGGAAAAAAACTGCTAAGAGGAGATATGATGGAAGTCTATACAAACATGACTGGTGTAGAGAAAGTAGATAAGGAAGTGGTTTTTACTACTTCTAATAACACAAGAACTAGGGGTAACCAAATGAAATTAATAGAGAGCAGGTTTAAACCAAATAAAAGGAGGTATTTCTTCACAAAATGCAGTCAACTCCTTGCCAGAGGATGTTGTGAAGGTCAAGCCCATAACAGGGTTCAAAAAAGAACTAGAGCAATTCATGGAGGAGAGATCCATCAATGGCTATCAGCCAGGCTGGGCAGGAATGGTGTCCTTAGCCTCTGTTTGTCAGAATCCGGGAATGAGCGACAGGGGATAGATCACTTGATGATTCCCTGTTCTGTTCATTCCCTCTGGGGCACCTGGCACTGGCCATTGTCAGAAGACAGGATACTGGGCTAGATGGACCTTTGGTCTGACCCAGTATGGCCTTTGTTATGTTTTTATAGTTAATATATCAGATACATCCAAGTGATTTTTCAGTGTTTATAAGTTTCAGAGTAGCAGCCGTGTTAGTCTGTATTCGCAAAAAGAAAAGGAGTACTTGTGGCACCTTAGAGACTAACAAATTTATTAGAGCATAAGCTTTCGTGAGCTACAGCTCACTTCGGATCAGAGCAGTGATGGAATAAACTTAGCTTGCAAAAATTTCTCGGGAGTCATCCACACAGCTTGGGGGTCATCAGTCCTCCTGAGGTCTCTTCTATGAGAGCTTCCTTGATAAAAATCCAGACTAGATAAATTAAGCAGGAAATGAAGACAAGGTGGGGATGTCTCAAGGGTCATTTCGTATCCTCTGCTCTATGCATGGAATTTTACTGTCCCAAACGAAGCCCACAGCCCAGGTGGCTGGTAAATTACTGGCTCAAGAGAGAATCCAGGATCATGTGAGCATATCATATACTCTTACATGCTTTCTTACAGAGGTATATTTCTTCTATGGCCCATCGTGAGAGCTCAATTTTCTTGATGGGCAACCAACACAGCTATCTGGCCTTATCCGTTTGAGTAGTGTTACACAGGAACACAACACATTTAAGATACCACTACATTGTCAATAACCCTAACTGCAGACACACACAAAAAATGGTATTATTAATACTATCATTATATCCCAACCATGATATTCAAATAGCGTGGTACCACATATACATATTTTCAAAGGGTATAAATTTTAATTTTGTTGGAATAAAATAAAATAATAAAAAAAAGTAGTCATGTGTCACACAACATACAACACACG
The DNA here is from genome assembly GCF_009764565.3 of Dermochelys coriacea. Lineage (NCBI taxonomy): Eukaryota > Metazoa > Chordata > Testudines > Dermochelyidae > Dermochelys > Dermochelys coriacea. The sequence goes on from NC_050068.2 coordinate 1,848,466, forward strand.
ACATACAGGACAACTTACAATTAAAAACAAATGGTGCCAGAATTCTATTTATAACTGTACAAAATACAGCAAACAAAAATAAAAAAAATAAAAGCGTTAAACATTTAAACACATCATTACTTTATTTAAAACTTAATAAAACTGATACAAATCATATTAATATTTGCCAAATTTGTTGTATAAATTTAGTAACGAGGAGTTTTGCATTACTTTATATTCAACTTTATTTTAAAACTGTGCTACATGGAAATAAGAAAAGCCCATGTTCCAAATATTAGTTAGTGGTTAGGGTTAGAAGTAGGGTGTGCATTTCTGTTGCTTGGCAACCATATCTTAAGAAAGTTAGGAAGAATTCCAGCTGTGGCATTCCTGAAGGGTTAAAATAATTAATTTACTAGATTTATTTAAAGTAGAGTTTTTACCTTGTTTTCTCTTTGTTTCTTGTTTTGTTCTGTTTTCAATTGCTTTATCTTTTGGAGGAGTCTGTAAAAACTGTAACTTGTAACACAGAGAGGGAGTTGAAGCGAGGACAGGCAGGGAAAAGGCGGGGATGGGGAGGGGGAAAGAAGAGCAACCTAGGAAGGTAGTGAGATTAACTCTTAAGGTACAGACAACAACAGTAAGTTGAGCAAACTGAGAAAGATAAAGGAAAACATACCTCTATGTAAAAATATTTGAGAAAAAAGATTATATTTGTAGCTGGAGTGTGGTTCCATGGGTCAAAGCAGTTGGGAAGCCACATCCCCGGTTTTTATCTTGGCTTTGAAAGGAGAGTGGGGGTTGTTACTTGCTCTTGTAAAACCTGAATTTGTTCCACCAGTACCTGTTGCTGTTGTGTGCATGTCAAATGCATGGCGGGAGTGCCCTTTTTTCTGCAGTTAACTATTTTTGGGCAACTCCATGTGTTAATGCATCAGTTCTATGGGATAAACTAGATTTTTCACTTTGAAATTATTTTTTATTCACTCCCCTGACATTTAGTTGCAGTCCCTATCTTCTAGTGTGCTCTGTGAACTGTTCCATTGTTTCCTTCATTGGATTTCCCAATCCACTGAAAGTATTATTTGCTGTTTTTTCTCTCTCTGCTCTTACTTGTTCCGTTCTGACAGGCATCAGTCTAGGACCCGCTTTAGGTTTTACCAGAACCTGGCTTTTAACATACGATGGTGGTTGCATTGCAGTGGACCCCGTTCCATCTTTTAATTTTACTAGGGCCACCTTTTTCCACTTCTGTCCCCATTCTTCAGGCACAGGGTAGCTACCCAAAGCCTGCTGTTGATCACAAATATTTATAAAAGAGGATGTCACATGTATTTTTATAGATTCCTTACAGCTGTTTCCAATGTTTTATTCTATTCCTGTGCTTACTGTCTCTGGACTGCTTGCCACCCTGCAAGGGGAGGGGAAGCATTCCAGGGCTTTGTAGCGTCTTCTGATTTTAACTCTTTTTTTGTTTCTGTTACTGAAATTTTACTAACCAATCCTAACATATTGTAACATAATCTCTAACAATTATATCCCATTGCCTTAATTGGTTTACACCTAGCAAAATTAATTACAAAATCTGATGAAGTGAGCTGTAGCTCACGAAAGCTTATGCTCAAATAAATTTGTTAGTCTCTAAGGTGCCACAAGTCCTCCTTTTCTTTTTGCGAATACAGACTAACACGGCTGCTACTCTGAAACCTGTCACGATGCAGAAACAATTAAATATCCAGACAGAGACCATACAGATTACAATAGAAAAGTGGGGACCATAAAGATAAAACAATAAAGAAATGAAGGTTTCCCAAGCACTTCGATTGATAAGTGAGTTCTTGCCAGACAGAAAGCGATCAAACTAAGTTTTATTTAAGCGTTCTGGGACCTTTTCTTTTCCTTAAGGTGTTAGGTTGGATTGCTTTCTGAACAGCCTGGTATTACCTAGTTTTAATGTAACTTGTTTGGAACGTGTGGATGTGCCTGCACGTTTCCCAGCTTATGGCTGCCCCTGCTGCTTAGCCAAAGAACAAAGCCTCGGACTATCATAGTGAGAGAAGGCCTGTAGCGAGGCAACGACGCCCCGGCACAGCACCTCCTGCTAGTCGTCCTGGGAATTAGCTCTTTTCCAGAGTACAGCGCGCCCTCTGCCGGCCAGCGTCTTGCCTGCTGCTGGCCCCTTGCCCCTCCCGGACCCCGGTGCCCTTTATGTTGGGGTTCTGCCCCAGCAGTACCTCCACACTCTGTGTCTCCCCTCCCAGGGGAACCCCCAACCCTCTCAACCCACCTTGCCCCAGTGGCTACTGCCAGTCACCATCTAGCCCCCGCTCACTGGGGAAGACTGCCGTCTGTAATGGCCACTCCTCATTGGCAAGGGGTAGGACCAGCTGCTGCTGCCGCCACCGCTGCCGCCTATTTCCAGGCTGCCCCTCTGCAGCCCCAGTACCTTTCTTGGCCTTTATCCAGGCCTGCAGCCTGGGGGTTTCCCAGGCTGGGGATCCCCAGCTCCCATTCTCCAGGTCAGATACCTCACTCCCGGACAGCCAGCCCTTCCCACTCTGGGGCTAGAGTGAGACTCCTCCAGCTCCTGGCCCCTCTTATAAGGGCCAACAAGGCCCTGTTTGAGCTGGCCACAGCTGTGGTCAGCTACTCAGGCGCTTTCGCTCCTTTTCCCAGCCACAGCCCTCTCCAGGGCTGCTATTACTATTGGCTCCACAGGGCAGCCCTCTCCCAGGGCTGTTTTAACCTAAATATCTATATTCTAACATAGAAAACTTGATTATGGAATGCGGGAACTCTGAAAAAGGATTTAGGGGTCACTGTGGACAACCATGAGGTTCCAGTGTAATGCTCTGGCCAAAAGGGCTGATGCGATCCTTGGCTGCATAAACAGGGGAGTGGTAGCCATAAAAAATTATTCAAGGCAGGACAAAATTCCGGATAGCAAGAATGTTTTAAAGAGCTTCATGTATTTATTTTATCAAATAGATGTTAAGTGGAAATTTTCATGGGGAGAAAACTGTGACAACGGTGCCTGTGGGAGCCAGCTGAGGCCACTCAATTAGAGTGAACTGCAAACAGAATGGGGTGGACAAACCCCAAACAGTAGTGGATAATCCAATACTTAGATTTACCCAATCAGCACAAAACAGCTTCTGTATTACCTCACTGGTTACTCAGAAGTCCAAACAACACAGTTCCCTTAAAATGATCCAGCCTCAAGCCTCCATCCAGACACACATGTCAAACATGATAAATTTTGATAGCAGCCTTCAACTACCAAAAGCGGGGTTCCAAAGAGGATGGAGCTTGGCTGTCCTCAGTGGTGGCAGACAAGAGAACAAGGAGCAATGGTCTCAAGTTGCAGTGGGGGAGGTCTAGGTTGGATATTAAGAAACACTATTTCACTAGGAGGGTGGTGAAGACCTGGAATGGGTTCCCCAGGGAGGTGGTGGAATCTCCATCCTTAGAGGTTTTTAAGGCCCGGCTTGACAAAGCCTTGGCTGGGATGATTTAGTTGGTGTTGGTTATAGTCCAATGTCCATTTTCAGGGTGACTCCAGCCAAAGACTGGAGGTCTCAAATCTTATGGCTTAGGGTTTCCCCCTCTTGAAACCCTAAGCAGATCTGAGATGAATAAGGATCATATCTCAGGGTCTTTATACATTTCCAGCAGCTTCTTGGCCTGAGAGAACAATAGGCTTAACTTTGTCTCCCAAACATCATGACAATGATCATAGGGTAATTTATCCATTAAACAGTTCATATACAGGTTACCAAAACCTTCAAAGAGACATATAGACAACAACACTATTTCACTCAAGTGTTATCATAAATGTTAATATTCCTTTGTTGCTCTTTGAATCAAAGCTATAGTAACAGACAGGAGTTGTTCACTTGTATCACAAGACCTGAGCAAACATTTATTCTTCTATTTCTAACAATGCAGGCTGTATTTCAGAGATCTATTCTAACCCAATGCAATACCCCAAATACCATTTACATATCTTCCTAAGAAGTCTTTGAAGTTCGGCCATGGGTCATGTCAGTCTATGAGTTAGTTAACTTTTTCTGGCCCTATTTTATATTACACCCATATAACATCACAAAAACCATGTGTAATAAAAGGTTCTGTAATCTAGCAGAGAGAGGCAGAGCAAGACCCAATGGCTGAAAGCTGAAGCCAGACAAATTCCAGCTGGAAATAAGGGCCAAATGTGTAGCACTGAGGGTGATTAAGCATTGGAACAAACTGCAAAGGGAAGTGGTGGATTCTCCAACACCCCATGTCTACAGAATTTGACTGGAGGCTTTTCTGGAAGATCTGCTTGAGGGTTTGTCTACACTTAAAATGCTACAGAGGTGCTGCCATAGCACTTCAATGGAGACAATACTTACACATAAAGTAGTGGTTCTTCAGTCAACATAGGTGAATACAACTCCAAGAGTGAATTGATGGAAAAATTCTTCACTCTACCTCGTGCTTTCTATACAATAACTAGGTTGATATAGCTACATCTCTCAGGGGTATGGATTTTTTTGCTTTCGCAAAAAAAAGCAAATGCAATGTTAGGCTGCTTTAACAGAGTCACAGCGTTCAAGTCACTGTAGTTGATAGTACCACTGTACTCAGTGCTGGTTAGGCCTCAGTTGGAATATCCAATTTTGATCACCACTGTATATTAAGTCCAGTTTTGGGGCCCCCACTACAGAAGGAATGTGCACAAATTGGAGACAATCCAGCAGAGGGCAACAAAATGATTAGGGGGCTGGGGCACATGACTTACGAGGAGAGGCTGAGGGAACTGGGGCCATTTAGTCTGCAGAAGAGAAGAGTGGGGCGGGGGGGGGGCACGGGATTTGAAAGCGGCCTTCAACTACCCGAAGGGGAATGTAGCAGTGTGGTGACCCACTCCGGAAGAGGAGGGGTGAAAGCAGCCTTAGAGAGGATGCACAAAGCCCCGCCAATGGGGAAAGATCTTCATTAAGTGCCAATCAGGAAAAGGCTTGCTGGAACAGTCCAGGTATAAATTGCTGCTCAGCATAGCAGGGCTTGAGGGAGAAGGACTGGCTCCCTGTAAAGGGAAGCACCACGGACACAGCTGTGTTCGGAAGGGGAGCAGAAGGGAACTCCGGCCTGACTGGCTGCCAGACTGGGGCCCCTGACACCAAGGGCCTGAAAGGTGCTGGGGCTATCGGGAAGTTGCCCAAGGAAACAGACAGAGGGGTTTGCAGGTTATTCAGCATGTAGCTGCCACCCAGAGGGTCCTGGGGTCAGAACCCAGAGTAGTGGGCAGGCCTGGGTCTCTCCCTCTTTCCTTTGCACCACACTTGTCATTGAGGAGCATGGCTGATCCAGACTGAAGTTTGCCCCTGAGTTGATTTTGGGCTGCAGTGGTACACTGAGGTAAGTACAAGATTGAGGACTCTCAGTCCTGCAGAAGAGGGGAGAACAGATTTGAGGGCACAGTCAAGAGGGCCATGACCTGAAGAGGAAAATGTGGTCCAGGAGCAACACAGATCCAGAAAAGGTGCTGTAAAGGACTGTGGAAGACTTTGTTAGGGCCTAGCCAGGGAACTTCCACTTTCTCGAGCCGAGAGGTTACTGTGGGACATAGATAGTTGCTTCGTTATTGTGGGATAGAGAGAGTTCTTGAAGGACACAGCTGCTTTGCATGGCCCTTCACCAGGTAGTAGTAAGCTCCCCTTTAAGAAGCACCTAATTTTATATTCATGAGCTCTTTTTGTGTAGTGCTTATTAATGCTGACTGTCTGCCCCTCCGTCGGACTCCGTCCCAGGCAGAGCTCCAGTGTGCTGGGTTCGCCGCCTCCGTGACTGCAACGCTTGGAGTCCCCGTTGTGGGTGGGTCACTAACCTTCAGTAAAGCCAATAACTCACAGCTGTGTGTAAGCCTCGTTTTTCTCAGAGTACTCCTGCCGGACCTGTGGTGCTTCGAGCACCGTGGTCCAGAACATTTGGCGCAGCGAGCAGGGTGCTCTGAGAAGCGATGCCACTTTGGCCGAAGATAGGGGAAGTGGGGAAGCCATCGCTGTCCCTACAGTGCATACCAGGATGGCCCTCAACGGAGCGCTGGGGGCCAGTAGCGCGGGTTATGGCCGGGTGGGCTGCCCTGGCGGACTGGCCGGAGTTCCAACAGGCTGTGGGGGTTACGTCCGTGCAGCTGGTTGAGGGATTACACTGGTTACGAGTGAACCGGCGCTCTGGGACGGAGAGGCGGGCGATCAGGGAGCTAGAGTGGCTCCTGCTGAGCGCCGTCCGGGCCCAGGATGAGGAGGCACTGGAAGGGAAGACTCAGGAATGCACGGTGCAGGGGGAGGCCCATGACATGGCTGAAGACGTTGTCACCTCCTAGGTGGAGCGTGCCCAGGAGCTGACATGACGCTGTGAAGTGTTGGTTGCCTGGGTAGCAAATAAAAGGCGCCTCAGGCATGGGCGGCAGCTGGTCACCATTGCCCAGGTGTGTGCGGTAACCACTGCCCCCTCCTGGGACCCCGAGACTTGGGATGGGAATATTTGGGACTCCTTATCCTCGGACGAGGGGGAGGAGGAATCCCCTGCCGTGGCTCTGGCATGCCTGGTCCAGGAGTTGCGGGTGCAAGGAGGTGCCCTACAACCAGAAGTTGTCCACACGTTTAAAATGAGTGAGTTGCAGGACATTGTAAAGACGTTCCGACAGGAGCCCGGGGAGAGCGTCCTGCGGTGGCTCGTGAGGGCCTGGGACAATGCAGGTAACACGGTTTTGTTGCTTTCTTATGAATTTCAACAGTTGGGGGTCCTATCGCAAGACTCTCAGGTACGTGCACAATTGGCAAACTCGCCACGGCCACAGGCCGGGGGGCAAGACATCGAAAGCCCCTCGTACCGCTGTCTGGCAGCTGCAGTGGGGGCGGCCTACCCCTCGGTGCGGGAATTGGAGGCACAGGCACGCCCCTGGAAGACCATTCTAGAAGGGGTGCAAGCCCTCCATCAATTGGGAATGGCCTGGGCTGTCTCCACGGGTGGGGAGATGGGGCTGGACGATGTATCGGTGACAAAATCAATTAAAGCCACAGTGTTACGCCTGGCCCCTGGTGAGTTAAAACCTTCCCTCCTCGCCATCGTCATGGCAGAGAATGGGTGCATGGGAGACTTAGCAGCCACCCTTATGCAATTGGAAGCCGCCTTGGTGGGTGCTAGGCCAAGAGCCATACGGGCTGCCAAGGGACAGCAAGGTGGGGGATAGGAGAAAGGGGAGTTGCGCGTGCCCTGGAAGACCTTGTGGCTAGATCTCTTGCATGCTGGTGTCCCTCGCGAGGAAATCAATGGAAAGCCGACGACTGACTTATACAAGTGGTGGATGCAGCTGCCCCCTACCAAACGTAGTGCCGGAGGAAAAGGGGAGAAGAGTGTGGAGCGAACCAAGCCAGCGGAGCCCTCTGCTCCACCAGCTGAGTGGAAACTGCCGCGCCCATACTGACGGTGTGGCAGGTCCTCCGTTCCGTGTGTCGCGGCAGCCACACACGGGAGGGAGGCAGGGGACCAATGCCCTTATGTAACCCTAGCGATTCGTTGGCCAAGAGGAGGAGTCCAACACATGTTGGCATTGATAGATACGGGCACTGAGGTCACCATCTTGCACTCCGCACAGACCCAGGGCCAAGCCACTGTCGTTAAAGGCCTCGGAGGAGCGGAGACCCCGGCATATGAGGTTACTGTCACTCTGTCCCTGGGGAAGGCTCCCCCATTCCGGGCCACTGTTTTGGTGGCCGCTATTGGAGAATACATACTGGGCATTGCCATCCTGCGGGGTCACTCTGTGGATACCCAGTACAGCCTCTTCACGTTTGGACATCCCTGTTATGTAAGTGTGCCTCGGGTATGGGACGTACAGGCATTGATAATCCTACAGGGCTCCCCTCGTTGGGAGCCCGTGGTGTTGCCTCTCCCAACTGCTGTAGTATCTAAACGACAGTATCGCCTCCCTGGAGGGGAGGAGGAGATCACCCAGACAATCAGCGCACTGTTAGAGGCCAAGATTATTTGGCCCACCTTAAGCCCGTATAATAGCCCCCTTTGGCCAGTGCGGAAATGGGATGGGACTTGGCGTATGACGGTAGACTATCGCGAGTTGTACAGGGTCACCCCTTCGCTGACGGCGGTCGTGCCGGATATGGTGACCCTGATCGAGCACATCGCGGCAGCTGCCTTGCCCTGGCACATCGTAATTGACCTCACAAATGCCTTCTTTTCTATAGCCATCACCCCTGAGAGTCAGGAGAAGTTTGCCTTTTCGTGGCAGGCCCACCAATATACTTTCTGTGTTCTGCCACACGGCTGGAAGCACTCCCCAACTATTTGCCACCAGTTGATGAGTTCTGACCTTGCCCGAATATGGCTGCCAGGACGTGGCCCGTTGTTACCATTACATTGACGACATGATGGTATCCGGCCCCTCACGTAAACTGGTGGCGGATGCGTTACATACAGTCGTTACTGGCTTGGAGGTGCTCAGATGGAATCTGAACCCACAGAAAATACAGGGCCCCACTCAGACGCTAGTCTATCTAGGTATTATGTGGGTGGGACCAGATCGGCAAATTCCTCAGAAGGTTCAACAAACGGTGCAGGGTTATCCCACACCCTGGACGAAGAAAGGGTTGCATGCTTTCCTTGGTCTACTTGGGTTCTGGCGTGCCTTCATTCCTCATCTAGCCTTCCTTATGTGGTCTTTGCAGGCCTTAGTACAAAAGGCGGCACCCTGGCAATGGCAGTGGAGCCATCAAACTGCCTTTGACCTGTGTAAAGAGGCCCTGCTCACTCATGCTCGGCTCCACGCTCCACAGCCTGGGGTCCCCTTCGAGCTCGAGGTCACCACGGTGGCGGACGTGGCCTCTTGGGGATTATGGCAGCAGGTAGGGGCCCAGCAAAAGGAACTGATCGGGTTTTGGTCCCGTACATTGAAGGGGGCTGAACCTGGATACACCCCCCTGGAAAAGTAGATCCTGGCACTGGTCTGGGCATTGCAGGATACTAAGTGCATAAAGGGCCCCACCCTGGTCATTGTGCGCACGCCCATTCCCCTGGGGCACTGGGTATGGGCAGAATCGGCCCAAATGCAGACAGGGGTTGCACAGATCGCAACCCACTTTAAGTGGAAGCACTACCTGCAACAGCGCATGCTGCTGGGCTGGCCCTCCCTTTCTAACCCACATGCCCTGTTCGAGCATGTGCCCTCCCTCATGGAGGAGCTGCCCCAGTGGAAGACCCCGTGCCCGTCTCTCCAATAGAGGAGGCCCCCTCAATGGACCAACTGTCCACCGAGGAGCAGGAACATGCATGGTTCACGGACGGGTCAGCCTCCTATACAGCGCAGGGAGCCAGGCAATGGCGGGCCATAGCCTATGCCACCTATGCAGATGCCGTGGCAATGGCTTGGGGAACGGCCGGCTCCAGCCAGTGGGCTGAATTGCGGGCCACCACCCTAGCAATTGAGGGCACCCCACCATGGGTTTACCTTTATACAGACAGCTGGGTATTATACAAGGGCCTCTGGACCTGGATATCTGCGTGGGAGGTGAAGGGTTGGGAAATTGCAGGCCAACCCCTGTTGGGAGCGGTGCTCTGGCAGCAGCTCCGCGCTATGCCCGACGGGCCCCTCTGGCCATGCGACATGGAGACGCCCACACAAAGGCTAAAACCTCCGAGGCCCACTGGAGTGCGGCAGCCAATGCCATGGCGCGGGGGGAGGTCCTGCAGCTGGCAGAACAGTACCATGTGGAAGGAGGCCACCAAGGAGCCCGAGCAACACAAATCACGGCCCTCTGCCAAGCCGCCTCCCTGCCCTTAGTGGCCTGTCAGACGGTTCGTGCCAGTTGTCCCGTTTGCTCCCTCTTGGCACCCATTGCCCTCCCGGGACCAACTGGCAGAATTGCTCAGGCTGCAAGTCACTGTCAGGATTGGCAAGTGGACTATATTGGCCCCTTGCCTCAAGAGCGGCGCTGGCAGTATGCCTTTACGGCTGTGGATACATATACTGGCCTGCTGTTTGTATATCCCAGCGCCACCGCGGCCGCAGCTACTACATTGGCTTCACTACAGCAACTGTGCTTCCGTTATGGAACTCCACACACTTTACAGAGCGACCAGGAAACCCACTTTATGGCCCAGGACGTACGGACCTGGGCCGCAGACGTGGCAATGGACCGGCACTACCAACTTCAGTATACGCCTACAGCGAGCGGCCTTATTGAGCGCCTGAACGGGCTCTTGAAGGATCAGATCCATTGCCTCACCCCCACCCATATGCTCCGTGAGTGGTTTGGGGTGCTGGAGCAGGCTGTCTGGCTAATCAACAATCGTTGGGTGGCCAGATGCCCTTCCAGCGTCTGGTCTTTCCCCCTTCCGTACATGCCCATCTACAGGTGAGTCTCATACAGGCGCCGGGTGTGATCGACCCCGCGCAAGGCGTAATTACCTTTTATGCACTACACCCTTATGCCCTGCAGCCCGGACAGGAGGTGAACCCCTGGTCCGCCCAGTTGCAGCTCCAATGTAAGCCACCATGCTTATTTTTCATCACACCATTGATTTCAGGCTTACGATTTTATCCCACGTATTGGTTAAGATAGAGCCACTGCAATGGGAGCAAGGGGGGGCCCTGTGTAACCTATTTTCTTTACCTCCCGCAGGCCTAGAAACCAGCACCCCAAGCAAGACCGAGTGACACGTATTGGCTAACATGTGGTGGATGGTACCGCAAGCGGGAATCGCAAGCTGCCGTAGTCCTTACCACCAGGGAAGATAGGCATACATACTCCTGGAGGGGGAAGACTATCCTCGCATGGTCTCACTCTCCTGCTTGTCGCGGCACTCCTTATGAGCCTCACCGCTGAAGGAGCTGCCACCTTCTCCGTGAATGCCTGGTTGGTGTTAGCCCAAAGTGCTGTTAATGCAACATCATTTTGCTTACCGCGTACGTATGCTGTGGGTGCCGTGATGGAAACCTGTTTCATCGGTGTCTGCACCGACCTGACCCTCGTCCAGCACTATTCCTTACTGAAGACAATTGATAAGACTATTACATATATGGACTTGTATGCTTTGGGTCCCGCCCAATATAATCTAGACATGTCTATGTATTCATTTCATCTGGCCAATGTAACTGTTGCCTTCTTTTGTATGTTCTTTGTAAATGCCAGGCATGTTGGGGCAAATCACACCAATGTGGAGTTAATCTGTAATGAAAGCACTGAGGTTTCATTTGCATACGAGCATATGAAATTGCCCACAGGATGGTTTCTCTTATGTGGCAGGACCGCTTATTCTTTCATTCCAGCCAATAGTTCAGGGGGTCCCTGCGCCCTTGGCCGTGTTGCCCCCCTCATTTTTCCTCATCCTTCACAAGTCTCTGTCCTCCAGCAGAGAGACATCATCCCTCTTGACTCCACCTGTAAAGCCAACGTGACATTATTTTCCGAGGTCGAAGCTGCAGCTCTTGCTTTTTCATTGATTGGCATTCCTGGGTTGGTGGTGCATAATTATCATAAAAAAGAAAAGGAGTACTTGTGGCACCTTAGACTAACAAATTTATTTGAGCATAAGCTTTCGTGAGCTACAGCTCACTTCATCCAATTTGTTAGTCTCTAAGGGGCCACAAAAACTCCTTTTCTTTTTTGTGAATACAGACTAACACGGCTGCTACTCTGAAACCCATAATTATCATGCGGTGGAACACCTTGCGTGTGCTGTCGCGAGAGCTATCAACCTGACCTCTACAGTCCTCGCACTCCTTTCACACGAGTTGGGCGAGGTACGCCAGTGAATGCTGCAAATAGGCTAGGTATTGATTATTTGTTACTCCGAAACGGCCATCCGTGCCAGGAGTTTGCTGGTATGTGCTGCTTTAATGCGACAGACGCCGGGCCCTCCATTGAGGCCAATTTACAATGACTTCATCAGTTGGTGGTAGGGGTCCTCCAACAGCAAGGGGACACCTGGCTTTGGCCCTGGCTCTTCACGTTACGGGGTTGGGCTGCCCATCTTGTTCAAGGCCTACTTATGGCCTTATTTGCCTTATATTTTTGCTGCCTTTGCTGTCGTGGCCTAGCCTCCCAGAGTTGTGTGCAGTTTTTCCTCCGCACTGCATCCTCATGGTCCTTAGTGGCGCTCGAGAAAGTGAGGGGAGGAGTGTAAGGGACTGCGGAAGACTTTGTGACGGCCTAGCCAGGGAACTTCCGCTTTCTTGAGCCGAGAGGTTACTGTGGGACATAGATATTTTTTGAAGGACACAGCTGCTTTGTTATTGTAGGAGATAGTTCTTGAAGGACACAGCTGCTTTGCATGGCCCTTCGCCAGGTAGTAGAAAGCCCCCCTTTAAAAAGCACCTAACTTTATATTCATGAGCTGTTTTTGTGTAATGCTTATTAATGCTGACTGTCTGCCCCTCCGTCAGACTCCATCCCAGGCAGAGCTCCGGTGTGCTGAGTTCCCCGCCTCCGTGACTGCAACGCTTGGAGTCCCCGTTGCGGGTGGGTCAATAACCTTCAATAAAGCCAATAACTCACAGCTGTGTATAAGCCTCGTTTTTCTCAGAGTACTCCTGCCGGACTTGTGGGGCTTCGAGCACCTTGGCCCAGAACAGGTGCAGACAGCAAGGTGACAGCAGGCGAGACACCACCCAAAGAGGATGCGTGGGGACTGGCCTGAGCTAATTTCCAGAGTGATCAGCAGGAGGGGCCGTGGTGGTCAGTCTGAACTCTATTACAGGGGGTTCCAAAGAGGATGGAGCTTGGCTATCCTCAGTGGTGGCAGACAAGAGAACAAGGAGCAATGGTCTCAAGTTGCAGTGGGGGAGGTCTAGGTTGGATATTAGGAAAGACTATTTCACTAGGAGGGTGGTGAAGCCCTGGAATGGGTTCCCTAGGGAGGTGGTGGAATCTCCATCCTTAGAGGTCAGCTCCCAGACTACTGCACTGGGCAGCACAGCATGGGGAGGAGGTGACCAGCCCTCTGTGGAGAAAGAAGTGGTTCGGGACTATTTAGAAAAGCTGGAGAAGCACAAGCCCGATGCGCTGCATCCAAGAGTGCTCTAGGAGTTGGTGGATGTGATTGCAGAGCCATTGGCCATTACCTTTGAAAACTCATGGCGATTGGGTGAGGTCCCAGATGACTGGAAAAAGGCGAATGTAGTGCCCATCTTTAAAAAAGGGAAGAAGGAGGATCCTGGGAACTACAGGCCAGTCAGCCTCACCTCAGTCCCTGGAAAAATCATGGAGCAAAAATCTGGTCATGGTCCATGATCTGGATGAAAGCTAGAGGCATGTAGGTAGGAATAGCGGTCAGTAGGTTTCCAATATAGGGTGATGTTTATGTGACCATCGCTTATTAGCACCGTAGTGTCCAGGAAGTGGATCTCTTGTGTGAACTGGTCCAGGCTGAGGTTGATGGTGGGATGGAAATTGTTGAAATCCTGGTGGAATTCCTCAAGGGCTTCTTTTCCATGGGTCCAGATGATGAAGATGTCATCAATGTAGCACAAGTAGAGTAGGGGCATTAGGGGACGAGAGCTGAGGAAGCGTTGTTCTAAGTCAGCCATGAAAACGTTGGCATACAGTGGGGCCATGCGGGTACCCATCGCAGTGCTGCTGATTTGAAGGTATACATTGTCACCAAATGTGAAATAGTTATGGGTCAGGACAAAGTCACAAAGTTCAGCCACCAGGTTAGCCATGACAGTATCGGGGATACTGTTCCTGACGGCTTGTAGTCCATCTTTGTGTGGAATGTTGGTGTAGAGGCTTCTACATCCATAGTGGCCAGGATGGTGTTTTTAGGAAGATCACCAATGGATTGTAGTTTCCTCAGGAAGTCAGTGGTGTCTCGAAGATAGCTGGAAGTGCTGGTAGCATAGGGCCTGAGGAGGGAGTCTACATAGCCAGACAATCCTGCTGTCAGGGTGCCAATGCCTGAGATGATGGGGCGTCCAGGATTTCCATGTTTATGGATCTTGGGTAGCAGATAGAATACCCCAGGTCGGGGTTCTAGGGGTGTGTCTGTGCGGATTTGTTCTTGTGCTTTTTCAGGGAGTTTCTTGAGCAAATGCTGTAGTTTCTTTTGGTAACTCTCAGTGGGATCAGAGGGTAATGGCTTGTAGAAAGTGGTGTTGGAGAGCTGCCTAGTAGCCTCTTGTCCATACTCCGACCTAATCATGATGACGACAGCACCTCCTTTGTCAGCCTTTTTGATTATGATGTCAGAGTTGTTCCTGGGGCTGTGGATGGCACTGTGTTCTGCATGGCTGAGGTTATGGGGCAAGCGATGCTGCTTTAACACAATTTCAGCTCGTGCACGTCAGCGGAAGCAGTCTATGTAGAAGTCCAGGCTGCTGTTTCGACCTTCAGGAGGAGTCCACCCAGAATCCTTCTTTTTGTAGTGTTGGCAGGAAGGTCTCTGTGGGTTAATATGTTGGTCAGAGGTGTGTTGGAAATATTCCTTGAGTCGGAGACGTCGAAAATAGGATTCCAGGTCACCACAGAACTGTATCATGTTCGTGGGGGTGGAGGGGCAAAATGAGAGGCCCCGAGATAGGACAGATTCTTCTGCTGGGCTAAGAGTATAGTTGGATAGATTAACAATATTGCTGGGTGGGTTACAGGAACCACTGTTGTGGCCCCTTGTGGCATGTAGTAGTTTAGATAGCTTAGTGTCCTTTTTCTTTTGTAGAGAAGCAAAGTGTGTGTTGTAAATGGCTTGTCTAGTTTTTGTAACATCGGCCACACTATCAGAGGCTCGTTCACCTGTGCATCTACCAATGTGATATATGCCATCGTGTGCCAGCAATGCCCCTCTGCCATGTACATTGGCCAAACTGGACAGTCTCTACGTAAAAGAATGAATGGACACAAATCAGACGTCAAGAATTATAACATTCAAAAACCAGTTGGAGAACACTTCAATCTCTCCGGTCACTCGATTACAGACCTAAGAGTGGCTATACTTCAACAAAAAAGCTTCAAAAACAGACTCCAACGAGAGACTGCTGAATTGGAATTAATTTGCAAACTGGATACAATTAACTTAGGCTTGAATAGAGACTGGGAATGGATGAGTCATTACACAAAGTAAAACTATTTCCCCATGGTATTTCCCCCACCCCACCCCACCCCCCACTGTTCCTCTGATATTCTTGTTAACTGCTGGAATTAGCCTACCTTGCTTGTCACCATGAAAGGTTTTCCTCCTTCCCCCCCCCCCCGCTGCTGGTGATGGCTTATCTTAAGTGATCACTCTCCTTACAGTGTGTATGATAAACCCATTGTTTCATGTTCTCTGTGTGTGTGTATATAAATCTCTCCTCAGTTTTTTCCACCAAATGCATCCATTGAAGTGAGCTGTAGCTCACGAAAGCTTATGCTCTAATAAATTTGTTAGTCTCTAAGGTGCCACAAGTACTCCTTTTCTTTTGATACTGTTTCCCACAGTATTCTGGCCAGCAAGTTAAAGAAGTATGGGCTGGATAAATGGACTATAATGTGGCTAGAAAGCTGGCTAGATTGTCAGGCTCAACGGGTAGTGATCAATGGCTCCATGTCTAGTTGGCAGCCGGTATCAAGTGCAGTGCCCCAAGGATCAGTCCTGGGGCTGGTTTTGTTCAATATCTTCATAAATGATCTGGAGGATGGTGTGGATTGCACCCTCAGCAAGTTTGCAGATGACACTAAACTGGGAGGAGAGGTAGATATGCTGGAGGATAGGGATAGGATACAGAGGGCCCTAGACAAATTAGAGGATTGGGCCAAAAGAAATCCGATGAGGTTCAACAAGGACAAGTGTAGAGTCCTGCACTTAGGACGGAAAAATCCCATGCACAGCTACAGACTAGGGACCAAATGGCTTGGTGGCAGTTCTGCAGAAAAGGACCTAGGGGTTACAGTGGACGGGAAGCTGGATATGAGTCAACAGTGTGCCCTGGTTGCCAACAAAGCCAATGGCATTTTGGACTGTATAAGTAGTGGCATTGCCAGCAGATCGAGGGATGTGATCGTTCCACTCTATTTGACATTGGTGAGGCCTCATCTGGAGTACTGTGTCCAGTTTTGGGCCCCACACTACAAGAAGGATGTGGAAAAATTGGAAAGCGTCCAGCGGAGGGCAACAAAAATGATGAAGGGACTGGAACACATGACTTATGAGGAGAGGCTGAGGGAACTGGGATTGTTTAGTCTGCGGAAGAGAAGAATGAGGGGGGATTTGATAGCTGCTTTCAATTACCTGAAAGGGGGTTCGAAAGAGGATGGATCTAGACTGTTCTCAGTGGTAGCAGATGACTGAACAAGGAGTAATGTTCTCAAGTTGCAGTGCGGGAGGTTTAGGTTGTATATGAGGAAAAAGCTTTTTCACTAGGAGGGTGGTGAAACACCGGAATGCGTTACCTAGGGAGGTGGTGGAATCTCCTTCCTTTAGAAGTTTAAGGTCAGGCTTGACAAAACACTGGCTGGGATGATTTAGTTGGGGATTGGTCCTGCTTTGAGCCAGGGGTTGGACTAGATGACCTCCTGAGGTCCCTTCCAACCCTGATATTCTATGATTCTCCATCCCATTCCTTATGTATCCAAAGATTGTGGGTTTTTTGCCACCTTTGCAAATGAGGTATTTTCATGGAATTGCTCTAAATGACAATGTAATCTTTTCCTAGAGGTCTATTTTAGTTGGGATGTTTACCCCGGCATATGTCTTGGCAAAGGTTTGCTTTTTTAACTAAACTCAAATTTTGATCCAGCAGGTGAATGTGGAACTGTCTTCAGCATGCACTTTCTAGCCTGGCTTTCATTGCATTTAGGAACAATAATGGATAACCAGTAGCCACAATATTTTTTTCTTGCTGGTGCCTATTAATGTTTCCCAAATCATGACACATTACTGACACATGGAGCAACATAAAATTTGGAATTTGCATTAGTAGGGTCAGTTGTTCATAATTCATTTCTCTAAATAATGAAAATTTCATTTTTCAGTGTGGGAAGAGCAACCAATCTGCTTCATCCATGAGAACAGCCTCCAGTAGTACACATAGTGTCCCATATTAACATTAAGAAAAGGAGTATTTATGGCACCTTAGAGACTAACAAATTTATTTGAGCATAAGCTTTCATGAGCTACAGCTTACTTCATCGGATGCATTTAGTCAAAAATGCAGTGGGGAGATTTATATACATAGACATCATGAAACAATGGGTGTTACCATACACACTGTAACGAGACTGATCACTTAAGGTGAGCTATTACCAGCAGGAGAGTGGGGGAGGGGGGAACCTTTCGTAATGATAATCAAGGTGGGCCATTTCCAGCAGTTGACAAGAACGTCTGAGGAACAGTGGGGGGTGGGGTGGGGGGGAGAAATACCATGGGGAAATTGTTTTACTTTGTGTAATGACCCACCACTCCCAGTCTTTATTCAAGCCTAAGTTAATTGTATCCAGTTTGCAAATTAATTCCAATTCAGCAGTCTCTGGTTGGAGTCTGTTTTTGAAGTTTTTTTGTTAAAGAATTGCCACTTTTAGGTCTGTAATTGAGTGACCAAAGAGATTGAAGTGTTCTCTAGGAAAGGTGGTGTAGTGCTTGGGGGGATTTTTTTTTGGGGGGGAGACGTTTCCAAGTGGTCACTTCTCCTGTTCTTTGTGATCCATGAACAGCAAAACCTTCCTGTGTCTCTTGTCTGCGCCAGGGCATTCAACTCCAGTGAATCCTTCTCTCCTGCAATGGCAATGGTCAGACAGAGGGGACGTGGCCAGCTGCCTCCCTGACAGGGAGATAATGCCTCTGCTCTTTCTTTATGATGCTGCTGTTAGTCCATGAAACATCAAGGATGGAATGCAAGGCTGAGTTCATGTACCAACCCCCTGAAAAGTTTCCATGTCCCAGAGAAATCCTGACCCCTGCTATTGGAATGATGTGCTGGAGATTTGAATAGGAAAGGGACTGTCTGATTGTTACTGATGATATTTACTGATGAGAATTATTGATTTCTGATCCCTTAGTGACAGACCTATGTGCCTGCAGAAAATGCTCATGTCTCCCCTCAGTCACCTTTCTCCAGATCTATCTGTCTATTGTCCAGCCAGCCAGCCATCCTGGGCATTTACAGGGCATAGTGATCTACTCATTATCCCTAGTCTTCTTCCCAATCAATTATAATTTTAAAATATAATCAAATAAACGAGCAGCCAGTTCCTCTCTCACTCAGCACAGAGCCAGAATGGTCTCATCTCCCTTTGGGAAGGTCCCTTAATTACTGTTTACTCATAAACGTGGATAAAGAGCACAGAAGCACAGAAATGGAAATAGAGACAATGGCTAGAGTGTCTCCAATCTCCAGCCTGCTTACATCCAGATGCCACTTCTCCCCTAGAGGCTGAGTTCAGCCCAGTGGGATTGCAAAGAGTTATATTATATACAATTCATACCACAGTGTTGGCTCTCGGCATGGGATGCTGCTGCAGATGCTGGCATGAGAGATATGTGGGCCACGACTACATTATAAGGATCCCAGGGAAGATGCTTCTGTCTCAGAAATCACAGGTACCCATCCCTTGCTGAGGAGCTCACCTACTCAACAAACCTAGTGCAACATGGGAGTGAGGGATAGAGAGTAAGTCTATTGTCCTTTCTGCACTGTACAGCCATTAAATATCCCAGGGCCCTGGTCATGGGGAATGTGTTTCCTCCACCTTTTTGTAAACCCCCACTTCTCCCAGGTGATTGCTCCGAGCCCTGAAGTGGCTGTATATCAGTGGCACAGGGGATCTTTCAGGAAGAAAGGTGTTAGAAGATGTACAATGCAAGGCCAAATTCTTAGGCCATGGCCCATACTTTGCTCAGGTTCTGCTTAGGCAAAATTGCCCTTGGAGTAAGAGTTGCATAAAGACTCAGGAGCCAGGTGTGTGTTAGTGCACAGAGACTGTAATTTCCTCCTCTGCCATTTCAGGGCTCTGGTTGTTTACATAAGAAAATAAGAATTGCCATACTTGGTCAGACGACAGGTCCATATAGTCCAGTGTCCTGTCTTCTGACAGTCACCAGGGTGAGGTGCCCCAGAGGGAATGAACAGAACAGGTAATCATCAAATGATCCATTCCCTGTCTCTTGTTCCCAGCTTCTGGAAAACAGAGGCTGGGGCACCATCCCTCCACATCCTGGCTAATAGCCATTGATGGACCTATCTTCCATGTATTTATCTAATTCTTTTTGGAACCCTGTTATAGTCTTGGCCTTCACAATATCCTCTGGGAAGGAGTTCCACATGTTGACTGTGTATTGTTTGAAGAAATACTTCCTTTTATTTGTTTTAAACCTGCTGTCTATTAATTCCATTTGGTGACCCCTAGTTCTTGTGTTATGAGAAGGAGCAAACATAACATCCTTATCTACTTTCTCTACACCAGTCATGATTTTATAGACCTCAATCATACATCCCCTTACTTCTCTCTTTTCCAAGCTGAAAATCCCAGTTTTATTAATCTTTTGCTCATACAGAAGCCACTCCATACCCCTAATCATTTTTATTGCCCTTTTCTGAACCTTTTCCAAATTCCAATATATCTTGAAATGGGGTGACCACATCTGCACACAGTATTTGAGGGGTGGGCGTACCATGGATTTATATAGAGGGAAAATAATATTTCTGTCTTATTATCTATCCCTTTCTTAATTATTCCTAGCATTCTGTTCACTTTTTTGACTGCTGCTGCACATTGAGTGGATTTTTTCAGAGAACTATCCACAATGACTCCAAGATCTTTCCTGAGTGGTAACAGCTAACTTGGACCCCATCATTTTAAATGTGTAGTTGGGAATATGCTTTCCAATGTGCATTATGTTGCATTTATCAACATTAAATTTCATCTGCCATTTGGTTACCCAGTCACTCAATTTTGAGAGACTGGCTCTTAGCCCCTCTCACAAACCCCACTTCCCTCCCAGCACAACCCAGGTGTCCTCGTTCCCTGTCCGTCCACAGACCCTATCATAAATATAAAGCGAAGGGTAAACACCTTTAAAATCCCTCCTGGCCAGAGGAAAATCCCTTTCACCTGTAAAGGGTTAAAAAGCTAAGATAACCTCGCTGGCACCTGACCAAAATGACCAACGAGGAGACAAGATACTTTCAAAAGCTCAGGGGAGGAAGAAACAAAGCCTCTTTCTCTGTCTGTGTGATGCTTTGGCTGAGGACAGAACAGGAATGGAGTCTTAGAACTTAGTAAGTAATCGAGCTAGAGATGCGTTAGATTCTGTTTTGTTTAAATGGCTGAGAAAAATAAGCTGTGCTTAATGGAATGGATAGTCCTGCTTTTGCCTTTTTGTAACTTAAGGTTTTGCCTAGAGGGATTCTCTATGTTCTGAATCTAAGTACCCTGTAAGGTATTTACCATCCTAATTTTACAGAGGTGATTCTTTTTCCTTTTTTTCTTCTATTAAAATTTTTCTGTTAAGAAACTGAATGCTTTTTCATTGTTCTTAAGACCCAAGGGTTTGGGTCTGTGTTCATCTATCCAAATTGGTGAGGATTTTTATCAAACCTTCCCCAGAAAGGGGGGAGGTAATGTTTGGGAGGATTTTTGGGGGGGGAAATGTTTCCAAATGGACTCTTTCCTAATAATAATACTGGTTAGGCGTTTGGTGGTAGCAGTGAAAGTCCAAGAGCAAAAGATAAAATAGTTTGTACCTTGGGGAAGTTTTAACCTAAGCTGGTAAAAGTAACCTTAGGAGGTTTTCATGCAGGTCCCCACATCTGTACCTTAGTGTTCAGATTGGGAAAGGAACCTCGACAGACCCCATTTCCCTCCCAGCAAAACCCAAGCATCCTGGCATGCTCTCACAGTGGGTAAAATCCTTCCACTGCTCCAACTCAACAACCCTCTGTTTATGCATCTATGATAAATGAAGGGGGGGTAGCTACTTTTTATGAACACTGAGTCAGCCAATTAGCTATAAAGTCCCTCTTGATGGCTGTTCTCTGTTTTCTTTACCTGTAAAGGGTTAACAAAGTTCCCCTGGTAAAGAAAAAGGAGTGAGCACCTGACCAAAAGAGAGAATAGGAGGGCTAGAAATTTTTAAAAGGGGATGGGTGGTTAGAAGGCTTATTCCTTCACCCACTCACTTCCCTGGTCCTTCTCGCATGAACAGAGAGCAGCAATACCCAAAGTCCAAAGGTGCAAACAATTCAATGTTTATTGGGGTGAACTTCCAGCAAGCATGATTCCAGTTTCCTTCCTTAGTGTCCCCCTTCCCAGCTTTAATACCACAGAGCCTTACCTGTGTCCCTCCTCCCATTCCCCCCTTAGCAAAACATGATTCCAATTTCCCCAACCCCCTTCACTGTTCCCATTCCCCCCTTACTTTCTGATTGACTGCAGAGTATATAGTAAAACTTGAGTTCTGCTTAGCTATACCTTAACCAATCATTTTACTGAAATTTAACTAACCAATCCTAACATATTGTAACATGATCAGCTAACCAGTTTTATCCCACCACCTTAATTAGTTTACACCCAGCAAATTTAATTATACAGCAGACAGAAACAATCACAGAACCAGACAGACCATGCAAATAAAGAACAGCAATGTGGGAACTATAATGACAAAACAATACAGAAGTGAGGATTTCACAACTACATCTATAAAGACATAAGGGTTTCCCAACTTTGTCTACTGATAAGTAAGCTCTTAACGAACAGAAATCTATCAAACTAAACTTCCTTTTACATCCTCTAGGCTCTTCCTTTTCTCTGGAGATGATAGATCAGATCCCCTTTCTAACAGCCCCAGATTGCCTGATTTCAGTGTGACTAGTCTGCAATGTCATGTTTCAGAGTAGCAGCCGTGTTAGTCTGTATTCGCAAAAAGAAAAGGAGTACTTGTGGCACCTTAGAGACTAACAAATTTATTAGAGCATAAGCTTTCGTGAGCTACAGCTCACTTCATCGGATGCATCCGATGAAGTGAGCTGTAGCTCACGAAAGCTTATGCTCTAATAAATTTGTTAGTCTCTAAGGTGCCACAAGTACTCCTTTTCTTTTTGCGAATACAGACTAACACGGCTGCTACTCTGAAATCTCCTTACAGTGTGTATGATAAAACCCATCGTTTCATGTTCTCTGTGTGTGTATATAAATCTGTCCTCTGTTTTTTCCACCAAATGCATCCGATGAAGTGAGCTGTAGCTCACGAAAGCTTATGCTCTAATAAATTTGTTAGTCTCTAAGGTGCCACAAGTCCTCCTTTTCTTAGTCTGCAATGTGAGGATGTGACCGTACACTTTCTACTTTATGGCTGCCCCTGCTGCTTAGCCAGAGATCTTAGCCTGAGCGCAGGGCCTCCGACTGTCACAGTGAGACGAGGCCCTTACACAGGCAGACAGTCATTTTGATTCTTTCTTTTATACCTCTATGAGTAGCTAAGTGATAAGAATAGACCTCAATACTTAAAGTCTAGGCCTTTGCAGACAGGCCTTAATATCTATATCCTAACAGGGGGGAACTTCCCTTTGTTTGTGTGTTGTTTTTCTCCAGGAAAAAGGGGAACAGACACCAGCAGGAATGCTGTATAAGGCTTGAACCAGGTATAAAAATTTTTCTTCCATACCTAGAAGAAATTATTGGACAGGGCATGTTTAAATAGATGAGATTAGGTTTATTTATTTATTTTATTTTACCTTGTGGACCACCTCTGTGCTAACCCCAGACGCTTTTCTTTGCTTGAAACCTTTAAGCTGAACCCCCCAAGAAAGCTATTTTGGATGCTTAATTTTTGTAATAGTTTCTTTTAAAATCTAGCAAAACCCAAAGTTCCAGACATATTTTTTTCCTTTTTGGGATTGGATATTTGGTGTCCTGAGAGGTTTGTGCATGTCATCATTTGATTAAACAGCCCCATTCACTGACAATGGCCCATTGACATCTGCTTTGTGAGATCTGTCAGTTAGCCAGCTTTTAGTCCATTTAATGTGTGCTCCACTGGTATTGTGGAAAGAAAAGGAGTACTTGTGGCACCTTAGAGACTAACAAATTTATTTGAGCATAAGCCGATGAAGTGAGCTGTAGCTCACAAAAGCTTATGCTCAAATAAATTTGTTAGTCTCTAAGGTGCCACAAGTCCTCATTTTCTTTTTGTGAATATAGACTAACACGACTGCTATTCTGAAACCTTAGTGGAGTGGAGTGTTCATTACTTCCCCCTACAAAATCAAATCCCTCAGTGAAATCAAAATCTATGGCATCTGCATGGCTCCCTTGATCAGCCAAATGTGAATGCTCATTCAGGGATGAAATCAGATTTATTTGTCAAGACTGATTTTCCAAGTGTTTTCCAAGCACTATGTTGTTGAGTGGCATTAATTACATTCCAACCTTTTTTTGAACTTATCGAATTATCAGATTTTCCATTATTTCCTTCCTTATCAAAGCTTTTTTTGCAACATGACTTAATTTTTTATTATTTACATTTAACAGAGGACTTTCTTTCTTTCTTTGTTTCTTTCTTTCTTTTTGCTACCTTTGCTGACTGACTGTGGACTTCTGGTTCAGAATGAGATGTGTGATTGATTGGTCAGTTCATAGATCTGGTGTTTGACAGTTGATGATAATGGACTGGAAAGTATTTCATCTCCTATCGTGAGGTTCTTTCCAAATGCAGAACAAAACTATTTCTTGAACACATCTACAATTTCTCCAACATAAACAAGTTTCCTTTCTCCTGTAGGAATATTCCTAAACATTTTCTGGGATTTCTTTCATTCATAATATAGTTAATAACCTCCTTTTTCTGATTATTAGCTCCACCATTCATCGATATATCCATGATATTTTTAACATCCCTGATTAATTTACAGAACTTCCAATTAGTATTATTTCTTCTCTATTTTCCTTTTTCCCATTTGTTATATATTAATCCCCCCAGCCCAATTTCTGCCTTCTATGTAATAAACTCTTCTTAAAGAACTCCCAATTTTCATTCACATTTTCCTGTCTAAATTTGTCTTCCCAATCAATTCTGCTGATAATTGCCTCGGCTTCCTGGAATTAACCCTTTTGAAGCACAAAGTGTTGATAGATAGTACCAGAAGAGAACTTTCTCTTTTTGTCCATTTCAGTGTAATAATTTCAATTCTTTATTATCCTCTCCTCTACCATATCTCCCTTCTTTGGCTCTTCTTTAAAGTAAACAGTTCTCGACTTTTCAGTCTGTGCACAAAGGATCACTTTTACATCAGCTATATCCTTTATGGACACTGGGTGACAAAAACTGAGGGCGTGTCCAGAGGAGGTTATTCTCCATCCCATTCCTTATGTATCCCAAGATTGTCTTTGTTTTGGCCACTGTTGCAAATGAGGAGGTGTTTCCATGGAACGGCTCTAAATGACACTGTGGTCTTTTCCCTGAGGTCTATTCTAGTTGGGAAGTGTCCCAAGGGACATGCCTTAACAAAGGTTTGCTTTTTGTCTACACTCCGATTTTGAGCCACTGGGTGAATGTGGAACTCCCTACAGCATGCACTTTCTAGCCTGGCTTTCATTACATTAAGGAACAATAATGGATACCCAATAGCCATACTCATTTCCTTCCTGCTGGTGTCTATTAATGTTTCTCACATCACGACACATTATTGACTAATGGAGCAACATAAAATATGGAATTGGCATAAGTAGGGTCATTTTTTCATAATTCATATCTCTAAATAATGAAAATGTCATTTTTCAGTGTGGGAAGAGTGACCAATCTACTTCCCCCATGAGAACAGCCTTCAGTAGTGCATGTAGTGTCTCATATTAACAATGTCTCTCCATCCAGGCATTTGTACTGCGACCATCACCCTAGACCCTGGGCACATACAGGAATTCATTGAAACCTAGTACATGCAGGAGACACCGTTGTGCCTCAGTGTTCGACACTTCCTCTCTACTTCATGTCAGATTCCAACACAACCAACTTCAACCCCTCCACCTTCATCCTGATGGGCATCCCTGGACTGGAGGCAGCCCATGTCTGGATCTCCATTCCCTTCTGTGCGATGTATGTAATAACCATCCTGGGTAACTTCACCATCCTGTTCATTGTGAAGACGGAGCCGAGCCTCCATAAGCCCATGTACTATTTCCTCTGCATGCTAGCCATCAGTGACCTGGTCCTGTCCATGTCCATCCTGCCCAAAATGCTGAGCATCTTCTGGTTCAATTCCAGGGAGATCAGTTTCAGTGCCTGCCTCACTCAGCTGTACTTCCTTCACTGCTTCTCAGTGATGGAGTCTGGGATCTTCGTGGCCATGGCTCTGGATCGCTACGTGGCCATCTGCCATCCCCTGAGACATTCCACCATCCTGACAAACCCCGTGGTGGCCAAGATTGGCCTGACCATAGTGCTGCGCAGTAACATATTCATACTGCCCTATCCCTTCCTGTTGAGGCAGTGGCCGTATTGCAGAACCAACATCATCCCCCAGCCGTACTGCGCCCACATGGCCGTGGCGAAGCTGGCCTGTGCCAACACCTGCGTCAGTAGTTACTATGGCCTCTTTGTGCAATTCTGTGTGATGGGTCTGGATGTGATTTTCATTTTCATATCCTATACCCTGCTCCTCAGGGCCATCTTCAGCCTGCCTACAAAGGATGCCCGTCTCAAGACTTTTGCGACCTGCATCTCCCACCTCTGTGCCACCTTAGTCTTTTACATCCCAGGTCTCTTCTTCTCTCTCACTTACCGGTTTTACCAGAATGTGCCCCTGCATTTCAATGTCCTCATTGCCAACATGTACCTCTTGATGCCCCCCATGCTAAACCCCATCATCTATGGGGTGAGGAGCAAACAGATCCGGGACAGGCTGCTCCGGCTCTTTACTCATAACAGGACCTGTCAGGGTTCCCTCCCCACTCTGAACTCTAGGGTACAGATGTGGTGACATGCATGAAAGACCCCCTAAGCTTATTCTTACCAGCTTAGGTTAAAACCTTCCTCAAGGTACAAACTTTGCCTTGTCCTTGAACCCTATGCTGCCACCACCAAGCAATTTAAAGAAAGAACAGGGAAAGAGCCCACTTGGAGACATCTTCCCCCTCCAAGCCCTACCCCCCCTTTCCTGAGGAAGGCTTGATAAAAACCCTCACCAATTTGCATAGATGAACACAGACCCAAACCCTTGGATCTTAAGAACAATGAAAAAGCAATTGGGATCTTAAAAGAAAATTTTTTATTAAAGAAAAAGTAAAAGAATCACCTCTGTAAAACCAGGATGGTAAATACCTTACAGAATAGTCAGATTCAAAACATAGAGAATCCCCCTAGGTAAAACCTTAAGTTACAAAAAGACACAAAAACAGGAATATACACTCCATTCAGCACAGCTTATTTACCAGCCATTTAAACAAAAGGAAATCTAACGCATACAAAAAGAAAAGGAGTACTTGTGGTACCTTAGAGACTAACAAATGTATTTGAGCATAAGCTTTCGTGAGCTACAGCTCACTTCATCGGATGCAACTGATGATGATGTATTCCTTTTCTTTTTGCAAATATAGACTAACATGGCTGCTACTCTGAAACCTAACTTGTTACAGGAGTTCTGAGGAGCATTCCTAATCTGTTCCCTGCAAAAGCATCACACAGATGCATCCGATGAAGTGAGCTGTAGCTCACGAAAGCTTATGCTCTAATACATTTGTTAGTCTCTAAGGTGCCACAAGTACTCCTTTTCTTTTTGAGATTGTTCAGTTAGGGAAACTGCAAAGAATGGGGCTGACAGTCCCCGAAACGGACAGTTATTCTACTACTTGGATTTACCAAGCCAGTAACAAAACAGCTTTCACAAGATTTTACTGGTTACACAGAAGCCAAAACACAGGTCCCTCAAAGCCACCGAGCCTTTGGCTTTCACCCAAACAGCCAAGTCAAGTATGATGATGATCATATAAAATCCTATGGCACCTTAGAGACGAACAAATTTATTTGAGCATAAGCTTTTGTGAGCTCACGAAATCTTATGCTCAAATAAATTTGTTCTTCTCTAAGGTGCCACAAGTACTCCTTTTCTTTTTGCGAATACAGACTAACACGGCTGCTACTCTGAAACATATAAAATCCTGTTCATCATATAAAGTATCAAAAAAGTTCTGGCTGTCCCAAAAGATCAGACACATCACCTCCCTGGTAAATGAGTATTTCATATCTTACCCAAATACAAGCCTCAAACCAATTCTTATTAATTAAACTAAGATTGATTTAAAAATAAAAGTGACATGAAAAGATCATTATGCATACAGACATGAATAGAGTTCTTAAATCAGTTTCATAAAGATGGTGGGCTTCAGAGCTGGAGAGAGTTCTTCCAGAATTAGTCTATAGATTGTGTCTAAATATTCACTATCAGTTTGGGCCAGGGAGTAATGGAGGCTCCAGTCTTGTGACTCACGCTTTCCCTGAGGAAGCTTAAGGACATATGAGGTAAAAAGAATCAGGTCCCAAGAGCCCTTTATACAGTTCCGGGCAGCACAGGAGTCCTTGGCTGAAGAATAGGTTTTTCAAGTAACTTTCTCTTTCATAAACATCACCAGCAATTAACTATCTGGATTGACATAAGGTAATTATCCATTCTGCAGTTTATAGACAGTTTACCACAAACTTTAAAGAGATATATAGACTATGATATTATTACACCCAAGTTTCATCTAATAATATTTCCTTTTCATCTCTCAATTAAGAGAATACAGCCCACCATGAGAACTCTTTGGTTACATTGTTAATCTCTAAAAAGTTAGACGTTAACATAGACTAGTACAGTCATTCTCTTCTACAGTCTACAGTTCAAAGCTCTAACCTATCTCACATAGAATGGCACTAATTACCATGTACATTCTTTTCTAACATGTCTTTAAAGGGTGAATCTGTGTTAATTAGTCTGCAAGTTGCTTAACCCTTTCTAGTCATGTGTCACACAACCCCCTTTTCAAGGCCTGGCTGTGTTTGCTTTAATTGTCATGTGCCCGGAAAGGGAGAAACTGAAAACAGAGTATTCCCAAGGGAAGCTCTGTGAAGGGTCTGCTGAAGCAATTGGAGAGTCTGGGGGACCTGAGTCGAAACAAGTTCCAGAGCCTTGGTGATTGGGGCACAGGCCTGCACTCCCAGAAGGAGGCATTACAATGGAAGATGTAGCGCCAGAGTAGATCTAGAAACCCAGAACCAGAGGCAGGGCCTAAATGCTGCTCCAACTCAAAAGCACATGGGTCCAGTGTGTGGGACCCAAACACAGCTGTCTGATCTATGTCCAACCACGAGGGTTGAGTGGGGGGGTGACAGCAAATCTAGAGCTGCTACACAGATGCTATGGGACTGTGAGTGGAAGGGGAGTGGAGTTGGATGGGGAGATGTCCACAAGATGTTCTCTTCACCCAAATGTGGCTCCCCTGCCCTCAGTATGTTCCCAAGGGCTCTGGTTCCTGGACTGATCCAGCCTCATTCTTCAAAGGAAATGTTTCCTGGACCATCCAGTGTTGGTTTGGGGTCAGGGAGAGGATTTCTCTCTCCTTGGAAAGTGCTCCCCACAATATAGAGCCAGGAGTCCATTTTCTAGTGAGTTTTTCCCGTCTCTCTCTCTCCCTTCATTCCATGCATTTAGGTTCATTTCTGCCTTTCCTTTATAAATGAACTGCCCCACATATACACCTCCCACTGGGCAAGAAGCAGTGTGCATTAGTGTGGTTATGAATCCAGGTACAAGTAAGTCATTGGCCATTGCCATCAAGCAGCCTGAAGCTACAAATTGCAACCAGCTCGGTATGGACCTGTCTGGAGGGATTGCTGCTTGGCGGCTGCTTCAAAGATGTGAGCACTTGTATAGCAGAAGCTGCTGCCCTGTTGCCTTCCACAGTCTTTGTGAGCATGTATGTCATGGCAGCAGGAAACAAGGAACAATGAAAGGGAGAGGGTGTGGTGAGGTGGCTGCCCCACACAGTCAGAAGAAGGCTGAAAACAGCCTTAGGGAGTGTCAGGGTTCCTTCCCCACTCTGAACTCTAGGGTACAGATGTGGAGACCAGCATGAAGGACCCCCTAAGCTTATTTCTACCATCTTAGGTTAAAACTTCCCCAAGGCACAAAGTGTTTGCCTTTGGATTAGGTAAAACGCTGCCACCACCAAGTGATTTCGACAAAGAACAGGAAAAGGACCACCTGGAGTTCCTATTTCCCCAAAATATCCCCCCAAGCCCTGACACCCCCTTTCCTGAGGAGGCTTGAGAATAAACAAGATGAGCACAAACCAGCCTTGGATTTTTAAGACCCAAAAACCCCAATCAGATTCTTAAAAAACAGAACTTTATTAGAAGAACAAACAAAGATAAGAGAACAACTCTGTAAGATCAGAATGGAAGATAATCTTACAGGCAGTCAGATTCAAAACATGGAGAATCCCTCTAGGCAAAACCTAAAGTTACAAAAAGACACAAAAACAGGAATACACATTCCCTCCAACACAGTGAATTTCACAAGCCAAAACAAATAAAACCTAATGCATCTTCTCACTAGATTACTTACTAACTTTACAGGAGTTGGAGGGCTTGCATCCTTGATGTGTTCCCAGCAAAGGTATCCCACAGGTAGACAAAAGTCAGTTCCCCCCTCCAGATTTGAAAGTATCTTGATCCCTCATTGGTCATTTTTCGTCAGGAGCCAGCCAGGTTACCTGAGCTTCTTAACCCTTTACAGGTAAAAAGGACTTTGCCTCTGGCCAGGAGGGATTTTATAGCACTGTATAGAATCATAGAATCATAGAATCATAGAATATCAGGGTTGGAAGGGACCCCAGAAGGTCATCTAGTCCAACCCCCTGCTCAAAGCAGGACCAAGTCCCAGTTAAATCATCCCAGCTAGGGCTTTGTCAAGCCTGACCTTAAAAACCTCTAAGGAAGGAGATTCTACCACCTCCCTAGGTAACGCATTCCAGTGTTTCACCACCCTCTTAGTGAAAAAGTTTTTCCTAATATCCAATCTAAACCTCCCCCATTGCAACTTGAGACCATTACTCCTCGTTCTGTCATCTGCTACCATTGAGAACAGTCTAGAGCCATCCTCTTTGAAACCCCCTTTCAGGTAGTTGAAAGCAGCTATCAAATCCCCCCTCATTCTTCTCTTCTCCAGACTAAACAATCCCAGCTCCCTCAGCCTCTCCTCATAAGTCATGTGCTCTAGACCCCTAATCATTTTCGTTGCCCTTCGTTGTACTCTTTCCAATTTATCCACATCCTTCCTGTAGTGTGGGGCCCAAAACTGGACACAGTACTCCAGATGAGGCCTCACCAGTGTCGAATAGAGGGGAACGATCACGTCCCTCGATCTGCTCGCTATGCCCCTACTTATACAACCCAAAATGCCATTGGCCTTCTTGGCAACAAGGGCACACTGCTGACTCATATCCAGCTTCTCGTCCACTGTCACCCCTAGGTCCTTTTCCGCAGAACTGCTGCCGAGCCATTCGGTCCCTAGTCTGTAGCGGTGCATTGGATTCTTCCATCCTAAGTGCAGGACCCTGCATTTATCCTTATTGAACCTCATTAGATTTCTTTTGGCCCAATCCTCCAATTTGTCTAGGTCCTTCTGTATCCTATCCCTCCCCTCCAGCGTATCTACCACTCCTCCCAGTTTAGTATCATCCGCAAATTTGCTGAGAGTGCAATCCACACCATCCTCCAGATCATTTATGAAGATATTGAACAAAACGGGCCCCAGGACCGACCCCTGGGGCACTCCACTTGACACCGGCTGCCAACTAGACATGGAGCCATTGATCACTACCCGTTGAGCCCGACAATCTAGCCAGCTTTCTACCCACCTTATAGTGCATTCATCCAGCCCATACTTCCTTAACTTGCTGACAAGAATGCTGTGGGAGACCGTGTCAAAAGCTTTGCTAAAGTCAAGAAACAATACATCCACTGCTTTCCCTTCATCCACAGAACCAGTAATCTCATCATAAAAGGCGATTAGATTAGTCAGGCATGACCTTCCCTTGGTGAATCCATGCTGACTGTTCCTGATCACTTTCCTCTCCTCTAAGTGCTTCAGGATTGATTCTTTGAGGACCTGCTCCATGATTTTTCCAGGGACTGAGGTGAGGCTGACCGGCCTGTAGTTCCCAGGATCCTCCTTCTTCCCTTTTTTAAAGATGGGCACTACATTAGCCTTTTTCCAGTCATCCGGGACTTCCCCCGTTCGCCACGAGTTTTCAAAGATAATGGCTAAGGGCTCTGCAATCACAGCCGCCAATTCCTTCAGCACTCTCGGATGCAATTCGTCCGGCCCCATGGACTTGTGCACGTCCAGCTTTTCTAAATAGTCCCTAACCACCTCTATCTCTACAGAGGGCTGGCCATCTCTTCCCCATTTTGTGTTGCCCAGCACAGCAGTCTGGGAGCTGACCTTGTTAGTGAAAACAGAGGCAAAAAAAGCATTGAGTACATTAGCTTTTTCCACATCCTCTGTCACTAGCTTGCCTCCCTCATTCAGTAAGGGGCCCACACTTTCCTTGGCTTTCTTCTTGTTGCCAACATACCTGAAGAAACCCTTCTTGTTACTCTTGACATCTCTTGCTAGCTGCAGCTCCAGGTGCGATTTGGCCCTCCTGATATCTTTCCTACATGCCCGAGCAATATTTTTATACTCTTCCCTGGTCATATGTCCAACCTTCCACTTCTTGTAAGCTTCTTTTTTATGTTTAAGATCCGCTAGGATTTCACCATTAAGCCAAGCTGGTCGCCTGCCATATTTACTATTCTTTCGACTCATCGGGATGGTTTGTCCCTGTAACCTCAACAGGGATTCCTTGAAATACAGCCAGCTCTCCTGGACTCCCTTCCCTTTCATGTTAGTCCCCCAGGGGATCCTGGCCATCTGTTCCCTGAGGGAGTCAAAGTCTGCTTTCCTGAAGTCCAGGGTCCGTATCCTGCTGCTTACCTTTCTTCCCTGCGTCAGGATCCTGAACTCAACCAACTCATGGTCACTGCCTCCCAGATTCCCATCCACTTTTGCTTCCCCCACTAATTCTACCCGGTTTGTGAGCAGCAGGTCAAGAAAAGCGCTCCCCCTAGTTGGCTCCCCTAGCACTTGCACCAGGAAATTGTCCCCTACGCTTTCCAAAAACTTCCTGGATTGTCTATGCACCGCTGTATTGCTCTCCCAGCAGATATCAGGAAAATTAAAGTCACCCATGAGAATCAGGGCATGCGATCTAGTAGCTTCCGTGAGTTGCCGGAAGAAAGCCTCATCCACCTCATCCCCCTGGTCCGGTGGTCTATAGCAGACTCCCACCATGACATCACTCTTGTTGCACACACTTCTAAACTTAATCCAGAGACACTCAGGTTTTTCCACAGTTTCGTACCGGAGCTCTGAGCAGTCATACTGCTCCCTTACATACAGTGCTACTCCCCCACCTTTTCTGCCCTGCCTGTCCTTCCTGAACAGTTTATAACCATCCATGACTGTACTCCAGTCATGTGAGTTATCCCACCAAGTCTCTGTTATTCCAATCACGTCATAATTCCTTGACATCACCAGGACCTCCAGTTCTCCCTGCTTGTTTCCAAGGCTTTGTGCATTTGTATATAAGCACTTGAGATAACCTGTTGATCGCCCCTCATTCCCAGTATGAGGCAGGAGCCCTCCCCTCACAGACCTTCCTGCCTGTGCTTCCTCCCGGTATCCCGCTTTCCCACTTACCTCAGGGCTTTGGTCTCCTTCCCCCGGTGAACCTAGTTTAAAGCCCTCCTCACTAGGTTAGCCAGCCTGCTGGCAAAGATGTTCTTCCCTCTCTTCGTAAGATGGAGCCCGTCTCTGCCCAGCACTCCTCCTTCATGGAACACCATCCCATGGTCAAAGAATCCAAAGCCTTCTCTCCGACACCACCTGCGTAGCCATTCGTTGACCTCCACGATTCGACGGTCCCTACCCAGGCCTTTTCCTTCCACGGGGAGGATGGACGAGAACACCACTTGCGCCTCCAACTCCTTTATCCTTCTTCCCAGAGCCACATAGTCCGCAGTGATCCGCTCAAGGTCATTCTTGGCAGTATCATTGGTGCCCACGTGGAGAAGCAGGAAGGGGTAGCGATCCGAGGGCTTGATGAGTCTCGGCAGTCTCTCCGTCACATCACGAATCTTAGCCCCTGGCAAGCAGCAGACTTCTCGGTTTTCCCGGTCAGGGCGGCAGATAGATGACTCAGTCCCCCGGAGGAGAGAGTCCCCGACCACCACCACCCGCCTTCTCCTCTTGGGAGTGGTGGTCGTGGAACCTCCAACCTCAGGACATCGCATCTCATGCCTCCCAACCAGCGGAGTCTCCTTCCGCTTTCTCCCCCCAGACATATCATCTGGTCCACTCTCCGCATTGGTACCTGTGGAGAGAACATGAAAGCGGTTAGTTACCTGTGTCTGTGTTACTGGAACCCGGACATTCCGCTTACCTCTTCTGGAGGTCACATGTTGCCAAGCTTCTTCACTGGCCTCTTGGCTCCTCTGTGCAACCTGCTCTACATCTTTAGAGCTTTGTGCCCCTAGAAGGCTATCCTGAGTTTGGTCCAGAAAATCCTCAGTCTCTCGTATACAACGCAGGGTCGTTACCTGTTGCTCCAGACCTTCAATCTTCTCTTCCAATATGGAGACCAGCTTGCACTTTGTACAGACAAAGTCGCTTCTGTCCTGTGGAAGAAAGACAAACATGGCACATCCAGTGCAGGTCACAACAGCTGAATTCCCCCCTTCCATATCACCTACCTACTATGAGCTTCCTCAGAGACGTTGGCAAGATGTAAGCCTCACTGGGCTCACTCCAGGCGAACTCCCAGGCAAACTCCTGCTGTGAGCTGCTCTGCTGTCCCCGCTGCTCCGCTGGTTCGCTGCCGCTCAGCTGGTTCGCGAGGCTCCGGCTATTTTTAAACAGCCAGGCTTCCCTGACGCAAACACACAGACACCCTAATGCCCGCCCCCTGCAGGCTAGCAGCCAATCAGACACTCACTCAGGCTCCCTCCCAGCAAACACACGCTCGGATACTTCCTCAGCAAGCAAACACACACACTCGGATACTTACCAGTCCCAGGCAAACTCCTGCTGTGAGCTGCTCTGCTGTCCCCGCTGCTCCGCTGGTTCGCTGCCGCTCCATATAAAGAATAGGTGGTTACCCTTCTCTTTATATTTATGACAGGGAGGCTGTACAGAACCCAGACAATCAGAAGAGGGCTTTTTCAGTCAACCAATGGGAGTTGTATGGTGAGATTTTGGCAAACCAGTAAAATGCCTGAAACCACTATTGCTTATTGCTAAAAGCAGCCAAGTGAGCAGGCCATAAAACTTAACAAAGGCAGGAGGGGAAGGGGCATAGGGTGCCACAGAAAGGGCAGCTTGACCCCATGTTCTTCCTGATAAGAATTGTGTTGAAGTTGGTGATACATGCATTTTAGAAGAACAGGATGTGCCCTCAAGAATGTGTCTGTCCAAGGCTGCAAACTCTGGGGAAAAACACACATGGTTAATCAATAATCAGAAGGAAACCTCTTGTTTGACTGTTGAAACTGCTTGCTTAACAAGTTTTCTTTAAGTCATTGTATGACTAATCTATAAATAAGGAGGGGAAAGTTTGAGGTAGTGGGACACTCCCTCTGGATGCATCTTGTGTTCCCCACCGGGAGATGGAAGTTTGGCCTCCGGAAGCCTGTCACTGTGACACTCGAGAGCCACACTCAGCTTCAGCAATTATCAAGGATTGGGGGTATTTTACTAACCTGTTGCAAATTTGTGTAAGTTTTTGAGACTAAATAAAGTTTAGCTTTAAGTGAAAGCACTCTTGTGTTGTCCTGTTTGTGCCAGCCATCTATCGGTCGGACGGCCGTGTCTCCCCTGATTTACTTCCTGACACCACCTCACAAAGAATAAAAGTTACCAAGAGCTTTGGGTTGAAAGAACCTCAGGTAACAGGGGAAGGTTGTTAGGGCAGCCAATCAGGGCTAGGGAGGGCCATATATGAAGGGCTGCTCTACAGAGCAGAGGCAGTCGCTCCCTGGAGCGCAAGGGAGAAGGACTGGGTGCCGGGAAGAGCACCTCAGATAGACCCATGCTGGGCAGGGTCAGGAGAGCAAGAAGGAGCTCCATCCTGACTGGCTGACAGACTGAAGCCTTGACACAGGGGTAAAAAAGGTGTTAGGGCTACAGAAAAGTGGCCCAGGGAAATGGGCAGTGGGGGTTGAAGGAGACATGTTGCTGCCGCCTCAAGGGTTCCTGGGTCAGGACCAGGAGCAGTGGGATGGACCGGGTCTCCCCCCTTGCCTCTACTTGCCACTGAGGGGAGTGGCCACTAGGGACTGCAGCTGGCCACTGCAGAAGGTGGCTAAACCTAAGACTGTAGTTTCCCACTGAGAGATAGTGCAGGGACTGAAGACTGGTGGGTCACCCCTGGAAGGGGGGAAACAGCGGAGCAGAGCACAGCTGGAGGGCCATGCCCAGAAACATATGCCATGATCCACAGAGTGACACACATCCAAGAGTGATGGAGAGAGAGGAAGTGTTGGCGGGGAAGATAGCACCTGAGGAAGGTGCACTGTTGGAAGGAGCTAATTCCCAGAATGGCCAGCAGGAGGTGTCATGGTGGTGAGCCCACAACCCATTACAGAGGGACATTTTCAGGGGTCACATATTGCATGTTTGATGGGTAATGGGGAAAACGCTATTTCATTTTCCTTTGCTCTGTACCTTGGCTTGCTTTTCCGCTGTGGTACAGATCAGAACTGAGTCTTTTCAGGACATGGATATTTGTCTTATATACAAATACAACATGAGGTACAAGGGAGATAGAATCATAGACTTTAAGGTCAGAAGGAAGCATTATGATCATCTTATCTGACCTCCTGCACAACACAGGCCACAGAATCCCACCCACCCACTCCTGTAACAAACCCCTAACCTATGTCTGAGCTATTGAAGTCTTCAAATCATGGTATAAAGGTGCAGAGAATCCTCCAGCAAGTAACCCATGCCCCACACTGCAGAGGAAGGTGAAAAAAACCCCAGGGCCTCTGCCAATCTGCCCTGGAGGAAAATTCTTTCTTTACCCAAATATGGTGATCAGCTAAACCCTGAGCATATGGGCAAGAATCACCAGCCAGACACCCAGGAAAGAATTCTCTGTAGTAACTCAGATCCCACCCCATCTAACATCCCATCACAGGCCATTGGGCATATGTACCGCATATTTACCGCTAACAGTCAAAGATCAATTAATTGCCAAAATTAGGCTATTTGTTCTTGTGTCCACATTGGTTCTGAACATAAATAATTCCTCTCCCTCCCTGCTATTTATACCTCTGATATATTTATAAAGAGCAATCATATCTCCTCTCGGCCTTCTTTTGGTTAGGCTAAACAAGCCAAGCTCTTTGAGTCTCCTTTCATAAGACAGATTTTCCATTCCTCGGATCATCCTTGTAGCCCTTCTCTGTACCCGTTCCAGTTTGAATTCATCCTTCTTAAACATCATGGGAGAACAGAACTACACACAGTATTCCAGAAGAGGTCTCAACAGTGCCTTGTATAACGGTACTAACACCTCCTTATCTCTACTGGAAATACCTCGCCTGATGCACCCCAAGACCCCATTAGCTTTTTTTCATGGCCATATCACATTGGTGGCTCATAGTCATCCTGTGATCAACCAATACGCCAAGGTCCTTCTCCTCATCTGTTACTTCCAAGTGATTCGTCCCCAGCTTATAACAAAAATTCTTGTTATTAATCCCTAAATGCATGACCTTGCACTTTTCACTATTAAATTTCATCCTATTACTATTACTCCAGTTTACAAAGTCATCCAGATATTCCTGTATGATATCCCGGTCCTTCTCTGTTATGGCAATACATCCCAGCTTTGTGCCATCCGCAAATTTGATTAGCACATTCCCACTTTTGTGCCAAGGTCACTAATAAAAAGATTAAATAAGATTGGTCCCAAAACCGATCCCTGAGGAACTTCACTTGTAACCTCCTTCCAGCCTGTCAGCTCACCTTTCAGTGTGACCTGTTGTAGTCTCCCCTTTAACCAGTTCCTTATCCACCTTTAAATTTTCATATTGATCCCCATCGTTTCCAATTTAACTAATAATTCCCCATGTGGAACTGTATCAAGTGTCTTACTGAAATCAAGGTAAAATTAGGGTAGTTATCCAGATCACATTTTTCACCCCTTTCTTAAAAATAGGAAGTATGTTAGCATTTCTCCAGTCGTATGGTACAACCCCTGAGTTTACAGATTCATTAAAAATTCTTGATAATGGGCTGCAATTTTTTTGTGCCAGTTCCTTTAATTCGCTTGGATGAAGATTATCTGGGCCCCCAAATTTAGTCCCATTATGCTGTTCGAGTTTGGCTTCTAGCTTGGATGTGATAATATCTACCTCCATATCCTCATTCCCATTTGCCATCCTACCATTATCCCTAAGCTCCTCATTAGCCTCATTAAAGACTGAGGCAAAGTATTTGTTTAAATATTGGGCCATGCCTAGATTATCTTTAACCTCCACTCCATCCTCAGTGTTTAGTGGTCCCACTTCTTTCCTTGTTTTCTTCCCTTTGCAAGTCCAACTCTACATGGCTTTTAGCCTTTCTCACTTTATCCCTAGATGTTCTGACTTCAAAAAAGTAGCTTTCCTTGCTGATCCCTCCCATATTCCACTCCTTCTAGGCTTTCTGCTTTTTCTTAATCACCTCTCTAAGATGCTTGCTCATCCAGCTTGGTCTACAACTCCTGCCTATGAATTTTTTCCCCTTTCTTGGGATGCAGGCT
Source organism: Dermochelys coriacea (assembly GCF_009764565.3). Taxonomy (NCBI): domain Eukaryota; kingdom Metazoa; phylum Chordata; order Testudines; family Dermochelyidae; genus Dermochelys; species Dermochelys coriacea. Next base: position 1,886,304 of record NC_050068.2, read on the forward strand.
TCCGATAGCTTCTGCAACTTTGACTTGAAGTATTTCCAGGCCTCCTCCACCTTTAGATCCACAAGTTCTTCAGTCCAATCCACTTTACGAACTAATTTCCTTAATTTTTTAATGTTAGCCCCTTTGAAATCAAAAACCCTAGTCACAGATCTATGTTTGTTTATCGTTCCATTTGGTTTGAACTGAATTAGCTCATGATCACTCGAACCAAGGTTGTATCCTACAACCATTTCTTCTATGAGGTCCTCACTACTCACCAAAACCAAATCTAAAATGGCATCCCCTCTTGTTGGTTCAGCAACTACTTGTATCCAGGAAAATCTGAGCCCTATTATTATTATTAGCACTTGTCCTCCAGTCTATATCTGGGAAGTTAAAGTCTCCCATGATCACACAGTTCCCATTAATATTTACTTCATTAAAACAGTTAAAGATGTCTCTATCCATATCCAGATCGTATCCCAGCAGTCTATAGCACACCCCAAGCACTCTCGCAGGGGAGGCTCTAGTCGCTTTCTTCCCCAATGTAATTTTTGCCCAGACGGACTCTGTCTTATCCATTCCATCGCTTCTTATTTCTTTACAGTCTACCTCATCGTTGATATACAATGCTACCCCAAAAAGAAAAGGAGTACTGGTGGCACCTTAGAGACTAACAAATTTATTAGAGCATAAGCTTTCGTGAGCTACAGCTCACTTCATCGGATGCATTTCATGCTGTAGCTCACGAAAGCTTATGCTCTGATAAATTTGTTAGTCTCTAAGGTGCCACCAGTACTCCTTTTCTTTTTGCGAATACAGACTAACACGGCTGCTACTCTGAAACCTGTGATTATGCAATGCTACCCCACTATCTTTACCTTTATTTCTGTCTTTTCTAAACAGCACATACCCTTCAATACCTGTACTCCAGTCATGACTATTATTCCACCATGTTTCTGTTATCCCTAGAATATCTGGTTTCACTTCCTGCATCAGTAACTCTGGTTCCTCCATTTTGTTACCAAGGCTCCTCGCACTAGTGTACAAACATCTTAATTTTTGCTGTTTGGATTCGCTCACATTCTTTACCCAATTAGGCACAGACATTCTACCACCAGTATCACCTATTAGACTGGTATCTACACTACCCTTCCTCCTTATGTCCATTCTCCTACCCATGGCCATATCCTTTCTTACTTCTTTTTCTTCCTTCTCAATATTAAAATCTGACGTGGGGATTACCTTGACATTTCCCAAACATCTCTTCCAAATTCCTAGTTTAAAGCTCTCTTGATCAGTTGTGCCAGCCGCCATCTTAGAAGTCTATTTCCCTCCCTAGTCAGGTGAAGTCCATCCCGAGAGAACAGTCCTCTGTCCATGAGTGCCTCCCAGTGGCCATACATCCCAAAGCCCTCCTTATAGCAACACTGCCTGAGCCATCTGTTGAGCATCATAATCTTGTCACAGCTTTGTTGCCCTTCTCTAGGAACAGGCAGAATCCTAATGAAGATCACCTGAGCCTCAATTTCCTAAAGCATCTTCCCCTGCCTGGCATAGTCTCCCTTGGTACGTTCCAGTGAGAATCTAGCGTTATCATTTGTTCCCAGGAAGGATGATCAGTGGATTCTTTCCTACTCCCATTAGGATCCTCTTCAGCTTCAGGTCCACATCCCATATCTTAGCACCCGACAGACAGCACACCCTTCTGTTCTCTGGATCAGCTCTGGTTACAGGCCTGTCTATTCTTCTCAGTAATGAGTCCCCAATCATGTATACCTGCCTTTTCCTGGTGATGGCGCAATTCTCCAGTCTATCCCCCATTCCCTCTCAATTCCTATTTTCCCTTATAATCCTCTTCAACCCATCCTGTATCCTCCTGGGCTCATATTTGGTGTTGTTATCTCCAATGACTCTTCCACTCTTCCTATAGGACTAGCTGCTCTTCTCTTCTTCCTTGCCATCTCACCTTCAGTGACCACTTGCTGTTCCCCTTCTTCATTTTCCAACTCCGCAAACCTGTTCCTGAGCTCTGTTTCTCCTTCATTACCCTGTCTTTTCCTCTGCCTGGTTCTCTTAGTCACATGTGTCCACTGTCCACTTTCCTCACCCAGCAGTCTCCCTTCAGAGTTCTTTGGTCCTGCTTCCATCTGCAAGTCTGAGCTTTTCCCTTCAGCCTCCTCATGTCTTTGCTCCACCATCTGTTCGAACCCCCTTCTAAACTCGACCCGAGTTTCCACCTGCATCTCCAATCCTCTGATCTTTTCTTCCATCAGTTCTATCAGGTGGCACTTCATGCAGACGAAACACATTTCAGGTCCATTTCACATTTCACCCTCCAGGATCATGTACATGCCGCAGCTTCCACATCCAGTCATCCTCATTGTGTCTTCCACTGCTTGGGTCACTCCCACTGCTGCCTCTGTGTCTGTAGTCGCCTTCCCACCTAAATCCTGTTAGCCCGGGAAACACAAACCACACAAAACACCATCACCCACAGCAACACAACCCCCCAGCGAGCACTGCCAGACCACCCCACACTCCCTTCACTAGCCTGTCTGTTCCTCTGGCTGGCTCTCCTAGTCTTCCCCTCACAGACTCCCCTTGCCAACTCCCACTCAAACGCCCCTGTTTCCAGCTCTGTGTGTCGGCTCCTGTGCCACTGCAGCTGTCTCGTTGTGTACATTGATTGAAGTGACAATCTGTAGCCCAAAGCAACCCCCTGGCTCCCTCAGAGTCACCACTGTTATATAACTGCAGCAAATCTTCTACTAAGTATGCCGTGTGAGCTGTTAGTGGAAAACTTAGAGGTTTCAGTGAAAAAATTAAGGTGGATGAACACAATGGAATATGGAATAAGTTTATTCCCACCTAATGATTTTCCTGGGGTCATACTAATCACTTAAAATCCATCTTTCTCTAATTAATAAATCTCTTATATTTTTTACCTAAAACAGTGTGTTGTTTGAAGTGTAAAGGGAAATCTCCTAAGGAATAGGGATGATACATTCTCCTATACGCACTGAGGGAATGGAAGACTGGGTTATATACTTACCCTGGTCATCCTTCTGTCCAGAGCAACACAGTGCATCTCTGGGGTCTGAGGCTGGCAAGCTGGGGAGAATTTCCTGGAGCCTCTCTATGGATTCTTTATGGATTCATGAGTGGTTAGAGAAAACACTCAGGTAGCTCAGTTGAGTTTGTCCCTGGCTATGAATGTCTGTGTCAGTGCAGGACCTGGAGGGGTCTTCAGCGTGTCACATTATCACAGTGTGAGGCGGGTGCCAGAGAGCTCAGCAGTACCCGACTACCAGCTTGAAGCCCAGGAATACTGTCACAGTGGCACTACATGCAGGGTGAAATGCAGAGCTTCTTGCCCTGAGTGAGATTTCCACTTCATACACTGGTGTAGAGATTTTAAAAGTGAGACTTAATACGTGCTGCCTCGAGATCAGTCAAAGAGGTTACCAGTTTGCCATTTTCTCTTTGCTTATTTCGGGAAAGGGATGTGGGGTGGGGGTGGGGGACAGGAAAGCAGCAAGATAGTGAAAACAGTAAAACAACTGTAAAATTGGAACTGTTCAGATTGCAGGCAGTAGAAAAAGAAAATGAAAAATAGGAAAAGTTTGGAGCTAAAGCAGGCAGAGGCTGCCAGAGAGCACACTGAACACAGAAGTGGAACAACAATAAATTAAGGAGAAAAAGGGAGAGAGGAAACACCAACTGGAAAAGCTGGAAATGCAGAATCAGAAACTTCCCACTCCACTGATCCCCACCTCTCCAAAAATACACAAATAAGAGCAGTTCTGTTCTGCATACAATGAGGCAGATGATATTGCTGAATACTTCACTGCCTTTGAGAGGCTGTGTCATATTCAAAGATTCCTGATGACCAGAAGATGCCCCCCTTGCAAACTTAACTGGTAAACCTCTGGATATATTCAATAAAATGCTAATTGAGGGTGTTTTAGATTATGGTACATTCAAAGAAATAGTTTTGAAACAATTTCAGATGACCCCTGATATATTTAGAGTGAAACATAGTGTCCTCCCGCTGAGCCAGAGGGGGAGGGACACATCTGTGAACTATGGCTGATGGAGCCAGACTATGTTCGCCCCTCCCACCCGAAGTCAGAGGGCAGAACAGGAAGTATAAATGATGGGTTTTGAAGCTCAGTTGGGTGGCAGTTGCCGAAGGAAACAGACACTGCCTGCCAGCTCCCTATCTGGGAGATTGCAGGTTACAGTCACTGAGCTAAGGACTGGTCTGACCTGCGGGAACCACCCACTGACAGAGGCACCGAGAATTTGCTGAGACTGCCTCTGGCCTTCTACCCAGATGAACCAGAGGACCCCCTACAGATCCAGGAACCCACTGACAGTAGGGGAAGAAGTGGCCCACGGCAGCCAACCCTAGACTGGCTGTGTTGCAGCCAGAGACCCTGTCAGCACATTTTGCCTGGATTCCCTGCTGACCCGGGGTGGAGTTCTGCTCCACTGTTAGGTCCCTGGGCTGGGATGCAGTGGAGTCTGGAGGGCCCACCCCTGCCTTCCCCCCCACTCTAGCCCGAGGAGGCTAAGATTGTCAGCCATCTGCCAGCACTAGGATGCCTGACCCTCTTGTTTTTTTGGCCCTGAATACAGGCCTGACCCATAGAATTTTTGCTGTCCATTCCTGACTAAGGACTTGGGGCTACTAACTGTTTGTTTGCTGCTCAACCTTGAGTACAGGCCCAAGCCATACACCCTATACTGCCTGTCCAGACTGAAGGCTTGGGGCTTATAACTGACAGCTACTGAGCCCTGACAAAGGGCTTGGACTCATAACTGTTTGCCCCGATTGGAGGCTAGAGACCCTAACTGATTTCTGCTCTGCCTGGACTTCTGCCCAGAGCCAAAGGCTGTGGGTTGTCTGGCTATTTCCCAAACTGTGGGTGATGCCCAGCAATGTAATGAGCTGGAGTGGCTCCCCACTTACTCAGAGGGGGAGGGACGAACTTTAATCCACTTTACTTGGTGAATAATGTGGACAGCAACCCAAACCTGGCAGTAAGGGGTCCTGTGAATGCCACACTTAAGATATCCCTGGTGCCCTGGTATTCACATGGAGGCCCACGGGCTACATGCGACTCATCAGACTAAGCCACTGGTGGGCCATGGGAGTCTGTTGACATTAAGCATCAGCAAGCACAGGCTCCTGCAACTCCCACTGGCCGTGGTTCGCCATTCCTGACCAATGGAAGGTGTGAGAAGCAGCGACTGGGCTGTGGGGAGTGGTGTGGGCTGCATAGGTGTGCTGGTTACTACTCCCTGTAGCTCCCATTGGCTGGGAACAGTGAACCACGGCCAGTGGGAGCTGCAGTTCGCAGTGCCTGCTGACACTCAATGTCAGCAGACTCCCACGGCCTGCCAGCAGCTTACCCGGATGAGTCGCAAGTGGCTCGTGGGCCGCCGTGTGAATACCAGGGCCCTAGTGGGAGAGATGGAGCTGGACAATCTCATTAAATATGTGGCCGAGAGCCAGCAACATCAGCAGGTGTCTGAACTTCAGCAACAACAACTAGTGCAGAAGCTGAGGCCCCCACAACGGCAACTGCTCCAGGACATGGGGGCGCAACACCAGGAGCAGCAGCAATAATGTCTCCAATAGCTTGTGACCCTTCTGCCTGGACTGAGCGGGCCAACCCCCAGAGGTGCAGTGAATACCCTCACATCCCCGTTGCCGATACACTTTTCCGGGTTGGGATCTCTTGATGACTTCAAACCATTTCTTATAACCTTTGAGTGGGTGACTGTGGTTGCTGGGTGTCCCCCATAGCAGTTGGAGACCCTCTTGGCCTTATGGGGGTAGCCCAGACTATTTATTGGGGGCTCCCAATCTCTAAGAGACATGCTATAAAAGTTTCCGCCACAAGAATTACACCAGTGGGGCCAGTTGATCCCACCTCTATTTCTTGCTATCAGGAAAGTGCCCCAATCATCCACCAAATTCTCCCCCTTTGAGCTCCTGTATGGCAGGTAGCCCCATGGCCTGTTGGATCTAATGAAAGAACCTTGGTAACACACTCCATCAACCATGCAGAGACTCCAGCAGTATGTCATGCAGTTGCAGGGGACACATGGCTCAGGGAGTCAAGAAGTACCCCTTGCGGTTTATGTACTCACTGGCTTGGTGCTCCGGTGCCAAGATAGGGATATGGGTTCCATCTATGGCCCTACCACAGTTAGGGAATCCCATTGCAGCAAAGCCATCTACTATGACCTGCACATTTCCCAGGGTCACTACCCTTGGTAGCAGCAGATCTTTGATTGTGTTGGCTACTTGCATCACAGCAGCCCCCACAGTAGATTTGCCCACTCCAAATTGATTCCCGACTGACCAGTAGCTGTCTGGCGTTGCAAGCTTCCACAGGGCTATTGCCACTCACTTCTCAACTGTGAGGGCTGCTCTCATCTTGGTATTCTTGCGTCTCAGAGCAGGGGAAAGCAAGTCACAAAGTTCCCTGAAAGTGCCCTTACGCATGCAAAAGTTTCGCAGCCACTGGGAATCATCCCAGACCTGCAACACTATGCGGTCCCACCAGTCTGTGCTTGTTTCCCGAGCCCAGAATCGGCATTCCACCGCATGAACCTGCCCCACTAGCACCATGATGCCCACATGGGCAGGGCCCGTGGTTTGAGAGAAGTCTGTGTCCATGTTCTCATCATTCTCATCATCATGCTGACGTCGCCTACTCGCCCAGTTTCGCTTTGCCAGGTTCTGGAGCTGCATATACTGCTGGATAATGTGTGTGGTGTTTAATGTGCTCCTAATTGCCAAATTGATCTGAGTGGGCTCCATGCTTGCCGTGGTGTGGCATCTGCACAGAAAAAAGGCGCGGAACGATTGTCTGCTGTTGTCCTGACGGAGGGAGGGGTGACTGACGACATGGCTTACAGGGTTGGCTTACAGGGAATTAAAATCAACAAAGGGGGTGGCTTTGCGAGAAACTGAATGGCCGCCTCAAGGATAGAACTCAAAACCTCAAGGATAGAACTCAAAACTGGGTTTAGCAGGCCATTGATTTCACAGAGGGAGGGAGGGAGAGAGGAGAAAATGAATACAAAACAAATCTGGTCTATTTCTTGTTTTGAGTCACTTCATCTATCTTTATACATCATGCTGGCAGCAGACTGTACAGTACGACCGCTAGCCATCGTCACCTCCTGGGTGCTCGGCAGAAGACGGTGCAGTATGACTGCTGGCCATCATCTTCTGCTAGCTGCAGATTAAAAGATAGTGCACTGTCGGTAGGACTCAATCGCCATGAGACAAAACAAGGGAAATGACCTGGCTGAGTCAATCCCATGTTTGCCCAGGCACCCGGTTAAAAGAGCACCCAGGACTACGTCGACGACAGCTACCGGTCATACTGCACTGTCTGCTGCCAAAAAGGCAATAAGCTGCTGCTGTGTAGCAATGCAGTACCACGTCCGCCAGTACCCAGGAGACATACGGTGATGGTTAGCTGAGCGGGCTCCATGCTTGCCGTGGAATGGCATCTGCACAGGTAACTCACGAAAAAAGGTGTAAAAGGTGTCTGCCCTTGCTTTTACGGAGGGAGGGAGAGAACGGGGGCCTGATGATATGTACCCAGAACCACCCGTGACAATGTTTTAGCCCCATCAGGCACTGGGATTTCTACCCAGAATTCAAATGGGCTGTGGAGACTGCGGGAACTGTGGGATAGCTACCCACAGTGCAAAGCTCCGGAAGTTGACGGTTGCCTCGGTACTGTGGACACAATCCACCGACTACTTGCACTTAGAGCATTTGTGTGGGGACACACACACTCGGCTGTATAAAAACGCTTTCTACAAAACCGACTTCTATAAATTCGACCTAATTTCCTAGTGTAGACATACCTAAGAACTTGGGGGCAATTAATTGTTTGCTGCTTGGCCCTGAACTCAGGTCCTAGCCACAGACTCATTGCTGCCCTGCCCTTACAAAGGGCTTGGACTCATACCTGTTTGCTCCTTTGCCATGATTATAGGCTAAAGACACTGACTACCACTTTGTCCAGAATGCCAGCTAGAGTCACAGGCTGTGGCTTGCCTAATTATCTCCCTAACTGTGGGCAATGCCCAAACATGTATTGAAGCCAAAGTGGTCTCCCACTGACTTAGAGAGGGAGATACCACTGCTAATCCACTACAAGAAATCTTAAGAGGGGTAATGTGGAATTTGCAAACAAAATGAAAGATTTCATAGGCAAGTTGGTAAGAAGCAAAGGTGTTTGAAGAAATGTTTGACCTTGTTTCTCAGGAGCATTTCTTAAACAGATGTAACAATGAGGTAAAACCATGTCTATGGGGGAAAAAGTGAAAACTGTGGATGAGATGGCCTCTTTCTAGCTCATGATTTTGAGCAAACACAAGCATCTATTGTGTATAAAGCACAGACAGAGGGGTTTACACCTGGTGGGAAGCAGGGTTCCATTTTATCCTTTTCCTCTAACCCTCAATCCAAATTTGAAATTTTACTGATCACCTGAGGAATAAATGCCCTGCGCTGGGAGGAAGCAGGCAGCAGGTAGCCCATGTGATTTCTGCGACCCTGAGCACAGAAACCCTGCAGGCATCTGTCACTTATCATACAGGGTTTGTAAAATTAGCCTCTGCACAACCAGGCATGAAGCACATCAAGGCTGCCAGCATTAATGTCAGGGAAAAGATTGGCTGGGAAGATACAGGGGCCTACATTTTTGTAGTTACAAAGCGTATAGTGCAAGAAGGTGACGCACCGCCAGGACGGATGGCAGAGTTTTTATTACTAGGAGGTCACAAAATCCTTGTGCCTTTGGTTAAAGTGCACATAGAAACCGAGGGTTTGGGAGCTGTAATATCAGTGGGGGTACTAGACAATAACCCTCTTGATATGCTAATTGGGAATGATTTCTTCCATGTAGCTCCATGTTAAAGGTCCACCTGCTGCAAGAAGGAGCATTCTGCTGGGACCTTAGAGGAAAAGGGTAACATCCTAGGAAGTGCTGAAGGAATGAGAGTCTCCTTGATTCCCCTGCAGCAGGGAGAAGCTGAATGCTTCCAGGGGTGGGAGTGGTTGAGAGCAGTTCCGACCCCACAACCAAAGGAAACTCCTATACAAAGGCTCAAAGCTTGTCACAGCAGACAAACAATAATTAAGATGGTCTGCTGTGTGCACGGGGAAGCTGAGGCACACCTCCTCATGGCATTCATGAATATCTGTATTGAGTTTTCACTACCTGGAAAAACATATACAAAAAGGTTTTCTATTGACCCAGAAAAGGTACATTTGCTGACTTTTGAGATCACTAGGCTCATGTACAAAGTGTTAAACTATATACAGAACTCTGCAAGAACACATATGGATAACACTACAATTGCAATACTTGAGAGTTGTCTGATCAAAATGTAAAGATGGCTTTTTACACACTGTCTCTGCCTTAGTCAGTGATTAAGACTCCTGCAGTAAATTAGGAGGGGAGGTGTTATACTCTGCCCCAAAGCAAGACCCTGGCAACTTCATAAATATAAAGGGAAGGGTAACCACCTTTCTGTATACAGTGCTATAAAATCCCTCCAGGCCACAGGCAAAATCCTTTCCCCTGCAAAGGGTTAAGAAGCTAAGGTAACTTTGCCGGCACCTGACCCAAAATAGCCAATGAGGGGACAAGATTCTTTCAAATCTGGAGGGGGGGGCTAAGGGTTTTGTCCGTCTGTGTGATACCTTTACCAGAAACAGAACAAGGATGCAAGCTCTCCAACTCCTGAAGAGTTAGTAAGGAATCTAGTGAGAAAATATTTTAAGTTTTCTTTGTTTTTTTTTTGCTTGTGAAATTCTCTGTGCTGGAGGGAATGTGTATTCCTGGTTTTGTGTCTTTTTGTAACTTGAGGTTTTGCCTAGAGGGATTCTCTATGTTTTGAATCTGATTACCCTGTAGAGTATTTACCATCCTGATTTTACAGAGGTGATTCTTTTACCTTTTCTTTAAATAAAATACTTCTTTTAAGAACCTGATTAATTTTTCATTGTTCTAAAGATCCAAGGGTTTGGGTCTGTGTTCACCTGTACCAGTTGGTGCGGATTTTATTATCAAGCCTTCCCCAGAAAAGGGGGTGTAGGGCTAGGGGGAATATTTGGGGGGAAGACGTCTCCAAGTGGGCTCTTTCCCTATTCTTTGTTTCAATCGCTTGGTGGTGGCAGCGTACCAGGTTTTTAACCTAAGCTGGTTCCCAAGGCAAGAAAGAAATCTGTATCTTGGTGAAGTTTTTAACCTAAGCTGGTAAGAATAAGCTTAGGGGGTCTTTCATGCAGGTCCCCACATCTGTTCCCTAGAGTTCAGAGTGGGGAAGGAACCTTGAATGTCATTACCCTGTATGTATGCATGTACCATTTTTGTACCTAAAGTTATGAATATTGACCATATACCTGTATTTCAAATGTGTTTGCTCCTGGATAACACCGAGAATGTAGTTTACATCCAGTCTAGCCAGCACATTGTTGATGAAACATTCAAGGTCCATTAAGTACATGAGAGGTCTTAGAAGAAGTTTATCCCCACCTGATGGAAAGTCCTGTGACCATTCTAGCCAGGATATGGTCCCTGCTGTGAATCATTGAAGCAGGCAAGATCATGTGACCAGCTCATGTGACACTGGACTCCATCTTGTGCCTGTACTTTCCCACTAACTGTGCTGGGGCCTTTTGCTTGGAAAAATGACATTCCTTCCCCATGACAGAACTAGTTAGAGGGGGAAATGACATCATCACTGGCCTTACTCCACCCACAACTCAACACCTGGAAACACCTAAGGAACCAGGACTGGGCTGGGGCTTTGTTCCCTGGCTGAAGGGGTTTCTAGCCTGTCTATGGAAGACTGGTGACCTGTTTGTACTATGAGAGTGAGACACTGCTTGACTCAAATCCTGTCTACTTCATGGAATTTAGATTGCAGTTCTGTTTATTTGTAGGTAACCAACTTTGATCTGTTTGCTATTACTTATAGGCATTTGAAATTTATCCTTCTATATTTAATAAATCAGTTTTATATTATTTTTCCTAAAACTAATTTATAAAGGTTTTCTGCTCAGGAACAGGGGCTGGTGGATTGTCCTCTCCACATTGAGGGATGTAGGGGGGACTTGGTAATAAAGATGCATTGCTCAGGTTTCTGAACATGGCAAGAGGGTTCAGCTCTGGGGTATTAGGCTAGGAATCTGTGAGGGAACTAGCTGGAACTTCTCAATTTTTGGTTCATGATTGGCTATTGAAAGCATTCATGTAACTGCACTGAGTGTGTCCCTGTCTGTGTATGGCTGTGTAAGTGCATGACCTTGAGAGGATTGCAGCTTGTCACAGCCTCAAAGTGTGAGCAGGGCCCAGAGGGCTTAGAAGTAACCTAGTTGCAGGTTGAACACCAGGGAAGTTTGTGAAAGCCACCGAACGAACATGCCCTGCTAGAGAGTCCATTTCCCTCTTATCATGCACTCAGTTGCTGACAGAGAGACCTTGGTTATGGCAGGGATGTCAGGACTCCTGGATGCTGTCTGTTATTCTCTGTGTGACATTGGCCAAGTCACTTCTCCCTGTGCCACAGTTTATCTATCTGTATGATAATAGTTATTGATGAGGATTACTGATCTCTGGTGACTGCCCCATGTGCCTGCAGAAACTGCTGGTGTCTCCTCTCAGTCATCTGTCTCCTGACCTGTCTGTCTACAACCTACTCATCCATCCTTAGCATTTAAAGGGTATCAGAATGTATGGAGAACTAGGCATCATCCATAATCCTCTTACTAATCAGTGCAGCATCTTGCACTCACTGTCGGCTCCTTGTCAGGCTGCACGGGCACCCATTCCAGTCCTGGAGCAGAGGGAGCAAATCTTTGGGAGGGGAGGGAGGTGGAGATTGTGACACCCTGGCACCCCCATATTTACCACTGTCTTATAATGATGGTATGTTATGTACAAAGGATGCCTTGAGAGGTTTCATTCTAAAAGTCTGAATCTGTTTAACATTAATACCCTGTTAAGTTGTATGTGCTGTCATTGTATATGAAGTTATGGCGTTTAGCTATGTATGTGCTACTAAAATATGTTGTGAGACTGAGAACACCCACAAGCAGCCTTCAGGTACATCAATAAATAGGCCAAATTATGTTAATAGATTATTGAGGAAATGCACACAAGCACAAGGATTACCCCAGGAATTGTGTACAACAGAAACCTCTCAGAAAAAGCACTACATCGGAGTAGTGAAACTGGGGGTTGGAACCCCTGAGGGGGGGTTACAAAGTTATTACATGGGGGGTTGTGGGATGTTAGCCTCCACCCAAAACCCCACTTTGCCCCCAGCATTTATAATGGTAAATATATTAAAAATGTTTTTTTAATTTATAAGGGGGTCACACTCAGAGGCTTGCTGTCTGAAAGGGGTCACCGGTACAAAGTTTTATTATTTCTAGTATGCTGCTACCAAATGACCCTAATTCGGGCTGCAAAGTCACATGCTGCACTGCACAATGGGAACTGTTTGACGCAGGTCACAGAAAAAGGGCTTTACAGGAATTTGTAAGAAGACATAAAAGGGAGACATGACATGATGATGGAATTGTCATTTTCCCTATAACAACACACCTGAAAGTACCGGAGGAAAAAGACAGAATTGGAGGGCAAATGTTGGTCCCATGCAGGAAAGAAGGAAGCCTGCCTGAAAAAAAGATAACCTGCTTGTATGACCTAACTGGGTAAGACACTGATTGATTCAAACATTAACTAGCACATTAGGCTTATATTGTGGTTTTGTTTTATTTCTCATGGTAAGGTAATCTAATTAAATCTGTTTCCTTTCATGTATAATCACTTAAAAAGCTCTCTTTCTGTAGCAAAAAAACCTCTCTTTGACTGTCCAGTCAGTGATTCAGGGAAGACAGTCCAGCACCATGTCACCAGCCTGGTCTGCATGGAGCTTGGTCTCAGGTCTAGAACACCACTAGAAAACTTTAGTCCCTTTATGAGTAAAGAGCCAGAGTAGCCTGTCCCGGATCTCTTTGGTCCTCACCGCATAGATGATGGGGTTTAGCATGGGGGGCACCAGGAGGTATACGTTGGAAATGAAAATATGGAAATGAAGGGGCAAATTGTGTCCAAATCGGGATGTGAGGGAAGAGAGTTGGGATGTAAAAGGCTAAGATGACACAGAGGTGGGAGCTGCAGGTCCCAAAAGTCTTGAGCCGGGCATCCTTTATACGGAGGCTGAAGATGGCCCTGAGGATCTGGGTATAGGAGACGACAATAAAAAACACATCCAGACCGATCCTACACAATAGCACAAATAGACCATAGTAACTACTGACACGGATGTCAGCACAGGCCAGCTTCACCACTGCTATGTGCTCACAGTGCATATGGGACATGATGTTGGTTCTGCAACATGGCCACCACCTCACCAGGAAGGGATGGGTAGTGCGAGTGTACTGCCAGGCAGCATCACAGCCAGGCCAATCTTGACCGCCACGCAGTTTGTCAGGATGGTGGAGTGTCTCAGGGGATGGCAGATGGCCACGTACCAGTCCACAGCCATGGCCACGAAGATTCCAGACTCCATCACTGAGAAGGAGTGAATGAAGTACAGCTGGGTGAGGCAGGCACTGAAATCAATCTCCCTGGAATTGAATCAGAAAATTGCCAGAGTTTTGGGCACAGTGGATGTGGACAGCACCAGGTCACTGATGGCCAGCATGCAGAGGAAATAGTACATGGGCTTGTGGAGGCTCAGCTCCCTCTTCACGATGAAGAGGATGGTGAAGTTCCCCAAGATGACTATGACGTACATGGCACAGAAGGGATTGGAGATCCAGACGTGGGCCACCTCAAGGCCAGGAATGCCCAGCAGGATGAAGATGGAGCGATTGGTGAATTGGTTGTGTTGGAATCTGACATGGAGCAGGGGAGAAGATATCTAACTCTGAGGCAGAATTGTGTCTCCTACTTGTACCGTATCTTCCCCTGACTTTCTGTATATGCCTAGGGTCTAGGGTGATGGTCACAGTACAAATACCTGGATGGAGAGACAATGTTAATATGAGACACTACATACACTACTGGGGGCTGTTATGAAGGGCGAAGCAGATTGGTCGCACTTCACACATTGAAAAAATGACATTTTCATTATTCAGATAAATGAATTATAAACAGCTAACCCTAGTAATGCCAATGGGGCTCCCTGCGTGAATAATCTGTATATATTGTGTTGTGGGAAACCTGAACAGGCACTAGCAGGAAATACACCTCAGGGAAAAGACCTTGTCGTCATTGATAGCCACTCTATGGAAACACCAGCTCATTTGCAGCAGTGGCCAAAACAAAGACAATGTTTGGATGCATAAGGAAAGGGTTGGAGAATAATCTGCTGTTGACACACACTCCATTTTGGTCACCCTGTTTCTGTAAAGGATAGAGCAGATAAAAAGGGGAATTCTGAGATAGGCTTTGAGAATAGGTGAGGCTGCCATATGCAGAATGACTGAAAATTCTGTGACTGTTTAGAGAAGAGACAAACAAGGGGGCATATGATCGAGGAAAGGAAAATCAAGAATGGAACTGATTACATTGCATTCAAATTGAGGAACAGAGAAGAGTCCCCAACCAGTGATATCTATAGATACGTAGTGCGTCAAAAGGGCTAATTCTCAAAGCTGAGGCAAATTATCCGAAAAACTGATTGGGAGGAAAAGTTGGAGAGAAAAATGGGAATGGAAATTGGGAGTTCTTGAACAAGAGTTTTGATAGCTTAAAAAGTAAGGATTCCATAATCAAGAAAGTGAACAACTTTGCCTAAAAACCCACTTCAGTGGCAAAGTGAAGGCAGCAATCAGGAAGGGGAAAGCAACATATAACACATGGGAGAAAAGCAAAATAGATACCAAGCAATACAAATTAGAAGTTTTGAAAACTAATCAGGCAAGTTAAATATATCAAGGAGAAATCCATGCTTGACAGGGTTAAGGATCACAAAAAGGAGATTATTAAGTATATTAAACAAATAAGAAATCCTAGAAAATAATTAAGTGAGTTCATAGAAGGGGAAATGTTGCAGAAAAGGCAGACGTGTTCAAGAAATAGTTTTGTTCTGCATTTGGAAAGAAGCAGTATAATGAACTTGTATCACCTCGGGTGATGAAACACTTTCCAGGCTGTTAGTGGTCAAGGAGGGAGTTAAGCGGCATCTACAATAGAATCTCAGAGTTACAAACACCAGCGTTACGGAGCAACTGATAAACCACAAATCTCATTCAGAACCAGTATGCAACAGGCAAAAGAAGAGTCCAGTCCCACCTCAAAAAGGAGGCAAATGCAGGGCAGGTTCCTGTTAAACATAAACTATTAAAAAACTAAGGGAAATTTCAAAATAAAAAGATTTCACAAGGTTAGAAAACAATGGAAAAGATGGTATGGGATTATTGTAAAAAAAATGTCTAGGAATATAAATAATGCCAGTCAACAACATAGTTTATGGAAAACAGGTTTTTGCAAATAATCCCAATTTCTTTATTTAGTGAGAGTACATGTTTGGTTGATCAAGGGAATTGCGCAGATGCACTGAACCTTAATTTCTCTGAGACATTAGATTTAGTAGGGGAAAATATTCAGATAAACAAATAAACACTCTACAATATCAGTAGAGCATCTTAGCAGGGGGTCAGACTAGCTGACCCTTGTGGTACCTCATGCTGTGCCTCTATGATTCTACAGTGTAAAATCCTGGTGTAAACCAGACCTTGGTGATACACAAGGGGCTCAATACAGGGGTAACTGGGTGAAATTTAATGGTTTCTCAGGTCTTTTCTCAGTTCTTATCCAGGGTAGTTTTGACATAGAGGGTCCTGAGCAAACTATGGGCCTTGGCCTCAGATTTTGGCCTTGTATTCTACTTCTTTCACCTTGAATGATCCTCTGTGCCACTGAAATACAGCCACCTCCGCGCTGATGGACATCAGCCGGGACGGGCACGGATGCAAAGAAAAGAAGGAGATTTTGGCCAGTGATACGAACAAACTCATTCCTTGTGGCAAGGGCCCTGGGATGTTTAATGGCTGTGCAGAGCAGAAAGGATCACAAACTGACATGGTATCCCATGATACCCACGTTGCACTGAGTTTGTAGAGCAGGTGAGGGCCTCAGCAAGAGATGGTACCTGTGAATCCTGAGATGGAAGTGTCTTCCCTGGGAACCCCCCTCACGTAGCCATATCCCACACCTCTCACACCCCAGCATCTCCAGCAACATCTCACCCTGAGATCTCTCACACTGGTGTGCACCATTTATAATATAGCTCTGTGCAATCCCAGTGGGGTTCACTCAGCCTCTAGTGGAGAAGCAGCACCTTAATGGCTAGAGAAAAGCCAGTCTGCACTTCTGTGTTATTTATCGAGCTTTCGGAGTAAACAGTAATTAAGGGACTTTCCCTGAGGGTGATGAGAATGCTTGGACTCTGTGCTGAGTCACAGAGGAATGGGCTGCTCTATGTATTTCTGTATTTTTTTAAAAAATTAACTGATGAGGAAGAAAATTAGGGATAACACCTAAGTCCCCATAGAGTATGATACACTGTAGATTGCCAGGAGGGATGGGTAGATAGTAGATAAACATATCTGGAGACAGATGACTGAGTGGAAACACAAATATTTTCTGTTAACACACAGGACTGTTGCTAAAAGTTCACAGATCAGTAATTCTCATCAGCAACTATGATCATACTGTGCGGTACCTTTCTTTGAAGGATCTATAAAACATCTAACAAAGCAAAGTCTCTATGAACTGTGACAAAGCTCTGTCCTTGCCTCTGTGGGTCCCGCATTTCCTGGCGGATTCCGCTAGCCTCAGAGGTTCACCGTGACTCTGCAGACAAGGGTCACAGTCTACTGAGCCATTTTCATCATAAGCCAACGAGGGAGGTGAGGAGAAGTTATCCTTCCTTGCACAGTCTCTCTTGTCTTCCAGTCTCAGTGGTTAATCAGGGGGCAAAGGGGGGGTGGGGAGCCAGGGACCACCCTCTTCTCCGGGCTCCAGCCCGGGGACCCTAATAGTATCTGCTACGGTAGCTCACCTTTTAGAAACATGACATGTACAATTCCCTGGGCTACTTCCCCCACAGCAGCCCTCACTTCCTCAAGCTCCACTTCACCCTTACCTCAGGGCCTCCTTCCTTGTGCCTGATATGGTGTGTACTACTCAGCCTCTCCAACTGCGCAACTTCCTCCCACAGCTCCTGACATGCACCCACCTGACTGACTGGGAGGCTTTTAACTAGTTTCAGCCAGCCCCTGATTGGCTTCAGGTGTCCCAATCAACCTAGCCTTCTCCCTGCCTTCTGGAAAGTTATTCATTGGCTCCACGTGTCTTAATTGACCTGGAGGAGCTGCCATTTCACTTATTCTGGTACCAGGGATTTGTTTAGCCTGGAGCGAATCTCTCTCTCTCTCCCACTGCTCTCCCATAGCCTTCTACTCCCCTTAGAGCCGCTAGAGGACCTGGGCGTCCGCCTGGTCCTGACCTCTGTCCCTCCCTTTCTCCCCAATGCTGCCCTGTTACCCGCCCTCTCTACCCTGGGGAAGCCCATCTCTGTCATCAGCCCTCTCCCGTTGGGCTGCAAAGACCCCGCCCTCCATCACGTCCTCTCGTTCCGCCGGCAAGTGCAGCTTCAACTGCCACCGGCAGCGCGTGACGGAGAGGCGCTGGAGGGGTCCTTCCTAGTCCCCTACCAGGGGGCCCATTCCCGGGTGCATTATTCCACAGGGGAGGCCCGGTGCTACCTCTGCCGGGCGATGGGGCACGTCCGGAGGGACTGCCCCCTGGCCCGGCAAGGAAGGGCATCCAGGACTCCCAAGCCCCGGCAGGGCACCGGCCCCGTCATCGCCGGCACCCCTGGCTGCCCGGCACCCGAAACCACCCCTCCTCCTTCCTAATCCACCATTACTCCTGCTTGGGCCCAAGGGGCACCTCCCCAACTATGCCCAGACGAGCGGGAGAGCCCCGCCCCCGCTGCTTGCAATCTGGCGGGGCCTGTGGAGGAGGATGTGGCAGGGACACTGCCGGGCATGGGAGAGGGCCTGCCCCAAGGGGAATCTTCCCTCCCTTGTGCTGCCCCACCGTTACCCCCTCGAGCCCCTGAGCCATCGCTTCTGCCCCCTGACACAACCCCTGCTAGCCAGCCCCCAGATGATGCCATGGAGGGCTGGGCCCTAGTCCAGGGGAAGCGAGGCAAGCGGAAGGCTCGAGCTCCGCTCCTCTCATGTGACACGGAGGCCCCCCAGAAGACCAGGAAGGGGGGCACCGATGCCGAGCCTTCCGCTCTACCCACGGGTGTGCTCCATCCACCAGAGCCGGCTGGGGAAGACGTGGCAGCACTGGAAGGCGGTATCTCCCCTCCATGGGAGTCCCTCCCCTCCAAGACCCCCGAGGCACCATCTGAAACCCCAGTGTACCCCGAGGCAACAGTCACATCAGGTGGCAGCGGGGAGAATCCCGGGGTGGTGGAAACTGATCTCCCATCAATATACGAGGAGATCGAGGCCCTGGGTCTGACCCCGGTCACCCAGGGGGAGGACGACTCTATGCCAGCGGGCCTCGATATAGGCGACTTTACTCCAGCCCCCCTTTCCCCATGCTCCCCCCCCCTAATCGTTGCTTCCGCTTCCACCTCCAAGGGGCCCCTGGACTCCTCCATCAACCCGGCTGTAGATGGTACGCCACTGAGGGCCGCCAAACCTGTTGAGGCGACGGCCAGTGCCACGCGGCTGGGACCTGAGCCACCAGGGGCACCCCTCGCTGGTGAGGAGCATTCGACCTCCTTCCCGGGAGAGGGCCCTACAGGAGAGGGTCCACCTCCTGATGCCGTGGCTGCCAAATCCACCATAGAGCCTGCGCCCAGCATCACTGAGAGCCCTCTCCCCACCCAAAATCTCACCTCTAACCTTGCCCCTGCCCCTGTCCCTATCCCGTCCACCTCCCAAGGTGTTATTGCTGCCCCTGGGGCTGTCTCCTTCCCCTTGCCAACAGATGACCCCCAGGGAGTGGCCTTTGTGTTTCCCCGTCCCGACCCACCAGGGGCTGCCATCCTCCCTCCGCCGCCCCCTATCGCCCCAGCATTTAAGCCAACTTATCAGGAGCCCTGTCGGGGGTCCGCACCCTGTCTGCCCGTCTAGGTGGGCCACGGTGCTGTACCAAGGGCCCCGTCGGGGAGTAATCAGGAGACTGTAACCCCAGCCCCCCATGCGCTGCGAGAGGAGTTGCGGGAGTTTCTAGAAGACGTCCGTGGCTCCCGCAACAAAGTCCAGCTTGCCCTCCAGCGATGGGGGGACTTTAATCAAATCCTCCGGGCCGCAAGAGCCCTCATGGGGGAGGGTAAAAGGACCGGGAGGCAGGGCGCCGCGGCCTACCAGCGGGTCCGCCTCTTCCGTGACTCCTTACTCACCTACGGGGTGGGTCACGGTCTGCTGCGCGGCCCGCCGTGAGCCACGAGCATCCCTGCCGGCGACGATCCCCCCAGCCCTCCTCATGGCACCCTTTACCATCGCAACATTGAACACCCGCGGCTGTAGGATGGGTCTCCGCAGGTCCCAGGTGCTCTCCTTCCTTCGGGAGGGGAGGTACTCTGTGGTTTTCCTGCAGGAGACCCATACGGATCCGACCGACGAAGACAGCTGGCGGCTGGATTGGGGGGACAGGGTCTACTTTAGCCACCTCACAGTTCGTACGGCTGGAGGGGCGACCCTGTTCTCCCCCGACCTATGGCCCAAGGTGCTGGGGGTCACCGAGGCTGTGCCGGGCTGCCTGTTGCACCTCCGGGTCCACATGGAGGGGCTCGTAGTCAACCTCGTCAACATCTATGCCCCAGCAGCGAGCCTGGAGCGGCTGCAATTCTATCAGCAGGCGTCCGCCTTCCTCGGCACCTTGGATCCTCAGGAGTGCCTGGTCCTGGGAGGGGACTTTAACATCACCCTTGAGGAACGGGACCGCTCGGGGACCAAGCAGAGCCCGGCCGCCGTCGCCGTCCTCCAGGAGATAGTCGAACACCACTCCCTGGTGGACGTCCGGCGCGACCACCACCCGGATGACACTTCCACGTTCACCTTTGTCCGGGTGGAGGCCCATCGGTCGCGCCACTCCCGGTTAGACCGCATTTATTTATCACGCTTTCATCTTTCACAAACCCACTCCTCCAGCATCCGGCTGGCCCCATTTTCTGACCATCACATAGCCACCGTGACAGCCTCCCTCTGCCGGAGAGGCCGGGGCCAGCCTATTGGCATTTTAACAACAGCTTGCTGGAGGATGCGGGCTTCATGGCATCCTTCCGGGAGTTCTGGCTGGCCTGGCGAGGGCAGCGGCGAGCCTTTTCCTCTGCACGGCGGTGGTGGGACCTAGGGAAGGTGCGCGCCCGGCTCTTCTGCCGTGACTACACCCGGGGCGCCAGCCGACGGAGGGATGCAGCAATAGAGCAGTTGGAACAGGAGGTCTTAGAGCTGGAGAGGTGTCTGGCTGCCAGCCCCGAGGATCCACCCCTCTGTGGGGCATGCCGGGAGAAGCGGGAGGAGCTCCGGACCCTCGAGGACCATCGGGCCCAGGGTGCCTTTGTTCGATACCGCATCCTTCTCCTTCGGGAGATGGTTCGCGGCTCCCACTTCTTCTATGCCCTGGAGAAAAAGAGGGGGGCTAAAAAACATGTCATCTGCCTACTGGCAGAAGATGGCACCCCCCTCATGGATCCGGTGGAGATGTGCGGGAGGGCGAGAGCCTTCTACGCAAGCCTTTTCTCCCCGGATCCGACCGATCCTAACGCTTGCAGAGTGCTGTGGGAGGAGCTCCCGACGGTCAGCGTGGGCGACCGAGACCGGCTAGAGCTGCCTCTCACTCTGGCCGAGTTCTCGGAAGCCCTCCGTCGCATGCCCACCAATAAATCTCCGGGCATGGACGGGCTGACCGTGGAGTTCTACCGCGTGTTCTGGGACGTCCTGGGCCCAGACCTAGTCACCGTCTGGGCCGAGTCTTTGCAGAGCGGGATCCTCCCTCTTTTGTGCAGGCAAGCCGTGCTGGCCTTATTGCCGAAGAAGGGGGTCCTCCACGATTTACAAAATTGGCGTCCCGTCTTGCTCCTCAGCACGGACTACAAAGTCATGGCAAAAGCCATCTCGCTGCGGCTAGGGTCCGTGCTGGCGGACGTGGTCCACCCAGACCAGACCTACACCATCCCGGGCCACAGCATCTTCGACAACCTATATCTGGTCCGGGACCTATTGGAACTTGGGTGTAGGGATGGTCTGTCGTTTTCCCTCCTGTCCTTAGATCAGGAGAAGGCCTTTGACAGAGTGGATCACGGGTATCTCCTGAGCACTCTGCAGGCGTTTGGCTTCGGACCCAGGTTTGTAAATTTTCTCCGGGTGCTGTACGCCTCCGCAGAGTGTTTGGTTAGGCTCAACTGGACCCTGACCGAACCGGTCAGCTTCGGGCGAGGAGTACGGCAGGGGTGCCCCCTCTCGGGCCAGCTGTACGCTCTGGCGATCGAGCCCTTCCTCTGTCTCCTCCAAAGGAGGTTGACAGGGTTGGTGCTGGGGAGCCTGAGCTGCAGCTGGTCCTGTTGGCGTACGCTGATGACATGCTCCTCGTGGTCCAGGAGCCGGGCGACTTGGCGCGGGTGGAGGCTTGCCAGGCCATCTATTCAGCAGGCTCCTCCGCGCGGGTCAACTGGGTCAAGAGATCTGGCTTGGTGGTAGGGGACTGGCGGCAGGCGAGCTCCCTCCCACCCGCGCTTCAGGTCATCCGGTGGAGCACGGGTCTGCTGCTCTATCTGGGCGTTTACCTTTCTGCCACGCATCCCTCTCCGCCGGAGAACTGGCAGAATTTAGAGGGCGGGGTGATAGAGCGGCTCCGGAAATGGACAGGACTACTCCAGTGCCTCTCCCTTCGAGGGAGAGCGCCAGTGCTTAATCAACTAGTCCTGTCCATGCTCTGGTACCGGCTCAACACCCTGGTCCCGGCCCCGGGTTTGCTGGCCAACCTCCGGACATCGATTCTGGAGTTCTTTTGGTCAGGACTGCACTGGGTCCCTGCAGGGGTTCTTCATCTATCTCTGGAGGAGGGAGGGCAGGGCCTAAAATGTCTGCTCACTCAGGTCCATGTCTTCCGCCTCCAGACCCTGCAGAGGCTCCTTTATGGTGCAGGTAGTCCGGCGTGGAGCATACTGGCTCACGCCTTCCTGCGCCGCTTCCGAGGGCTCCGATAAGACCGGCAGCTCCTTTATCTCCATCCGAGAGGTCTTCCGCGAGACCTCTCCGGGCTGCCGGTCTTCTACCAGGACCTCCTCCGGACCTGGAAACTCTTTACAACGACCAGGTCCGTGGCGGCCACCGAGGGGGCAGATCTCCTCGCAGAGCCCCTGCTACACAATCCCCAGCTCCGTGTGCAGGTGGCGGAGTCCCGCTCGGTGCGCCAGAGGTTGATCCTGGCAGAGGTCACAAGGGTCGGAGACCTCCTGGACTATGACCGGGGAGACTGGCTGGATCCCCTGATGCTCGCTCAGCGCATGGGGCTTTCCAGATCTTGTACTCCCTGGCACATACTTCAGGAGGTGAAGGCCGCTTTGCCGCCCACTGCTCGGGTTCATCTCGACCGGGTCCTGCACGAGGGCATGCCCTGCCCACCCATTACCCCAGGCCCGCCGGACTTTTTAATTGGACCCCTGCCCCGTGGACCCAACCGACCCCTTCACTAGAAGCCGGCTGCACGAGATGCAGCCAGTCTGCTTTCAAACCGCGCCAAGAAAACATCTCTACACGCTCGTGCTCCACACCCTTCACGCCCCATCATAGAACGTATCTCCATTATTCAGATAGGTAAACTGAGGCACAGTGAGACAAGGTCACACAGAGATTGATGGCTGGATGACACACAGAACCCAGGAGTCTTGACTCCCCTTCCATAATCACAGTCTCTGAGCCTTTGCCATCTCCTCAAGGTGAATCTGAGGTTTTCAGAACTAGCTGGAGGTTGTGAGATCCCTCTCATGTGAGCTGTAAACTGCGAGACTCCACTACATCTCCCACTCAGAAACTTGCCAACCCATCACAGTCACTGGGGTTGCTTTGGAGGACAGGGGTGAAAGTAAATTAAAAATCTTCTCGGTATGGAGGCATGTCTTGGGGCCCCTGGAAAAGGCGGGGCCTAGGTGAAAAGGGGCGGGGCTGTGGGGTCAGACTTCCTCATACAGCCCTTCAGCACTGCCCGGCCCATATCACCCAGGGTTCTGGCACTGATTTTAATGACCTGGGGTTCTGACTGCTGCCACGGTAGTGATGGTTGGGAGGCCTGAGCCCTTTTAAATCCCCAGGCCCCAGGGCAGCTACCCCATTTGCCTCCCCATGTTGGCATCCCTGCTGGTCTTTCATTTACAGAGATTACCCTCCCTAGGTAAGATTCACCACCTTCCCAAAATCACAGAATCCTAGAACATGAGAGTTGGAAGAGACCTCAGGAGGTCATCTAGTCCAACCCCCTGCTCAGAGCAGGACCAACCCCAACTAAATCATCCCAGCCAGGGCTTTGTCAAGCTGGGCCTTAAAAACTTCTAAGGATGGAGATTCCACCACCTCCCTAGGGAACCCATTCCAGTGCTTCACCACCCTCCTAGTGAAATAGTGTTTCATAATATCGAACCTAGACCTCCCATGCTGCAACTTGAGACACCTGCTCCTTGTTCTGTCATCTGCCACCACTGAGAACAGCCAAGCTCCATCGCAGGGGTTTCTGCGGAAAAGGACCTAGGGGTGACAGTGGACGAGAAGCTGGATATGAGTCAGCAGTGTGCCCTTGTTGCCAAGAAGGCCAATGGCATTTTGGGATGTATAAGTAGGGGCATAGCGAGCAGATCGAGGGACGTGATCGTTCCCCTCTATTCGACACTGGTGAGGCCTCATCTGGAGTACTGTGTCCAGTTTTGGGCCCCACACTACAGGAAGGATGTGGATAAATTGGAAAGAGTACAACGAAGGGCAACGAAAATGATTAGAGGTCTAGAGCACATGACTTATGAGGAGAGGCTGAGGGAGCTGGGATTGTTTAGTCTGCAGAAGAGAAGAATGAGAGGGGATTTGATAGCTGCTTTCAACTACCTGAAAGGGGGTTTCAAAGAGGATGGCTCTAGACTGTTCTCAATGGTAGCAGAAGACAGAACGAGGAGTAATGGTCTCAAGTTGCAATGGGGGAGGTTTAGATTGGATATTAGGAAAAACTTTTTCACTAAGAGGGTGGTGAAACACTGGAATGCGTTACCTAGGGAGGTGGTAGAATCTCCTTCCTTAGAGGTTTTTAAGGTCAGGCTTGACAAAGCCCTGGCTGGGATGATTTAACTGGGACTTGGTCCTGCTTTTGAGCAGGGGGTTGGACTAGATGACCTTCTGGGGTCCCTTCCAACCCTGATATTCTATGATTCTATGATCCTCTTTGGTAACCCCCTTTAGGTAGTCATCAAATCCCCCCTCTCTCTTCTCTTCTGCTGACTAAGTAACCCCAGTTCTCTCAGCCTCTCCTCATAAGTCATGTGCCAAAACTCCCTGAACATTTTCATTGCCCTCCACTGGACTCTACAGTTTGTCCACATCCTTTCTCCAGGGAGCAGGAGGCAGAGGGAAAAGTGGATGCAATACTCTGGATGTGGCCTCACCAGTGCTGAATTAGAGGGGAATAATCACTTCCCTCTATCTGCTGGCAATCCTCCTACCTATGCAGCCCAATCAGACATTAGCCTTCTCGGCTACAAGGGCACACTGTTAACTCATGTCTAGCTTTTTGTCTACTGTAATCCCCAGATCCTTTTCTGCATAATTGCCACTTAGCCAGTTTGTCACCAGCCTGTAGCAGGGCTTATTGCATCCTAAGTGCAGGACTCTGCACTTGCTCATGTTGAACTTCATCAGATTTCTTTTGGCCCAATCCTCCAATTTGTCTAGGTCACTCTGGATCTATCCCTACCGTCCAGCGTATCTGCCTCTCCCCCCAGCTTAGTGTCATGTGTGAAGTTGCTGAGGGTTCAATCCATGCCATCATCCAGATCATTAATGAAGATGTTGAACAAAACCAACCCCAGGACTGATCCCTGGGGCACTCCGCTTGATACCAGTTGTCAATTAGACATCCAGCCATTGATCACTACCCATTGAGCCAAACAATCTAGCCAGCTTTCTATCCATCTTTAGTTTATTCCTGCAACCCATATTTTTTAACTTGCTGGAAAGAATACTTTGGGAGACCATATCAAAAGCTTTGCTAAAATCAAGGTATATCACATCCACTGCTTTCCCCATATCCAGAGACCCATGTTGTGACGTTGCGCCCCATAATTCTTTATAGAAATATGTCTGTGAATGTATATATAACATAACTGGAATATGTTGTGTGCTACATATGCCATCTAACATATCTCTGCAATGGTTATGATCTACTGTACATACTCATCCTATTTGTATGCATGTGTCATTTTTGTATTCAAAGTTATGAATATTGGCTGTGTACTTGTTTGATTTTAAGTAGCCTCAGTGAAGCATTTGGTCAACTTCTTGAGAAAGGAATGTACAAATTAAGTGCCCAATCAAGAAACACTTAAATGGCAATGGATCTTGGAAGACTCCAATCCACATAAGAAGTCTTCCTGCAGACATTCAAGACAGCATGTGGACAATGGCTGCTCCCTGTAAACCTGAGTCATGCGTGGACATGTGACTTGCTTATGTGACCCCAAAACTCCATTTTGGAGCTGGATTTTATATAGGAGGTGGTGAAAAAAACTGGAACAAAGGACAGTAACCATGGGGGTGTGATTGATTGCTGGACCCAGACTAGAAGGAGACTAGTCTGTAAAAGAAGCTTACTGGAACATCTCTGAGGGTGAGATTTCATCTGTAGTCACTTTCTTAGGCCTGGGCTACACTGGGGGGGGGATTAAAACTAAGATATGCAAATTCAGCTATGCTATTTGTGTAGCTGATGTCAAAGTATCTTAGTTTGATTGACCTGGCCGTCCTCACGGCGGCGAGTCGACTGCGGCGGCTCCCCCGTTGACACCACTTACTCTTCCTGCTGAGGTGGAGTACAGGCTTCGATTCAGGGATCAATCACAACCCTACGATCTGGCAGGTAATGAAGATGTATCCTTAGTGTATTAGGTTTACGCTTGCGTGTTTTATTTTATTTTGTTTGGTAATTTACTTTGTTCTGTCTGTTATTACTTGGAACCACTTAAATCCTACTTTTTGTAGTTAAGAAAATCACTTTTAACTTCTTAATTAACTCAGAGAATGCATTAATACCTGGGGGGCAAACAGCTGTGCATATCTCTCTATCAGTGTTATAGAGGGTGAACAATTTATGAGTTTACCCTGTATAAAGCTTATACAGGGTAAAACAGATTTATTTGTGGTTTGGACCCCATTGGGAACTGAGCATTTGGGTGTTGGAGACAGGAACACTTCTTAAACTGTTTTCAGTTAAACCTGCAGCTTTTGTGAGACGTTGTTCAGACCTGGGTCTGGGTTTGCAGCAGGCAAGCGTGTCTCGCTCAACCCAGGCAGGGTTCTGGAGTCCCAAGCTGGCAGAGAAAATGGGTTAGAAGTAATCTCAGGACATCAGTTGGCAGTTCCCAAGAGGTTTTCTGTGATCCAACCTGTCACACAGGTATCTCATCATAGAACGCAATCAGGCTGGTCAGGCATGACTTGCCCTTGTTGAATCCATGTTGACTGTTCCAGATCACCTTCCTGTCCTCCAAGTGCTTCAGAATGGATTCCTTGAAGACTTGCTTGAGGATTTTGCCAGGGACTGAAGTGACTATTCTTTTTTTAGAGGAGATTTTCCCAGCATATCTTTTTTCATGCCAAAAAACAATGAGGACTCCTGTGGCATCTTACAAACTAACACATTTATTTGGGCATAAGCTTTTGTGGACTGGAGCCCACTTCCTCAGATTTTTTTTTTTTACAGATTCCACATTATTCAGACCAACACCCCTATTAAGATTCCTTATGGTGGATTAGCAGTGGTCCCTCCCCATGCATCAGTGGGAGGCCACTCCACTTCACTGCACTGCTGGGTTTCACCCACAGTTCGGAGTTAGCTGTGTATCCCACAGCCTGTGGCTCGGGCCAGCAGTCCAGGCAAAATGATCATGATTTAAGGTCTTTAGCCTGCATCAAGGCAGGGCAGCAAAGAGTCTATGGCTCAGCCTGTATTCAGGGCTCAGCAGCAAACAGTCTTTCATTAGAGCCAAGCCTTTACTGAGTGTGGGTCAGTGTAATGGGGCGGCTGCCCCACCCTGGAGAAGAGAGGGTTAAAATTGACCAGAGAGGCTGTGCAGACTTGCAGCCAATTAGAA
The DNA here is from genome assembly GCF_009764565.3 of Dermochelys coriacea. Taxonomy (NCBI): domain Eukaryota; kingdom Metazoa; phylum Chordata; order Testudines; family Dermochelyidae; genus Dermochelys; species Dermochelys coriacea. The sequence continues at coordinate 1,913,730 of NC_050068.2, forward strand.
AGGGCCTGTGGGCAGCCAAACAGGGCTGAGCTATGCCTTATAAAAGGGCTGCTGACCAGAGGAGAGATCAGTATCTCCCTGACCAGCAAAGGAGGGGGACCGGTACCTAGCAGAGGGACTGACTTCCTAACAGTACCCTGGACAGAGTAGTGCTGGGCAGGGTAGCAGGACTGCTGGCTGACCACAGCCAGACTGCTGACCCTGACACAAGGGCTGAGTGGGTGCAAGGGCTACGGGGAATTGGACCAGGGAAGGCAGGCAGTAGAGTGGAGTGGAAGAAGTCAGCAACTGGCTTCTATTCAAGAGTCACTTATCCAGAGCCAGAGAAGTGGGTGGGCCTGGGTTCCCCCTCTTTTCCCCACTGGATGCTGGAGGGAGTGGCCAGATAAAGGACTGCAGCTTGTCACTGCAGCATGGGGCTTCAGTGAGGGGAGAAGCGAGATGGGAAACAGCCGGAGGGCTGTGTCCAGAAGAGGATGCTGCAAGCTGGGGAGCAACAAGGGTCCCAGAAAGCAGAGCAGAGCAGACAACGGACGGGACACCACCTGCAAAGGGCGCTCCAGGACTGGACTGAGCTAATTCCCAGGAGCAACCAGCAGGAGGCACCGTGGCAGTAAGTCCCAACCTGCTACTGGGCCAACAGTCTCCTTACATCCCCCCTTGCTAAAGTTTTGAAACAGCCACAATGTTCACACCAACACATCAGGGCCCCATATTAACAGGATTTACTAGCATCATGTTATATAAATCGATACTCAATTAATAAAAGAACATTTCATATTGTAATATCCCATGTACACTTCTGTATATTATACACAACAATATTAATTAAAGCACTGCATAGAACCAATCACAGAATAATCTCTAAATGTAACAGGCACTACTCCCCTGATATTTCCCTAGAGCATTCTTAATCTAGTGGCACTTTATCCATATTTTACCCTGTCCCTAGTTAACACCAGGTCAATTTGAGGGACCGGTCCATTTTCATCAGAGTTTGGGTTTCCTGCATTGATCTCAGTCTCCTCAGGACAGGCTGCTCTATGTCTCCTATGAGCCCTGGTCAGAATAAAAGTCCATTTTAGCTGGTTCCTATGTGTTACTCTCTCAGGACTGCCTTGTTCTGGCTGTATAGTGTAAAGTGACAGTTCGGGATTGTTGTGAGCAACCACAATGTGGAGACTTGACTCCCACTTGTCCTGTAGTTTATATAGTGTCTTTGAAAAGATTCAGTGCAGCCTGCAGAAATTTCACTTTTAACACTGTACCTTTTTAATTTCTATTTAACTAACTTCCTCATTGTCCTGTAGTTCCCGTTTGTAAAATTAAAAGCTCCCTTCTTGGCCTGCTGTGGTGTTTTCCCCACCACAGGGATCTTAATTTGAATTAAATTATGGTCACTATTAACATTTGGTTCAGCTATATTCTTCTTTTGGACCAGATCCCGTGCTCCACTTAGAACTACATTAAGAATTGCCTCTCTTCTTGTGAGTTCCAGGAATAGCTGCTCCAAGAAGCTGTCATTTAAGGTGTCAAGAAACTTTATCGCTGCATCCCGTCCTGAGGTGACATGAAACTCGTCAATATGGGGATAATTGAAACCCAGCATTATTACTGAGTTTTTAAAATGTTTATAGCCTCTCTAATATTCCTGAGCATTTCACAGTCACTATCACCACCCTGGTCAGGTGGCTGGTAATTTATCTTTACTGCTATGTTAAGCAAGGGGATTCTTTTCCCCAAGAATCAGGCAGCACAGACAATACTGAAAAGGGTTATTCAGGGCACCGGAAAGAATGATAAACAGCTTCAAATGTATAGTGTTAAAGTGACCAATTATATACATTTTCTTATCAATCCATTTTTGTTTATCTTGTACTTACAGAGACAAACACTGTTTCAGAGAGAGAGAGAACACTTAACATGATAATGACAGGAGCAGAACATACTCCTAGAAACCATCCTGATTACATCAATTATCTATGACTGCCCTTAAGGCGAAGGGGTGGGGTGGGGGTAGTGGTGAATGTTCACAGACATCCGGAGGGCTGTGGAGGATTTGTACTGTTCTTCCTTACTGAGAGGCCAAGTTACTGGGCGGACATCAGACCATTTAAGTTATCAAGTGTTTACAGCTGCCATTGTCCTTGGACCTCTGGTATGCCTGCTTGTTAGTTATGTGGGTTCCTGCCTCAGCTGCTAACTGAATTTTTAACTCGAGCCTAACAGCTATGTTCTTCTTATTTGAGCATGAAAATATTAACAATAAGGATTCTATGGTACAGTTTTGTTCATTTAAGATTTTATTTCATTTGATTCTCTGCTTTCTATCAGATATAGTGCCACTCCCCCACCAGCACAACCTGTTCTGTCCTTCCAATGTATTTTGTATTCTGGTATTACTGAGTCCCATTGATTATCCTCATTCCACCAAGTTTCTCTGGTGCCTTTTATATCAGCACCCTCATTTCATACAAGGCACTTTAATTCACCTATTTTATTATTTAGAATTCTAGCATCGGTATATAAGCACTTTAAAAATTGTCCCTTTTTAACTATCTGCCATTACGTGATGTGATTGAATGGGACTCTTTTTCATTTGACTGTTTCTCAACTGATCCTACCCATATTTTATCAGTTTCCATCCTCTTCAACTTACTAAGACAGAATAGATCCACCGATAAGGGATATCTCAGTCTGAATCACGTGCTCCTCCACACTTCTCGGCCTTCCCCCAGCTCTTAGTCTAAAACCACCCTATAGCCTTGTAAATTTTAAGAGCCATCAATCTGGTTCCATTCTGGTTTAGGTGGAGCCCATCCTTCCTCTATAGGCTCCTCCTTTCCCAAAAGGTTTCCCAGTTCCTAATAAATCTAAACCCCTCCTCCCTTGTCTCATCCACGTATTGAGACCCTGCAGTTCTGTCTGTCTAACTGGCATTGTGAGTGGAAGTGGAAGCATTTCAGAGAATGGTACCATGGAGGTCCTGGACTTAAATCTCTTACCTAGCAGCTTCAATTTGACCTCTCTTCTATCCTTCCCTATGTCATCAGTACCTACATGTACCACAACCACCAGCTCCTCCCCAGCACTAAACAGACATCTGTCTAGATGTCTCAAGAGATCTGCAATCTTTGTGCCAGGCATGTAAGTCACCATGCGGTTCTCCTGGTCATCCAAACCCCGCTATTAGAGGGCTTTCCCTTCACCCTCTCCCCTGATTCTTGTTACGCAGAAAGCAAAAGACCACAAGTCCAAAATGCAGACAATATGATGTTTATTGGGATTAGCTTCCAGCAGACTTGTGTCCCAAACTGTGATGCCACAGAGCCATGTTTTTCCAATGTTCCCACTCCCCCTTCCTCAGCAATTATAACAGGAATGCACACCCACGGTCCGACCCCTGACAACTTATGGTCAAGTTCCATTCTGGGGGGTCTTCAGTCTGGGGTCTTCATTCCCACCCCTTTTGTACCCCATGAGAGGGGTAAGGAGTGAAGTTGTACTACAAGGAGAGGCAGGCATTTCTCTGGTCTTTTAGTGTTTTTCCTTTTCCCCCCAATCCCACTTTACCCCTTCTGACTGGTTGCTCGACCTTGCTTCGAGATAAGGAGTTGAGGCAGTCTTCAAATGTGCGCTCATATGTTACATTCCCACCATGCTCAGTAGCACTGTAACTTTGCTTATCTCTTTCCATTTTACTAATAAGCTAATCTGGTTTAGACAAAAGCAACATTTACAATGTCTGTGTTAGGATATAGTTATTCAGGCCTGTCTGAAAAGGCCCATACTTTAAGAATGTAGGTGTATTCTTATCACTTAGCTAGTTATAGAGGTATAAAACAAGAATCAAAATCACTGTGTGCCTGTTTATAGGATTTTTCTTACTATGACAGTCAAACGCCTTGTTCTTAGACCAAGGCCTTTGGCTAAACAGCAGGAACAGACATAAGCTGGGAAGCCTACAGTCACATCCTCTCCAGTCACATTGAAATAAGGCAATTTTGGGTCATTAAAAAGGTGATCCAACCTATCACCTCCAGAGAAAGGGAAGAACCTAGAAGATTTAAATAAAACTTAGTCTGATAGCTTAATGTTTGGTAACAACATCACCTATCAATAGATATGGTTCTGAAACCGTCATTTCTTTTTTGTTTTGTCATTATTGTCCACACTTCCCTATTGTTTGTCTGTCTGATCTCTGTCTGGTTCTGTGATTGTTTCTGTCTGTTGTATAATTAATTTTGCTGGGTGTAAACCAATTAAAGTGGTAGGCTATAATTGGTTAGCTGATCATGTTAGGGTTGGTTAGGTAAATTTCAGTAAAATGATTGGTTAAGGTATAGCTGAGAATATTATGAGAGCCCAAATGGTGGGCTGGAGAGGGGTGGCTACTTCCAAGTGAGATTGTCAGCTGTGAGCCCTCTCCTGGATCCAGGTATCTAGGACAGGTCAGCACTTTCCTGTGATAGACCCGAGAGAGACGAGGGAGACCCAGATCCAAAAATCTCTGCTCTACCTAAGTAGGAGTAGGGATTTAAATACAGCTCTCCCACGTCCCACACAAATGTCCAGAGCACCAGGCAAATGGTGATTCTGGGTGGGGTTTTCAGTCTCTCTAGCTGGAGCTCTTGCACAAATAAACCTTCATGGAGCAGGGATTTGAATCTGGGTCTCCCACATTCCAGGTGAGGGCCCTAAACTGCTTTACACACCCACCCACCCACACACACTACAAACCCTCCCAACCTGCAAGGCCCTATCCAGGAGGCGTAGTCTGAGAACCCCTAACAAATCAGGCCTGCTGGGGAGATGGGCAGGGAAACACCTCATTGGATAATCCCTCCAGAATTCAGGCCTGAGTGAAGACTCTAAGCCTCTCATTAGCTGTGGAGCAGTGTCAGCCTTCAGGTTACTTGTGCATGCTCCTGGAAGAACCCGAGGCTCTTGCAGGGTCAGACAGCAGATGAGGCGGGGTTTGAGAAAGGCAGTGGTGTCTAATTGTGTTTGTGGATCTAGCCCTGGATGACTTTCTGGAAGATGCTTTAGTCAAACACAAGCTAAGGTTGTTCAAAGACAAGGGGGCTGGCTGGAAATCCTTGGAGGAAATAGCCAAGTTCACGGACACCCATCTCTCACTTTTAAATAACTCTTTCCTCCTTTCTCTATACAAGGAGCAGGCTCCCTGGAGCAAAACAGGCTTTTATCTGCTCTTCCCATCATCCAGGAGCTCTAGTGTCCCAGCTGCTTGTGCTGCTACAACATGGGCATTGTCCCTTCTTTAGGTGGCTAGCAGCTGTATAGCACCATCTTGGGATGAGAACATGGTGTGGTGCTGTATGACTCAATATAACCATTGTTATCATTGTTGCTACCACTGTTCTCACGTGCAACAAGTATTCTACAAAGTAAGTCCTGGCAGGTGCCAATTGGAAAGCTCTTATTTGCTAAGTAAGATTATCTTGTTTATAGACATGGATCATCTTTGTGTCTGAAGTTATGGTTATTAGCGATGTACTGGTATGAGAGAAAGAGTCCGAGTTCATGGCCAGAGCAATGGTGCTGGGGGGTCAGGACTCCGGTTCTTATTCTCAGCTCTGCCACTGACTCATTGTGTGGCCTTAGGAAATCAATTTACCTCTGCTTAACTGAGCCCATCCATGACATGGGGATAATGCTGCCAACAGTTTAGCTAAAGAGCTTTTAGATGTAGTGATCTAAATCATCCTGCAGAGCGTATGTTAGACTCAGCTTCACTGTTCAGCTTCAGGCCCTGGGCAATGGGGGACCTTTAGTTCCAGATAAGGTGCCGTGTAAGTGTGTGAATAGCCAGCTAACTGAAGGTTTGCCACTTATCTCCCTCCCTGTGAGCTACCACAGCCACCTCAGCCTCTGCCCAGCATTCTGCCTTCCCAGCTAATGCAGGGATTTATCCTTCTGCCTCTCTCAGCTGTTGTCCTCCTAGTTTCAAAGCTGATCCCTGTCCTGCCTCCAGGGCCAGTCTCAGGGCAAAGAGCTATAGGTTCCCATGAGGGAAGAACAAAAAGGATCTGAAAATTAAGGAAATAAGCCACACAATAGTCTCGTCCTTCAGGATTTTGTAGCTGAGTTTTAGGGTACACAAGATGTATGATGAATAGCCTCACTCATCAACTCAGAGCCCTGCTCCCAAACCTTAGCTGCTTTTATACGGCTTCCTGGCTTCCCTCACCACTCTGGGTTGTCTTGTCGGCCCCAGTGCTGCATCTTGGCTGCTCTCACAGTCGGCTCCTTGTCAGGCTGCAGTGGTGCCCATTCCAGTCCTGGAGCAGAGGGAGCAAAGCTTTGGGGGGGGAGGGAGGTGGAGATTGTGACACCCTGGCACCCCCATATTCACCACTGTCTTATAATGATGGTATGTTGTGTACAAAGGATGCCTTGAGAGGTTTCATTCTAAAAGTCTGAATCTGTTTAACATTAATACCCTGTTAAGTTGTATGTGCTGTCATTGTATATGAAGATATGACGTTTAGCTATGTATGTGCTACTAACGTATGTTGTGAGATTGAGGACACCCACAAGCAGCCTTCAGGTATAAATAGCACTACACGAGGGGTACTCAAACTGGGGGATGGGACCCCTGAGGGGGTCAGATGGTTATTACTTGGGGGGTTGTGGACTGTCAGCCTCCACCCAAAACCGCACTTTCCCCCCAGCATTTCCAATGGTAAATATATTAAAAAGTGTTTTAATTTATAAGGGGGCCACATTGAGAGGCTTGCTGTGTGAAAGGGGTCACCAGTACAAAAGTTTATTATTTCTAGTATGCTGCTACCAAAAGACCCTAATTCGGGCCGCAGAGTCACATGCTGGACTGCACAATGGGAACTGTTTGACTCAGGTCACAACAAAATGAATTTCCAGCAATTTGTAAGAAGACACAAAAGGGAGAAATAACATGATGATGGAGTTGTTATTCTCCCTGTGACAACACAACTGAAAGTACCAGAGGAAAAAGATAGAACTGGGGGACAAATTCTGGTCCAAGGTAGGAACGATGTAAGCCTAACCTATTTTCTATTTTACCTAACACACCATGTTGTTTGAAGTCCAAAGGGGAAAAATCTGAGCTCATGCACAAGAGTTGGTGGACGTCTACTTTCCTTTGTAGAAGTGGCAGACAGGGTAATAAATTCATACTGGACAGGTTTTGACCAGGGCAGGACAGTAGAGGTCTGGGGTCTTAGGCCGGGGAGCTGGGAGTATTGTGGCTGTAGCTTCTCCTTCGTGGTTTCGTGAGCGGTTGGCCAGAGCAGTCATGATCACATCTGAGGGGGGTGCCTGCCCATGGCTGTTGGTGGGAGGCAATCTTGGAGGGCTTTGTAGCTTGTCACAATGTTACAGTGCAAGAGGGAACCCAGATTGGTGAGATAGAGGGCTGAGCTCTACCTCAGTTCCAGGTGGCACCCCAGGGGGGACCCATCACATAGATGATCCAGAGAGTGACGGGGGAGTGGAGGGGAGTGAGAAACAGGGGCAGAGCCTTTGTGGGGAAAGGTCCAGAAGTGGGTGGAGCCTTGATGGAAGATGTGGAGCAGCGGGGGGGATTGGGGGGAAAGGTGGGGCAAGGGGCAGGTGCCCAGGTGTAACAGGAGTCCAATTACAATTAGATATACGATTAGAAAGGTGGGAACCCTATGTGTTAGTGAGTTGTACATACATTAAATTCCATAGTATGTCATGCTGAGAAAGCACAGTAAGGCAGGAAAGGGTTTAATGTCTTTTTGACTGTCCAGTAAGTGATTCAGGGAAGAGGGCCCAGCACCATGTCACTAGCCTTGTCTGCCTGGATCTTGGTCTCAGGTCTCGAGCACCAGGAGAAAACTTTAGTCCCTTTATAAGTAAAGAGCCGGAGAAGCCTGTCCCGGATCTGTTTGGTCCTCACCCCGTAGATGATGGGGTTTAGCATGGGGGGCACAAGGAGGTACACGTTGGCAATAAAAACTAGGAAATAAAGGGGTAAATCATGCCCAAATCGGGATGTGAGGGAAGAGAAGAGAGTTGGGATGTAAAAGGCTAAGATGACACAGAGGTGGGAGCCACAGGTCCCAAAAGTCTTGAGCCGGGCATCCTTGGTGGGGAGACTGAAGATGGCCCTGAGGATCTGTGTGTAGGACACAGCAATAAAAGACACATCCAGTCCAATCACAGAGAATACCACAAAGAGGCCATAGTAAATACTGATGCGGATGTCAGCACAGGCCAGCTTCACCACATACATGTGCTCACAGTGTGTATGGGGGATGATGTTGGTTCTGCAATATGGCCACCACTTTGCCAGGAAGGGATAGGGCAGTGCGACCATGATGCCACGCAGCACCATGGCCAGGACAATCTTGGCCACCACGCGGTTTGTCAGGATGGTGGAATGTCTCAGGGGATGGCAGATGGCCACGTAGCGATCCAAAGCCATGGCCACGAAGATTCCAGACTCAATCGCTGAGAAGCAGTGAATAAAGTACAGCTGGTGAGGCAGGCACTGAATACTATCTCCCCAGAATTGAACCAGAAGATTGCCAGAATTTTCGGCATGGTGGACGTGGCGAGGACCAGGTCAGTAATGGCCAGCATGCAGAGGAAATAGTACATGGGCTCGTGGAGGCTCGGCTCTCTCTTCACGATGAAGAGGATGGTGAAGTTCCCCAAGATGACTATGACGTACATAGCACAGAAGGCGATGGAGATCCAGACGTGGGCCACCTCAAGGCCAGGAATGCCCAGCAGGATGAAGATGGAGGGGTTGGTGAATTTGGTTGTGTTGGAGTCTGACATGGAGCAGGGGAGAAATTGTCCAACTCTGAGGTAGAATAGTGTCTCTTATTTGTACCGTATCTTCCCCTGACTTTCTGTATATGCCCAGGGTCTATGGTAGGAGTGCAACTGCCTGGATGGAGAGACAATGTGAATATCAGACCGTTTACGCGCTACTGGAGACTGTTCTCATGGATGAAGCAGATTGGTGGCTCTTCACACACTGAAAATGTCATTTTCATTATTCAGAGAAATGAATTATAAACAACTGACTGTACTAATGCCAATGGGGCTCCCTGTGTCAATAATTTGTAAACATCATGGTGTGGGAATCCTTAATAGGCTCTAGCAGGAAATACACCTCAGGGAAAAGACCTTCTCATCACTAATAGCAATTCAATGGAAACACCAGCTCGTTTGCAGAAGTAGTCAAAACAAAGACAATGTTTGGATGCATAAGGAAAGGGTTGGAGAATAATCTGCTGTTGACACACACTCCATTTTGGTCACCCTGTTTCTGTAAAGGATAGAGCAGATAAAAAGGGGAATTCTGAGATAGGCTTTGAGAATAGGTGAGGCTGCCATATGCAGAGTGACTGAAAAGTCTGGGACTGTTTAGAGAAGACACAAACAAGGGGGCATATGATTGAGGAAAGGAAAATCAAGAATGGAACTGATTACATTACATTCAAATTGAGGAACAGAGAGGAGTCCCCAACCAGTGATATCTATAGACACTTAGTGTGTCAAAAGGGCTAATTCCCAAAGCTGAGGCAAATTATCAGAAAAACTGATTGGGAGAAAAAGTTGGAGAGAAAAATGGGAATGGAAATTGGGAGTTCTTGAACAAGGATTTTTGATAGCTTAAAGAGTCACGATTCCATAGTCAAGGAAAGCGAACAACTTTGCCTAATACCCACTTCAGTGGCAAAGTGAAGGCAGCAATTTGGCAGGGGAAAGCAACATATAACATATGGGAGAAAAGCAAAATAGATATCAAGCAATACAAATTGGAAGTTTTGAAAATGATCAGGGAAGTTAAAGGTTATTAAATATATTAAGCAAATAAGAAATCCTCGAAAATATTTTAAGTGAGTTCCTAGAAGGGGAGAGAAAACTTTTAATGTTGCCGAAACGGCAGATGTGTTCAAGAAATAGTTTTGTTCTGCATTTGGAAAGAAGCAGTGTGATGTACTCATATCACCTCAAGTGATGAAACACTTTCTGGACCATTAGTAGTCAAGTACGGGGTTAAACAGTATCTACAGTCGAACCTTATAGTTACAAACGCCAGAGTTACAGAGCGACTGATAAACCACAAATCTCATTCGGAACTAGTACACAGTAGGCAAAAGCAGAGCCCCGTCCTGCCTCAAAAAGGAGGCAAATACAGGGGCTTTCAAAATAAAAAGATTTCACAAGGTTAGAAAACAATGAAAAAGATGGTATGAGATTATTGCAAAAAAAAATGTCTAGGAATATAATTAATGCCAGTCAACAACACAGTTTAGGGAAAACAGGTTTTGCAAATAATGCCAATTTCTTATTTAATGAGAGTACATGTTTGGTTGATCAAGGGAATGTGCAGATGCACTGAACCTTAATTTCTCTGAGACATTAGATTTAGTAGGGGAAAATATTCATATAAACAAATAAACACTCTACAATATCAGCAGAGCACATGTAAAATGGACTAAACACTAGCTAAATGTCACATCTCAGAAGCCAGTTGCGAATTGAACATTGTCAGGGAATGGGGGAGTATCTAGTAGGCTTCTGTAGGAATCAGTTCTAGGCTGGATGCTATTCAATATTTCCATCAATAATCTGGAAGCAAATAGAAAATCACTGCAGATAAATTTTGTACACCACTCAAACATTGGCAGAGGGTTACAATAAGGAGGCCAGGGCAGGCATATTGATTGATCGCATTTGGTGAGCTGGGCCCACGCAAAATAAAATGTTTTAATACACTCAAATGCAAAGTTATCATCTTGGATGGGGGAATACCAGCTTGATCCTTAGACTAGGGCTCTGTATTATGGAATGCAGGGACCCTGAAATGGATTGAGGTGTCACTGTGGACACCCAACTCATCGTGAGCTCCCACTGTGATGCTGTGGCCAAAAGGGCTGATGCAATCCTTGGATGCATAAACAGGGGAGCGGTGAGTTGAAGAAGGAGAAGGATTTCACCTCTGCAAATGACAGGTTTCAGAGTAGCAGCCGTGTTAGTCTATATTCACAAAAAGAAAAGGAGTACTTGTGGCACCTTAGAGACTAACAAATTTATTTGAGCATAAGCTTTCATGAGCTACAGCTCACTTCATCAGATGCATTTGGTGGGAAAAAAAATGGTACTGGTGTAACCAACTGTGTCCAGTTCTGGGGTCCTCATTTCAAAAGGGATGTTGAAAAATTGGAGATGGTACAGAAAAGACCACAAAAATGATTTGAGTTGGGAGAAAATGCCAGACAGAGAGAAAGGCAGAGGAAGGTCCAATGGCTGGAAGCTGAAGTGAGACAAATTCCAGTTGGAAATAAGGGCCAACTGTTTAGCACTGAGGGAGATTAACCACTGGTTAACCCTGCAAAGAGAAATGGTGGATTCTTCAACTCCAACTTCGCATGTCTGCAACTCAGAGTGGATGGTTTTCTGGAAGATCTGCTTGAGGGCTCATCTACGCTTAAAATGCTACAAAAGCAGGTGGTAGCTAGTTCAGTGGAAGAATTTCTCCCTCTACCTCATGCTGTCTATACCAGGGTTAGGTTGATCTAGCTTAATGTCTTAGGGGTGTGGAGTTGTGTTTTGCTGTTTCAATAAAGAGCAATGTTAAGTTGTATTAGCAGAGGCTTAGAATGCACGTAACAGTAGGTGATAGCACTGCTCTTCTTGATGCTGGTTAGACCTCAGTTGGAGCATTGTGTCCAATTTTGATCATGACTGTATAGAAGGATGTAGGGAAACAGGAAAGGATCCAGAGGGAAGGCACAAAGATGTTCCAAGGGCTGGAATGAAAGCTGTATAAATAAGCTGAAGAACCGGGTGTGTTTAGTACGGAAAAGAGGAGATTGAAGGGGGGCATGACAGCCATCTTCATATATTTAAATATTCAGGGTAAATAAGCCTAATCCCCTGTGATGGGATATTAGACGGGTGGGATCTGAGTTACCCAGAAAAGAATTTTCTGTAGTAGCTGGCTGGTGAATCTTGCCCATATGCTCAGGGTTTAGCTGATCGCCATAGTTGGGGTCGGGAAGGAATTTTCCTCCAGGGCAGATTGGAGAGGCCCTGGAGGTTTTTCGCCTTCCTCTGTAGCATGGGGCACGGGTCACTTGAGGGAGGCTTCTCTGCTCCTTGAAGTCTTTAAACCATGATTTAAGGACTTCAATAGCTCAGACATAGGTGAGGTTTTTCGCAGGAATGGGTGGGTGAGATTCTGTGGCCTGCGCTGTGCAGGAGGTCGGACTAGATGATCAGAATGGTCCCTTCTGACCTTAGTATCTATGAATCTATGAATATTTGAAAGGCTACTATAAAAAAGGTGGAGGAAAGTTGTTCTTTCTTGCTGCAGAGCACAGGACAAGAGGCAATGGGTTCAAACTACAGCATAGCAGATTTAGATTAAAATTCAGGAAAAGCCTCCTTACTGTAAAAACAGGTGGACAATGGAACAGACGAGTCAGCAGGTTATGGAAGCTCCTTTGCTGGATATATTCAAAAGGTGGAGGGACAGCCATTGCCTGGGATGGATTAGACTGAATACCTCCTGCATCTTGGCAAGGGGTCAGACTAGCTGACCCTTGTGGTACCGCCGATCGCTGTGTTTCTATGATTCTAAAATGTAAAATCCTGGTGTGAACCAGGCCTTGGTGACACACAAGTTAAGGGGCTCAATACAGGGGTAACTGGGTGAAATTTAATGGCCTGGCTTCTCAGGTCTTTTACTCAGTTCTTATCCAGGGGAGTTTTGCCATAGTGGCGCCTGAGTGAACTATGGGCCTTGGCCTCAGAATTTGGCCTTGTATTCTACTTCTATCATCTTTCACCTTGAATGATCCCCTCTACAACTGAAATACAGCCACCTCCTCACTGAAGGGCGTCAGTCGGGATGGGCAGGGATGCAAAGAAAAGAAGTACATTTTGGCCAGTGATATTGGAGCAAACTTATCCCTGTGGCTAGGGCCCTGGGATGTTTAATGGCTGTGCAGAGTGAAAAGGAACCCAGACTTACACTGTATCCCATGACGCCGACACTGCACTGCGTTGTGGAGCAGGTGAATGCTTCAGAAGAGATGGTACCTGTGAATTCTGAGACAGAAGTGTTTTCCCTGGGAATCCCTCTCAAGTAGGTGTGTCCCACACCTCTCTCACCCCAGCATCTCCAGCAACATCCCACGTTGAGATCCGACACACGGGTGTGCACTGTTTCTAATATAGCTCTGTGCAATCCCAATGGGGTTCACTCAGCCTCTCCAGAGAAGCGGCAGCTTAATATAAGCAGACTGGAGAAAAGCCAGTCTGCACTTCTGTGTCATTTTTCCAGCTTTCGGAGTAAACAGTAATTACGGGATCTTTCCAAAGGGAGATGAGAACTCTTGGGCTCTCCACTGAGTCACAGAGGAATTGGCTGCTCTGTGTAGTTGTGTATATTTAAAAAGTATAATTGGTTAGAAAGAAAATTAGGGATAACACCTACATCCCCATAGGGTATGATACCCTGTAGATTGCCAGGAGGGATGGGTAGATAGTAGACAAACAGATCTGGAGACACATGAGTGAGAGGAGACACAAACACTTTCTGCCAACACACAGGACTTTTGCTAAGAGATAAGACATCAGTAATTCACATCAGTAACGATCATCATACTGTGCAGCACCTTTCTTTGAAGGATTAATAAAAACACCTAACAAAGGAAAGTCTCTATGAATGTATCCCCATTATTCAGATAGATAAACAGAGGCACAGTGAGACAGAAATTGGTGAAGGCCACACAGAGATTGATGGCAGGATGACACACAGAACTCAGGAGTCCCGACTCCCCTCCATAATCATGGACTCTCTGTCACATCAAGAGGGAAATGGACTCCAGCTCTGGCAGGAACTGTTCATTGGGTGGGGTGCATAAGGAAGGCAGAAAGAGGGAGACTGAGCCTGCTCCATCTTCTCAAGATGAATCTGAGGTTTCCAGAACTAGCTGGAGGTTGTGAGACCCCTCACATGTGAGCCGTGAACTCCTAAACTCCAAAGAATCATAGAATATCAGGGTTGGAAGGGACCTCAGGACGTCATCTAGTCCAACCCCCTGCTCAAAGCAGGACCAATCCCCAACTAAATCATCCTAGCCAGGGCTTTGTCAAACCTGACTTTAAACACATCTAAGGAAGGAGATTCCACCACCTCCCTAGGGAACCCATTCCAGTGCTTCACCACCCTCCTAGTGAAAATTTTTTTCCTAATATCCAACCTAAACCTCCCCCACTGCAACTTGAGACCATTGCTCCTTGTTCTGTCATCTGCTGCCACTGAGAACAGCCAAGCTCCATCCTCTTTGGAACCCCTCTTCAGGTAGTTGAAGGCTGCTATCAAGCCCCCTTTCACACTTCTCTTCTGCAGACTAAATAAGACCAGTTTCCTCAGCATCTCCTTGTAAGTCATGTGCCAAAACTCCCTAATCATTTCCATTGCCCACTGCTGGACTCTCTAAAATTTGTCCACATCCTTTCTCCAGGTGGGAGGAGGCGGGGGAAAACTGGATGCAACTCCAGATGTGGCCTCACCAGTGCCAAATAGAGGGGAATAATCATTTCCCTCAATCAGCTGGCAATGCTTCTATGTATGCAGTCCAATCAGACATTAGCCTTCTTGGCAACAAGGGTACACTGTTGACTCATATCCAGATTATTGTCCACTGTAAGCCCCAGGTCCTTTTCTGCAGAACTGCCACTTAGCCAGTTGGTCCCCAGCTTGTAGCAGTGAGTGGGATTATTCCATTTAAGTGCAGGACTCTGCACTTCTCCTTGTTGAACCTCATCAGATTTCTTTTGGCCCAACTCTCCAAATTGTCTAGGTCACTCTGGACCCTATCCCTACCTTCCAGCGTATCTACCTCTCCCCCCAGCTTAGTGTCATCTGCGAACTTGCTGACGGTGCAATCCATCGCATCATCCAGGTCATTAATGGAGATGTTGAACAAAACTGACCCCAGGACTGATCCCTGGAGCGCTCTGCTTGATAGCAGCTGCCAACTAGACATCCAGCCATTGATCACTACCTGTTGAGCTCAACAATCTAGCCAGCTTTCTATTCACCATTAGTCCATTCATGCAATCCATATTTTTTAACTTGCTGGCAAGAATACAGTGGGAGACCATATCAAAAGCTTTGCTAAAATCAAGGTATATCATGTCCAATGCCTTCCCTATGCCCCCAGAGCCAGGTATCTCATCATAGAAGGGAATCAGGTTGGACAGGCATGACTTGCCCTTGGTGAATCCATGTTGACTGTTCCAGGTCCCCTTCCTCTCCTCCAGGTGCTTCAAAATGGATTCCTTGAGGACTTGCTCCATGATTTTGCTGGGGACTGAAGTGACTCCTCTGATTTTACAGGAGATTTTCCCATCATTTCTTTCTCTTTTTTTAACAAAAACAACAAGGAGTCCTGTGGGACCTTAAAGACTAACAAATGTATTAGGGCATAAGCCTTTGTGGGCTGGAGCCCACTTCCTCAGATAATTTTTTTTACAGATACCACATTACACAGACCAGCACCCCTATTAAGATTCCTTATGGTGGATTAGCAGTGGTCTCCCCCCCCAGATCAGTGGGAGGCCACTCCACTTCAATGTGTTGCTGGTTGTCACCCACAGTTAGGAGTTAGCTGGGTATCCCACAGCCTGTGGCTCTGGCCAGCAGTCCAGGCAAAATGATAGTGAGTTAAGGTGCATCAAAGCAGGGCAGAAAGAGTCTATTAGGGCAGAAAAGAGTCATTAGCCCCAAGCCGTTACTCAGTGTGGGTCAGTGTAGTGGTGCAGTGCCCCACCCTGGAGAAGAGAGGGTTAAAACGGGCCAGAGAGGCTGTGCAGACTGGCAGCCAATTAGAAAGGGTCTGTGGGCAGCCAATCAGGGCTGGGCTGTGCCTGATAAAGAGGCTGCAGACCAGAGGAGAGATCAGTCTCTCCCTGACCAGCAAGGGAGGCTCCTAGCACAGGGACTGACTGCCTAACAGCACCCTGGGCAGGGCAGAGCTGGGCAGGGCTGGGCAGGGCAGGGCAGGACTGCTGGCTGACCACTGCCAGACTGGCCACTGCCACACTACTGACCCTGACACAAGGGCTGAGTGGGTTCAAGGGCTATGGGGACATGGCCCAAGGAAGGTAGGCAGTAGAGCGGAGTAGAAGAAGGCAGCAAATGGCTGCCCCTCAAGGGTCCCTTAGCTGGGGCCCAGAGAAGTGGGTGGGCCTGGGTTCCCCCCCATTTTTCTCCACTGGATGCTGGAGTGAGTGGCCAGATAAAGGACTGAAGCTTGTCACTGCAGCATGGGTCTGAATTAAGGATGGCCGATACTCTAGGAACAGAGGGAGAATGGAGTTGGGGGAACAGCTGGAGGGCTGTGTCCTAAAGAGGATGCCGTGGCCCAGAGAGTGATGTGGGTCCAGAGAAGGTGGAGACAACAGAGCGATGGCACATGAGACGTCACCTGCATAGGGCAGTACACAGCGCGACTGAGTTAATTCCCAGAGTCACCAGCAGGAGGCACCATGGTGATGAGTCAGCACTCCTGTTTACATGATGGAAGAAGTCTATGGCTTAGGCCTGTACTCAGGGCTGAGCAGCAAACCAACAATTAGTATTCCCAAGCCCTTAGTCAGGGCAGGACAGCAAAAAGTCTATGGCTCAGGACTATATTCAGGGCCAAGAAGCAAGATGGTGAGGCACCCTAGCTCCAGTGTATGGTCAAGAATTGCGGGTTTCTTGGCCTAGAGAGGTGGGAGTGCCACCCATGGGGGCATGGTTAGGGGAACATGGGCCCTCCTGTTTCCACCGTGTTCCAGCTCAGGGCCCTAAGAGTGGCAGAGAATTCCTCCACTGGGTCAACGTGGAATCCAGCCAAAACACATTATCGTGGTCTCTGTCTGCCACTGTCAAGGTTCCCTCCCCACTCTGAACTCTAGGGTACAGATGTGGGGACCCGCATGAAAGACCCCCTAAGCTTATTCTTACCAGCTTAGATTAAAACATCCCCAAGGCACAGATTTCTTTCTTGCGTTGGGAACCAGCTTAGGTTAAAAACCTGGTATGCTGCCACCACCAAGTGATGTAAACAAAGAACAGGGAAAGAGACCACTTGGTGACATCTTCCCCCAAAATATCGCCCCAAGCCCTACACACCCCCTTTCCTGGGGAGGCTTGAGAATAAACAAGATGAGCACAAACCCCTTGGATTTTTAGGATCCAGAAACCCAATCCAATTCTTAAAAATCAGAACTTTATTAGAAGAACAAAAGAAGATAAAAGAACAATTCTGTAAGATCAAAATGGAAGATAATCTTACAGGCAGTCAGATTCAAAACACAGAGAATCCCTCTAGGCAAAACCTTAAGTTACAAAGACAAAAACAGAGGAATACACACTCCCTCCAGCACAGCGCATTTTCTATCTAGATTACTTACTAACTCTACAGGAGTTGGAGAGCTTGCATCCTTGATCTGTTCCCGGCAAAGGTATGACACAGACAGACAAAAACTCCCCCCCCTCCAGATTTGAAAGTATCTTGTCCCCTCATTGGTCATTTTGGGTCAGGTGCCAGTTAGGTTACCTTAGCTTCTTAACCCTTTACAGGTGAAAGGATTTTGCCTCTGGCCAGGAGGGATTTTATAGCACTGTACACAGAAAGGTGGTTACCCTTCCCTTTATATTTATGACAGCCATGCAGCCAGACTAGGGTCAGCTGCTCCTGGGCTACTTTCTCCTCTACCCTTGGGAGGTACCTGGATCCACAGGAGGTCCTCCAGTTTGTCTGGGCTGATGGCCAGAGGAAATTCCAGAGGCTCCTTGGTGCCTTGAGCAGCTGGTGGCTCCAGGAGCTCTGGCCAGATTAACAGGACTTAGGTGGGAAGGCGATGACAGATACGGAGGCAGCTGCGGGAGTGACTCCTGTAGTGGAAGACACAATGAGGATGACAGGATGTGGAAGCTGTGGTATGTACATGATCCTGGAGGGGGGACCTGGTAAGAGTTTTTTCTGCATGAAATGCCGTCTGATAGAGCTGATGGAGGAAAAGATCCGAGGTTTGGAGATGCAGGTGGAAAGTCTGGTTGAGTTTAGGAAGGGGTTTGAGCAGATGATGGAGCAAAGATATGAGGTATCTGAAGGGAAAAGCTCAGACTTACAGATGGAAGCAGGGCTGGGGAATTTTGAGGGGAGACTGGGTGAGGAAAGGGGTCAGTGGAAACATGTGACTCAAAAAACCAGGCAGAGGAAAAGACGGGCTAGTGAAGGAGAAATAGAGCTTAGGAACAGGTTTGTAGAGTTGGAAAATGAAAAGTCTCAGCAGGTAGTTGCTGAAGATGGAAGGGCAAGGAAGAAGAGAAGAGAGGCTAGTCCTATAGGAAAAGGGGAAGAGTCAAGGGAGACTACACCAAATATGAGCCCCAGGAGGATACAGGATGGGTTGAAGAGGATTATAAGGGAAAATAGGAATGGAAAGAACTTGCAGCCAGAGGGAACGGGGGAGAGACTGGAGAATAGCACCATCACCAGGAAAAGGCAGGTCTATGTGATCGGGGACTCTTTATAGAGAAGAATAGACAGGCCTGTAACTAGAGCTGATCCAGAGAATAGAAGGGTGTGCTGTCTTCCGGGTGCTAAGATACGGGATGTAGACCTGAGGTTGAAAAGGATCCTAAAGGGAGCGGGAAAGAATCCCCTAATTATCCTTCATGTGGGAACAAATGATACGACTAGATTCTTGCTAGAAAGTATTAAGGGAGACTATGCTAGGCTGGGGAAGATCCTTAAGGAAATTGAGGCTCAGGTGATCTTTAGTGGGATCTTGCCTGTTCCTAGAGAAGGGCAACAAAGGTGTGATAAGATTATGAATGTCAACAGATGGCTTAGGAAGTGGTGCTATAAGGAGGGCTTTGGGATGTATGGCCACTGGGAGGCATTCACGGACAGAGGACTGTTCTCTCGGGATGGACTTCATCTGAGTAGGGAAGGAAATAGACTTCTAGGATGGAGGCTGGCACAACTGATAAAGAGAGCTTTAAACTAGGAATTTGGGGGAGATGGTTGGGAGATGTCCAGGTAATCTGCACGCCAGATTTTAGCATTGAGAGGGAAGAAGAGGAAATAAGAAAGGATACAGCCGTGGGTAGGAGAATGTATATAAGGAGCGAGGGCGGTGTGGATACTAGTCTAATAGGTTATACTGGCTGTAGAATGACTGTGCCTAATAGGTTACAAAATGTGAGCGAGGCCAAACAGCAAAAATTAAGATGTTTGTACACCAATGCGAGGAGCCTAGGTAACAAAATGGAGGAACTATAGCTACTGGTGCAGGAAGTGAAACCAGATATTATAGGGATAACAGAAACATGGTGGAATAGTAGTCATGACTGGACTTACAGGTATTGAAGGGTATGTGCTGTTTAGGAAAGACAGAAATAAAGGTAAAGGTGGTGGAGTAGCATTGTATATCAATGATGAGGTAGAATGCAAAGAAATAAGAAGCGATGCAATGGATATGACAGAGTCCGTCTGGGCAAAAATTACATTGGGGAAGGTAACTAGTAGAGCCTCTCCTGCGATAGTGCTTGGGGTGTGCTATAGACCTCCAGGATCTAATTTGGATATGGATAGAGCCCTTTTTAATGTTTTTAATAAAGTAAATACTAATGGAAACTGTGTGATCATGTAATGCATCCTATGAAGTGAGCTGTAGCTCACGAAAGCTTATGCTCTAATAAATTTGTTAGTCTCTAAGGTGCCACAAGTACTGCTTTTCTTTTTGCGAATACAGACTAACACGGCTGCTACTCTGAAACCTGTGTGATCATGGGAGACTTTAACTTCCCAGATATAGACTGGAGGACCAGTGCTAGTAATAATAATAGGGCTCAGATTTTCCTAGATGCGATAGCTGATGGATTCCTTCATCAAGTAGTTGCTGAACCGACTAGAGGGGATGCCATTTTAGATTTAATTTTGGTGAGTAGTGAGGACCTCATAGAAGAAATGGTTGTAGGGGATAATCTTGGCTCAAGTGATCATGAGCTAATTCAGTTCAAACTGAATGGAAGGATTAACAAAAATAAATCTGCAACTAGAGTTTTTGATTTCAAAAGGGCTGACTTTCAAAAATTAAGGAAATTAGTTAGGGAAGTGGATTGGACTGAAGAATTTATGGATCTAAAGGTAGAGGAGGCCTGGGATTACTTTAAATCAAAGCTGCAGAAGCTATCGGAAGCCTGTATCCAAAGAAAGGGGAAAAAATTCATAGGCAGCAGTTGTAGACCAAGCTGGATGAGCAAGCATCTTAGAGAGGTGATTAAGAAGAAGCAGAAAGCATATAGGGAGTGGAAGATGGGAGGGATCAGCAAGGAAAGCTACCTTATTGAGGTCAGAACATGTAGGGATAAAGTGAGACAGGCTAAAAGTTGAGTAGAGATGGACCTTGCAAAGGGAATTAAAACCAATAGTAAAAGGTTCTATAGCCATATAAATAAGAAGAAAACAAAGAAAGAAGAAGTGGGGCCATTAAACACTGAGGATGGAGTGGAGGTTAAAGATAATCTAGGCATGGCCCAATATCTAAACAAATAATTTGCCTCAGTCTTTAATAAGGCTAAAGAGGATCTTAGGGATAATGGTAGCAAGACAAATGGGAATGAGGATATGGAGATAGATATTATCATATCTGAGGTAGAAGCGAAACTCAAACAGCTTAATGGGACTAAATCAGGGGGCCCAGATAACCTTCATCCAAGAATATTAAAGGAATTGGCACCTGAAATTGCAAGCCCATTAGCAAGAATTTTTAATGAATCTGTAAACTCAGGAGTTGTACTGAATGATTGGAGAATTGCTAATATAGTTCCTATTTTTAAGAAAGGAAAAAAAAAAGCTCCGGGTAACTACAGGCCAGTTAGTTTGACATCTGTAGTATGCAAGGTCCTGGAAAAATTTTTGAAGGAGAAATTAGTTAAGGACATTGAAGTCAATGGTAAATGGGACAAAATACAACATGGTTTTACAAAAGGTAGATCGTGCCAAACCAACCTAATCTCCTTCTTTGAGAATGTAACAGATCTTTTAGATAAAGGAAATGCAGTGGATCTAATTTACCTAGATTTCAGTAAGACGTTTGATACTGTGCCACTTAGTGAATTATTGGTTAAATTGGAAAAGATGGGGATCAATGTGAACATCAAAAGGTGGATAAGGAATTGGTTAAAGGGGAGACTGCAACGGGTCCTACTGAAAGGCGAACTGTCAGGTTGAAGGGAGGTTACCAGTGGAATTCCTCAGGGATCAGTTTTGGGACCAATCTTATTTAAACTTTTTATTACTGACCTCGGCACAAAAGTGGGAGTGTGCTAATAAAGTTTGCAGATGATACAAAGCTGGGAGGTATTGCCAATTCAGAGAAGGATCGGGATATTATCCAGGAGGATCTGGACGACCTTGTAAACTGGAGTAATAGTAATAGGATGAAATTTAATAGTGAGAAGTGTAAGGTTATGCATTTAGGGATTAATAACAAGAATTTTAGTTATAAGTTGGGGACGCATCAATTAGAAGTAACGGAAGAGGAGAAGGACCTTGGAGTTTTGGTTGATCATAGGATGACTATGAGCTGCCAATGTGATATAGCTGTGAAAAAAAGCGAATGCGGTTTTGGGATGCATCAGGAGAGGCATTTCCAGTAGGGATAAGGAGGTTTTAGTACCGTTATACAAGGCACTGGTGAGACCTCACCTAGAATACTGTGTGCAGTTCTGGTCTCCCATGTTTAAAGAGGATGAATTCAAACTGGAGCAGGTACAGAGAAGGGCTATTAGGATGATTCGAGGAATGGAAAACTTGTCTTATGAAAGGAGACTTAAGGAGCTTGGCTTGTTTAGCCTAACTAAAAGAAGGTTGAGGGGAGATATGATTCCCCCTCTATAAATATATCAGAGGGATAAATACAGGAGAGGGAGAGGAATTATTTAAGCTCAGCACCAATGTGGACACAAGAACAAATGGGTATAAACTGGCCACAAGGAAGTTTAGACTTGAAATTAGACGAAGGTTTCTAACCATCAGAGGAGTGAAGTTTTGGAATAGCCTTCCAAGGGAAGCAGTGGGGGCAAAAGATCTATCTGCCTTTAAGATTCTACTCGATAAGTTTATGGAGGAGATGGTATGATGGGATAATGGGATTTTGGTAATTAATTGATCTCTAAATATTCAGGGTAAATAGGCCTAATCCCCTGAGATGGGATATTAGATGGATGGGATCTGAGTTACCCAGGAAAGAATTTTCTGTAGTATCTGGCTGGTGAATCTTGCCCATATGCTCAGGGTTTAGCTGATCACCGTATTTGGGGTCGGGAAGGAATTTTCCTCCAGGGCAGATTGGAGAGACCCTGGAGGTTTTTCGCCTTCCTCTGTAGCATGGGGCATGGTTGACTGAGGGAGGCTTCTCTGCGCCTTGAAGTCTTTAAACCACGATTTGAGGACTTCAATAGCTCAGACATAGGTGAGGTTTTTCGTAGGAGTGGGTGGGTGAGATTCTGTGGCCTGCGTTGTGCAGGAGGTCTGACTAGATGATCAGAATGGTCCCTTCTGACCTTAGTATCTATGAATCTATGAATCTAAGAGCTACAGTTTCCCAGGGGGAAGAACAAAATGAAGCTGAAAGTTAAGGAAATAAGCCACACAATAGTCTCATCCTTCAGGACTTTATAGCTGAGTTTTAGGGTACACAAGATGTATGATGCATAGCCTCACTCATCCACCTCAGAGCCCTGCTCCCAAACCTTAGCTGCTTTTATACGGCTTCCTGGCTTCCCTCACCACTCTGGGTTGGCTTGTCTGCCCCAGTGCTGCACCTTGGCTGCTCTCACTGTAGGCTCCTTGTCAGGCTGCAGTGGTGCTCATTCCAGTCCTGGAGCAGAGGGAGCAAAGTTTTGGGAGGGGAGGGAGGTGGAGATTGTGACACCCTGGCACCCCCATATTCACCACTGTCTTATAATGATGGTATGTTGTGTACAAAGGATGCCTTGAGAAGTTTCATTCTAAAAGTCTGAATCTGTTTAACATTCATACCCTGTTAAGTTGTATGTGCTGTCATTGTATATGAAATTATGATGTTTAGTTATGTATGTGCTACTGACATATGTTGTGAGATTGAGAACACCCACAAGCAGCCTTCAGGTACAACAGTAAATGGGCCAAATGATGATAATAGCTTATTGAGGAAATGCACACAAGCACAAGGATTACCCCAGGAATTGTGTACAATAGAAACCTCTCAGAAATAGCAAAACAGTAGGGGTACTCATACTGGGGGTTGAGCCCCCTGAGGGGGAGTAACAAGGTTATTACATGGGGAGGTTGTGGGCTTTCAGCCTCCACCCCAAATCCCACTTTGCTTCCTGTAATTATAATGGTAAATATATTTAAAAAGTGTTTTTAATTTATAAGGGGGTTGCACTCAGAGGCTTGCTGTGTGAAAGGGGTCACCGGTACAAAAGTGTATTATTTCTAGTATGCTGCTACCAAAAGATCCTAATTCAGGCCACAGAGTCACATGCTGCACTGCACAAGAGGAACTGTTTGACTCGCATCACGGCAAAAGGGCTTTACAGGAATTTGGAAGAAGACATAAAAGAGAGAAATAACATGATAATGGAGTTGTCGTTCTCCCTATAGAAACATACCTGAAAGTAGCAGAGAAAAAAGACAGAACTGGGGGGCAAATGCTGGTCCCATGCAGGATGAAAGAAGCCTGCCTGAAAAAAAAATAACCTACTTGTATAACCTAACTAGGTCAGACACTGCTTGATTCAATCTCTAATTAGTACATTAGGCTAAGATTGTTGGTTTTTTTTATTATGGTAATCTACCTAGATCTGTTTCCTTTCACCTATAATCACTTAAAAGCTCCCTTTCTGTAGCTAAAAAATTTTTTCTATTTTACTTTACACATTCTGTTGTTTGAAGTGCAAAGGGGAAAAATCTCAGCTCATGCACGAGAGATGATGGACGTCCACTTTCCTTTGTAGAAGTGGTGGACTGGATAAATAAATTCATACTGGTCAGGTTTTGACCAGGGCAGGACAGTAGAGGTCTGGGATCTTAGGCTGGGGAGCTGAGAGTATTGCGGCTGTAGCATCTCCTTTGTGGTTTCATGAGCGGTTGGCCAGAGAAGTCATGATCACATCTGAGGGGGGTGCCTGCCCATGGCTGTTGGTGGGAGGCAATCTTGGAGGGCTTTGTAGCTTGTCACAATGTTACAGTGCAAGAGGGAACCCAGATTGGTGAGATAGAGGGCTCAGCTCTACCTCAGTTCCAGGTGGCACCCCAGGGGGGACCCATCACATAGATGATCCAGAGAGTGACGGGGGAGTGGAGGGGAGTGAGAAACAGGGGCAGAGCCTTTGTGGGGAAAGGCCCAGAAGTGGGTGGAGCCTTGATGGAAGATGTGGAGCAGCGGTGGGGATTGGGGTGAAAGGTGGGGCAAGGGGCAGGTGCCCAGGTGTAACAGGAGTCCAATTACAATTAGATATATGATTAGAAAGGTGGGAACCCTATGTGTTAGTGAGTTGTACATATACCAATTCCATAGTATATCTTGCTGAGAAACCACAGTAAGTCGAGGAAAGGGTTTAATGTCTCTTTGACAGTCCAGTAAGTGATTCAGGGAAGACGGCTCATATCACCAGCCTGGTCTGCCTGGATCTTGGTCTCAGGTCTCAAACACCAGGAGAAAACTTTAGTCCCTTTATGAGTAAAGAGCCGGAGAAGCCTGTCCTGGATCTGTTTGGTCCTCACCCGTAGATGATGGGGTTTAGCATGAGGGGCACCAGAAGGTATACGTTGGAAATGAAAACATGGAAATGGAGGGGCAAAGTGTGACCAAATATGGATGTGAGGGAAGAGAAGAGTGTTGGGATGTAAAAGGCTAAGATGACACAGAGGTGGGAGCTGCAAGTCCCAAAAGTCTTGAGCTGGGCATCCTTTGTTGGGAGGCTGAAGATGGCCCTGAGGATCTGGGAATAAGACATGACAATAAAAACACATCCAGACCAATCCTACAGAATACCACAAGTAGGCCATAGTAACTACTGATGCAGCTGTCAGCACAGGCCAGCTTCACCACATACATGTGCTCACAGTGCGTATGGGGCATGATGTTGGTTCTGCAATATGGCCACAACCTTGCAAGGAAGGGATAGGGCAGTGCGAGCATGCTGCCACACAGCATCACGGCCAGGCCAATCTTGGCCACCACGGGGTTTGTCAGGATGGTGGAATGTCTCAGGGGGTGGCAGATGGCCACGTACCAGTCCACAGCCATGGCCACGAAGATTCCAGATGTGATCACTGAGAAGCAGTGAATGAAGTACAGCTGGGTGAGGCAGGCACTGAAATCGATGGCAACAAGAAGAAAGCCAAGGAAAGTGTGGGCCCCTTACTGAATGAGGGAGGCAAGCTAGTGACAGAGGATGTGGAAAAAGCTAATGTACTCAATGCTTTTTTTGCCTCTGTTTTCACTAACAAGGTCAGCTCCCAGACTGCTGTGCTGGGCAACACAAAATGGGGAAGAGATGGCCAGCCCTCTGTAGAGATAGAGGTGGTTAGGGACTATTTAGAAAAGCTGGACGTGCACAAGTCCATGGGGCCGGACGAATTGCATCCGAGAGTGCTGAAGGAATTGGCGGCTGTGATTGCAGAGCCCTTGGCCATTATCTTTGAAAACTCGTGGCGAACGGGGGAAGTCCCGGATGACTGGAAAAAGGCTAATGTAGTGCCCATCTTTAAAAAAGGGAAGAAGGAGGATCCTGGGAACTACAGGCCAGTCAGCCTCACCTCAGTCCCTGGAAAAATCATGGAGCAGGTCCTCAAAGAATCAATCCTGAAGCACTTAGAGGAGAGGAAAGTGATCAGGAACAGTCAGCATGGATTCACCAAGGGAAGGTCATGCCTGACTAATCTAATCGCCTTTTATGATGAGATTACTGGTTCTGTGGATGAAGGGAAAGCAGTGGATGTATTGTTTCTTGACTTTAGCAAAGCTTTTGACACGGTCTCCCACAGCATTCTTGTCAGCAAGTTAAGGAAGTATGGGCTGGATGAATGCACTATAAGGTGGGTAGAAAGCTGGCTAGATTGTCGGGCTCAACGGGTAGTGATCAATGGCTCCATGTCTAGTTGGCAGCCGGTGTCAAGTGGAGTGCCCCAGGGGTCGGTCCTGGGGCCCGTTTTGTTCAATATCTTCATAAATGATCTGGAGGATGGTGTGGATTGCACTCTCAGCAAATTTGCGGATGATACTAAACTGGGAGGAGTGGTAGATACGCTGGAGGGGAGGGATAGGATACAGAAGGACCTAGACAAATTGGAGGATTGGGCCAAAAGAAATCTAATGAGGTTCAATAAGGATAAGTGCAGGGTCCTGCACTTAGGATGGAAGAATCCAATGCACCGCTACAGACTAGGGACCGAATGGCTCGGCAGCAGTTCTGCGGAAAAGGACCTAGGGGTGACAGTGGACGAGAAGCTGGATATGAGTCAGCAGTGTGCCCTTGTTGCCAAGAAGGCCAATGGCATTTTGGGATGTATAAGTAGGGGCATAGCGAGCAGATCGAGGGACGTGATCGTTCCCCTCTATTCGACACTGGTGAGGCCTCATCTGGAGTACTGTGTCCAGTTTTGGGCCCCACACTACAGGAAGGATGTGGATAAATTGGAAAGAGTACAACGAAGGGCAACGAAAATGATTAGGGGTCTAGAGCACATGACTTATGAGGAGAGGCTGAGGGAGCTGGGATTGTTTAGTCTGCAGAAGAGAAGAATGAGGGGGGATTTGATAGCTGCTTTCAACTACCTGAAAGGGGGTTTCAAAGAGGATGGCTCTAGACTGTTCTCAATGGTAGCAGATGACAGAACGAGGAGTAATGGTCTCAAGTTGCAATGGGGGAGGTTTAGATTGGATATTAGGAAAAACTTTTTCACTAAGAGGGTGGTGAAACACTGGAATGCGTTACCTAGGGAGGTGGTAGAATCTCCTTCCTTAGAGGTTTTTAAGGTCAGGCTTGACAAAGCCCTGGCTGGGATGATTTAACTGGGACTTGGTCCTGCTTTGAGCAGGGGGTTGGACTAGATGACCTTCTGGGGTCCCTTCCAACCCTGATATTCTATGATTCTATGATGTCCCTAGAATTGAACCAGAAGATTGCCAGAATTTTTGGAATGATGGACGTGGACAGGACCAGATCAGTGACGGCCAGCATGCAGAGGAAATAGTACATGGGCTTATGGAGGCTCGGCTCCCTGTTCATGATGAAGAGGATGGTGAAGTTCCCCATGATGACTATTTTAATTAATTTGCAAACTGGATACAATTAACTTAGGCTTGAATAGAGACTGGAAGTGGATGGGTCATTACACAAAGTAAAACTATTTCCCCATGTTTATCCCCCACCCCCCACTGTTCCTCAGACGTTCTTGTCAACTGCTTGAAATGGCCCACCTTGATTATCATTACGAAAGGTCCCCCCCGGCTTTCCTGCTGGTAATAGCTCTTAATTGATCACTCTGGTTACAGTGTGTATGGAAACACCCATTGTTTCATGTTCTCTATGTATATAAATCCCCCCACTGTATTTTCCACTGAATGCATCCGATGAAGTGAGCTGTAGCTCACGAAAGCTTATGCTGAAATAAATTTGTTAGTCTCTAAGGTGTCACAAGTACTTCTTTTTCTTTTTGTAAATACAGACTAACACGGCTGCTAGTCTGAAACCTGTCAAGATGACTATGACTTATATGGTGCATAAGGGGATGGAGAGCCTGACATGGGCCATCTCCAGGCTAGGAATGCCCAGCAGGATGAAGGTGGAGGGGTTGGTGAATTCGGTTGTGTTGGAATCTGACATGGAGCAGGGGAGAAGATGTCCAACTCTGAGGCAGAATGGTGTCTCCTACTTGTACCGTATGTTCCCCTGACTTTCTGTATATGTTCAGGGTCTAGGGTGATGGTCAGAGTGCAACTGCATGGATGGAGAGACAATGTGAATATCAGACAGTAGTTGTCAGGGTTCCCTCTCCACTCTGAAATCTAGGGTAGAGATGTGGGGACCTGCATGAAGACCACCTAATCTTATTTCTACCAGTGTAGGTCAAAGTTCCCCAGGGCACAAATTCTTTGCCCTTGGAGGGTACGCTGCCACCATCAAATGATGTAACAAAGAATCAGGGAAAGGACCACTTGGAGTTCCTATTCCCCCAAAATATCCTCAAGTCCTTACAGCCCCTTTCCTGGGGAGGCTTGAGAGTACTATCCTAACCAATTAGTTAAAAAGTGATCAAATACCCAAACCCCTGGGTCTTAGGACAATAGAGAAATCTGTCAGGTTCTTAAAGAAGAATTTTATTTAAAAAAAAAGGTAAAAATCACCTTTGTAAAATCGGGATGGAAAATAACTTTACACGGTAACAAAAGATTCAGAAACACAGCAGAACTTCCTCTAGGCTTCGTTTCAAAGTTACAGAAAACAGGAATAAACCTCCCTCCAGCAAAGGAAAAATTCACAAGCAGAACAAAAGGTAATCTAACATACCTTGCCTGTCTTTTACTTACAATTTTTGTAATATAAAATACTTTTAGGATGGTTTATAGGAAAAGGAGTTTTCTGACCTGATGCTTCTCTGCTTCTCAAGAGAATACACACAACAAAGCCTTCCTCCCGCAGATTTCAGAGTAACTTCTTTCCCCATTGGTCCTTTTGGTCAGGTGCCAAACAGATTATTTGAGTTTCTTAACCCCTTACAGGTAAGGAGGAATTCTATGCCACCCTTATCTGTATGGTTATGAGATGCCCCCCAATCGCAGACGGTGCTGGACCACCTGTACCACACTGGCTGTGATTTCTTCCTGGAGCTCTCGGAGAAAACAGAGTTAATAAGACACATGCACCTCTGGATATACTGTTGATTATATACAAACTAACAATATTTTCCACTTTTCAAGGACGATTTTAACAAGTTGATTCTGGGAAGCTTTGAGCTGTAGCTTACGAAAGCTTATGCTCAAATAAATTTGTTAGTCTCTAAGGTGCCACAAGTCCTCCTTTTCTTTTCACAGGAGAGTGCATCAGCCACTTTGTTAGAAGCTCCTGAGATGTGTTGTATTTCAAAATCAAAATCTTCGAGAGCTAAACTCCATCGAAAAACTTTTTTGTTATTGTCCTTCATGGTATGAAGCCACTTCAGCGCAGCATGGTCTGTTTTCAGGTGGAAACACCATCCCCAAACATATGGGTGTAGAGTTTCCAGGGCGTACAAAATGGCATAACATTCCTTTTCACTGACTGACCAGTGGCTTTCCCTCTCAGACAGCTTCTTGCTGAGAAACACGACAGGATGGAACTCTTGATTTGGTCCTTCCTGCATTAAAACTGCTCCCACACCATGCTCGGAAGGATCGGTGGTTACTAGGAACTGTTTGTCAAAGTCTGAGGCCCTTAGTACAGGGTCAGACGTGAGTGTCGCTTTAAGCTGGTTAAAGGCCTTCTGACACTCTTCGGTCAACTGAACTGCATTTGGCTGTTTCTTTCTGATTAGGTCTGTCAGTTGGGCAGCAATTTGACTGTATTGCAGTACAAATCACCTGTAATATCCTGCCAAGACTAAGAAGAATTAGACCTGTTTCTTTGGCTTTGGGACAGGCCACTTTTGGATAGCATCCACTTTGGCCTGTAGGGGGTTGATAGTTCCTTGACTCACTTGGTGTCCAAGGTAAGTCACTCTGCTTAGGCCTCTTTGACACTTCTTAGACTTAACAGTTAGTCCTGCCCCCCTTATGTGCTCAAGGCCTTTTTTCAGATGCTCCAGGTGTTCTGCCCATGAATCCGAAAAGATGGCCACATCATCAAGGCAGGCGACTGCATATTCCCCTAATCCTGCTAGGAGACCATCTACAAATTTTTGGAAAGTGGTAGATGCATTTCACAGCCCGAAAGGGAGTACATTAAATTTATACATCCCTACATGCGTGTTGAAAGCTGACCTTTCCATGGCAGAGTCATCCAGCGGTAACTGCCCATACCCCTTGGTTAAGTCCAAGGTAGAGATGAACTGGGCCCATCCCAGTTTCTCCAATTGTTCATCTGTGTGTGGCATTGGATAGTTGTCTGGGTGAATTACAGCATTTACTTTATGGTAGTCCATGCAAAAGCGCATCTCCCCATCTGGTTTAGGAACTAGAACCACTGGAGATGCCCATGAACTGTTAGAGGGGTGGATTACCCACATCTGTAGAATGTCCTGGATCTCACTTTCTATGGCAGTTTTGGCGTGAGGAGACACCCGGTAAGGTTGGACTTTAATTGTGTGAGCATTACCTATTTCAATGGAGTGGTATGCCCGTTCGGTCTGTCCTGGGGTGACTGAGAACATTGATGCGAAGATGGCACACAGCTCCTTGATCTGCTGTTGCTGCATTTGCCCAAAGGTCATGGAGAGGTTCACCTCTTCCACGCCACCATCATTTTTTCCTTTGTAGTAGACACCTTCAGGCCACTCAGTGTCATCTCCTCCCTGGGCTGTAAACTGACAAACCTTTAATTCTCTGGAATAGAAGGTCTTCAGAGAATTAATATGGTTCACCTTAGGCTTTAGGTTTGAGTTGGGGGATGCTATGAGATAGTTTACAGCTCCCAGGCGTTCCTGGACTGTAAATGGCCCTTCCCACTATTCTTCCATTATATGGGCCTGCAGCACCTTCAAGACCATGACTGGGTCCCCTACTTTTAAAGGAATATTCCCTGGCATGTTTATCATACCAGGCCTTTTGCTCTACCTGAGCATCTTTTAGGTTTTCTCTAGCAAGGGCTAATGAGGTTCAGAGGGTGCTGTGTAGGTTGGTTACCAAGTCCAGAATGTTAGTTCCTGGAGAAGGTGTAAACCCCTCCCATTGATGCTTCACCACAGGTAATGGATCCTTAACCTCGCCGCGATACACAAGTCCAAATGGTGAAAACCCTAAACTGGGATGTGATACAGTGCTGTAGACAAAGTGCAACTGCCGCAACACTAGATCCCAATCACTGGAGTGCTCAGATACGAATTTATGTATCATGGCCCCCAAAGTTGTATTAAACTTCTCCACCTGGCCATTTGTTTGATGGTGATAAGGAGTGGCAAAGAAGTGGCTCACCCCATGACCTTCCCATAGGCTTTTCATGGTCCCTGCAGGAAATTAGTTCCCGAATCTGTAAAGATGTTGGCGAGCCAACTTACCCTGGCAAAAATGTCTGTTAATGCCGGGCACACATTTTTAGCCCTGGTGCTGCTTAGAGCTACTGCTTCCGGCCATCAGGTGGCAAAATCCATGACCGGATATAGGTAGAAACATCCTTGCCCATTCCCGCTCAGTGAAATGACTTTCCCAAGTGTTCTTTGGCTCTGTTCACCCCAGCATTGCCACTTGGATGATTCTGTGCTAAGCTTAATAGCTTTACCCGGTACTTAGTTGGAACTACCAACTGTGTCTGAGGATGCCAGTCTTCCTGGTGCTCACCAGAAAGAGTTTGCATAAAAGTCCTTTTTCTACAACAAACCTGGATTGATTAGAAGAGTTGAGAGGCGGAGGGTTGCTCCGTACCGCCGTCCAAGCTTTCTCGAGGCTTTCATCTGCTTCCTGTTCAGTCTGGAACTGTTCCCTTGAGGCTGGAGACATCAGTTCCTCATTGGATTGTGGACCTAGGCTTTGTCTCTCTGGAAGTGATGCAGGTGATGGGGTTGTCACAGACATTGGCATGGGGTCCGGTTCCAACATCTCAGTCTGGGTCTTTGGTAATACAGACTGGGCCCTTGTTGAAGGTTCAGCAACAGAGCTAGGTGTGACAGCTCACATAGCCTGGCTGTGGGTGACCATTCCCACCATCTTGGCCAGCTTTACCTGGTTGGCCAAGTCTTCCCCCAGCGACAAGGCAATGGGATAATCATCATAGACTGCAAAAGTCCATATTTCTGATCAGCCCTTGTACTGGACAGGCAACTTGGCTGTAGGCAAGTCTAAAGAGCTGGACTTGAAGGGTTGAATCATCACTTGGACCTCTGGGTCGATGAATTTGGGGTCCACTAAGGATTGGTGGATAGCTGACATTTGTGCTCCAAGAAAAGGAGGACTTGTGGCACCTTAAAGAATAACAAATTTATTTGAGCATAAGCTTTCGTGAGCTACAGCTCACTTCATCAGATGCATTCAGTGGAAAATACAGTGGGGAGTCTGTAATCGAGTGACCAGAGAGATTGTCAATCTGTTTCTTCAGTTCAGCAGGTGGGTATTGTAGTTGTAAGAACGCTTGATAGAGATCTTGTAGGTGTTTGTCTCTGTCTGAGGGGTTGGAACAAATGTGGTTGTATCGTAGAGCTTGGCTGTAGACAATGGATTGTGTGACGTGATCTGGGTGAAAGCTGGAGGCATGTAGGTAGGCATAGCAGTCAATAGGTTTCCAGTATAGTGTGGTGTTTATGTGATCATCACTTATTAGCACCGTAGTGTCCAGGAAGTGAATCTCTTGTGTGGACTAGTCCAGGCTGAGGTTGATGGTGGGATGGAAATAGTTGAAATCATGGTGGAATTCCTCAAGAGCTTCTTTTCCATGGGTCCAGATGATGAAGATGTCATCAATGTAGCGCAAGTAGAGTAGGGGCATTAGGGGATGAGAGCTGAGGAAGCGTTGTTCTAAGTCAGCCATAAAAATGTTGGCATATTGTGGGGCCATGTGGGTACCCATCGCAGTGCCGCTGATTTGAAGGTATACATTGTCCCCAAATTTGAAATAGTTATAGGTGAGGACAAAGTCACGAAGTTCAGCCACCAGGTTAGCCCTGACATTATTGGGGATACTTTTCCTGACTTCTTGTAGTCCATCTTTGTGTGGAAGAAACAGATTGACAGAGCCAGAAGAGTACCCAGAAGTCACCTACTACAGGACAGGCCCAACAAAGAAAATAACACAACGCCACTAGCCATCACCTTCAGCCCACAACTAAAACCTCTCCAACGCATCATCAAGGATCTACAACCTATCCTGAAGGACGACCCATCACTCTCACAGATCTTGGGAGACAGACCAGTCCTTGCTTACAGACAGACCCTCAACCTGAAGCAAATACTCACCAGCAACCACACACCACACAACAGAACCACTAACCCAGGAACCTATCCTTGCAACAAAGCCCATTGCCAATTCTGTCCACATATCTATTCATGGGACACCATCATCGGGCCTAATCACATCAGCCACACTATCAGAGGCTCGTTCACCTGCGCATCTACCAATGTGATATATGCCATCATGTGCCAGCAATGCCCCTCTGCCATGTACATTGGTCAAACTGGACAGTCTCTACGTAAAAGAATAAATGGACACAAATCAGATGTCAAGAATTATAACATTCAAAAACCAGTCGGAGAACACTTCAATCTCTCTGGTCACTCAATTACTGACCTAAGAGTGGCTATTCTTCAACAAAAAAACCCTTCAGAAACAGACTCCAACGAGAGACTGCTGAATTGGAATTAATTTGCAAACTGGATACAATTAACTTAGGCTTGAATAGAGACTGGGAGTGGATGGGTCATTACACAAAGTAAAACTATTTGCCCATGTTATTCCCCCCCAAGCCCCCCACTGTTCCTCAGGCATTCTTGTCAACTGCTGGAAATGGCCCACCTTGATTATCACTACAAAAGGTTTTTTCCCCACCCCCCGGTAATAGCTCATCTTAAGTGATCACTCTCCTTACAGTGTGTATGATAAAACCCATTGTTTCATGTTCTCTGTGTGTGTATATAAATCTCCCCACTGTATTTTCCACTGAATGCATCCGATGAAGTGAGCTGTAGCTCACAAAAGCTTATGCACAAATAAATTTGTTAGTCTCTAAGGTGCCACAAGTACTCCTTTTCTTTTTGTGAATACAGACTAACACCGCTGCTACTCTGAAAATTGTGCTCCAGTGTCCCTCCATGCAACAACCTTCTTCCCGCTCACACTCACAGTTTCCCTTCGTTCTGAGGTTACCTGGGAGGCATTTGGGCCTGAAGACCTTTGGTGTGACTCTGGTATAATGAAGAGCATCTTTTGGGGTTCTTGGGGCTGTTGGCCTTCAAATGCCCCAGCTCATTACATTTAAAACATCGCCCAGTTGACTGGTCACTTGGGCGAGGTGGGTTGCTGGAGACTGGTGTGGGGTGATGATAAGGTGTTTGGGTATTTCCTTGGGATGTAGATGGGGTTTTGGACTGCCCCTGGTCATAGGGTGTTGTCTTGGGTTACCCCTTCTGATAGCTGCTCCAACTGCTACTAGTTTTTTTCTTTTCCTCCACCTCTACCCATTTGGTTCCAATCTCCCCCACCTCGATTACCATTATGGGCTTCCCATCTAGGATGTACCTTTCTTGAAGTGAGCTGTAGCTCACAAAAGCTTATGCTCTAATAAATTTGTTAGTCTCTAAGGTGCCACAAGTACTCCTTTTCTTATTTCCTCAGGAACACCCTGTAAGAACTGTTCCATTTCCATTAAGAGAGACAGATCTTCCAGAGGTTTAATGCTTGCTCCTGATATCCAGGCATTCCAATTTTTCACAATGTGGTAGGCGTGTCGGGAAATTCCACATCCAGTTTCCACCTTAGGGCTCTGAACCACGGACAGGAATGCTCAGGTGTTAGCTCCATTCTGCCTCTCGCCTGGGTTTTAAAAAAGATAATAACTGTTCATGTGTTCCTTCAGCATTTCAACCGCAACCTCTGCTAAGGGTCCACTGAGTTGTCGCCTCAGTTCTACCATGTACTGGTCTGTAGAGATGCTGTACACAAGGCAGGTCCTTTCGAAATTTTCTAAGAAGGCTTCGGTATCATCACCTGCCTTATAGGCGGGGAACATTCTGTGGTGGGAAGCGGTACCTGGAGAAGGATTGCTAAGGTTCTGTCATAAAAAGGACTGGGCTCTGCTTTTGACTATTTCATACTGGTTCCAAACAAGATTTGTGGTTTATCTGTCACTCTGTAACTCTGGGGTTTGTAAATCGAAGGTTCTTCAAAAGATTCTTTTTAACAACTTCCTTGACTTCTGTCATAACCATATAGCTAAGGGTAGCCTAGAATTCCTCTTTACCCTGTAAGGGGTTAAGAAGCACAAATAACTAGGTTGGCACCTGACCAAAAGGACCAATGGGGAGAGAAGATACTTTCAAATCTTAGGGGTGGAGGGAAGGCTTTGTTGTGTGTGTTCTCTTGGGAAGCAGAGAAGCATCAGGTCAGAAAACTCCTTCTCCTATAAACCATCCTAAAAGTCTCTCATATTACAAAAATTCTCTCGGGTTAGGCAAGATTAACCACAGAAAGGCTAGGATGACTGACAGTGATGTCCAAAAGAAATTAGAATTAGCCAGATTCGAAGCTGATGAGAGACAAAAACAACATGATAGATGGATGGAGGCAGAAAAAGCTGCCCATGAGAGAGTTATGGAGGCCCAGCAGGAAGCCCAGAAGCATGCTCAGGAGGAGAGGGAAAGAGAGACGAAGCATGCACTGGAGTTAGAGAGGGCAAGTGCTAAGCAGAATATACCAGAGAACCTGTCAAGGTTCCTTCGCCACTCTGAACTCTAGGGTACAGATGTGGGGACCTGCATGAAAGACCCTCTAAGCTTATTCTTACCAGCTTAGGTTAAAACTTTCCCAAGGTACAAACTATTTTACCTTTTCCCTTGGACTTCCACTGCCACCACCAAACATCCAAGTTTATTTTTTGAGAAAGAGTTTTTTGGAAACGTCTTTCCCTGAAAAATCCTCACCAAAACCTTGCACCCCCCTGCCTGAGGAAGGCTTGATAAAAATCCTCACCAATTTGCATAGGTGAACACAGACCCAAACCCTTGGATCTTAAGAACAATGAAAAAAGCATTCAATTTCTTACAAGAAGAATTTTAATATAAGAAAAGGTAAAAAGAATCACCTCTATAAAATCAGGATGGTAAATACCTTACAGGGTAATTAGATTCAAAACATAGAGAATCTCTCTAGGCAAAACCTTAAGTTACAAAAAGACACAAAGACAGGAATATCCATTCTATTCAGCACAGCCTATTTTTTCAGACATTTAAAGAAATCAGAATCTAACGCATCTCTAGCTCGATTACTTACTAAGTTCTAAGACTCCGTTCCTGTTCTGTCCCCGGCAAAAAGGAGGCAAATACAGGGCAGGTTCCTGTTAAACATAAAGTATTAAAAAATAAAGGGAAATTTCAAAATAAAAAGATTTGACAAGGTTAGAAAACAATGGAAATGCAGGTCTGGGATTATTATAAAAAAAGTCTAGGAATATAATTAATGCCAGTCAACGACATAGTTTATGGAAAACAGGTTTTTGCAAATAATCCCAATTTCTTAATTTAATGAGAGTACATGTTTGGTTGATCAAGGGAACTGTGCAGATTCACTGAACCTTAATTTCTCTGAGACATTAGATTTAGTAGGGGTACATATTCAGATAAACAAATAAACACTCTGCAATTTCAGTAGACCACACATAAAATGTAATAAAAACTAGCTAATTGACAGATCTTGGAAACCAGTTGTGAATTGACCATTTTCAAGAAATGGTGCTGTTTCTAGCAGAGTTCTGCAGGGATCAGTTCTAAGCAAGATGCTATTCAATATTTTCGTCAATGATCTGGGAGCAAATAAAAATCAGTGCAGATAAAATTTGTGCACAACCCAAAGCCCTCGAGCAGATGTTCCAGAAAAGCATCCTGTCTGGGTCTGCAGACATGCAGAGCTGGAGAATCCATCATTTTTTTGCAGGGTTCTCCAGTGGTTAATCTACCTCAGTGCTAAACATTTGGCCCATATTTCCAACTGGAATTTGTCTCACTTCAGCTTCCAGCCATTGGGCCTTCCTCTGCCTTTCTCTGCAAGATTAAAGAGCCCAATACTTCTATATAAGATAAATTATCAGTTTTTCAAATCTTCTCTCTCTGTCTGGCATTCAGAACAGTTGGTTACACCAGCACCATTTGCAGAGGTGAAATCCTTCCCCTGCTTCAACTCACCTCTCCCCTGTTTATGCATCCAAGGATCACATCAGCCTGTGGCCACAGCATCACCCTGGGAGCTCACAATGAATTGGGTGTCCTCAGTGACCCCTAAATCCATTTCAGGTTCCCTGTATTCCATAATACAGTGCCTTTGTCTGAGGATCAGGCTGGCATTCCCCCTTCCAAGATGATAACTTTGCATTTGAGTGTATGAAAACATTTTATTTTGCATGGGTTCAGCTCAACAAATGCTCCAGATCAATCGGTATGCCTGCCCTGGCCTCCTCATTGTAACCACTCTACCAATCTTTGGGTTGTGCACAAATTTTAAACATTAAAATGCTACAAAGGCTCTGTTTTACTGCTTCAGTGTAGACACTACTTACACCAACAGCAGGGGTTGTCTTTTCAGTGTAGGTAATCCACCTTCCCAAGAGCTGATAGATAGTTCCGTGGAAGAATTCTTCCCTCGAACTCATGTTGTCTATACCAGGGTTAGGTTTCTCTAAGGGGTTGGTTTTTTGGGGTGTGTGTGTTTGTTTGCTGTTTAAAAAAAGAAGAAGTAATGTTGGGTTGTATTAGCAGAGGCTTAGAATGCAAGTAACAGTAGATGATAGCACTGCTCTTCTTGATGCTGGTTAGATCTCAGTTCGAATACTGTGTCCAATTTTGATCATGACTGTATAGAAGGCTGTAGGGAAACTGGAAAGGATCCAGAGGGAAGGAACAAAGATATTCCAAGGGATGGAATGCAAGCCATATAAATAAGCTGAAAGAACTGGGTGTGTTTAGTTTGGAAAAGAGGAAATTGAAGGGGGGATATGACAGCAGTCTTCAGATACTTGAAAGGCTGCCATAAAAAAAAGTGAAGGAACGTTTTTCTCTCTTGCCAGAGAGCACAGGGAAAGAGGCAGTGGGTTAATACTATAGCATAGCAGATTTAGATTAAATTTCAGGAAAAACCTCATCACTGTAACAACAGGTGGACAATGGAACAGACGAGTCAGCAGGTTATGGAAGTTCCTTTGCTGGATGTATTCAAAAGGAGGAGGGACAGCCATCTGCCTGGGATGGTTTAGACTGAATACCTCCTGCATCTTGGCAGAGGGTCAGACTAGTTGATCCTTGTGATACCTTCTCATGCTGTGTCTCTATGATTCTAAAATGTAAAATCCTGGTGTGAATCAGGCCTTAGTGACACACAAGTTAAGAGGCTCAATAAAGGGGTAACTGGGTGAAATTCAACAGCCTGTGTTATGCAGGAGGGCAGACTGGATGATCTAATGGTGCCTTCTAACCATAAACCCCATCAATCTATCAATAAAGAAAGTAGATCAGGCATTTATATTTATTGTGTCTCATAACACACAAACAAGAGAACATTGAATTCCATTTACTGTCTGAACATATAACACAATCCATATTTAATAATATGACTGTCATAAATATAAAATCCCTCCTGGCCAGAGGCAAAATCCTTTCACCTGCAAAGGGTTAAGAAGCTAAGGTAACCCCTCTGGCACCTGACCCAAAATGGCCAATGAGGGGACAAGATTATTTCAAATCTGGATGGGGGGAACAAAGGGTTTTGTTTGTCTGTGTGATACCTTTGCCGGGAACAGATCAAGGATGCAAGCTCTCCAGCTCCTGTAAAGTTAGTAAGTAATCTAGCTAGAAAATATATTAAATTTTCTTTTGTTTTTTGGCTTGTAAAATTCGCTGTGCTGGAGGGAATGTGTATTCCTGTTTTTGTGTCTTTTTGTAACCTGAGATTTTGCCTAGAGGGATACCCTATGTTTTGAATCTGATTATCCTGTAAAGTATTTACTATCCTGATTTTAGACGTGATTCTTTTACCTTTTCTTTAAATAAAATTCTTCTTATAAGATATTGAATGCTTTTTTTCATTGTTCTTAAGATCCAAGGGTTTGGGTCTGTGTTCACCTGTACCAATTGGTGAGGATATTATTATCAAGCCTTCCCCAGGAAAGGGGGTGTAGGGCTTGGGGGGATATTTTGGGGGAAGATGTCTCCAAGTGGTCTTTTCCTGTTCTTTGTTTAAATCTCTTGGTAGTGGTAACATACAGTTCAAGGACAAGGCAAAGTTTGTACCTTTGGGAAGTTTTTAACCTAATCTGGCAAGAATAAGCGTAGGGGGTCTTTCATGCAGGTCCCCACATCTGTACCATAGAGTTCAGAGTGGGAAAGAACCTTGACAATGACATATTACATAATCCATATTTGGCCTGCGGAACTCTTTGCCACAGACATTATTGGAGTTGAAGAGCTTAGCTGACTGGGATTCACAAATGGATTGGCAATTGTAGGTGGCTTTGGTGGTACCACCTTTAATTACGGCTGTCTGATACCTTCAATGAGAAGACCTCAATTTTAGCTGAAGTTTTCCAGTCTTCAAGCATTGGGAGTGAAATTTCCCATGCTGGATGTCTTCTTACAGCTGAATTGTTTTTCTAAACTTTTAGGCATAACAGTTCAGCCGACTACTCAAAGGAAGCTAGGAGAACACATCTCTTGACCATGTTGTTCCCATGAGCTACCCTTCCCCCTCCATGCTTTCCAGCAGATAAAAGTCAGGTAACAACCCCTGTGCACCCAGTTAACAGCCAGAGCCCTGAAATTCAAGAGAAAGAGGTGACAGTCTCTGTGTATTAACACACATCTGGATTCTCAGGTCTTTTCTCAGTTCTTATCTAGGGGAGTTTTGCCATAGTTGGGCCTGAGTGAACTGTGGGCCATGGCCTAAGAATTTGGCCTTGTATTCTACTTCTATCACATTTCGCCTTGAATGACCCCCTGTGCCACTGAAATACAGCCACCTCCGGGCTGAAGGTCGTTAGCTGGGACGGGCAGTGATGCAAAGAAAATAAGGACATTCTGGCCAGTGTTATTGGAGCAAACTCATCCCCTGTGGCAAGAGCCCTGGGATGTTTAATGGCTGTGCAGAACGGAAAGGACCCCAGACTTACACAGTATTTCATGATGCCCACACTGCACTGAGTTTGTAGAGCAGTTGAGTGCCTCAGCAAGAGCTGGTACCTGTGAATTCTGAGACAGAAGTGTCTTCTCTGGGAATCCCCCTCACGTAGCTGTGTAACACACTTCTCTCACCTCAGCATCTCCAGCAACATCCCACATTGAGGCCTGACACATGGGTGTGCACCATTTATAATATAGCTTTGTGCAATCCCAGTGGGGTTCACTCAGCCTCTAGCAGAGAAGCAGCACCTTAATGGAAGCAGGCTGGAGAAAAGCCAGTCGGCACTTCTGTGTTATTCATCCAGCGTTCGGCGTGAACAGTAATTAAGGGACCTTCCCTAAGGTAATGAGAACTCTTGGACTCTGCTGAGTCACAGAGGAATTGCCTGCTCTGTGTATTTATGTATATTTAAAAACTATAACTGATTTGGAAGAAAATTAGGGATAACACCTACGTCCCCATACGGTAAGATACCCCGTAAATTACCAGGAGGGATGGGTAGATAGTAGACAAACAGATCTGGAGACGGATGACTGAGGGGAGACACAAACATTTTCTACTAACACACAGGACTGTTGCTAAGAGATCAGAGATCAGTAATTGTCCGCAGAAAGAT
Source organism: Dermochelys coriacea (assembly GCF_009764565.3). Classification (NCBI taxonomy): domain Eukaryota; kingdom Metazoa; phylum Chordata; order Testudines; family Dermochelyidae; genus Dermochelys; species Dermochelys coriacea. The sequence continues at coordinate 1,954,460 of NC_050068.2, forward strand.
GGACTACAAGCCATCAGGAATAGCATCCCCAATACCATCACGGCTAACCTGGTGGCTGAACTTTGTGACTTTGTCCTCACGCATAACTATTTCACATTTGGGGACAATGTATACCTTCAAATCAGCAGCACTGCGATGGGTACCCGAATGGCCCCACAATATGCCAACATTTTTATGGCTGACTTAGAACAACGCTTCCTCAGCTCTCATCCCCTAATGCCCCTTCTCTACTTACGCTACATTGATGACATCTTCATCATCTGGACCCATGGAAAAGAAGCTCTTGAGGAATTCCACCATGATTTCAACAATTTCCAACCCACCACCAACCTCAGCCTGGACCAGTCCACACTAGAGATCCACTTCCTGGACACTACAGTGCTAATAAGTGATGGTCCCTCTTTTCATGTATTTATACCTGCTCCTGTATTTTCCACGCCACTCTGATGAAGTGGGTTCTAGCCCACAAAAGCTTATGCCCAAATAAATTTGTTGGTCTCTAAGGTGCCACAAGAACTCCTCATTGTTTTTGCTGATACAGACTAAAACGGCTACCACTCTGAAACCTATCATTATAGGGCAGCACTTTTCTTTTAAAAATCTACAAAACACCTAACAAAGGAAAGTCTCTCTGAATGCATTCCCATTATTCAGATGGGTAAACTGAGGCACAATGAGACATAAATTGGCCAAGGCCACACAGAGATTAATGGCAGGATGACACACAGGACCCAGGAGTCCTGACTCCCCTTCTATAATCACGGTCTGTCTGCCATGCCAAGAGGCAAACGGACTCCCACTCTGGGAGGGACTGTTCATTGATTGTGATGCAAAGGACAAATAAGGAGGAACTGGTGGAGAATTTGAAAGTGGAAAGCAGCTTGGGGGAAAGTGATCATGAAATTATAGAGTTCATGATTCTAAGGAATGGTAGGAGGGAGAACAGCAAAATAAAGAAAATGGATTTCAAGAAGGCAGACTTTAGCAGACTCATGGAATTGGTGGTAAGATCCCATGTGAAGCAAGTCTGAGAGGAAAAACCATTGAAGACAGTTGGCAGTTTTTTAGAGAGACATTATTAAGGGCACAAGAGCAAACTATTCCACTTTGTAGGAAAGATAGGTGGTATGGCAAGAGACCACCTTGGCTTATCCAGGAGATCTTCAATGATCTGAAACTCAAAAGAGAATCCTACAAAAAGTGGAAACTAGGTAAAATTACAAAGGATAAATATAAACAAATAACACAAGTATTTAGGGGCAAAATTAGAAAGGTGAAGGCACAAAATGAGATCAAACTAGCTAGAGACATAAAGAGTAACAAGAAATCATTCTACAAATACATTAAAAGCAAGTGGAAGACCAAGAACAGGGTAGGCCCATTACTTAATGAAGAGGGGAAAACAATAACAAAACATGTGGAAATGGCAGCAGTGCTTAATGATTTCTTTGTTTCGGTTTTTACCAAAAAGATTGGTAGTGATTGGACACCTAACATAGTGAATGCCTGTGAAAATGAGGTAGGTTAAGAGGTTAAAATAGGGAAAGAACAAGTTAAAATTTACATAGAGAAGTTAGATGTCTTCAAGTCGCCAGGGCCTGATGAAATGCATCCTAGAATACTCAAGGAGCTGACTGAGGAGATATCTGAGCCATTAGCCATTACCTTTGAAAAGTCATGAAATATGGGAGAGATTCCAGGAGACTGGAAAAGGGCACATATAGTGCCACATTTCAGGAAAGATGTGGACAAATTGGAGAGAGTCCAGAGAAGAGCAACAAAAATTAGTGAAGGCCTAGAAAACGTGACCTATGAGAGAAGATTGAAAAACATGGGTTTGTATGGTCTGGAAAAGAGAAGACTGAGAGCAGGGGACTAGACTTGAATGCCTCTTGTGGTCTCTTGCAGGCCTATGATTCTAACCTTGTTAATTTTAAGTGCCAGCAGTCTGGTTCCATTTTGGCTTACGTGGATCCCATCATTCTTGCATAGTCTTTCCAAAAAGTTTCCCCAGTTCCTAATAAATCTAACCCCTCCTCTCCACACCATCTTCTCATGCATGCATTGAGACTCTGCAGCTCTGCCTGTCAAACTGGCCCTGCATGTGGAACTGGAAGCATTTCAGAGAAAAAACCCATGGAGGGCCTGGACTTCAACCTCTTACCTAGAAGCCTAAATCTGGCCTCCGGGACCTCTCTCCTATCCTTCCCTATGGCATGAGTACCTACATGTACCACGACCACCGTCTCCTCCCTAGCACTACACATAAGTGTATCTAGATGTCTTGAGAGATCCACCAGTTTGAGAAACCCTGATCTAGAGGGCTCAAGAGATACCCAACCTTCCCACCAAGCAGTCAAGTCACCATGCCGGTCTCCAGGTCATCGCAAACCCAGTAATCAATGTTTCTGATGATTGAATCCCCCCTATTGCCTGTCTCTTCCTAATCACTGGAGTTCCTCCCCTGGAGAGAGATCCTCAGTACAAGAGGCTCCCATGACATCATCTGGAAGGAGGGTCCCAACTGCTCCAGTTGGATGTTCTCCTTCGTTGACACTTTCACCCTCCTCAACAGCACAGAGGCTGTCAGACTGGGGTGGGGCCATTCTACTCTGTCCTTTATGTCTTCCTTATCTCCTCCAGTTGAGGCACTCTGGTCTCCAAAGCCCCTACATGGTCCTTAGCACCAAACACCCACTCATTTGAGCCTCTACGAGCCTTGCTTATGTGTTGGAGAGGGGTGGCTATTTCCACATGGGACTGTCAGCTGTGAGCCTGCTCCTGGAGCGAGGTGCCTAGGACAGGTCAGCGCTTTCTCACGAGAGACCCAAGAGAGATGTGGGAGACCCAGATCCAAAATCTTTGTTCTACCTGATTTGGAGCAGGGACTTAAACACACATCTCCCATGCCCCAAATGAGTGCCCTGAGCACCAGTCAAATGGTGATTCTGGGTGGGTCATTCAGTCTCTCCAGCTGGCGTTCTTCCACTTGTAGTAATAAACCTTCAGTGGAACAGGGATTTGAATCTGGGTCTCATGCTGTGATGTTATTGACTTGAACTGGGACCATATAGAACGTTGTTGCAACCAAGGTCCTGTAGTGGCACCAAATCTTGTATAAAGGGGGTCAAATAAGGTGTCTAAGAAAAGATTATGGTTTGCTGGTTATGATTATGTTATCTATATGCATGTATCATTTTTGTATCTAAAATTATAAGTATTGGCTCTATACTGTGTGTAGTTCAAACTTGTGCTATGCTTCTGGGTGACACCCCAGACAAGTTGGTGTCAGCTCTGCCTAGTCTGCTGGAAAGCCCATTAAGGACCATCAGCTATACAACTGACCCATTAAGAGATGGCAGATACACCTTGTGACTCAGCAAGGTGTGCAGGGACCTGCCTATGGACAGAACTCTGAGGTTTTTCCAGGCCATTTGATGGACAGCTTGTCTTTGGAACAAAGAAAGAAAGACCACAGGGCAAGAGACTATAAAAAGCTGCTGCAGCTCCTCCATCTTGTCTTCAATCCTGCTTCTTACCTCTGGAGGGACTTTGCTACACTGAAGCTTTGAACCAAGGACTGAATGACCCATCCCAGCTGTGGATGTACTTTGGAGACTTGATTTGAACCTGCAGTTTATTCCATCCCTGCTACAAGCCTGAACCAAGAACTTTGCCATTACTGTATGTCATTGATTCCATTTAACCAATTCTGGCTCTCATCTACATCTTTTTCCTTTTATGAATAACCCTTTAGATTTTAGATTCTAAAGGATTGGCAGCAGCGTGATTTGTGGGTTAGATCTGATTTGTATATTGACCTGGGTCTGGGGCTTCATCCTTTGGGATCGAGAGAATCTTTTTTCTTTTACTTGTGGTTAGCCAGTGGGGTAAAACCAAAGCCTTCTCTGTTTAGCTGGTTTGGTTTGCCTTGGTGTGCATAAGGTGCCGCAAGTACTCCTTTTCTTTTTGCAAATACAGACTAACACAGCTGCTACTCTGAAGCCTCAGGCTGTAACTGCCCTGCTTTAAGCACTTTGTCCTCAGTTGGCACTCTCAGTTGGGTCCCGCCAGAACCAGCATCGTTACACATGCCTACAGGGGAGATGGGCAGGGGAACACGTCATTGGAGAATCCCACCAGAATTGAGGCCTGAGTGAAGACTCTGAGCAGCCCGTTAGCTGGGGAACAGAGTCAGCACTCAGGTTGCTTTGTGCAGGCTACCGGCCGAACCTTAGTTTCCTACAGGGTCAGGTAGTGGAGGAGCCGGGGTTTGAGAAAGGCAGCTGTGCCTAAGTTTAACTTTGCTTTTCATTAGCAAAGTTGTGGCTACTTTAGTTCAGGCCTCAGGCCTCTGATACAAGGGTTTATGTTTCAGGCTCTCTTCCTACTAGACGCTGGTGTAGAGATTTTAAGTGAAATATTAAGTTGGTGACTAGAGCTCAGTCCATGAAGTCACCAGTTTCTTCTTTACTGTTTCCTTATTTTGGGAAAGGGAAGTAGGGACAGAAACGAAGTATGAGGAGGGAAAACAGCAAAACAACTGTGAAATTGGAGCTATTCAGATTGCAGCAGTTGAAAAAGAACATAGGATAATTTGGGGGCTAAATCAGGCAAAGGCTGCCATTGAGAGGAGGCTGAACACAGAAGGGCTATGGAACTAAAACAACAAGAAACTGCTCAGGAAGAGGAAGAGTGAAACACAAATGGGAACTGTTGAATCCTTCATGCTACAAAGCTTGTGAGATTGCTGAATACCTCACTACCTTTGAGAGGCTGTGCATGATTCATAAGATTCCTGAGGACCAGAAGGTGCCCACTTTAGTTACAAAGCTAACTGGTAAAGTGCTGTATATATTCAATAAAATAGCAATTGACGATGCTTTAGATTATTGTAAATTCAAAGAAATCATTTTGAAGCAATTTCAGATTACCCTTGAAAGATATAGAGTGAAATTTCAGAACCATAAAAGGGTTGCTGGTATAAAAAATGTGGAATAAGGAAACAAAATGATAGTTTTGATGGGAAAGTGGATAAGGGCCAAAGGGTTTACAAACTTTGAAGGAATGTTTGACCTTGCTGCTCAGGAGCATTTCATAAATGTGTATAAACAGGATGTAAAACATTGGCTCTGGGATGAAAAGGTGAGAACTGTGGATGAGGTGGCTTCTCTAGGTGATGGTTTTGAGGAGACACAAGCATTTATTATGAATAACCAGTCTGAGAGGTTTAAACTTAGTGGGCAGCAGGGTAATGTTTTACCCATTCCACTAATCTCCAACCCAAATCTCCTGTAAAAAACAGAGGACTCCAGATGGTGCTATCATTGTAACCCCACTGTTCACCTGAGCAATGAATGCCCTGCGCTGGGAGCAAGCAGGCAGCAGGTAGCCCATGCAAATTCTGTGACCCTGAGCACAGAAGCCCCTCAGGCATCTCTCACTTATTATACTAAAGTTTGTAAAATTAGCCTCTCCACTACTAGGTATGAAGCACATCAAGGCTGCCAGACGCCTTGGCAGGGAGATATAGGGGCAGAAATGTTGGTGGTTAGTCTGGATTCCCCTGCGGCAGGGGGAAGCTGAGACCAGCTCCTGACCTGCATCTGAACTCAGAATTGTAGAAACCACGCGGGAGATGGGTGAGGGTTCCATTAAATCTGGAGCTGGAGGCAACAGCACCTCAGGGAGGGAGGAAGGAGGTGTATCACTTGTCAAAACTAACTCCCTCTCTTTAAGACAGGATGTGAAAATGCTCATGAAACATCAGACAGAGAGGAGGAAGACATTCCCCAGGCTAGTCAGACACAGAAAGCAGCTATGAAAGAGCTGCTTGGAGAAGACACACCTCTTCGCTCGGAGCACAGATCACAACCCTCGAGGAAAGGGGAGGGGAAGATCCCAGTGGGGATCACAGGGAAAGCCCAAGGGCGGGGGGTATTTTGCATGGCTGTAACCCTGGGGTTGGAAAGCAGCTCCACAGAGGGCTCGCCAACATGCACAGTCCCCTGACATCCTCACCTCACCAGACCCTGGCAAACCAAGATTTCAAGGAATCCCTGTTGAGGTTACAGGGACAAACCATCCCGATGAGTCGAAAGAATAGTAAATATGGCAGGCGACCAGCTTGGCTTAATGGTGAAATCCTAGCGGATCTTAAACATAAAAAAGAAGCTTACAAGAAGTGGAAGGTTGGACATATGACCAGGGAAGAGTATAAAAATATTGCTCGGGCATGTAGGAAAGATATCAGGAGGGCCAAATCGCACCTGGAGCTGCAGCTAGCAAGAGATGTCAAGAGTAACAAGAAGGGTTTCTTCAGGTATGTTGGCAACAAGAAGAAAGCCAAGGAAAGTGTGGGCCCCTTACTGAATGAGGGAGGCAAGCTAGTGGCAGAGGATGTGGAAAAAGCTAATGTACTCAATGCTTTTTTTGCCTCTGTTTTCACTAACAAGGTCAGCTCCCAGACTGCTGTGCTGGGCATCACAAATGGGGAAGAGATGGCCAGCCCTCTGTAGAGATAGAGGTGGTTAGGGACTATTTAGAAAAGCTGGACGTGCACAAGTCCATGGGGCCGGACGAATTGCATCCGAGAGTGCTGAGGGAATTGGCGGCTGTGATTGCAGAGCCCTTGGCCATTATCTTTGAAAACTCGTGGCGAACGGGGGAAGTCCCGGATGACTGGAAAAAGGCTAATGTAGTGCCCATCTTTAAAAAAGGGAAGAAGGAGGATCCTGGGAACTACAGGCCGGTCAGCCTCACCTCAGTCCCTGGAAAAATCATGGAGCAGGTCCTCAAAGAATCAATCCTGAAGCACTTAGAGGAGAGGAAAGTGATCAGGAACAGTCAGCATGGATTCACCAAGGGAAGGTCATGCCTGACTAATCTAATCGCCTTTTATGATGAGATTACTGGTTCTGTGGATGAAGGGAAAGCAGTGGATGTATTGTTTCTTGACTTTAGCAAAGCTTTTGACACGGTCTCCCACAGCATTCTTGTCAGCAAGTTAAGGAAGTATGGGCCGGATGAATGCACTATAAGGTGGGTAGAAAGCTGGCTAGATTGTCGGGCTCAACGGGTAGTGATCAATGGCTCCATGTCTAGTTGGCAGCCGGTGTCAAGTGGAGTGCCCCAGGGGTTGGTCCTGGGGCCCGTTTTGTTCAATATCTTCATAAATGATCTGGAGGATGGTGTGGATTGCACTCTCAGCAAATTTGCGGATGATACTAAACTGGGAGGAGTGGTAGATACGCTGGAGGGGAGGGATAGGATACAGAAGGACCTAGACAAATTGGAGGATTGGGCCAAAAGAAATCTAATGAGGTTCAATAAGGATAAGTGCAGGGTCCTGCACTTAGGATGGAAGAATCCAATGCACCGCTACAGACTAGGGACCGAATGGCTCGGCAGCAGTTCTGCGGAAAAGGACCTAGGGGTGACAGTGGACGAGAAGCTGGATATGAGTCAGCAGTGTGCCCTTGTTGCCAAGAAGGCCAATGGCATTTTGGGATGTATAAGTAGGGGCATAGCGAGCAGATCGAGGGACGTGATCGTTCCCCTCTATTCGACACTGGTGAGGCCTCATCTGGAGTACTGTGTCCAGTTTTGGGCCCCACACTACAAGAAGGATGTGGATAAATTGGAAAGAGTACAGCGAAGGGCAACAAAAATGATTAGGGGTCTAGAGCACATGACTTATGAGGAGAGGCTGAGGGAGCTGGGATTGTTTAGTCTGCAGAAGAGAAGAATGAGGGGGGATTTGATAGCTGCTTTCAACTACCTGAAAGGGGGTTTCAAAGAGGATGGCTCTAGACTGTTCTCAATGGTAGCAGATGACAGAACGAGGAGTAATGGTCTCAAGTTGCAATGGGGGAGGTTTAGATTGGATATTAGGAAAAACTTTTTCACTAAGAGGGTGGTGAAACACTGGAATGCGTTACCTAGGGAGGTGGTAGAATCTCCTTCCTTAGAGGTTATTAAGGTCAGGCTTGACAAAGCCCTGGCTGGGATGATTTAACTGGGACTTGGTCCTGCTTTGAGCAGGGGGTTGGACTAGATGACCTTCTGGGGTCCCTTCCAACCCTGATATTCTATGATTCTATGATTCTATGATCCCAAACATGACCTTAGACTGAGATCCCTACTGAAGGGCACACTGAGGGGAAAGGAAAACCAGTAACTAAACGCATGTTAAGAGTCAGGGAGGAGTTGAAAGATATTGAACAAATCAAACTGTCCAAGCATATATGTGAAGAACAAGGACAAAGATGCTGTGTGTTACATTTCCCATAACAAGATGGGGCTTATAGTACAATGAGACAGATAAGGGATGGAGCTAAACGTGTTATGGTGGGAGTGTAATATATGAGCACACACTTGGTGACTGTCTCAACTCCTTATCTTAAAGCAAGGTCAAGCAAAGGGAGGGGCAAAGAGGGTTTACAGGGTGGAGGTAAAATACTAAAAGACCAGAGAAATGCCTGCCCCTGACCGGAGTACAACCTCACTCCTTATCCTCCCATGGAGTACAAAAGAGGTAGGACAAAAACCCCAACTGAGGACCCTCCAGAACAGAACATGACCATAATTTGTAGGGGGTGAGGCTAGGGGATGCACTGCAGGTATATTTGAACTGGATAAGGAGGAGGAAATAGGGAATTAGAAATGGGAAGTGCGAATGGGAAATGGGGACACATAAGAAAGGCTCTGTGGAGTCAGACCTGCGAACGAAATACTGAGGAACAGATTCTATCAATGCATAAAGATAAGCCAAATTGGTGTGAAGTGCTTCAGAATATGCTTGCTTGGAAACTGTCAGGGTTCCCTTCCCACTCTGAACTCTAGGGTACAGATGTGGGGAGACGCATCAAAGACACCCTAAGTTTATTTTTACCAGCTTAGTTAAAAGCTTTTGCAAGGCACAAATTGTACCTTGTCCTTGAACAGTATGCTGCCACCACCAAGTGATTTAGATAAGGAACAGGGAAAGAGACCACTTGGAGATGTCTTCCCCCAAAATATCCCCCAAGCCCTTACACCCCCTTTCCTGGGGAGGCTTAAGAATAAACAAGATGAGCACAAAATTAAAATCAGAATTTTATTAGAAGAACAATAGAAGATAACAGAACAACTCTGTAAGATCAGAATGGAAGATAATCTTACAGGCAGTCAGATTCAAAACATAGAGAATCCCTCTAGGCAAAACCTTAAGTTACAAAGAGACACAAATACAGGAATACACATTTCTTCCAGCACAGCGAATTTACAAGCCAAAAAACAAAGAAAACCTAATGCATTTTCTAGCTAGATTACTTACTAACTCTACAGGATTGGAGAGTTTGCATCCTTGATCTGTTCCCGGCAAAGGTATCACACAGACAGACAAAACCTTTTCTTCCCCCCATCCAGATTTGAAAGAATCTTGTCCCCTCATTGGCTATTTTGGGTCAGGTGCCAGAGGGGTTACCTTAGCTTCTTAACCCTTTACAGGTAAAAGGACTTTGCCTCTGGCCAGGAGGGATTTTATAGCACTGTATACAGAAAGGTGGTTACCCTTCCCTTTATATTTATGACACGCCCCCCAAATCACAGATAGTGTTGAACAACCGGTTCCACACTGGCTGTGATTTCTTCCTGGAGCTCTAGCAGAAAACAGAGTTAATAAGACACCTACACCTTTAGATATACTACTGACTATATTAAAAACTAACAATATTTCTCACATTTCAAGGATGATTTTAACCAGTTGATTCTGGGAAACTTTCACGGGAGAGTGCATCAGCTACTTTGTTAGAAGCTCCTGAAATGTGTTGTATATCAAAATAAAAATCTTGGAGAGCTAAACTTCATCAAATAAGTTTTTTGTTATTGTACTTGATGGTGTGAAGCCACTTCAGTGCAGCATGGTTGGTTTGTAGTTGGAAACACCAACCCTAAACGTATGGGTGTAGCTTTTCCAGCGCGAACACAATGGCGTATCATTCCTTTTGGCTGACTGACCAGTGCCTTTCCCTCTCAGACAGTTTTTTGCTGAGAAACATGACAGGATGGAACTCTTGATTCGGTCCTTCCTGCATTAAAGGCCTATCCCAGTTTCTCCAATAGTTCATCTGTGTGTGGCATTGGATAGTTGTCTGGGCGAATTACAGCATTTAGCTTACAGTAGTCTATGCAAAAACATATCTCACCATCTGGCTTGGGAACTAGATCCACTGGAGATGCTCATACACTGCCAGAGGGGCAGATTACACCCATCTGTAGCAGATACTAGATCTCCCTTTCTTTTGCAATTTCAGTTTGAGGAGACACCCAGTAAGGTTGGTCTCTAATTGGGTGAGCATTACCTGTGTCAATGGAGTGGTATGCCCGTTTGGTCCTTCCTGGGGTGGCTGAGAATGTCGGCGTGTAGCTAATGCACAGCTCCCAGATCTGCTGTTGCTGCATATGCCCAAGGGTCATGGAGAGGTTCACCTCTTCCACGCCACCATCACTTTTCCCTTCATAGTAGATACCTTCAGGCCATTCAGCATAATCTCCTCTCTGGGCTGTAAACTGACAAGTCTTTAATTCTCTGGAATAAAAGGGCTTTAGAGAACTAATGTGGTACACCTTAGGCTTTCAGTTTGAGATGGGGAATGCTATGAGATAATTAACAGCTCCCAGGCGCTCCTGGACCGTGAATGGCCCTTCCCACGATGCTTCCATTTTATGGGCCTGGAGCACCTTTAAGACCATGACCTTGTCCCTTACCAGGCTTTTTGCTCTTTTTGAGCATCTTTTAGGTTTTCTTCAGCAAGGGCTAAAGAGGTTCGGAGGGCATTTTGAAGGTTGACTACAAAGTCCAGAATGTTAGTTCCTGGAGAAGGTGTAAACCCCTCCCATTGCTGCTTCACCAACTGTAATGGCCCCTTAACCTCACTCACTGCCATACACAAGTTCAAATGGTGAAAACCCTAAACTGGGATGTGGTTCAGCGCTTTAGGCAAAGAGTAACTGCTGCAACACTAGGTCTCAATCATTGGAGTGCTCATTTACGAATTTATGTATCATGGCCCCCAAAGTTGTATTAAACTTCTCCACCAGGCCATTTGTTTGATGGTGGTAAGGGGTGGCAACCAAGTGGCTCACCCCATGACCTTCCCAGAGGCTTTTTATGGTCCCTGACAGGAAATTAGTTCCCGAATCTGTGAGGATGTCGGAGGGCCAACCTACCCTGGCAAAAATGTCTGTTAATGCCTGGCACACACTTGTAGCCCTGGTGTTGCTTAGAGCTCCTGCTTCTGGCCACCAGGTGGCAAAATCCATAAAAGTCAGTACGTGCTGCTTTCCTCTGGGTGTCTTTTTTTGGAAAAGGACCCAGAATATCCACAGCTACTCACTGAAAGGGAACCTCAATGATGGGGAGTGTCTGGAGAGGGGCTTTGACCTGGTCTTGGGGTTTCCCCACTGTTTGGCATACCTCACAAGACCAGACATAGGTAGAAATATTCTGGCCCGTTCCCTCCCAGTGGAATGACTTTCCCAAATGGTCTTTGGTTCTGTTCACCCCAGCAAAGCCACTAGGATAATCGTGGGCTAAATTTAAGAGCTTTACACGGTATTTAGTTGGAACTACCAACTGTCTCTGAAGATGCCAGTCTTCCTGGTGTCCACCAGAAAGAGTTTCCTTGTATAAAAGTCCTCTTTCTACAGCAAACCTGAATTGATTAGAAGAGCTGAGAGGTGGTTGCTCCGTGATGCACTCCAAGTTCTCTGGAGTCTTTCATCTGCTTCCTGTTTGGTCTGAACTGTTCTCTTGATGCTGGAGATATCAGTTCCTCATTGGATTGTGGACCTAGGCTTGGTCCCTCTGGAAGCAATGCAGGCAATGGGGCTGTTTTCATGGGCTGTGAACTGCTCTCCACTGGTGCACTATGCTGGGATTCAGGTTCCAGCTGAGCTTCTTGTGTAGGGTTATCTGCTGCGTCCAGTGCAGGTTCGGTGGGGCCCTCTGGTGTTGGGGTTGCAAACACTGGATTCAGTGTTGGCAATGGTTCTGGTTCTGGTTGTTCAGCTGGTTCCGGTTCTGTGGCTGGCTCTGTCTGCGTCTCTGGGACTGGATCCACTACTGCTGTTGCAGACATTGGTATGGGGTCCAGTTCCATCACCTCTGACTGGGCCCTGGTAGAAGTCTCTGGAACAGAGCTAGGTGTGAGAGCTTGCTTAGCCTGGCTGTGGGTGACAATTCCCACCCTCTTGGCTAGTTTCACATGATTGTCCAAGTCTTCCCTCAGCAGCATGGGGATGGGATAATAATCATAGATTGCAAAAGTCCACATTCCTGACCATCCTTTGTACTGGACAGGCAACTTGGCTGTAGGCAAGTCAAAAGAGTTGGACTTGAACGGTTGAGTCATCATTTGGACCTCTGGGTCGATGAATTTGGGGTCCACTAAGGATTGGTGTATAGCCGACACTTGTGTTCTGGTGTCCCTCCAGGCTGTAAACTTCTTCCCGCCCACACTCACAGTTTCCCTCTACTCTGAGGGTATCTGGGAGGCATCTGGGCCTGAGGACCTATGGAGTGACCCTGGAGGAAATAACTGTAATCTGTTGGGGTTCTTGGGGCAGTTTGCCTTTACATGCCCCGGCTCGTTACATTTAAAACATCGCCCAGCTGTCTGGGGCGAGGTGGGTTGCTGGAGAATGGTGTGGTGGGACCATAAGGAGTCTGGGGTTTTTCTTGGGGTGTAGTTGGGGCCTTGGGCTGCCCCCCATAGTAGGGTGTGGTCTGAGGGTGTCTCTTCTGGTATTCACTCAAACTGCGACCAGGGTTGTTCCTCTCTCCTCCATTCACATGTTTTGTTCCAGTTTGGCCCACCTCTCTGGTGGTCTGGGACTGCTTGTATTGATCAGCATAAGAAGCAAGAGTTTCTGCTGAGTCCATTTTCTTATCCCATGAACACTGTTTCATATCATCATCAGACATGTTCAGGAATTGTTCCTGAACCATCAAATCACACACTCCTTCAAAGCCAGTGACACCCCTTCCTTTACCCATTTAGCTAACAGATCCTTTATTGGGTTTACATAAGCCATATTACTTAGTCCAGGCCCTCTCTTAAGGGTTCAAAATTTTACTCTGTAAGTTTCAGGTGTAACTTGAAATTGTTTTAAAACCAAATCTTTGAATTTATCATAGTCAGAAGCCTCATCAATAGGCATCTTGTTGAATATGTCCAGAGATCTTCTAGTCAATTTTGCTACCAGTGTGGTCATCTTTTGTGCATCAGGAATTTGATGGATTGTGCAGTCTCTCAAAGGTGATAAAATATTCAGCAATATCACTGGATTCATCATACTGTGGACATAGTTGCTCCCATTTGGGGATTGTTGGGGAAGTGGACTCAACAGCTGAAGGGTTTTGTCTCTTCAACTCCATAGAAGCCAGATCATGCTTCCTCTCTCTTTCCCTCTCCTCCGGAGCATGCTTCTGGGCTTCCATAGCTCTCTCATGGGCAGCCTCTTCTCTGGTCATTTCTGCCTCCCTAGCAGCTTTTTCTATTGCCGTTTCTGACTCCCTAGCAGATTTTTTCTCTGGCCGCTTGTGTATCAATCTCCATCTGTCTGAGTTCTAACTCTCTTTCATGTTCCTTCTGTCTTTCCTCAGCTTCAAATCTGGGTAATTCCAGTTTCTGTCGGACATTGCTTTCTGTTGTCCTAGCCTCTCTGTTTTTAACCTAGCTATACCCGAGAGTTAGAAAGAAAAAAACAAGCTGCTTCTGAATTCCAAATTTACTCCGCTGTAACCTGATACCTTTGCCTCTGACAGCTGTTCCCAGCAGAAAGGTGGTTACCCTTCCCTTTATATTTATGACAGAAACTAACCCGAATAAACATTGTATTGTCTGCACTTTGGTCTTCTTGTCTGTTGCTCTCTGTCTGTGTGACAAGAATCTGGGGAGAGGATGAAGGGAAAAACCCTCCAACACCTAGGCTGATCTACCAAGTGTTCAAAGGTACACAGAACTTTGCAAGCACGCATGGGCGTAACACTACAATGTTTTGCAACACTTGAATGTTTGAAATACAAAAGAGATTTATGCTCAGGAACAGGTGATGGCGTCGTGTCTTCTCCACATTGAGGGTGGGGCAAACTGGGTAATACATTTACACTGGCCATGCTTCTGACCAGGGCAAGACAATACAGTTCTGGGATCCTAGGCTGGGGAGCTGCAGGGAACTGGCTGAAACCTCTCTGTTGTTGGTTCATGAGTGGCTAGTGAAAGTATTCATATAACTCAGCTGGCAATGTCCCTGTTGTGTAAGTGCATGACCTGGAGAGGATTGCAGCCTGTCACAGGCTCACAGTGTGAGACAGAACCCAGACTGTTATGCCAGAGGTCTCAGCTGGATCCTAGTTCCAGGTTACCCCCCGAAAAGTCCATCACACTGACCCAATAAACAGGGACAGCTAGACCTTGAATCTCCATGCTTGTCACGTGCTCAGTTACTTAGTGAAAGGCTGTGGTTAGAGCAGGGAAGTCAGGACTCCTGGGTTGTGTCTGTCATTCTCTCTGTGACACTGGCCAAGTCACATCTCCCTGGACCTCAGTATCTGTATAATGTGAATACGTTCATTGTAACTGTCCTTTGCTAGGTGTTTTGATGATCCTTCAGCAAAAGTTGCTGCCCAGAATGATGATAGTTACTGATGAGAATTACTGATCTGTGATCCCTTAGCAACAGCCCCGTGTGCCTCCTAAAACTGCTCATGTCTCCCCTCAGTCATCTGTCTGGAGATCTACCTAGCTACTATCTACCAATACATCCTAGGTATTTAGAGGGAATCAGATCCTAGGGAGATCTAGGTACTATCCCTAGTTTTCTTACTAATTATCAATAATTGTTAAACATACACAAATGCACAGAGCAGCCAATTCCTCTCTGACTCAGTGGAGAGCCCAAGAGTTCTCTTCTCCCTTTGGGAAGGTCCCTTAATTACTGTTTACTCCAAAAGCTGGATACATAGCACAGAAGCGCAGGCAGGCTGGTCTCCAGCCTGTTTACATTCAGATGCAATTTCTTCCCTTTAGGCCAGGCAAACCCCCCTGGGATTGCACAGAGCTATATTATAAATGGTGCACACCCCTGTGTTGGCTCTCAGCGTGGGATGCTGCTGCAGATGCTGGGGTGAGAGAAATTTGGGACATGGCTACCGAAGGGGGATTCCCAGGGAAGACACCTTCATCTCAGGATTCACAGGTACCCATCTCATGCTGAGGCGCTCACTTGCTCAACAAACCCAGTGTAATGTAGCCATGATGGGATAGAGAATAGGTTTGTGTACCTTTCTGTTCTGCACGGCCATTCAATAACACAGTGCCCTCACCTCAGGTGATGAGTTTGCTCTGGTGTCATGGACCAAAATGTCCCTCTTTGCTGTACTCCTCCCTCCCCTACTCAGGCTCTTAGCCTCCAGCCCCAGGGTGGCTGCATTTCTGTGTCACAGTGGATCCTTTAGGGTGAAAGGTTTGAGAAGATGTATGAAACATGGCCAAATTCTGAGGCTGTGGCTGGGGAGAAGTTTATATTGGATTTGGAAAACGTTCAGAAAAGAGCAACAAAAATGATTAGGGGTATGGAATGGCTTCCTTATGAGGAGAGATTAATAAGACTAGGAGTACTTGTGGCACCTTAGAGACTAAAAAATTTATTTGAGCATAAGCTTTCATGAGCTACAACTGTAGACAATGGATCGTGTGGTGTGAAAGAAGCGCTCGAGGAATTCCACCATGATTTCAACAATTTCTATCCCACCGTCAGCCTCAGCCTGGACCAGTCCACACAAGAGATTCACTTCCTTGACACTACGGTGCTAATAAGCGTTGGTCATATAAACACCACCCTATACCAGAAACCTACTGACCACTATTCCTACCTACATGCCTCCAGCTTTCGTCACACGATCCATTGTCTACAGCCAAGCTCTACTATACAACCACATTACAGTGTGTAGGGTAACACCCATTGTTTCATGTTCTCTGTGTATATAAATCTCCCCACTGTATTTTCCACTGAATGCATCCGATGAAGTGAGCTGTAGCTCAGGAAAGCTTATGCTCTAATAAATTTGTTAGTCTCTAAGGTGTCACAAGTACTCCTTTTCTTTTTGCGAATACAGACTAACACGGCTGCTACTCTGAAACCCATTAATAAGACTGGGACTTTTCAGCTTGGAAAAGAGAGGGGAGGTATGATTTAGGTCTATAAAATCATAACGGATGTAGAGAAAGTAGATAAGGAAGTGTTGTTTACTATGTGTCATAACAGAAGAACTAGGGGTCACCAAATGAAATTAATAAGGAGCAGATTTAAAAGAAATAAAAGGAAGTATTTCTTCACACAATGCACAGTCAACCTGTGGAACTTCTTGCCAGAGAATGTTGTGAAGGCCAAGACCATAACAGGGTTTAAAAAAACAACCTCCATAAGTTCATGGAGGATAGGTCCATCAGTGGCTATTAGACAGGATGGGCAGAGATGGTGTCCCTAGCCTCTGTTTGCCAGAAGCTCGGACTGAGTGACAGGGGATGGATCACTTGATGATTACGTTCTGTTCTGTTTACTTCCTCTGGGGCACCTGGCACTGGCCACTGTAACAATACTGGGCTAGATGGGCCTTTTGTCTGACCCATTGTGGCTGTTCTTATATTCTTATGTTCTATATTCTCCATATTTTTAGGGCAGTCTTTCAAATATCTGAAGACTTCTCTCATACCCCTCCTTAATCTCCTCTTTTCCAACATTTCCATTTCCCTCAGCTTCCATACAAGGCTTGCATTCCATTTTTGGACCATCTTTTTCTCTCACCTCTGGATCCTTTCCAGTTTCTCTACATCCTTTCTATACAGCAATGACCAAAATTGGACACAGTACTGCAACTAAGGCCTAGCCAGTGCTGAGTAGACTGGTAGTATCAGCTGCAGATACTTTCATGCTATGCTTCTGCTAATACAAGCTTCCTATGCATTGGTCCACCAAAACTGGACACAGTTCTCCTATATCAACCTAACCCCAGTGTAGACAGCATGAGGTTGAAGGAAGAATTCTTCCATCAACCTAGCTACCACCTATCAGAGAGGTGGATTACCTACGTTGAGGGGAGACCCCCATCATCCGTGTAAGTAGTATCTATACTGTAGTGGTAAGGCAGTGCAGCTGTGATATTTTAAGTGTAGACAAGCCCTAAAGTAGATCTTTCAGAGAATCATCCAGTCTGGATCTCCAGAAATGAGGAGTTGGAGAATCCTCCATTTCCCTTCATAGTTTGTACCAACAGTAATTCATCCTCAGTGCTAAACATCTGGCCTTTATTTCTATCTGGAATTTGTCTGGCTTCAGTTTCCAGCCATTGGGTCTTGCTCTGCCTTTCTCTGCTAGATAAAGAGCACTTTAGTACCCACGATTTTCTCTCCATGAAAGTTTCCACTTGATCGTCATTTTGATAAGATAAATAGATAAAGCTCTTTCAGTTTCTCTCTGTGTCAGTCATTTTCTCCAGCCTCAGTCATTTTGGTGGATTTTTTCTGCACCATCTGCTATTTTTTAAATGTGGAACCCAGGACTGAATGCAGTTGGTTTTATCAAGGCCATGTGCAGAGGTAAAACCCTTCCCCTGCTGCAACTCACCTCTCCCCTGTTTATGCATCCAAGATCACATCAGCCCTGTTGGCCACAGCATTTCACTGGGAGTTCATGATGAGTTGGTTGTCCACAGTGAACCCTGCATTCAATAATAGAGTGTCCTAAGATGTTTGAATGCATTAAAACATTTTGTTTGCATTTACCAGCTAACCAAACATTATAGATCAATCGTTATTCCTGCCCTGGCTGCTTCTTTTTGACCACTGTGCCAATCTTTGGATTTTCTACAAATTTTATCTGCAGTTATTTTCCATTTATTTCCAGATCATTGATGAAAATATTGAATAGCATTGGGTGTAGAATGGATATCTGCTGAACCTCACTAGAAACAGCCCTACTTACTGACAATGGCCCATTGACAACTCCTTTCTTAGATCTGTCAGTTTGCCAGTTTTTAGTCTATTTAACATGTACTCTATAAAATTGGGTTCATTTGACAAGACCTGTTTTCCATAAACCATGCTCTTGACTGGCATTAATTCTGTTCCTAAATTATATTTTAACTAACCCTCTACCATCTTTTCCCTTGTATCATAACCTTGTCATATCTTTTTTCCCTTTATTTTGTAATAGTTTCCATTTAACACAGAATTGTCCTGAATTTCCCTTCTTTTTGTTTTGGCTTCCTACAGCCTGATCGCTTTCTTCTCATTCCAAATCTTTGTGTGGTTGATCGATCGTTCATAATTCTGTGGTTCATAATTCTAAGGTTCTACAGTAGATGCTGTTTTACATCCTCCTTAACAGCTAATGGACTGGAAAGTATTTCATCATCTCATGTGATATGAGTACCTCATACTGCTTCTTTCCAAATGCAGAACAAAACTATTTATTGAACACATAATTGCCCTATTCCTTTTCTGGGATTTCATTTGTTCTTAGTATGCTTAAAAATCTCCTTTGTGTAAACCTTAGCCAAGCCAAGAACGGATTTTTCCCTGATTTCCTTAAGGTTCCTTATCAATTTTCATAACTTCCAATATGTATTGCTTTCTATATAGTTTTCTTTCCCCTCATTTCTAATAAATTATTTTTTCGCCTTTAATAAATAAATACATTTGAAACTGAAGTGGGTTTTTAGCCAAAGTTGCCCACTTTCTTGATTGTGGAATTGTGACATTTAAACAATTGAATAAACTCTTCTTAAAGAACTCCCAGTTTTCATTCCCAGTTTTCTGTGGGAAATATTTTCCTCCCAATCAGTTTTGCTGATACTTTGCCTCAGCTTTGGAGAAGAAGCCCCTTTGAAGCACTGTTTCTATAGATGTTAATGGTAGCGAACTGTTCTCTGTTTGTCCATTGGAATGGAATCAGTCCATTCTTTATTTTTCTCTCCTCTATCACATGCCCCCTTCTTTGCCTCTTCTCTAAACTAAATAGTCCCAGACTTTTCATTCTGTCCATCTATGGCAGCTTCCCCCGTTCTCATAGACTGCCTTGGAAACCCCCATTCTACCTACTGTATCCTTTCTGGAGACTGAGTGAACAAAACTCAGTGCATGTCTACAGCAGGGTTTTCTCCACCCTATTCCTTAAGCATGTGAACGGAGATGTTTCCATGGAGCCCAGGTCTTTTTTCCCTGAGATGTGTCCTAGGTCAAACGTTTCCCCTGACACAACTCTTAGCAAAGCTTTGTTTCTTTTCTCTCTCAGATTTTGAGCAAGTGGGTGAATGGCAAACTCAGTACAGCATGGGTTCTCTAGTCTGCCATTCACTGAATTAAGCAAGAATGAGGGATAACAAGTATCCACACTTATGTTTCCTGCTGGTGCCTATTAAAGTTTCCCACACCATGACATGTAAGATTTATTGACACATGGAGCACCATAAAACAGGGAACCAGCATTAGGAGGGTCAGTTGTTCATAATTAATTTCTCTGAATAAATGACAATGTCATTTTACTATGTGGGAAGAGCGAAAAATCTGCTTCACCATGAGAACAGCTTCCAGTACTAACGTTGTCTCTCCATCCAGGAATTTCTACTGTGACTATCATCTTAGGCTCTGGGTGCATAAATGAAGTGAGGGAAACATACGGTACATCCAGGAGACACCGTTCTGCCTCAGAGTTGGACAATTTCTCCCCCACTCCATGTCAATTTCCAACACAACTGAATTCAACAACCCCTCCACCTTCATCCTGCTGGGCATTCCTGGCCTGGAGGCAGCCCATGTCTGGATCTCCATCCCCTTCTGCACCATGTACACCATAGCCATCTTGGGGAACTTCAGCATTCTCTTCATTGTGAAGATGGAGCAGAGCCTCCATGAGCCCATGTACTATTTCCTCAGCATGCTGGCCATCACTGATCTGGTCCTGTCCACATCCACCCTGCCTAAAATGCTGAGCATCTTCTGGTTCAATTCCAGAGAGATCAATTTCAGTGCCTGCCTCACCCAGATGTACTTCCTTCACTGCTTCGTAGTAATGGAGTCTGGGATCTTCGTGGCCATGGCTTTTGATCGTTATGTGGCCATCTGTGATCCCCTGAGACATTCCACCATCCTGACAAACCCCCTGGTGGCCAAGATCGGGCTGGCCGTGGCGCTGCGTGGTGGCATGCTCGTGCTCCCCTTTATTCTAGCGGCAAGGCGGTGGCCATATTGCAGAACCAACATCATACCCCACTCATACTGCGAGCACATGGCTGTGGTTAAGCTGGCCTGTGCAGAAATCTATGTCAGTAATTTCTACAGCCTCTCTGTGGTATTCTGTGTATTCGGACTGGATATGATATTTATTGCTGTGTCCTATACCCAGATCCTCAAGGCCATCTTTAGCCTCCCCACAAAGGATGCCCGTCTCAAGACTTCTGGGACCTGCAGCTCCCATCTCTGTGCCATCTTAGCCTTCTACATCCCATGTCTCTTCTCTGCCCTCATGTACCGCTTTGGAAAGAATATGGCCCTGCATTTCCACGTTCTCATTGCCAGCGTTTACCTTCTGGTGCCCCCCATGCTAAACCCTATTATCTATGGGGTGAGGACCAAACAGATCCGGAACAGGCTGCTCCGGCTCTTTACTCATAAAGGGACCTAAAGTTTTCTCCTAGTGCTCTGACTCTCAGACCGAGCTCCGTGCAGAGCTGACTGGTGACATGGTCCTGGGCCCTCTTCCCTGAATCACTGACTGGACACTCAAAGAGACATTAAACCCTTTCCTGGCCTTATCGTGTGGTGTCAGGGTGACAAACTAGGGAATTTGTTTGTGTAGAACACATTAACTCATAGGGCTTCCACCTCTCTTATTGCTGGTAACAAGACCCCTGACACCCTGCCCCTTGCCCGTCCTCTTCCCACATAGCACAACCTCCTTTTCCCCCTATTCTCTCCCTACTCCACCACGACCCTGCCCCTATTACTCAACTACAAATTCCCGAGGGAAGAGACCATTCTGTGGATAATTTGGTTTGATTTCAGTTCCCTTTTTTCCCTCCTGAGGGCCTGTAGCTGGCAGGGTCCCAGCAATGGGGATGTGCTGGGAGATCTTTGCCCTTAGCCAGGCCTCGGGGGCCGGGCAAGGAAAGATCTGCTTTGAAGCTACGAGGACAACAGCTGAGAGAGGCCGAAGGATAAGCCCCTGCGTCAGTGGGAAAGCGGGATGCTGGGCGGAGGCTGGGGTGAGGTCGGTAGCTGACAGGGAGGGAGATGAACAGCACACCTGCCATTAGCCGGCTATTCACACATGGACACGGCACCTTATCTGGAATGACAGGGCACCCATTGCCCAGGGGCTGAGGCTGGACAGGGAAGCTGAGTCTAATGTATGCTCTGCATGATGCTTTTGATCACTACATCTAGAAGCTCTTTATCTAGGCTGCTAGGCAGCATTATTCCCATGTCATGGATGGACTGAGCCCCAAAGAGGTAAAGTGATTTACCCAAGGCCACACAATAAGTCGGTGGCAGAGCTGAGAATAAGACCTGGGAGTCGTGACCCCCCCCAGCATCATTGTTCTGGCTATGAACTGGCATTGCTCCTCTGGTACCAGCACATCAACAATAACCATAACTTCAGACCCAGAGGTGATACATGCACATAAACAGGATATTCATACCTAGCAAATCATAACTTCCCCATTGACACCGGACAGGACATACTTTGTACAAGGTTTGTTGCAGTTCTATAACAGTGGCAGCAACAATAACAAAAATGGTCATATTCAATCATACAACATCACACCCTGTTCTCCTCCCACGATGGTGCCGTTAGCCACCTAAGGAAGGGGCATTGCCCGGGTTCGAGCAGGGCAAGTAGCTGGGACATGAGAGCCACTGGAAGATGGGAAGATCAGATAAAAACCTCTTTTGCTGCTTGTACAAAGACAGGACAAAAGAGTTTTTTGAAACTCCACTCTTGAGAGGTGGACATCCGTGAACTTGGCGTTTCCTCCAAGCATCACCAGCCAGCCCTCCCTGGCTTTGAACAACCTTAACTTGTGTTTGACTAAAGCATCTTCCAGAAAGGTGGCCAGGACTAGATCCACAAAGGCACTCAGGTAAATACTGAACTTAGGTGCCACTTTGTTTCTCAGCCCTGGCTTATCTGCTGCCTGACCCTGCAGGTGCCTACGGTTCCGCCAGTGGCCTGCACAAAGCAACCTGGGGGCTGACATAGCTCCCCAGCTAACGAGCTGCTTAGAGTCTTCGCTCAGGCCTCAATTCTGGTGGGATTCTCCAGCGAGGTGTCTCCCCCGCCTCTCTCCAGCAGGCCCGATCCGTTAGCGGTTCTCCAACCCCGCCTCCTGGATGGGCCTTTGCAGGTTGGGAATTTGTGTGTGCATGTGCATCCATGTGTGTGTTTGTGCACATGGGTCCATATGTGTTTGTGCACATGGACCCTGTGCATGGGTGTGTGCATGTGCATCTGTGAGTGTGCACATGCAGCCGCATTTGAGTGTGAACCTGCATGTGTGTGTCTGTGAGTGTGCATGTGGGCTTGTGTGTGTGTGTGTGCTTATGTGGGTCCATCTGTGTCTGTGCACATGCATCCGCATACATGTGTGCACACGTGTTCTTGAATCTTTGTGCATGTGGATCCATGTCACGTGGTTGTGTGTGTGTACACATGGGTCTGTGTGTATGTATATGTGTGTGTGCATGTGCATCCGCGTTTGTGCACCCCCATAATGTCCCCTAGCCCAGTGGTTTAGTGCTTTGTGATGGGGTGTAGCGACCCCACACCAGTGCAGAGGGGATTGATAAAACTTCTCTCTTGGCCACGGAGGTCACACCCCCTCGGCTTTGCTGAACATGCTCCAACTGGAGACAGGCTATAAAAGGCCACCGAGCAGCTCAGTCTTGGTGACCACCAGTGAGGAAGGAGGTGTGGTGCTGATTCGATGACACAGAGGCCAGACAGCAGGAGACAGAGCCCTACACACAGGCTCGAGATGCCACAGGGAGGGGAGAGACCACAGAGACCCAGAGATGGCAAACTGGAGATAATTGGTTAGGAAGTGACCCAGGGAAACTTGGTGGGGAAGTGGCTGCAGAACCGGAGATAGGCTTGGTGTGTTTCAATGGGCTCCCGGTCAAGCACGTGGTGGGCCCTAGGTTGGGTCCTGATGGAGAGGGAGGGACCAGTTCCCCCTATCTTGCCCACAACCCCCTCTGGGGTGATGGCCCAGCTCACTAGCACTATTAATTCTGGCTGCTAAGCTGCACTGCCCTGATATCAGGGACCGTTATTGACCCTGGCCACTAGGCCACACTGCTCTGATGGCAACGGTTGGGTCACTGACTAGGGCCACAGGGCCATGCTGCTCTGAGCCTGGGGACAGCCCTACAGATGCAACCTAGGGGCTGAAATGCCACCTGCCTGCACCCCCCAAAGGGAGAAAGTTGTATCAACCTCATGGCACACCTTCACCTGGAAAGTGGGAGAATCAGATTCAAATCCATGCTCCTTTGAATGTTTTTTTGTACAAGAGCTCCAGCTGGAGAGATTGAGCCCCCCACCAGAGTAGCCATTTGCCTGGTCCTCAGGGCACTCACGTGGGATGTGGGAGTCCTCTATTTATGTCTCTGCGGCAAATCAGCTAGAGCAGAGATTTTGGATCTGGGTCTTCCACGTCTCTCTCGAGTCTCTCATGAGAAAGTGCTGACCTCTCCTAGGCACCTCGCTCCAGGAGAGGGCTCACAGCTGGCAATCCCACATGGAAATAGCCACCTCGATCCAGCCCCGCAGCCGGGCCCCTAGAGACACAAAGTGGGAGTTAGGTGCTTAAGAACCTTGCTGAAGCACTAGAAAACCCCTAGTTGGCTGATTTCCCATGGACGTCTCCTTGCTGAGATCTGTTGGTGGTTCACCCGGGATCCCACCATTGTTGGGCTTGTCAAGCTGACACACAGAAACTAACTCATGGAGACTGCAGTCTTCGGTTATGAGATTACCAGTTATTGTAGCAGGGAATTATCCAAAAGCAAATGCAAAGCTGTATCACTCGTTCACCTCCCCCACATCCCAAGGAGTGACCCCAAGGCATCTTTGAGTTTCCCCTTTATTGTAAGCATTAGCCCTCCCCCTACCCAGGTAGGCAGTCCTAGTCTTGGTCTTGGCCCAATAATTATCCTCTAATTACCCTGCTAAATTTTTCACCCCTATGTGTATTTACCTTTGCTTATGCTCACTGCTGCCTTATAAGCTATAAGGCCTTATAGCACTAGTAGGTGCTATTTACCATCTTCCATACTTACCAGTGGACTGAAAAGAAGTTCATGTGATCTGAGTGCATCATCCTGCTTCTTTCCAAATACAGCACAGAAAGGTTTATTGAACGTTTTTGCCCTTTCTGCATCATTATGAACAGTGTTACCATCCCCATCTAGTAAAGGCCTATACCACTCTTAGGATTTCCTTTGTTTCTAGTATATTTAAAAAATATTCTCCTTATTTCCTAAACTCTGCCAGCCATGGATTTGACTCTGGTGTCTTTTGCTTCCCTTATCCATTTTCAATATTTTATAATTTCTCCTTCCTAGCAAATGCTATTCACTGTGCCTGTTTTAGAGGCACCGATGGACAATTTCTTCCTGTCAATGGATGGAGGTCAGACATCCATGTTCATTCTCCTGGACTTCTTTATACTATTTGACACTGTTGACAATGAGATACTGCTGTCTTACCTAAGAGGCAGCAGGAGTCTAGAGGGATGCACTAAAATGGTCCGAATCCTTGGAGGGACACAAACAATTAGTGGTGATGGGAAACTGCACTTCCAGCACTAGACTCCTCCCTGGTAGAGTCCCAGAAGGATCAGTTCCCTCTCTGGAGCCTTTCCAGATCTCCATGCAGCCATTATGGGAACTGGTCACACAACCTGCTGTTCACCACAGCCCTGTTACCTCTGCCCTCTCCTCTGGTCTCCTCCCTGGTATCTGGGGTTCTCTTGAGAATTTATACAACGGAGGCTCAGTCTGCAGTCGAAGAAGGGAGGCGTGATTAGAACTAAAGCATAGTAACAAAAGCTAACAGAGAGCCACGTGCTCCCAGCTGTGTGTCTGGTGCAGCTGACACTCAATGGCTGGTTCTCGCTCGCCCCCTGTCATAAACATACAGATAAGAGTAGCATAAAATCCCTCCTTTATCTGTAAGCAGTTAATCAGTTCAATTAACCAGAAGGACCAATGGGGAGAGAAGATACTTTGAAATCTGGGGGGAGGGAAGAGGTTTTGTTTTGTGCTCTTTGTTTTGTTCCCTCTTGGGACAAAGAGAGAGACCAAGCAGGTTTCCCAGTGCCTATTGAAAAAGGGTCTGGTCTGTACTTTTATTAAAGGCAATTGGTTGGTACATTATTCTCAAGCCTCCCCAGGAAAGGGGGTGAAGGGACTTGCGGGGAGATTTGGGGGAATAGGAACTCCAAGTGGTCCTTTTCCTGAATGTTTGTCTAAATCACTTGGTGGTGGCAGCAATACTGTCCAAGGACAAGGGAAGGAATTTGTGCCTTGGGGAAGATTTTAACCTAACCTGGTAGAATATAAGCTTAGGGGGTCTTTCATGCAGGTCCCCACATCTGTACCCCAGAGTTCAGAGTGTGGCGGGAACCCTGATACCCCAAACATGTGCTCTGCTTTTAAAGGCCCAGGACACACTTCTCACAGCCAGGGCAGGGCTGTGCATTTCTGCTGTCTCACACCCACGCAGCAGCCTACGTAACCATCCATTCTTAGCACTGTTACTCCCCCATCTTCCCACTTGCCCCCTTTCCAGGATCTATGTCTTCAGTAAGCTCCTTGGGACAGGGTGTGACAATGTGGCCTCTGTTGGGACACTACTGAGAGTAATGATTCAGGAGAAATTGCTTAGAGCAGGGCAGTCACAGCCCCAGGCTGGGGGTCCTTCTAAACTAAGGCACCAAACCAGCCAGATAGAGAGGACTTCGGTTTCACCCCACAGGGTAACCAGAAGTCAAACACGCAATTCCCTCAGACACTCCACTTTCCCAGTATCACCACCAGCACCACTCCTTATGGGGATGAATTGTTATGAAAACCAATACCCCAGTAAAAGAAAAAAAAGTTGTCCCAATCAGAAAAGGACCAAGCCTCTGCTCCAGGTCAATATATAACTCAGATTTCATCCACAAATCATGCTGTTGCCAATCCTTTAGAATCTAATATCTAAAGGTTTATTCATAAAAAGAAAGAAATATAGATGAGAGTTAAAATAGGTTAAATGGAAACAAATACAAACAATTGCATCTCACTTCAGGCTTGTTTCAGGCTTGATGGGATTACTGCTGATTAAAACCAATCAAGTCTCTGGAGTACAAACATCCCAGCTTGGATGGGTTGTTCAGTCCTTTGTTCAGAGCTTCAGTTTGTAGCAAAGTCCCTCCAGAGGTTAGAAGCAGGCTTGAAGACCTGATGGAGTGGTTTCCAGGGCCTTTTATATCCTCTGCCATGTGCAAGAACATCCCGTTGTGCTTACTGGGGAAAATCACAGCAGCAAGATGGAGTTTGGAGTCACATGTGCAAGTCACAAATCCATGCCTGACTCAGTTTGCAGGTAGAGCAGCCATTGCTCACATGCTACCTTGAATGTTCCCAGGAACATTGCTCAGATGCGGATTGGAGTCTTCCAAGGCCCATTGTCAATTAAGTGTTTCTTGATTGGGCATTTACTCAGAATAGTCCTTTCTCAAGAAGCTGACCAAATGCTTCACTGATGTTACTCAGAATCAAACACCTTAAGATACAAATACATAGCCAATATTCATAACTTCAAAATGTTACACACAAGGCTTCCAAAATACAAATAATGATCATAAATAATAAACAAAATAATCCACACAAGTAAGTGCCTAGCTCCCACCACCCTTCATTGCCTTTAGCTACAGAGGAAGATCAAACCATGCTTGCCAGCTACAGAGTGTTAGTAACTTGAATACAGGAGGAAATGCCCCCTGTTCAGCTCAGACAGGAAAATTTGTTCTGTCTCATAACAGTGCTTAAAATCCCAGGTGCTCCACACCAGAGAAACACCCCCAATTAGCCAGATGATCAGACTGAGAACTCAGCTATGGAAATCCAACCACCCTCCACCAGGGCAGTCCTGGAAACTCAGACTCAGCCTGGAACATTTGATCTTCCCCCTGCCTTGCAGGAACCAGGCACAGTCTGATCCCCTTCTTGGCCAGACTTTCTAGTTCATAGCCAGGTACCTGACAAACCTGCATGGAACCCAGACACGAAACCAAAAAACAGAGTGTCTGGATAAAACCTAGATTGGTGGAAACCCTATTAACTCACCATTTGTTATAGGAACCATGTGTATTCTTACATCTTTGGGATTTCCTGTACTCTTCACTCGCAGACCTTGTATTAAGAGACAACAGGCTGGGGTGGAGGCATCTGTTTATAACTAGGTTTGTCATTAAAGACTATCAGCCCTAGCGAGATCTTATAGGGACAGAAGAAGGGAGTAACCGCATTCTAAATTTTGTTTTCTTCAGTTTCTCTGCAGAGGGGCAGGCGTGGAAGGAACAAAACCTCCCCAGAAGGGGGAACACAGAGAGGCGGGGTTCATCCAGCCCTTTAAAACACAGAGACTGGATGAGCCAGAAGGAGCTGAGGCAGGAGAGAGGGAATCTATGGTTGCAGGGTTATGGCTGCAGCAGAGAGACAGACTCCAACTGGAGGAGAAGTCAGGAGTTGCAGGAGGTGGCCCCTAGACACCCTAGAAGGCTCTGACCAATCCCAAAGTATGCTCCAAGGTGATGTGGATAAAGTATACATACTGGAAAACATCATCCCGACGATACATATGAAATGATGGGGTCTAAATTGTAGCCAATGATTTTAGTTCATTATTCATTTTTTGTGTGATGTTATTATTAATCAATAAATTATATCATATATTTTCGCTGTATATTAATTAAGGTTAAATTGTGGGATTATAGAAGTGCAAGACTGATCAGTATTTAGAGGAACCAAGTACTAGACATGAGTAAGACAAGCTGGAATGCAAGAACCTGTAGGTTGAGGCCTGCAAGACTTTAGCTTAGCTATTGTAGGCATTGGAGACAAGAAATGATGGCATAAGTGACTGGGAAATAACCCGATGCCCTAAGATAATGTGTCTTAATCACAGGATACAGGTTGTGCGTCAATGGTAATGAGAATAAAGGGAACTTACCCACCCTATAGAAAATTGTGGTCCCTTAAGTTTCCAGGGGACGCAGACCAATAAGAGAAAAGAGGGTGGACAATTTTATGGACGTGCGCAGAATGTAGGTATAGGCAGAATCCCATTATAAAAAGGGGATGCCCAGAGTGGGAAAACTGGGCTCCCGAGGAAGACTCCAGCAGGAACCATCCCTCTACTGATGATCAAACTATGGGAGACCCATCAGACCCTAATACTATTGTGAAGGATGGGAATAGATTGTATTCTATATTGTAACTGGTGCATAGGTCTGTATAGACTTTCTATATATGCTTGGTTAATTGTAACTTTAATTGTAACTTTAATAAAACGTATAGAGTAGACTAGGCCTCGTACTGATGAATGTATGTGTGGTCACCCCCTTTGGTCTTTGTGTGTTCCTAGAGACTCTACATTTGAAGCAAGCAGCAGAGGTGACTTTCACTCTGTTAAACTTGAAACTATAGTCACCAGAGCCAAAGCCACGGTGGCATAACACCACATTACAGAATTTGCTTTAAATAAAATAAAAGGATAAAAAATCAATTTTTCCATCCGTCTGCACAATGAATTTTGTTATTTACACCAATATCGAGGTAATTTGCAGATGTGGGCCACCAGTAGAAAAAAAAAGCCTAGATATAATATATTTTTTAAAAGTTACCCTTGGGCTAATTACTCCAGCCAGGACAGGTTAGGTATTTTAGAACTCACTCACTATTCAAAGAATTAAATTTAAAAGTAAGAGAGAAATAAAATTTTGAAATGCACAGACCAGTCAAAAACCTAAAACAGCACTTGGAAAGAATAAAATTACAGCGCATAGATGTGCATTGCAGGAAATATGAAGAAGTAAGAACAACACCACATGTATGTGTTGTGATGTGACTATGAAAGACAGAATATGTGTGCATATGAGACTGAGACTCTGTGTGTGTGTGTGTGTGTGTGAGAGAGAGAGAGAGTGAGAGAAAGACACACACACATACAAACACAGGCTATGTGTGTGTGAGACTGAAACAGAGTGGGTGTGTGCTGGCTTGCACTGAGAGACCATGCTCTGTCTCTTTAAGCACAGCGGCACTCACCAGTCTGAAGGCTCATTCAAACCACAGCAGCTGCCAGCACCTCCATCCTCCTCCTGAGCCCTCCCCCTCCCCCACTCTGTGGAGATGGGGTACATGGATGGGGGGACGTGAGGGAGGGGGACACCTTGACATCAGCACCCCCTCCGTCCCTCTGAACAGCAAGCAGGAGAGTCCAGGGAGCAGCTGGCCAGGGGCTTCAAGGCAGAGGGCAGGAGCAGGGTGGCAGCAGACCAGCACGGGGAGGGGCATCTAAACACAAGTTGCCAGATGTGCAGAGCTGTACTAATGAAGTGCCCGACACTTGATTGACATGCGCACAGCTGCATAGCTTAGAGGGAGCACAGGTTTGGGTCTCACATGCTGGACTCGTGCTTTTGAGTCGCAGCAGCGTCCAGGCCCTGCCTCTGGGTTTCTAGGGCCATCCTCGAGGACAGCTTCCATTCTAGCACCACCCTGTCCAGCACAGGGTGAGTGTGTAGGGGAAGGACATACGTAACCTGTGTCAGTGCCTCCATAGCCAGAGTCTATATTCTCACCCCTGTTAGCAGGGCAATGAGGGCTAATGGGCAAAGTCAGTGTATTCACCCCTATTAGCAGGGCAGTAAGACCTAGTGGCCAATGTCAATGTTTGCCCCTGTCAATGGGGTAGTAAGGCCTCATGGCCAAGTGTTCTCTGTCAGGGAAAGTGACTGCCATGCACAAAAAGAGGGGTGGTGCTGGTCTGGGTTCGGGGGCCCAGGTGAGCACTCCCTCCATACTGGGCCCCTGCTATAAAACTGTAAGAGGGTTCCAAGAAGAACCAAAAAAGAACTAGATAAGTTCATGGGGGATAGGTCCATCAATGACTATTAGCCAGGATGGGCAGGGATGGTGTCCCTCGCCTCTGTTTGCCAGAAGCGGAGAATGGGCGACAGGGTATGGATGACTTGTAGATTACCTGTCTGTTCATTCCCTCTGGAGACTGAACTAGATGGACCTTTGGTCTGATCCTCTATGGCCGTTATTATATTCTTATAAGTTCATGGAGGATAGGTCCATCAATGGCTATTAGCCAGGATTGGCAGGGATGCAACACCATGTTCTGTGTAGACTGTTTGCCAGAAGCTGGGAAAAGGAAACGGGGATGGATCACTTGGTGATTCCTTGTTTTCTTTATTCCCTCTCAAGCACATGGCATTGGTCACTGTTGGAAGACAGGATACTGAGCTCATTGGACCATGGGCCATTCTGATGTTCTATACAAAACCCAGATTTATCTGCCCCCTTGCCCTGCTGTAATCCACTAGACACATCTCCACTCTCAGAGCTGAGATAGAACCTAGGGTGGGTCTCTCTCTCCACGGACTTAGTAACAAAAAAATAATATACATTAAAATTGTAAACCTAACCAGTGGCTCTCAAGTGCCTTGCCACAAGATAACAGAACATGTTAGTAATAGAGATGAGTGGGTCTAATATTAATGTATTTTTCTTTCTTTTAGACAGGAATTAGATACAGTGCTCCTGTCAGCTAATTGCTAAGTTACCTGCCAAAAAAATGAAAGTTTTCAAGAGCCTAGCTACTCTCTCTATTCACAGGTAAAGTTGCCTGCTGACCAAAATCTGAAATGGTGCCCCTGCAGCTGGCGGGGATAGTGAAGAGGATCGAGGGAGTGATGGGGATGGGAGTAAAGGAGAGAACAGGGACGCAGCCTTGGAGGAAGAGGCAGGGCAGGGGGTGGGGTCTCCAAGTTCCAGTTACCAGCAATTAAAAAGTTGGCATTCCTGAGTTAATGAGTAGATCACAGACCGACTCCCCAGTTTATCACACTGGCACAGCATAGTAAGCCAGGAATGGATTTAATGTCTCTTTAACTGCCCAGACAGTGATGCAGGGAAGAGGGCCCAGCACCATGTCACCAGTCAGCTCTGCACGGAGCTCAGTCTGAGAGCCAGAGCAATAGGGGAAAACTTTAGGTCCCTTTATGAATCAGGAGCCGGAGCAGCCACTTCCGGATCTGTTCGGTCCTTATCGCACAGATGATGGGGTTTAGCATGGGAGGCACCAGGAGGTACACACTGGTAATGACAACATGAAACCATAGGGCCGCCTTGTGGCCAAAACGGTATGTGAGGGAGGAGAAGATAACTGGGATGTAAAAGGTTAACACGGCAGAGAGGTGGGAGACACAGGTACCCAAAGTCTTGAGCCGGGCATCCCCGTTACTGTCACGGCTAACCTTGTGGCTGAACTTTGTGACTTTGTCCTGACCCATAACTATTTCACATTTGGTGACAATGTATACCTTCAAATCAGCGGCACTGCGATGGGTACCCGCATGGCCCCACAGTATGCCAACATTTTTATGGCTGACTTAGAACAACGCTTCCTCAGCTCTCGTCCCCTAATGCCCCTACTCTATTTGCGCTACATTGATGACATCTTCATCATCTGGACCCATGGAAAAGAAGCTCTTGAGGAATTCCACCATGATTTCAACAATTTCCATCCCACCATCAACCTCAGCTTGGACCAGTCCACACAAGAGATCCACTTCCTAGACACTACGGTGCTAATAAGCGAAGGTCACATAAACACCACCCTATATCGGAAACCTACTGACCGCTATTCCTACCTACATGCCTCTAGCTTTCATCCAGATCATAACACTCGATCCATTGTCTACAGCCAAGCGCTACGATATAACCGCATTTGCTCCAACCCCTCAGACAGAGACAAACACCTACAAGATCTCTATCATGTATTCTTACAACTTCAATACCCACCTGCTGAAGTGAAGAAACAGATTGACAGAGCCAGAAGAGTATCCAGAAGTCACCTACTACAGGACAGGCCCAACAAAGAAAATAACAGAACGCCACTAGCCATCACCTTCAGCCCCCAACTAAAACCTCTCCAACGCATCATCAAGGATCTACAACCTATCCTGAAGGACGAGCCATCACTCTCACAGATCTTGGGAGACAGACCAGTCCTTGCTGACAGACAGCCCCCCAATCTGAAGCAAATACTCACCAGCAACCACACACCACACAACAGAACCACTAACCCAGGAACCTATCCTTGCAACAAAGCCCGTTGCCAACTCTGTCCACATATCTATTCAGGGGATACCATCATAGGGCCTAATCACATCAGCCACACTATCAGAGGCTCCTTCACCTGCGCATCTACCAATGTGATATATGCCATCATGTGCCAGCAATGCCCCTCTGCCATGTACATTGGCCAAACTGGACAGTCTCTACGTAAAAGAATGAATGGACACAAATCAGACGTCAACAATTATAACATTCAAAAACCAGTTGGAGAACACTTCAATCTCTCTGGTCACTCGATCACAGACCTAAGAGTGGCTATACTTCAACAAAAAAGCTTCAAAAACAGACTCCAAGGAGAGACTGCTGAATTGGAATTAATTTGCAAACTGGATACAATTAAT
Source organism: Dermochelys coriacea (assembly GCF_009764565.3). Classification (NCBI taxonomy): domain Eukaryota; kingdom Metazoa; phylum Chordata; order Testudines; family Dermochelyidae; genus Dermochelys; species Dermochelys coriacea. The sequence goes on from NC_050068.2 coordinate 1,987,326, forward strand.
TTAGGCTTGAATAGAGACTGGGAATGGATGAGTCATTACACAAAGTAAAACTATTTCCCCATGATATTTCTCCCTCCCACCCCACCCCCCACTGTTCCTCTGATATTCTTGTTAACTGCTGGAATTAGCCTACCTGCTTGTCACCATGGAAGGTTTTCCTCCTTTCTCCCCCCTGCTGCTGGTGATGGCTTATCTTAAGTGATCACTCTCCTTACAGTGTGTATGATAAACCCATTGTTTCATGTTCTCTCTGTGTGTGTGTGTATATAAATCTCTCCTCTGCTTTTTCCACCAAATGCATCCGATGAAGTGAGCTGTAGCTCACGAAAGCTTATGCTCTAATAAATTTGTTAGTCTCTAAGGTGCCACGGGTACTCCTTTTCTTTTTGCGAATACAGACTAACACGGCTGCTACTCTGAAACATACAAATGGGGTAATCTCATTCAGAAAATCATAACTTTTCCATCAATACCTTACATGTCATACAGTGTATAAATCACACAATAATTGTATCAAAATCGTAAATATGGGGGAGCCAGGGTGTTGCTTTGGGGCACAGGATGTCACACCTCCCAGGTTAGTCCACTGCAGGAGTGTTTGTCACTGACTGATGCAGGAGCAGTGTGCTCAAGGCTCTCTGCTTTTGGACCGTACAACTCCCAAGTGTTGTAAACATTGTAGTGTTGCCCAGAGGTGTTCTTGCAAGCTTCTGTGTACCTTTCAACACTTTGTATATCAGCCTAGTGATCTCAAAAGTCAGCAAGTGAGCTTCCTGTGCAGCATTGTTAACCATTGTGCTTTTCCAACTCGTGATAACTCAATATGTATATTCATCAGTGCCATGAGGTGTTGTGCCTCTGTTTCCCACTCCAGACAGCAGACCAAGTTTATTATCATTTCCCTCCTGTGACAAGCTTTGAGCTGTGAACAGGTGTTAGCTGAGAAGCAGTAGCCACATACAGCTTCTTAATGATTACTCCTAGCATATACAAAAGCTTTCCCCTAAAATCATGCCTGATTCACCTTTTCATAGTATCAGAGGGGTAGCTGTGTTAGTCTGGATCTGTAAAAGCAGCAGAGTCCTGTGGCACCTTATAGACTAACAGACATATGGGAGCATAATCTTTCGTGGGTGAATATCCACTTCATTGGATGCAATCCTGCAATTCTCCAACACCCCATGTGTAGACTGGACAGCCCCCTAATCATTTTTGTTGCCCTCCACTGGACTCTCCAATGTGTCCACATCTTTTCTGTTGTGGGGGCCTCAAATTGGGCACAATAGTTCAGATGTGCCCTCACCAGTGCCAAAAAGAGGGGAATGATTGCTTCCCTTCTTCTGCTGGCAGTGCTCCTACTAATGGAGCCCAATATGCCGTTAGTCTACTTGGCAACACTGTGGACTCATATCCATCTTCTTGTCCACTGTCCAATGTAATCCCCAGATCCTTTTCTGCAAAACTGGTGCTTAGCCAGTCATTCCCCAGCCTGTAGCAGGGCATGGGATTTTTCCCTTGTCCTTGTGAACCTCATCAGATTTCTTAGGGCCCTATCCTCCAATTTGTCTAGGTCACCCTGGATCCTATCCATACCCTCCAGAGTATCATCTGTGAAATTGCTGAGGGTGCAATCTATCTCATCATCCAGATCATTAATGAAGATGTTGAACAAAACCAGGCCCAGGAACGACCCCTGGGGCACTCTGCTTCATACTGCTGCCAATTAGTTAGAACGCTCCCGCTAGTATAAGTCCATATTCCAGAGGTTTGAGCAGGAAAGTGGCTAAATGAAAATGTTTCCAGGGCCTTTTGTAACTTCTGCATGTGGAGGGAACCCCATTCCTTCAAACAAAGCCCTCTGCCTAGTTTGTGGGAAAACACAGGTTAAGCCTCTTCTATGGTCCATTGTGAGTTAAGTGTTGTCTTAACACTTTAACATGGTGATTTAAGTGTTAAGATGTGCTGGCTGAATACCTTGTTGGTGTTACCACAGGAGCAAACACATTTACATACTCAATATTCAGATACAAAAATACATACAATATTCAGATACATATTCAGCAAACTATAACTTTCCCATAGACACCTTACTTGATATACTTTGTACAAGATTTGTTGCAATTATTTAATGTGCTATCACTAGTGATCTACATGGTCATATTTTAATCCAATAATATCTCAAGTATATTAGAAGAAAGGAAATCTGAAGAGTGGTAAAGGTCTTTACTAGATGGAGGTGGTAAAACTTAATAACCATGCAGAAAGGGAGGGGAAAACTATTCAAATAATCTTTCTGTGCTACATTTGGAAAGAAGCAGGACGATGCACTCAGATCACATGAACTTCTTTCTAGTCCACTGGTAACTATGGAGGATGGTAAACAGCACCTACTAGGGATCAATATTTTTAAATCAACTGTCCCAGATATCTCACACCCAAAGAATCCTAAAAGAATTGTCTGAGGAGGTCTCTGCCCTGCTGTTGTTAATTTTTAATAAATAAAGGAACGCCACGGATATCCTAGAAGACTGACAGTGTTCTAATGTTATGCCAGTATTCAAAAAAGGGATGACTTGGGTATTAAATGCCTGTTAGTTTGACATCAGTTGTGGGCAAAGTAATTGAAAAGAAGATAGGATATTTAGTCAATAAAGACCTAAAGGATAAGACTACAATTCATACCAATGAACAAGATATGATGGAAAATATGACATGTCAAACAGACATGATTTCTTTTTTTAGGTGATATCAAATTTGGTTGATAAAGACAATTGCAGAGATAGAATAGACTTAGACCACTGCAAGTTGATTGACCTAATACCACGTGACATTTAGATCAACTAACTAGCACTAGGGGTTTCAGAGTAGCAACCATGTTAGTCTGTATTCGCAAAAAGAAAAGGAGTACTTGTGGCACCTTAGAGACTAACAAATTTATTAGAGCATAAGCTTTTGTGAGCTACAGCTCACTCATGAAAGCTTATGCTCTAATAAATTTGTTAGCACTAGAGGGTATCACTAGATCATTCATTAGATGGAGTGAGAACTGGCTAACTGATAGAACTCAGAAAGGAGACAACCACGGGGAATGATCATCCAGTGGGTTTTTTGTTTCTCATGGTTCACAAAGGTCCTTAAGCACCTAACTCCCACTGATTCATATCTCTAGGGGCCCATTTGGTGGGACAGAGAGAGGAGCCTATTTCCATGCAGGACTGCCAGCTGTGAGCCATCTCCTGGAGCCAGGAGGACAGGTCAGCAATTTCTCATGAGGTGCCTGAAAGAGACGTGGGAGACCCAGATACAAAATCTCTGCTCTACCTGATTTGGAGCAGGGCCTTAAACACAGGTCTCCGATGTCCTACATGAGTGCCCTGAGTACTCGGAAGGGGCTCTCTGTCTGTCTGTCTGTCTGTCTGGTGCTCTTCCACTTTGTACAAATAAACCTGCAGTGGAGCAGGGATTTGAATCTGGGTCTCCCACATTCCAGGGGAGTGTCGCTGTTAGCAGGCTGGCTTGCAGCACAACTGAGACAGTTGCTGGTAAAAGCATTTTATTTCTGATTATACAGTCATATATATACGATAGTTGTTTATCCTTTTTACAATTCATTATCCAATGTCCTTATCTTAGTGTTTCATTATTCTGCTGTGCTGGAAACTAGAAGTCGCTTCTCATGCTATTAGCTTTGTAGTGTAGCCAAATTCCCGACCTGTATATAATCTTGTTTACTTCGTTACTCATGACCCGTGGGGTAGCTTTATGCTCTGCCAAATTCTGATATCTTCCATTGACAAATTCTTCCTTAGAACATTTGATAGTCTCCATCTCCCACAGGGGAGGGTGCTAAACTGCTGGGCTATGAGATTATTGTGGGTCTGCACAAACACCCTCCGACATGCACACATACACATGGACCCACATGCACACACAAACACACATGCACATGCATGTGGACGCATGCGCACACACACACACACACGGACACACATGCACACACATGCACACACACATGGACGCACAGACACATACTTGGAGTATCCCAGGATACTAATGTCCAACAGTCCTTACAACTATAAGTAAAAAAAATTGCTTTAAAACATTAATAAGCATTTGATTATCACTTATAAATATTATTCATTACTATGGCAGTGTTGATAACTAGTTCCATTCCTTTCTGAACCCGGTGTTGTAATTTGGCTGTTTTGGTTGAGGTTGCATGTAGCAACACATTCCCGTCAGTGCAATTATTTCTATGGCTTGTATTCCCATCAGTGTTTGGGGCAACTCCATGTGTTAATGTATTAATTATAGGTGTTAATCTGCTTAATTTTTTTTCCTTTGAAATTCTTTTTATTTACTGCCCTCCAGTCAAATCTCAGCTCCTGTCTTCTAATGTGCTTTGTGGACTATTCCATTTTTTCTTCATCTGATTTATTAATTCAGTGACAGTATTGTTTGCTACTTTTTCCTTCTGTGCACTTACTTCTGACAGGCACAAGTCTAGGTTTGGGTTCAAGTTTTACCAGAACCTGCGTTTTATCATAAGGTGGTGGTTGCACTGCAGTGGACCCCGTTTCATCTTTTTAATTTTGCTAGGGCCACCTTTTTTCATTTCTCTCCTCATTCTTCAGACACAGGGTAGCTACCTGAACCCTGCTGTTAACTACACATATTTATAACCGGGGATGACACATCTCTTTATGGTAGGCTTTTTAAAAGTGTTTCTAATATTTTGTTCTGTTCCTGTGATTACTGTCTCTGGACTGCTTGCCATCCTGCAAGGGGAGTGGGAGCATTTCAGAGCTCTGTGGCTTCTCCTTCTTCTTTTAACTCTTTATTTGTTTTTGTTACTTGTCCCACCAATTTTGTGGTGTGTTGTTTTAACCATTTAACAGCTCTGGTTATAGTTTGCAGTATTCCACATTTCAAGACAACACTCTTTGCCCTAGTCTTACACATTTCATTACATGTTCTTTCCCCACTATATTTTTTAATTCATATCAGTCGCTTTTGCTAGCAACCCAGCAGGTCCTTACTTCATTAAGCTTTGTGGAGATTTTCAGGGAGGGGATGAGAGAGTTCCTTTGCTTTTCATTTTCTGCCATGTTCAATTGAGATTCCTACAGAGGACAGCTTGCTTACTTACCAAATCCTGTCAGGGTCACCAGCGTGCCTAGCAGACCTCGAGCAAACCACCAAATGTCCACAAGATCCATTAGGGGATGAGGGCGGATCGGATGAAGTGAGCTGTAGCTCACAAAAGCTTATGCTCTAATAAATTTGTTACTCTCTAAGGTGCCACAAGTACTCCTTTTCTTTTTGGCCTGAATCTTATATCCCTTCTTCTGGTCGGGGGTCCATCATGAGATGAGAGATTATTGTAGTTCCTGCCCCAAGTTCCAGATTGCCGGGGGTGTCAAAAGCTCCCATAGTCCTCTTATTTGTAGTGTGGGTCCCCTTTGAGAGGGTCGTACTGGACCTGGCGGGACCCCTTCCGAAGAGTAACGCTGGGTTTTGTTATAGCCTTGTCCTGGTGGATTATGCTACCCGCTTACCCAAGGCTGACCCACTATGCAGTGGAGCTGGCAGAGATATATATCTGAGTAGGACTGCCCCAGAAGATTCACACTGATCAGGGAACCAACTTTACTTCCTGGTTGTTCCCAGGAGTTCACAGTACTGGGCATTAAGAAACTACAGACCTCAGTGTACCCCCCCCCCCCAGACAGATGGCTTTCTTGAGTGTCTTAACAGGACCTGAAAAGTTTCCCTGACAAGAATCACACCAGTGGGACCAATTGATCCCATCAGTATTGCTCCCTAATACAGAAGTGCCCCAATCTCCCCCTTTGAGCTCCTGTATAACCAACAGCCCCATGGCCTGCTGGATCAAATGAGAGAGGCCTGGTAACACGCCCCATCGACCACCCAGGGACTCTTGCAGTATATCCTGCATTTTCATGTACCCTTATGAAAGAAAATCTGCAGGTGGCCCCAGGATCCCAGGAAAGAAACTACAATCTGGGGGCCTGGGCCCCCAATTTGAGCCCAGGGACAGGGTGCTCCTGCTTTTCCCTAAAAGGAGCATAGTACAAGAATGTGACATGCTGCCAGGACAGATGGCAGAGCTTTTATTAGTAAGAGCTTACAGAAGCCTTGTGCCTTTGGCTAAAGTGCACACAGAAACTGAGGGTTTGGAAGCTGTATTGTCAGTGGAGGTAACCGATGATAACCTTATTGATATGATAATTAGCAATGAATTTTCCATTTGAAGCTCAGACTATTGAAGTGTCCATCTGCAGCAAGAAGGAGTGCTCTGCTGGAAGTTCAGAGGGAAAGAGGAAAGACCCAGGAACTTCTGAGAGAGTCTCCTTGATTCCTCTGCAGCAGGAGAAGCTGCATGCTTTCAGGGATGGGGTGGTTGAGTCAAGGTTCTGCCACGGACCTGAAGGCAGTGGCTCCTCAGTATGGGAGGAGGGTCTATTGCCTGTTTGGGAGAAAAAATGTCCATGTTGCAGCTAAGCCAGGGACACACACAATGTTAGGGCACATAGGAAGATGTGTCCCAGAGGGTAGCCCAGAGAAGGGTGATGAAATCATAGAAACCAGTGAGGAGGTGGAGGAGGGTTACTCTGACACTGCAGCATGATAGCTGCGAGCCCTTCACAGCCGAGCAGGGGATAGATCCCACCCTAGAGAGCACAGGGGTTTGTGTCCTGGGGGGAAGAGAAGGAAACTGAGGGAAAGTAATAGTGGGAGAAGAGGAATGTCTCCTCACTGGTCACTTGAGAGACGATATCCAGGACAGAATGGGTGGCTCAGCATCTGTGCACCCAGGTACTCAACCTGTGGCTCATACTTCGAGAGGAAACTGTGTAATGGACCTTCCGGAGGGGAGCAGTCACACAACTGACCTCTCAGGGATGGAGAGAGGGTGACAGAGAGTACCCTAATCCAGGTCCTGATATTTCAGGAATTTGTTCCTGATGAGTTTTTGAAAACGAACTCTGTCTCTTTAAGACAGGATGTGGCTCCTACTGAAGAAATGTTTGTCTTTGAAAATGTGAATGACCCATGTAGTAGAGAGGAGGAGGTCATTCCCTGGGATGGTAGGCAAAATATTCCAGAGGGCTCAGGAGTAACCATATTCCAGTTTGCACCACAGAGAACTCTGTCACACCCAATGACCAGGCCCTGATAGACCATGAATCCATTTCCCTCTTCTCAAGCCTTCAGTTACTGACAGAGAGCCTGTGATTAAGGCAGGAAAATCAGGACTCGTGGGGTCAGTTTTTCATTTTCTGTCTGACCTTCACCAAGTCACGTCAGCCCTTGCCTCAGTTTACCTACCTGTATAATGAGGATATGATCATAGTCACTTTCCTTTGCTAGGTGTTTTGAAGACCCTTCGATGAAAGGTTCTGCAAAGTATGATGGTGGTTACTGATGAGAATTATTGATTTCTGGTCCCTTAGTGACAGCCTTGTGTGCCTGCAGAAAATACTCATGTCTCCCTTCAGTCATCTTTCTCCAGATCTGTCTATCTACTATCCAACCAGCCGTCCTGGCTGTTTACAGTGTATAGAGATCTACACATTATCCCAAGTTTTCTTCCTAATCAACTATAACTTTAAAATATAAACAAATACATGGAGCAGCCAATTTCTCTCCCACTCAGCACAGAGCCCAAATGTTCTCATCTCTCTTTGGGAAGCTCCATTAATTACTGTTTACTCCTAAACCTGGATAAAGAGCACAGAAGCACAGAAATGGAAACAGAGACATTGGCTCAAGTGTCTCCAGTCTCCAGCCTGTTTACATCCAGATGCCACTTCTCCCGTAGAGGCAGACTGAAGTCCACAGGGATTGCAAAGAGCCATATTATAAACAGTTCTTACAACAGTGTTGGCTCTTGGCGTGGGATGATGCTGCAGATGCTGGCGTGAGAGAGGTGTGGGACACGGCTACCCGAGGGGGATTCCCAGGGAAGACACTTCCGTCTCAGGATTCACAGGTACCCATCCCTTGCTGAGGAGCTCACCTACTAAACAAACTGAGTGCAACATGGGTGTGATGGGATAGAGGGTAAGTCTATTATCCTTTTCAAACTGTGTTAGGGGGCTTATTCCTTCACCCACTTGCTTCCCTGGTCCTTCTCACATGAACAGAGAGCAACAATACCCGAAGCCCAAAGGTGTAAACAATTCAATGTTTATTGGGGTGAACTTCCAGCAAGCATGATTCCAGTTTCCTTCCTTAGTGTCCCCCCTTCCCAGCTCTGACACCACAGAGGCTTACCTGTGTCCCTGTTCCCATTCCCCCCCTTAGCTTTTAAACATGATTCCAATTTCCCCACCCCCGTTCCCTGTTCCCATTCCCCCCCCCACACACACACACTCACTTCCTGATTTACTGCAGACTATATAGTAAAACTTGAGTTCTCCTTAGCTCTTAACCAATCATTTTCTGGAAATTTAACTAACCAATGCTAACATTGTAACATGATTATTTAACCAATTATATCCCGCCACCTAAATTAGTTTACACCCAGCAAAAATTAATTATACGGCAGCCAGAAACAATCACAAAACCAGACAAAGACCATGCAAATAAACAACAGCAAAGTGGGAACTCTAATGACAAAACAATACAGAAGTGAGGATTTCACAACTACATCTATAAAGACATATGGGTTTTCCAGCTGTGTCTATTGATAAGTGAGTTCTTGCCAGACAGGATGCTGTCAAACTAAGTTTTCTTTTACATTTTCTAGGCACTTCCCTTTCTCTGGAGGCGATGGGCATTATTGAGACAGGATTGTATCCTAACAGCCCCATCGCACCTGATTTCAGGGTGACTAGGTTGGGATGTGAGGAGGTGACCGGTCGCTTCCCAGCTTATGGCTGCTCCTGCTGCTTAGCCAAAGGCCTTAGCCTGAGCACCGGGCCTCCGACTGTCGCAGGGAGACGAGGCCCTTGCACCGGCAGACAGTGATTTTGATTCTTTCTTTTATCCCTCTAGAACTAGCCAAGTGATAAGGATGCACCTACATTCTTAGAGTCTAGGCCTTTACAGATGGGCCTGAATATCTATATCCTAACACACTGCACAGCCATTAAATATCCCAGGGCCCTTGCCACAGGGATGTGTTTCATCCAGTATGATGGGTCAAAATGTCATTCTTTTTTTGAGCCCCCACTTGCCCCAGCTGATTGCCCCCAGCCCCGAGGTGGCTGCATTTCAATGGCACAGGGGATCTTTCAGGATGAAAGGGGTTAGAAGATATACAATACAAGGCCAAATTCTTAGGCTGTGGCCCATACTTTGCTCAGGCCCTCCTAAGGCAAAACTCCTCTTGGAGTAAGTACTGAGTAAAGACCTCAGGAGCCAGGCGTGTGTGAATGCCCAGAGACTGTCACTTCCTCCTCTGGCATTTCAGGGCTCTGGCTGTTATCATAAGAACATAAGAATGGCCAGACTGGGTCAGACTACGGGTCCATCTAGCCCAGTGTCCTGTCTTCCAACAGTGGCCAGTGCCAGGAGCCCCAGAGGGAATGAACAGAACAGGGAATCATCAAGTGATCCATTCTCCGTCACCCGTTCCCAGCTTCTGGCAAACAGAGATTAGGGACACCATCCCTGTCATCCTGGCTCATAGCCATTGATGAATTTAGCCTCCATGAACTTATCTAGTTCTTTTTGAACACTGTTATAGTCTTGGATTTCACAACATCCTCTGGCAAGGAGTTCCACAGGTTGACTGTGCGTTGTGTGAAGAAATATTTCTTTTTATTTGTTTTAAATCTGCTGCCTATTAATTTCATTTGGTGACCCCTAGTTCTTTTGTTATGAGATGTAGTAAACAAATTTCCTTATCTACTTTCTCTACATGATTTATAGACCTCAATCATATCTCCCCTTAGTCATCTCTTTTCCAATCTGAAAAGTCCCTGTTTTATTAATCTCCCTTCATACGGAAGCTGTTCCATACCCCAAATCATTTGTGTTGCCCTTTTTGAACCTTTTCCAATTCCCTTATATCTTGAGGTTGGGCGACCACATCTGCACATAGTATTCAGGATGTGGGCATACCATGGATTTAGATAGGGGCAATATGATATTTTCTGTCCTATTATCTATCCCTTTCTTAATTATTCCCTGCATTCTGTTCACTTTTTTGACTGCTACTGCACATTAAGTGGATGTTTTCAGAAAACTATCCACAATGACTCGAAAATCTCTTTCTTCTGTGGTAATAGCTAATTTAGACCCCATCATTTTATATGTATAGTTGGGATTCTGCTTTCCAATGTGCATTATGTTGCATTTATCAACATTAAATTTCATCTGCCATTTGGTTACCCAGTCACCCAGTTTTGAGAGACTGGCTCCCAGCCCCTTCCACGGACCCCGCTCCCCTCCCAGCAGAACCCAGGCATCCTGGATCCCAGCCCCTCCCTGCTCCAAGCCCCCGGACCTCACTTCTCTTCCAGCAGATCCTGGGTGTCCTGGCTCCCAATCCGTCCCGCAGACCCCACTCCCCTCCCAGCAGAAACCAGGCATCCTGGATCCCAGCCCCTCCCTGCTCCAAGCCTCCAGACCCTACTCATCTCCCAACAGAACCCAGGCATACTGGCATGCTCTGATGCGGGGAGGGGAGGCTGCTACCTGACTTTAATCTCCTGGAAAGCATGGAGGTGTGAGGGCTCCTAACTGTAACAGTTATAAGAATGTTTCAACATGGGCAACACATCTTCTCGCTTAGCTGCATTCAAGTAGTCAGCTGAAATGTTAAGCCTCAATCTTTCAAGAAACAATTCAGCCATAACAGACACCCAGTGTGGGACATTTCATTTCATGTCAAATGTATAAGCAACTGAAAATGAGGTCTTCTAATGGAAGCTGTCAGACAGCCTCTACTGAAGGTGATGCCACCAGCAGAACCTACGCTGGCCAATCCATTCTTGAATCCCATTCAGCTCTTGGCTCCAATTATGTCTATGACAAGGAGTTCCACAATCCAAATAGGTATAATGTAAAAAAAATATTTTATCAGTGTTATATATTCAATGTAATTGGATTTTCCCTTGTTCGTGTGTTGTGAGACACAGTAAATATATGTTTGATCTATTTTGTTTATTAGATCATCCTCCTATATAATACAGGTCATTATATCTCACCCAGTTCCTCCTGTATTGAGTTCCATAATTTGTGTCTGACTAAGACCTGGTCCACAGTAAGTTTTTACATTGTATAAACATAGAGTCACAGGGTGAAAAGGGAATGCAAAGGTTAGCAAGTCTGACCCCATGCTAAGATGAAGGATGTATTGAGTCTAAATAATCCCAGACAGATGGCTATCCACCCTCCTCTGCAAAATTTCTAGTGAAGAAGATTCCACACTCTCCCGAGTCATCTGTTTCATTGTCCTCCTGTTCTTACATGTCTTTCCTGCACTCTGCAGCAAGAGACAACAGCTTTCCTCGATCTTTCTTATGGCAGCTTTTGAAGTATTTAAAGACCACTGTCATACCCCCCCCCCAGTCTCCTCTTTTCCAAATTAAGCACACCCGGTTACTTCACCTGTCGTCAGTGTAAGTAGTGTCTACAACTGAAGCGTTATGGCAGCGCCACTGTAGCAATTCAAGTGTAGACAAGCCCTCAAGCAGATCTCCAAGAAAAAACATCAAGTCTGGATCTGTAGACAGAGGGAGTTGGAGAATCCACCACTTCCCTTTGCATTTTTTTGCAATGGTTCATCACGCTCAGTGCTAAACATTTGGCCCTTATTTCCATCTGGAATTTGTCTGGCTTCAGCTTTCTGGGCCTTGCTCTGCCTTCCTCCACTAGATTACAGAGCCGGTTATTACTATTTAAGATAAATAGATGAAGCTCCTTAAGTCTCTCACTCTCCAGCATTTTCTGCAGCTTCCAATCATTTATGTGGCTCTTTCCTGCACCGTCTCCAATTTTTCAACATCCTTTTATAAATGTGAATCCCCATACTGGACAGAATCAGTTTTCACTAATGCCATGTGCAGAGGTAAAATCCTTCCACTCTTCCAACTCGCCAACCCTCTGTTTATACAACCAAGGATCGCATCAGCCCTTTTGGCCACAGTCTCACCCTGGGAGCTCCACAGTGACTCTTAAATCCTTTTCCAGGTCTCTGTTCCATAATACAGTGCCCTAGTCTGAGGGTCGGGTCCTCATTCCTTGTTCCGAGAAGCTAACTTTGCATGTGAATGTATTAGAACATTTTGTTTGCATGGGCACAGAAACCAATCTGTTTCACCCATGAGAACAGCCTCCAGTAGTGCACGTAGTGTCTCATTTTAACATTGTCTCTCCATCTAGCCATCTGTACTGCGACCATCACCCTTGACTGTGGGCACATACAGGAATTCAGTGAAACATACGGTACACGCAGGAGACACCGTTCTGCCTCAGAGTTCAACACTTCCTACTCTACTCCATGTCAGATTCCAACACAACGGACTTCACCAACCCCTCCACCTTCATCCTGCTGGGCATTCCTGGCCTAGAGGCAGCCCATGTCTGGATCTCAATCCCTTCTGCACCATGTACACAATAGCCATCTTGGGGAACTTCACCATCCTGTTCATCATGAAAATGGAGCTAAGCCTCTGTCATAAATTTAAAGGGAAGGGTAAACACCTTTAAAATACCTCCTGACCAGAGGAAAAACCCTTTCACCTGTAAAGCGTTAAGAAGCTAGGATAACCTCGCTGGCACCTGACCACAATGACCAATGAGGAGACAAGATACTTTCAAAAGCTGGAGGGAGGGAGAAACAAAGTCTCTCTCTGTCTGTGTGTGTGATGCTTTTGCCGGGAACAGAAAGGAATGGAGTCTTAGAACTTAGACAGTAATCTAGCTAGAAATGCGTTAGATTCTGTTTGTTTAAATGGCTGAGAAAATAGGCTGTGCTGAATGAATGGATATTCCTGTTTTTGTATCTTTTTGTAACTTAAGGTTTTGCCTAGAGGGGTTCTCTATGTTTTGAATCTAATTACCCTGTAAGGTATTTACCATCCTGGTTTTACAGAGGTGATTCTTTTACTTTTTCTTCTATTAAAATTCTTCTTTTAAGAACCTGATTGCTTTTTTCATTGTTCTTAAGATCCAGGGGTTTGGGTCTGTATTCACATATGCAAATTGGTGAGGATTTTTATCAAACCTTCCCCAGGAAAGTGGGTGTAGGGTTTGGTGAGGATTTTGGGGGGAAAGATGTTTCCAAGTGGGCTCTTTCCCGGTTATATATCTGTTAGACGCTTGGTGGTGGCAGCAATAAAGTCCAAGGAAAAAAGGAAAATAGTTTGTACCTTGGGGAAATTTTACCCTAAGCTGGTAAAAATAAGCTTAGGAGATTTTCATGAAGGTCCCCACATCTGTACCCTCGAGTTCAGAGTGGGAAAGGAATCTTGACAGCATCCATAGGCCCACGTACTATTTTCTCTGCATGCTGGCCATCAGTGACCTGGTCATCTCTACATCCATCCTGCCCAAAATGATGGCCATCTTCTGGTTCAATTCTAGGGAGATCAATTTCAGTGCCTGCCTCACCCAGCTGTATGTCTTTCACTGCTTCTCAGTGATGGAGTCAGGGATCTTTGTGGCCGTGGCTTTGGATCACTATGTGGCTATCTGTGATCCCCTGAGACATGCAACCACACTGACAAACCCCGTGGTGGTTAAAATTGTCCTGGCCCTAGTGCTGTATGGCAGCATAGTCGTATTGCCCTATCCCTTCCTGTTGAGGCAGTGGCCATATTGCAGAACCAACATCATCCCCGAACCATACTGCGCCCACATGGCTGTGGTGAAAGTGGTCTGCGGTGACCTCTGTGTTAGTAGTTACTATGGACTCTTTGTGCTATTCTGTGTGATGGGTCTGGATGTGATTTTTATTGTCGTGTCCTATAGCCAGAACCTCAGGGCCATCTTCTGCCTCCCCACAAAGGATGCTCATCTCAAGACTTTTGGGACCTTCATCTCCCACCTCTGTGCCATCTTAGTCTTTTACATGCCTGGTCTCTTCTTCTCTCTCACTTCCCAGTTTCACCATAAAAATAAAAGGAGTACTTGTGGCACCTTAGAGACTAACAAATTTATTAGAGCATAAGCTTTCGTGAGCTACAGCTCACTTCATCGGATGCATTTGGTGGAAAAAACAGAGGAGAGATTTATATACACACACACAGAGAACATGAAACAATGGGTTTATCATACACACTGTAAGGAGAGTGATCACTTAAGATAAGCCATCACCAGCAGCGGGGGGGGGAAAGGAGGAAAACCTTCCATGGTGACAAGCAGGTAGGCTAATTCCAGCAGTTAACAAGAATATCAGAGGAACAGTGGGGGGTGGGGTGGGGGGGAGAAATACCATGGGGAAATAGTTTTACTTTGTGTAATGACTCATCCATTCCCAGTCTCTATTCAAGCCTAAGTTAATTGTATCCAGTTTGCAAATTAATTCCAATTCAGCAGTCTCTCCTTGGAGTCTGTTTTTGAAGCTTTTTTGTTGAAGTATAGCCACTCTTAGGTCTGTGATCGAGTGACCAGAGAGATTGAAGTGTTCTCCAACTGGTTTTTGAATGTTATAATTCTTGATGTCTGATTTGTGTCCATTCATTCTTTTACGTAGAGACTGTCCAGTTTGGCCAATGTACATGGCAGAGGGGCATTGCTGGCACATGATGGCATATATCACATTGGTAGATGCACAGGTGAACGAGCCTCTGATGGTGTGGCTGATGTGATTAGGCCCTATGATGGTATCCCCTGAATAGATATGTGGACAGAGTTGGCAACGGGCTTTGTTGCAAGGATAGGTTCCTGGGTTAGTGGTTCTGTTGTGTGGTGTGTGGTTGCTGGTGAGTATTTGCTTCAGATTGGGGGGCTGTCTGTAAGCAAGGACTGGTCTGTCTCATAGAATCATAGAATCATAGAATATCAGGGTTGGAAGGGACCCCAGAAGGTCATCTAGTCCAACCCCCTGCTCAAAGCAGGACCAAGTCCCAGTTAAATCATCCCAGCCAGGGCTTTGTCAAGCCTGACCTTAAAAACCTCTAAGGAAGGAGATTCTACCACCTCCCTAGGTAACGCATTCCAGTGTTTCACCACCCTCTTAGTGAAAAAGTTTTTCCTAATATCCAATCTAAACCTCCCCCATTGCAACTTGAGACCATTACTCCTCGTTCTGTCATCTGCTACCATTGAGAACAGTCTAGAGCCATCCTCTTTGAAACCCCCTTTCAGGTAGTTGAAAGCAGCTATCAAATCCCCCCTCATTCTTCTCTTCTGCAGACTAAACAATCCCAGCTCCCTCAGCCTCTCCTCATAAGTCATGTGCTCTAGACCCCTAATCATTTTCGTTGCCCTTCGTTGTACTCTTTCCAATTTATCCACATCCTTCCTGTAGTGTGGGGCCCAAAACTGGACACAGTACTCCAGATGAGGCCTCACCAGTGTCGAATAGAGGGGAACGATCACGTCCCTCGATCTGCTCGCTATGCCCCTACTTATACATCCCAAAATGCCATTGGCCTTCTTGGCAACAAGGGCACACTGCTGACTCATATCCAGCTTCTCGTCCACTGTCACCCCTAGGTCCTTTTCCGCAGAACTGCTGCCGAGCCATTCGGTCCCTAGTCTGTAGCGGTGCATTGGATTCTTCCATCCTAAGTGCAGGACCCTGCATTTATCCTTATTGAACCTCATTAGATTTCTTTTGGCCCAATCCTCCAATTTGTCTAGGTCCTTCTGTATCCTATCCCTCCCCTCCAGCGTATCTACCACTCCTCCCAGTTTAGTATCATCCGCAAATTTGCTGAGAGTGCAATCCACACCATCCTCCAGATCATTTATGAAGATATTGAACAAAACGGGCCCCAGGACCGACCCCTGGGGCACTCCACTTGACACCGGCTGCCAACTAGACATGGAGCCATTGATCACTACCCGTTGAGCCCGACAATCTAGCCAGCTTTCTACCCACCTTATAGTGCATTCATCCAGCCCATACTTCCTTAACTTGCTGACAAGAATGCTGTGGGAGACCGTGTCAAAAGCTTTGCTAAAGTCAAGAAACAATACATCCACTGCTTTCCCTTCATCCACAGAACCAGTAATCTCATCATAAAAGGCGATTAGATTAGTCAGGCATGACCTTCCCTTGGTGAATCCATGCTGACTGTTCCTGATCACTTTCCTCTCCTCTAAGTGCTTCAGGATTGATTCTTTGAGGACCTGCTCCATGATTTTTCCAGGGACTGAGGTGAGGCTGACCGGCCTGTAGTTCCCAGGATCCTCCTTCTTCCCTTTTTTAAAGATGGGCACTACATTAGCCTTTTTCCAGTCATCCGGGACTTCCCCCGTTCGCCACGAGTTTTCAAAGATAATGGCCAAGGGCTCTGCAATCACAGCCGCCAATTCCCTCAGCACTCTCGGATGCAATTCGTCCGGCCCCATGGACTTGTGCACGTCCAGCTTTTCTAAATAGTCCCTAACCACCTCTATCTCTACAGAGGGCTGGCCATCTCTTCCCCATTTTGTGTTGCCCAGCACAGCAGTCTGGGAGCTGACCTTGTTAGTGAAAACAGAGGCAAAAAAAGCATTGAGTACATTAGCTTTTTCCACCTCCTCTGTCACTAGCTTGCCTCCCTCATTCAGTAAGGGGCCCACACTTTCCTTGGCTTTCTTCTTGTTGCCAACATACCTGAAGAAACCCTTCTTGTTACTCTTGACATCTCTTGCTAGCTGCAGCTCCAGGTGCGATTTGGCCCTCCTGATATCTTTCCTACATGCCCGAGCAATATTTTT
This sequence comes from Dermochelys coriacea, assembly GCF_009764565.3. Classification (NCBI taxonomy): domain Eukaryota; kingdom Metazoa; phylum Chordata; order Testudines; family Dermochelyidae; genus Dermochelys; species Dermochelys coriacea. The sequence goes on from NC_050068.2 coordinate 2,004,177, forward strand.
ATACTCTTCCCTGGTCATATGTCCAACCTTCCACTTCTTGTAAGCTTCTTTTTTATGTTTAAGATCCGCTAGGATTTCACCATTAAGCCAAGCTGGTCGCCTGCCATATTTACTATTCTTTCGACTCATCGGGATGGTTTGTCCCTGTAACCTCAACAGGGATTCCTTGAAATACAGCCAGCTCTCCTGGACTCCCTTCCCTTTCATGTTAGTCCCCCAGGGGATCCTGGCCATCTGTTCCCTGAGGGAGTCAAAGTCTGCTTTCCTGAAGTCCAGGGTCCGTATCCTGCTGCTTACCTTTCTTCCCTGCGTCAGGATCCTGAACTCAACCAACTCATGGTCACTGCCTCCCAGATTCCCATCCACTTTTGCTTCCCCCACTAATTCTACCCGGTTTGTGAACAGCAGGTCAAGAAAAGCGCTCCCCCTAGTTGGCTCCCCTAGCACTTGCACCAGGAAATTGTCCCCTACGCTTTCCAAAAACTTCCTGGATTGTCTATGCACCGCTGTATTGCTCTCCCAGCAGATATCAGGAAAATTAAAGTCACCCATGAGAATCAGGGCATGCGATCTAGTAGCTTCTGTGAGTTGCCGGAAGAAAGCCTCATCCACCTCATCCCCCTGGTCCGGTGGTCTATAGCAGACTCCCACCATGACATCACTCTTGTTGCACACACTTCTAAACTTAATCCAGAGACACTCAGGTTTTTCCACAGTTTCGTACCGGAGCTCTGAGCAGTCATACTGCTCCCTTACATACAGTGCTACTCCCCCACCTTTTCTGCCCTGCCTGTCCTTCCTGAACAGTTTATAACCATCCATGACTGTACTCCAGTCATGTGAGTTATCCCACCAAGTCTCTGTTATTCCAATCACGTCATAATTCCTTGACATCACCAGGACCTCCAGTTCTCCCTGCTTGTTTCCAAGGCTTTGTGCATTTGTATATAAGCACTTGAGATAACCTGTTGATCGCCCCTCATTCCCAGTATGAGGCAGGAGCCCTCCCCTCTCAGACATTCCTGCCTGTGCTTCCTCCCGGTATCCCGCTTTCCCACTTACCTCAGGGCTTTGGTCTCCTTCCCCCGGTGAACCTAGTTTAAAGCCCTCCTCACTAGGTTAGCCAGCCTGCTGGCAAAGATGTTCTTCCCTCTCTTCGTAAGATGGAGCCCGTCTCTGCCCAGCACTCCTCCTTCATGGAACACCATCCCATGGTCAAAGAATCCAAAGCCTTCTCTCCGACACCACCTGCGTAGCCATTCGATCTCGATCAATCTCCATCTGTCTGAGTTCTAACTCTCTTTCATGTTCCTTCTGTCTTTCCTCAGCTTCCAATTTTGGGTAATTCCAGTTTCTGTCGGACATTGCTTTCTGTTGTCCTAGCCTCTCTGTTTTTAACCTAGCTATACCCGAGAGTTAGAAAGAAAAAAACAAGCTGCTTCTGAATTCCAAATTTACTCCGCTGTAACCTGATACCTTTGCCTCTGACAGCTGTTCCCAGCAGAAAGGTGGTTACCCTTCCCTTTATATTTATGACAGAAACTAACCCGAATAAACATTGTATTGTCTGCACTTTGGTCTTCTTGTCTGTTGCTCTCTGTCTGTGTGACAAGAATCTGGGGAGAGGATGAAGGGAAAAACCCTCCAACACCTAGGCTGATCTACCAAGTGTTCAAAGGTACACAGAACTTTGCAAGCACGCATGGGCGTAACACTACAATGTTTTGCAACACTTGAATGTTTGAAATACAAAAGAGATTTATGCTCAGGAACAGGTGATGGCGTCGTGTCTTCTCCACATTGAGGGTGGGGCAAACTGGGTAATACATTTACACTGGCCATGCTTCTGACCAGGGCAAGACAATACAGTTCTGGGATCCTAGGCTGGGGAGCTGCAGGGAACTGGCTGAAACCTCTCTGTTGTTGGTTCATGAGTGGCTAGTGAAAGTATTCATATAACTCAGCTGGCAATGTCCCTGTTGTGTAAGTGCATGACCTGGAGAGGATTGCAGCCTGTCACAGGCTCACAGTGTGAGACAGAACCCAGACTGTTATGCCAGAGGTCTCAGCTGGATCCTAGTTCCAGGTTACCCCCCGAAAAGTCCATCACACTGACCCAATAAACAGGGACAGCTAGACCTTGAATCTCCATGCTTGTCACGTGCTCAGTTACTTAGTGAAAGGCTGTGGTTAGAGCAGGGAAGTCAGGACTCCTGGGTTGTGTCTGTCATTCTCTCTGTGACACTGGCCAAGTCACATCTCCCTGGACCTCAGTATCTGTATAATGTGAATACGTTCATTGTAACTGTCCTTTGCTAGGTGTTTTGATGATCCTTCAGCAAAAGTTGCTGCCCAGAATGATGATAGTTACTGATGAGAATTACTGATCTGTGATCCCTTAGCAACAGCCCCGTGTGCCTCCTAAAACTGCTCATGTCTCCCCTCAGTCATCTGTCTGGAGATCTACCTAGCTACTATCTACCAATACATCCTAGGTATTTAGAGGGAATCAGATCCTAGGGAGATCTAGGTACTATCCCTAGTTTTCTTACTAATTATCAATAATTGTTAAACATACACAAATGCACAGAGCAGCCAATTCCTCTCTGACTCAGTGGAGAGCCCAAGAGTTCTCTTCTCCCTTTGGGAAGGTCCCTTAATTACTGTTTACTCCAAAAGCTGGATACATAGCACAGAAGCGCAGGCAGGCTGGTCTCCAGCCTGTTTACATTCAGATGCAATTTCTTCCCTTTAGGCCAGGCAAACCCCCCTGGGATTGCACAGAGCTATATTATAAATGGTGCACACCCCTGTGTTGGCTCTCAGCGTGGGATGCTGCTGCAGATGCTGGGGTGAGAGAAATTTGGGACATGGCTACCGAAGGGGGATTCCCAGGGAAGACACCTTCATCTCAGGATTCACAGGTACCCATCTCATGCTGAGGCGCTCACTTGCTCAACAAACCCAGTGTAATGTAGCCATGATGGGATAGAGAATAGGTTTGTGTACCTTTCTGTTCTGCACGGCCATTCAATAACACAGTGCCCTCACCTCAGGTGATGAGTTTGCTCTGGTGTCATGGACCAAAATGTCCCTCTTTGCTGTACTCCTCCCTCCCCTACTCAGGCTCTTAGCCTCCAGCCCCAGGGTGGCTGCATTTCTGTGTCACAGTGGATCCTTTAGGGTGAAAGGTTTGAGAAGATGTATGAAACATGGCCAAATTCTGAGGCTGTGGCTGGGGAGAAGTTTATATTGGATTTGGAAAACGTTCAGAAAAGAGCAACAAAAATGATTAGGGGTATGGAATGGCTTCCTTATGAGGAGAGATTAATAAGACTAGGAGTACTTGTGGCACCTTAGAGACTAAAAAATTTATTTGAGCATAAGCTTTCATGAGCTACAACTGTAGACAATGGATCGTGTGGTGTGAAAGAAGCGCTCGAGGAATTCCACCATGATTTCAACAATTTCTATCCCACCGTCAGCCTCAGCCTGGACCAGTCCACACAAGAGATTCACTTCCTTGACACTACGGTGCTAATAAGCGTTGGTCATATAAACACCACCCTATACCAGAAACCTACTGACCACTATTCCTACCTACATGCCTCCAGCTTTCGTCACACGATCCATTGTCTACAGCCAAGCTCTACTATACAACCACATTACAGTGTGTAGGGTAACACCCATTGTTTCATGTTCTCTGTGTATATAAATCTCCCCACTGTATTTTCCACTGAATGCATCCGATGAAGTGAGCTGTAGCTCAGGAAAGCTTATGCTCTAATAAATTTGTTAGTCTCTAAGGTGTCACAAGTACTCCTTTTCTTTTTGCGAATACAGACTAACACGGCTGCTACTCTGAAACCCATTAATAAGACTGGGACTTTTCAGCTTGGAAAAGAGAGGGGAGGTATGATTTAGGTCTATAAAATCATAACGGATGTAGAGAAAGTAGATAAGGAAGTGTTGTTTACTATGTGTCATAACAGAAGAACTAGGGGTCACCAAATGAAATTAATAAGGAGCAGATTTAAAAGAAATAAAAGGAAGTATTTCTTCACACAATGCACAGTCAACCTGTGGAACTTCTTGCCAGAGAATGTTGTGAAGGCCAAGACCATAACAGGGTTTAAAAAAACAACCTCCATAAGTTCATGGAGGATAGGTCCATCAGTGGCTATTAGACAGGATGGGCAGAGATGGTGTCCCTAGCCTCTGTTTGCCAGAAGCTCGGACTGAGTGACAGGGGATGGATCACTTGATGATTACGTTCTGTTCTGTTTACTTCCTCTGGGGCACCTGGCACTGGCCACTGTAACAATACTGGGCTAGATGGGCCTTTTGTCTGACCCATTGTGGCTGTTCTTATATTCTTATGTTCTATATTCTCCATATTTTTAGGGCAGTCTTTCAAATATCTGAAGACTTCTCTCATACCCCTCCTTAATCTCCTCTTTTCCAACATTTCCATTTCCCTCAGCTTCCATACAAGGCTTGCATTCCATTTTTGGACCATCTTTTTCTCTCACCTCTGGATCCTTTCCAGTTTCTCTACATCCTTTCTATACAGCAATGACCAAAATTGGACACAGTACTGCAACTAAGGCCTAGCCAGTGCTGAGTAGACTGGTAGTATCAGCTGCAGATACTTTCATGCTATGCTTCTGCTAATACAAGCTTCCTATGCATTGGTCCACCAAAACTGGACACAGTTCTCCTATATCAACCTAACCCCAGTGTAGACAGCATGAGGTTGAAGGAAGAATTCTTCCATCAACCTAGCTACCACCTATCAGAGAGGTGGATTACCTACGTTGAGGGGAGACCCCCATCATCCGTGTAAGTAGTATCTATACTGTAGTGGTAAGGCAGTGCAGCTGTGATATTTTAAGTGTAGACAAGCCCTAAAGTAGATCTTTCAGAGAATCATCCAGTCTGGATCTCCAGAAATGAGGAGTTGGAGAATCCTCCATTTCCCTTCATAGTTTGTACCAACAGTAATTCATCCTCAGTGCTAAACATCTGGCCTTTATTTCTATCTGGAATTTGTCTGGCTTCAGTTTCCAGCCATTGGGTCTTGCTCTGCCTTTCTCTGCTAGATAAAGAGCACTTTAGTACCCACGATTTTCTCTCCATGAAAGTTTCCACTTGATCGTCATTTTGATAAGATAAATAGATAAAGCTCTTTCAGTTTCTCTCTGTGTCAGTCATTTTCTCCAGCCTCCAGTCATTTTGGTGGATTTTTTCTGCACCATCTGCTATTTTTTAAATGTGGAACCCAGGACTGGATGCAGTTGGTTTTATCAAGGCCATGTGCAGAGGTAAAACCCTTCCCCTGCTGCAACTCACCTCTCCCCTGTTTATGCATCCAAGATCACATCAGCCCTGTTGGCCACAGCATTTCACTGGGAGTTCATGATGAGTTGGTTGTCCACAGTGAACCCTGCATTCAATAATAGAGTGTCCTAAGATGTTTGAATGCATTAAAACATTTTGTTTGCATTTACCAGCTAACCAAACATTATAGATCAATCGTTATTCCTGCCCTGGCTGCTTCTTTTTGACCACTGTGCCAATCTTTGGATTTTCTACAAATTTTATCTGCAGTTATTTTCCATTTATTTCCAGATCATTGATGAAAATATTGAATAGCATTGGGTGTAGAACGGATATCTGCTGAACCTCACTAGAAACAGCCCTACTTACTGACAATGGCCCATTGACAACTCCTTTCTTAGATCTGTCAGTTTGCCAGTTTTTAGTCTATTTAACATGTACTCTATAAAATTGGGTTCATTTGACAAGACCTGTTTTCCATAAACCATGCTCTTGACTGGCATTAATTCTGTTCCTAAATTATATTTTAACTAACCCTATACCATCTTTTCCCTTGTATCATAACCTTGTCATATCTTTTTTCCCTTTATTTTGTAATAGTTTCCATTTAACACAGAATTGTCCTGAATTTCCCTTCTTTTTGTTTTGGCTTCCTACAGCCTGATCGCTTTCTTCTCATTCCAAATCTTTGTGTGGTTGATCGATCGTTCATAATTCTGTGGTTCATAATTCTAAGGTTCTACAGTAGATGCTGTTTTACATCCTCCTTAACAGCTAATGGACTGGAAAGTATTTCATCATCTCATGTGATATGAGTACCTCATACTGCTTCTTTCCAAATGCAGAACAAAACTATTTATTGAACACATAATTGCCCTATTCCTTTTCTGGGATTTCATTTGTTCTTAGTATGCTTAAAAATCTCCTTTGTGTAAACCTTAGCCAAGCCAAGAACGGATTTTTCCCTGATTTCCTTAAGGTTCCTTATCAATTTTCATAACTTCCAATATGTATTGCTTTCTATATAGTTTTCTTTCCCCTCATTTCTAATAAATTATTTTTTCGCCTTTAATAAATAAATACATTTGAAACTGAAGTGGGTTTTTAGCCAAAGTTGCCCACTTTCTTGATTGTGGAATTGTGACATTTAAACAATTGAATAAACTCTTCTTAAAGAACTCCCAGTTTTCATTCCCAGTTTTCTGTGGGAAATATTTTCCTCCCAATCAGTTTTGCTGATACTTTGCCTCAGCTTTGGAGAAGAAGCCCCTTTGAAGCACTGTTTCTATAGATGTTAATGGTAGCGAACTGTTCTCTGTTTGTCCATTGGAATGGAATCAGTCCATTCTTTATTTTTCTCTCCTCTATCACATGCCCCCTTCTTTGCCTCTTCTCTAAACTAAATAGTCCCAGACTTTTCATTCTGTCCATCTATGGCAGCTTCCCCCGTTCTCATAGACTGCCTTGGAAACCCCCATTCTACCTACTGTATCCTTTCTGGAGACTGAGTGAACAAAACTCAGTGCATGTCTACAGCAGGGTTTTCTCCACCCTATTCCTTAAGCATGTGAACGGAGATGTTTCCATGGAGCCCAGGTCTTTTTTCCCTGAGATGTGTCCTAGGTCAAACGTTTCCCCTGACACAACTCTTAGCAAAGCTTTGTTTCTTTTCTCTCTCAGATTTTGAGCAAGTGGGTGAATGGCAAACTCAGTACAGCATGGGTTCTCTAGTCTGCCATTCACTGAATTAAGCAAGAATGAGGGATAACAAGTATCCACACTTATGTTTCCTGCTGGTGCCTATTAAAGTTTCCCACACCATGACATGTAAGATTTATTGACACATGGAGCACCATAAAACAGGGAACCAGCATTAGGAGGGTCAGTTGTTCATAATTAATTTCTCTGAATAAATGACAATGTCATTTTACTATGTGGGAAGAGCGAAAAATCTGCTTCACCATGAGAACAGCTTCCAGTACTAACGTTGTCTCTCCATCCAGGAATTTCTACTGTGACTATCATCTTAGGCTCTGGGTGCATAAATGAAGTGAGGGAAACATACGGTACATCCAGGAGACACCGTTCTGCCTCAGAGTTGGACAATTTCTCCCCCACTCCATGTCAATTTCCAACACAACTGAATTCAACAACCCCTCCACCTTCATCCTGCTGGGCATTCCTGGCCTGGAGGCAGCCCATGTCTGGATCTCCATCCCCTTCTGCACCATGTACACCATAGCCATCTTGGGGAACTTCAGCATTCTCTTCATTGTGAAGATGGAGCAGAGCCTCCATGAGCCCATGTACTATTTCCTCAGCATGCTGGCCGTCACTGATCTGGTCCTGTCCACATCCACCCTGCCCAAAACGCTGAGCATCTTCTGGTTCAATTCCAGAGAGATCAATTTCAGTGCCTGCCTCACCCAGATGTACTTCCTTCACTGCTTCGTAGTAATGGAGTCTGGGATCTTCGTGGCCATGGCTTTTGATCGTTATGTGGCCATCTGTGATCCGCTGAGACATTCCACCATCCTGACAAACCCCCTGGTGGCCAAGATCGGGCTGGCCGTGGCGCTGCGTGGTGGCATGCTCGTGCTCCCCTTTATTCTAGCGGCAAGGCGGTGGCCATATTGCAGAACCAACATCATACCCCACTCATACTGCGAGCACATGGCTGTGGTTAAGCTGGCCTGTGCAGAAATCTATGTCAGTAATTTCTACAGCCTCTCTGTGGTATTCTGTGTATTCGGACTGGATATGATATTTATTGCTGTGTCCTATACCCAGATCCTCAAGGCCATCTTTAGCCTCCCCACAAAGGATGCCCGTCTCAAGACTTCTGGGACCTGCAGCTCCCATCTCTGTGCCATCTTAGCCTTCTACATCCCATGTCTCTTCTCTGCCCTCATGTACCGCTTTGGAAAGAATATGGCCCTGCATTTCCACGTTCTCATTGCCAGCGTTTACCTTCTGGTGCCCCCCATGCTAAACCCTATTATCTATGGGGTGAGGACCAAACAGATCCGGAACAGGCTGCTCCGGCTCTTTACTCATAAAGGGACCTAAAGTTTTCTCCTAGTGCTCTGACTCTCAGACCGAGCTCCGTGCAGAGCTGACTGGTGACATGGTCCTGGGCCCTCTTCCCTGAATCACTGACTGGACACTCAAAGAGACATTAAACCCTTTCCTGGCCTTACCGTGAGGTGTCAGGGTGACAAACTAGGGAATTTGTTTGTGTAGAACACATTAACTCATAGGGCTTCCACCTCTCTTATTGCTGGTAACAAGACCCCTGACACCCTGCCCCTTGCCCGTCCTCTTCCCACATAGCACAACCTCCTTTTCCCCCTATTCTCTCCCTACTCCACCACGACCCTGCCCCTATTACTCAACTACAAATTCCCGAGGGAAGAGACCATTCTGTGGATAATTTGGTTTGATTTCAGTTCCCTTTTTTCCCTCCTGAGGGCCTGTAGCTGGCAGGGTCCCAGCAATGGGGATGTGCTGGGAGATCTTTGCCCTTAGCCAGGCCTCGGGGGCCGGGCAAGGAAAGATCTGCTTTGAAGCTACGAGGACAACAGCTGAGAGAGGCCGAAGGATAAGCCCCTGCGTCAGCTGGGAAGGCGGGATGCTGGGCGGAGGCTGGGGTGAGGTCGGTAGCTGACAGGGAGGGAGGTGAACAGCACACCTGCCATTAGCCGGCTATTCACACATGGACACGGCACCTTATCTGGAATGACAGGGCACCCATTGCCCAGGGGCTGAGGCTGGACAGGGAAGCTGAGTCTAATGTATGCTCTGCATGATGCTTTTGATCACTACATCTAGAAGCTCTTTATCTAGGCTGCTAGGCAGCATTATTCCCATGTCATGGATGGACTGAGCCCCAAAGAGGTAAAGTGATTTACCCAAGGCCACACAATAAGTCGGTGGCAGAGCTGAGAATAAGACCTGGGAGTCGTGACCCCCCCCAGCATCATTGTTCTGGCTATGAACTGGCATTGCTCCTCTGGTACCAGCACATCAACAATAACCATAACTTCAGACCCAGAGGTGATACATGCACATAAACAGGATATTCATACCTAGCAAATCATAACTTCCCCATTGACACCGGACAGGACATACTTTGTACAAGGTTTGTTGCAGTTCTATAACAGTGGCAGCAACAATAACAAAAATGGTCATATTCAATCATACAACATCACACCCTGTTCTCCTCCCACGATGGTGCCGTTAGCCACCTAAGGAAGGGGCATTGCCCGGGTTCGAGCAGGGCAAGTAGCTGGGACATGAGAGCCACTGGAAGATGGGAAGATCAGATAAAAACCTCTTTTGCTGCTTGTACAAAGACAGGACAAAAGAGTTTTTTGAAACTCCACTCTTGAGAGGTGGACATCCGTGAACTTGGCGTTTCCTCCAAGCATCACCAGCCAGCCCTCCCTGGCTTTGAACAACCTTAACTTGTGTTTGACTAAAGCATCTTCCAGAAAGGTGGCCAGGACTAGATCCACAAAGGCACTCAGGTAAATACTGAACTTAGGTGCCACTTTGTTTCTCAGCCCTGGCTTATCTGCTGCCTGACCCTGCAGGTGCCTACGGTTCCGCCAGTGGCCTGCACAAAGCAACCTGGGGGCTGACATAGCTCCCCAGCTAACGAGCTGCTTAGAGTCTTCGCTCAGGCCTCAATTCTGGTGGGATTCTCCAGCGAGGTGTCTCCCCCGCCTCTCTCCAGCAGGCCCGATCCGTTAGCGGTTCTCCAACCCCGCCTCCTGGATGGGCCTTTGCAGGTTGGGAATTTGTGTGTGCATGTGCATCCATGTGTGTGTTTGTGCACATGGGTCCATATGTGTTTGTGCACATGGACCCTGTGCATGGGTGTGTGCATGTGCATCTGTGAGTGTGCACATGCAGCCGCATTTGAGTGTGAACCTGCATGTGTGTGTCTGTGAGTGTGCATGTGGGCTTGTGTGTGTGTGTGTGCTTATGTGGGTCCATCTGTGTCTGTGCACATGCATCCGCATACATGTGTGCACACGTGTTCTTGAATCTTTGTGCATGTGGATCCATGTCACGTGGTTGTGTGTGTGTACACATGGGTCTGTGTGTATGTATATGTGTGTGTGCATGTGCATCCGCATTTGTGCACCCCCATAATGTCCCCTAGCCCAGTGGTTTAGTGCTTTGTGATGGGGTGTAGCGACCCCACACCAGTGCAGAGGGGATTGATAAAACTTCTCTCTTGGCCACGGAGGTCACACCCCCTCGGCTTTGCTGAACATGCTCCAACTGGAGACAGGCTATAAAAGGCCACCGAGCAGCTCAGTCTTGGTGACCACCAGTGAGGAAGGAGGTGTGGTGCTGATTCGATGACACAGAGGCCAGACAGCAGGAGACAGAGCCCTACACACAGGCTCGAGATGCCACAGGGAGGGGAGAGACCACAGAGACCCAGAGATGGCAAACTGGAGATAATTGGTTAGGAAGTGACCCAGGGAAACTTGGTGGGGAAGTGGCTGCAGAACCGGAGATAGGCTTGGTGTGTTTCAATGGGCTCCCGGTCAAGCACGTGGTGGGCCCTAGGTTGGGTCCTGATGGAGAGGGAGGGACCAGTTCCCCCTATCTTGCCCACAACCCCCTCTGGGGTGATGGCCCAGCTCACTAGCACTATTAATTCTGGCTGCTAAGCTGCACTGCCCTGATATCAGGGACCGTTATTGACCCTGGCCACTAGGCCACACTGCTCTGATGGCAACGGTTGGGTCACTGACTAGGGCCACAGGGCCATGCTGCTCTGAGCCTGGGGACAGCCCTACAGATGCAACCTAGGGGCTGAAATGCCACCTGCCTGCACCCCCCAAAGGGAGAAAGTTGTATCAACCTCATGGCACACCTTCACCTGGAAAGTGGGAGAATCAGATTCAAATCCATGCTCCTTTGAATGTTTTTTTGTACAAGAGCTCCAGCTGGAGAGATTGAGCCCCCCACCAGAGTAGCCATTTGCCTGGTCCTCAGGGCACTCACGTGGGATGTGGGAGTCCTCTATTTATGTCTCTGCGGCAAATCAGCTAGAGCAGAGATTTTGGATCTGGGTCTTCCACGTCTCTCTCGAGTCTCTCATGAGAAAGTGCTGACCTCTCCTAGGCACCTCGCTCCAGGAGAGGGCTCACAGCTGGCAATCCCACATGGAAATAGCCACCTCGATCCAGCCCCGCAGCCGGGCCCCTAGAGACACAAAGTGGGAGTTAGGTGCTTAAGAACCTTGCTGAAGCACTAGAAAACCCCTAGTTGGCTGATTTCCCATGGACGTCTCCTTGCTGAGATCTGTTGGTGGTTCACCCGGGATCCCACCATTGTTGGGCTTGTCAAGCTGACACACAGAAACTAACTCATGGAGACTGCAGTCTTCGGTTATGAGATTACCAGTTATTGTAGCAGGGAATTATCCAAAAGCAAATGCAAAGCTGTATCACTCGTTCACCTCCCCCACATCCCAAGGAGTGACCCCAAGGCATCTTTGAGTTTCCCCTTTATTGTAAGCATTAGCCCTCCCCCTACCCAGGTAGGCAGTCCTAGTCTTGGTCTTGGCCCAATAATTATCCTCTAATTACCCTGCTAAATTTTTCACCCCTATGTGTATTTACCTTTGCTTATGCTCACTGCTGCCTTATAAGCTATAAGGCCTTATAGCACTAGTAGGTGCTATTTACCATCTTCCATACTTACCAGTGGACTGAAAAGAAGTTCATGTGATCTGAGTGCATCATCCTGCTTCTTTCCAAATACAGCACAGAAAGGTTTATTGAACATTTTTGCCCTTTCTGCATCATTATGAACAGTGTTACCATCCCCATCTAGTAAAGGCCTATACCACTCTTAGGATTTCCTTTGTTTCTAGTATATTTAAAAAATATTCTCCTTATTTCCTAAACTCTGCCAGCCATGGATTTGACTCTGGTGTCTTTTGCTTCCCTTATCCATTTTCAATATTTTATAATTTCTCCTTCCTAGCAAATGCTATTCACTGTGCCTGTTTTAGAGGCACCGATGGACAATTTCTTCCTGTCAATGGATGGAGGTCAGACATCCATGTTCATTCTCCTGGACTTCTTTATATTATTTGACACTGTTGACAATGAGATACTGCTGTCTTACCTAAGAGGCAGCAGGAGTCTAGAGGGATGCACTAAAATGGTCCGAATCCTTGGAGGGACACAACCAATTAGTGGTGATGGGAAACTGCACTTCCAGCACTAGACTCCTCCCTGGTAGAGTCCCAGAAGGATCAGTTCCCTCTCTGGAGCCTTTCCAGATCTCCATGCAGCCATTATGGGAACTGGTCACACAACCTGCTGTTCACCACAGCCCTGTTACCTCTGCCCTCTCCTCTGGTCTCCTCCCTGGTATCTGGGGTTCTCTTGAGAATTTATACAACGGAGGCTCAGTCTGCAGTCGAAGAAGGGAGGCGTGATTAGAACTAAAGCATAGTAACAAAAGCTAACAGAGAGCCACGTGCTCCCAGCTGTGTGTCTGGTGCAGCTGACACTCAATGGCTGGTTCTCGCTCGCCCCCTGTCATAAACATACAGATAAGAGTAGCATAAAATCCCTCCTTTATCTGTAAGCAGTTAATCAGTTCAATTAACCAGAAGGACCAATGGGGAGAGAAGATACTTTGAAATCTGGGGGGAGGGAAGAGGTTTTGTTTTGTGCTCTTTGTTTTGTTCCCTCTTGGGACAAAGAGAGAGACCAAGCAGGTTTCCCAGTGCCTATTGAAAAAGGGTCTGGTCTGTACTTTTATTAAAGGCAATTGGTTGGTACATTATTCTCAAGCCTCCCCAGGAAAGGGGGTGAAGGGACTTGCGGGGAGATTTGGGGGAATAGGAACTCCAAGTGGTCCTTTTCCTGAATGTTTGTCTAAATCACTTGGTGGTGGCAGCAATACTGTCCAAGGACAAGGGAAGGAATTTGTGCCTTGGGGAAGATTTTAACCTAACCTGGTAGAATATAAGCTTAGGGGGTCTTTCATGCAGGTCCCCACATCTGTACCCCAGAGTTCAGAGTGTGGCGGGAACCCTGATACCCCAAACATGTGCTCTGCTTTTAAAGGCCCAGGACACACTTCTCACAGCCAGGGCAGGGCTGTGCATTTCTGCTGTCTCACACCCACGCAGCAGCCTACGTAACCATCCATTCTTAGCACTGTTACTCCCCCATCTTCCCACTTGCCCCCTTTCCAGGATCTATGTCTTCAGTAAGCTCCTTGGGACAGGGTGTGACAATGTGGCCTCTGTTGGGACACTACTGAGAGTAATGATTCAGGAGAAATTGCTTAGAGCAGGGCAGTCACAGCCCCAGGCTGGGGGTCCTTCTAAACTAAGGCACCAAACCAGCCAGATAGAGAGGACTTCGGTTTCACCCCACAGGGTAACCAGAAGTCAAACACGCAATTCCCTCAGACACTCCACTTTCCCAGTATCACCACCAGCACCACTCCTTATGGGGATGAATTGTTATGAAAACCAATACCCCAGTAAAAGAAAAAAAGGTTGTCCCAATCAGAAAAGGACCAAGCCTCTGCTCCAGGTCAATATATAACTCAGATTTCATCCACAAATCATGCTGTTGCCAATCCTTTAGAATCTAATATCTAAAGGTTTATTCATAAAAAGAAAGAAATATAGATGAGAGTTAAAATAGGTTAAATGGAAACAAATACAAACAATTGCATCTCACTTCAGGCTTGTTTCAGGCTTGATGGGATTACTGCTGATTAAAACCAATCAAGTCTCTGGAGTACAAACATCCCAGCTTGGATGGGTTGTTCAGTCCTTTGTTCAGAGCTTCAGTTTGTAGCAAAGTCCCTCCAGAGGTTAGAAGCAGGCTTGAAGACCTGATGGAGGGGTTTCCAGGGCCTTTTATATCCTCTGCCATGTGCAAGAACATCCCGTTGTGCTTACTGGGGAAAATCACAGCAGCAAGATGGAGTTTGGAGTCACATGTGCAAGTCACAAATCCATGCCTGACTCAGTTTGCAGGTAGAGCAGCCATTGCTCACATGCTACCTTGAATGTTCCCAGGAACATTGCTCAGATGCGGATTGGAGTCTTCCAAGGCCCATTGTCAATTAAGTGTTTCTTGATTGGGCATTTACTCAGAATAGTCCTTTCTCAAGAAGCTGACCAAATGCTTCACTGATGTTACTCAGAATCAAACACCTTAAGATACAAATACATAGCCAATATTCATAACTTCAAAATGTTACACACAAGGCTTCCAAAATACAAATAATGATCATAAATAATAAACAAAATAATCCACACAAGTAAGTGCCTAGCTCCCACCACCCTTCATTGCCTTTAGCTACAGAGGAAGATCAAACCATGCTTGCCAGCTACAGAGTGTTAGTAACTTGAATACAGGAGGAAATGCCCCCTGTTCAGCTCAGACAGGAAAATTTGTTCTGTCTCATAACAGTGCTTAAAATCCCAGGTGCTCCACACCAGAGAAACACCCCCAATTAGCCAGATGATCAGACTGAGAACTCAGCTATGGAAATCCAACCACCCTCCACCAAGGCAGTCCTGGAAACTCAGACTCAGCCTGGAACATTTGATCTTCCCCCTGCCTTGCAGGAACCAGGCACAGTCCGATCCCCTTCTTGGCCAGACTTTCTAGTTCATAACCAGGTACCTGACAACCCTGCATGGAACCCAGACACGAAACCAAAAAACAGAGTGTCTGGATAAAACCTAGATTGGTGGAAACCCTATTAACTCACCATTTGTTATAGGAACCATGTGTATTCTTACATCTTTGGGATTTCCTGTACTCTTCACTCGCAGACCTTGTATTAAGAGACAACAGGCTGGGGTGGAGGCATCTGTTTATAACTAGGTTTGTCATTAAAGACTATCAGCCCTAGCGAGATCTTATAGGGACAGAAGAAGGGAGTAACCGCATTCTAAATTTTGTTTTCTTCAGTTTCTCTGCAGAGGGGCAGGCGTGGAAGGAACAAAACCTCCCCAGAAGGGGGAACACAGAGAGGCGGGGTTCATCCAGCCCTTTAAAACACAGAGACTGGATGAGCCAGAAGGAGCTGAGGCAGGAGAGAGGGAATCTATGGTTGCAGGGTTATGGCTGCAGCAGAGAGACAGACTCCAACTGGAGGAGAAGTCAGGAGTTGCAGGAGGTGGCCCCTAGACACCCTAGAAGGCTCTGACCAATCCCAAAGTATGCTCCAAGGTGATGTGGATAAAGTATACATACTGGAAAACATCATCCCGACGATACATATGAAATGATGGGGTCTAAATTGTAGCCAATGATTTTAGTTCATTATTCATTTTTTGTGTGATGTTATTATTAATCAATAAATTATATCATATATTTTCGCTGTATATTAATTAAGGTTAAATTGTGGGATTATAGAAGTGCAAGACTGATCAGTATTTAGAGGAACCAAGTACTAGACATGAGTAAGACAAGCTGGAATGCAAGAACCTGTAGGTTGAGGCCTGCAAGACTTTAGCTTAGCT
The DNA here is from genome assembly GCF_009764565.3 of Dermochelys coriacea. NCBI lineage: Eukaryota > Metazoa > Chordata > Testudines > Dermochelyidae > Dermochelys > Dermochelys coriacea. The sequence continues at coordinate 2,020,057 of NC_050068.2, forward strand.
ATTGTAGGCATTGGAGACAAGAAATGATGGCATAAGTGACTGGGAAATAACCCGATGCCCTAAGATAATGTGTCTTAATCACAGGATACAGGTTGTGCGTCAATGGTAATGAGAATAAAGGGAACTTACCCACCCTATAGAAAATTGTGGTCCCTTAAGTTTCCAGGGGACGCAGACCAATAAGAGAAAAGAGGGTGGACAATTTTATGGACGTGCGCAGAATGTAGGTATAGGCAGAATCCCATTATAAAAAGGGGATGCCCAGAGTGGGAAAACTGGGCTCCCGAGGAAGACTCCAGCAGGAACCATCCCTCTACTGATGATCAAACTATGGGAGACCCATCAGACCCTAATACTATTGTGAAGGATGGGAATAGATTGTATTCTATATTGTAACTGGTGCATAGGTCTGTATAGACTTTCTATATATGCTTGGTTAATTGTAACTTTAATTGTAACTTTAATAAAACGTATAGAGTAGACTAGGCCTCGTACTGATGAATGTATGTGTGGTCACCCCCTTTGGTCTTTGTGTGTTCCTAGAGACTCTACATTTGAAGCAAGCAGCAGAGGTGACTTTCACTCTGTTAAACTTGAAACTATAGTCACCAGAGCCAAAGCCACGGTGGCATAACACCACATTACAGAATTTGCTTTAAATAAAATAAAAGGATAAAAAATCAATTTTTCCATCCGTCTGCACAATGAATTTTGTTATTTACACCAATATCGAGGTAATTTGCAGATGTGGGCCACCAGTAGAAAAAAAAAGCCTAGATATAATATATTTTTTAAAAGTTACCCTTGGGCTAATTACTCCAGCCAGGACAGGTTAGGTATTTTAGAACTCACTCACTATTCAAAGAATTAAATTTAAAAGTAAGAGAGAAATAAAATTTTGAAATGCACAGACCAGTCAAAAACCTAAAACAGCACTTGGAAAGAATAAAATTACAGCGCATAGATGTGCATTGCAGGAAATATGAAGAAGTAAGAACAACACCACATGTATGTGTTGTGATGTGACTATGAAAGACAGAATATGTGTGCATATGAGACTGAGACTCTGTGTGTGTGTGTGTGTGTGTGAGAGAGAGAGAGAGTGAGAGAAAGACACACACACATACAAACACAGGCTATGTGTGTGTGAGACTGAAACAGAGTGGGTGTGTGCTGGCTTGCACTGAGAGACCATGCTCTGTCTCTTTAAGCACAGCGGCACTCACCAGTCTGAAGGCTCATTCAAACCACAGCAGCTGCCAGCACCTCCATCCTCCTCCTGAGCCCTCCCCCTCCCCCACTCTGTGGAGATGGGGTACATGGATGGGGGGACGTGAGGGAGGGGGACACCTTGACATCAGCACCCCCTCCGTCCCTCTGAACAGCAAGCAGGAGAGTCCAGGGAGCAGCTGGCCAGGGGCTTCAAGGCAGAGGGCAGGAGCAGGGTGGCAGCAGACCAGCACGGGGAGGGGCATCTAAACACAAGTTGCCAGATGTGCAGAGCTGTACTAATGAAGTGCCCGACACTTGATTGACATGCGCACAGCTGCATAGCTTAGAGGGAGCACAGGTTTGGGTCTCACATGCTGGACTCGTGCTTTTGAGTCGCAGCAGCGTCCAGGCCCTGCCTCTGGGTTTCTAGGGCCATCCTCGAGGACAGCTTCCATTCTAGCACCACCCTGTCCAGCACAGGGTGAGTGTGTAGGGGAAGGACATACGTAACCTGTGTCAGTGCCTCCATAGCCAGAGTCTATATTCTCACCCCTGTTAGCAGGGCAATGAGGGCTAATGGGCAAAGTCAGTGTATTCACCCCTATTAGCAGGGCAGTAAGACCTAGTGGCCAATGTCAATGTTTGCCCCTGTCAATGGGGTAGTAAGGCCTCATGGCCAAGTGTTCTCTGTCAGGGAAAGTGACTGCCATGCACAAAAAGAGGGGTGGTGCTGGTCTGGGTTCGGGGGCCCAGGTGAGCACTCCCTCCATACTGGGCCCCTGCTATAAAACTGTAAGAGGGTTCCAAGAAGAACCAAAAAAGAACTAGATAAGTTCATGGGGGATAGGTCCATCAATGACTATTAGCCAGGATGGGCAGGGATGGTGTCCCTCGCCTCTGTTTGCCAGAAGCGGAGAATGGGCGACAGGGTATGGATGACTTGTAGATTACCTGTCTGTTCATTCCCTCTGGAGACTGAACTAGATGGACCTTTGGTCTGATCCTCTATGGCCGTTATTATATTCTTATAAGTTCATGGAGGATAGGTCCATCAATGGCTATTAGCCAGGATTGGCAGGGATGCAACACCATGTTCTGTGTAGACTGTTTGCCAGAAGCTGGGAAAAGGAAACGGGGATGGATCACTTGGTGATTCCTTGTTTTCTTTATTCCCTCTCAAGCACATGGCATTGGTCACTGTTGGAAGACAGGATACTGAGCTCATTGGACCATGGGCCATTCTGATGTTCTATACAAAACCCAGATTTATCTGCCCCCTTGCCCTGCTGTAATCCACTAGACACATCTCCACTCTCAGAGCTGAGATAGAACCTAGGGTGGGTCTCTCTCTCCACGGACTTAGTAACAAAAAAATAATATACATTAAAATTGTAAACCTAACCAGTGGCTCTCAAGTGCCTTGCCACAAGATAACAGAACATGTTAGTAATAGAGATGAGTGGGTCTAATATTAATGTATTTTTCTTTCTTTTAGACAGGAATTAGATACAGTGCTCCTGTCAGCTAATTGCTAAGTTACCTGCCAAAAAAATGAAAGTTTTCAAGAGCCTAGCTACTCTCTCTATTCACAGGTAAAGTTGCCTGCTGACCAAAATCTGAAATGGTGCCCCTGCAGCTGGCGGGGATAGTGAAGAGGATCGAGGGAGTGATGGGGATGGGAGTAAAGGAGAGAACAGGGACGCAGCCTTGGAGGAAGAGGCAGGGCAGGGGGTGGGGTCTCCAAGTTCCAGTTACCAGCAATTAAAAAGTTGGCATTCCTGAGTTAATGAGTAGATCACAGACCGACTCCCCAGTTTATCACACTGGCACAGCATAGTAAGCCAGGAATGGATTTAATGTCTCTTTAACTGCCCAGACAGTGATGCAGGGAAGAGGGCCCAGCACCATGTCACCAGTCAGCTCTGCACGGAGCTCAGTCTGAGAGCCAGAGCAATAGGGGAAAACTTTAGGTCCCTTTATGAATCAGGAGCCGGAGCAGCCACTTCCGGATCTGTTCGGTCCTTATCGCACAGATGATGGGGTTTAGCATGGGAGGCACCAGGAGGTACACACTGGTAATGACAACATGAAACCATAGGGCCGCCTTGTGGCCAAAACGGTATGTGAGGGAGGAGAAGATAACTGGGATGTAAAAGGTTAACACGGCAGAGAGGTGGGAGACACAGGTACCCAAAGTCTTGAGCCGGGCATCCCCGTTACTGTCACGGCTAACCTTGTGGCTGAACTTTGTGACTTTGTCCTGACCCATAACTATTTCACATTTGGTGACAATGTATACCTTCAAATCAGCGGCACTGCGATGGGTACCCGCATGGCCCCACAGTATGCCAACATTTTTATGGCTGACTTAGAACAACGCTTCCTCAGCTCTCGTCCCCTAATGCCCCTACTCTATTTGCGCTACATTGATGACATCTTCATCATCTGGACCCATGGAAAAGAAGCTCTTGAGGAATTCCACCATGATTTCAACAATTTCCATCCCACCATCAACCTCAGCTTGGACCAGTCCACACAAGAGATCCACTTCCTAGACACTACGGTGCTAATAAGCGAAGGTCACATAAACACCACCCTATATCGGAAACCTACTGACCGCTATTCCTACCTACATGCCTCTAGCTTTCATCCAGATCATAACACTCGATCCATTGTCTACAGCCAAGCGCTACGATATAACCGCATTTGCTCCAACCCCTCAGACAGAGACAAACACCTACAAGATCTCTATCATGTATTCTTACAACTTCAATACCCACCTGCTGAAGTGAAGAAACAGATTGACAGAGCCAGAAGAGTATCCAGAAGTCACCTACTACAGGACAGGCCCAACAAAGAAAATAACAGAACGCCACTAGCCATCACCTTCAGCCCCCAACTAAAACCTCTCCAACGCATCATCAAGGATCTACAACCTATCCTGAAGGACGAGCCATCACTCTCACAGATCTTGGGAGACAGACCAGTCCTTGCTGACAGACAGCCCCCCAATCTGAAGCAAATACTCACCAGCAACCACACACCACACAACAGAACCACTAACCCAGGAACCTATCCTTGCAACAAAGCCCGTTGCCAACTCTGTCCACATATCTATTCAGGGGATACCATCATAGGGCCTAATCACATCAGCCACACTATCAGAGGCTCCTTCACCTGCGCATCTACCAATGTGATATATGCCATCATGTGCCAGCAATGCCCCTCTGCCATGTACATTGGCCAAACTGGACAGTCTCTACGTAAAAGAATGAATGGACACAAATCAGACGTCAACAATTATAACATTCAAAAACCAGTTGGAGAACACTTCAATCTCTCTGGTCACTCGATCACAGACCTAAGAGTGGCTATACTTCAACAAAAAAGCTTCAAAAACAGACTCCGAGAGACTGCTGAATTGGAATTAATTTGCAAACTGGATACAATTAACTTAGGCTTGAATAGAGACTGGGAATGGATGAGTCATTACACAAAGTAAAACTATTTCCCCATGATATTTCTCCCTCCCACCCCACCCCCCACTGTTCCTCTGATATTCTTGTTAACTGCTGGAATTAGCCTACCTGCTTGTCACCATGGAAGGTTTTCCTCCTTTCTCCCCCCTGCTGCTGGTGATGGCTTATCTTAAGTGATCACTCTCCTTACAGTGTGTATGATAAACCCATTGTTTCATGTTCTCTCTGTGTGTGTGTGTATATAAATCTCTCCTCTGCTTTTTCCACCAAATGCATCCGATGAAGTGAGCTGTAGCTCACGAAAGCTTATGCTCTAATAAATTTGTTAGTCTCTAAGGTGCCACGGGTACTCCTTTTCTTTTTGCGAATACAGACTAACACGGCTGCTACTCTGAAACATACAAATGGGGTAATCTCATTCAGAAAATCATAACTTTTCCATCAATACCTTACATGTCATACAGTGTATAAATCACACAATAATTGTATCAAAATCGTAAATATGGGGGAGCCAGGGTGTTGCTTTGGGGCACAGGATGTCACACCTCCCAGGTTAGTCCACTGCAGGAGTGTTTGTCACTGACTGATGCAGGAGCAGTGTGCTCAAGGCTCTCTGCTTTTGGACCGTACAACTCCCAAGTGTTGTAAACATTGTAGTGTTGCCCAGAGGTGTTCTTGCAAGCTTCTGTGTACCTTTCAACACTTTGTATATCAGCCTAGTGATCTCAAAAGTCAGCAAGTGAGCTTCCTGTGCAGCATTGTTAACCATTGTGCTTTTCCAACTCGTGATAACTCAATATGTATATTCATCAGTGCCATGAGGTGTTGTGCCTCTGTTTCCCACTCCAGACAGCAGACCAAGTTTATTATCATTTCCCTCCTGTGACAAGCTTTGAGCTGTGAACAGGTGTTAGCTGAGAAGCAGTAGCCACATACAGCTTCTTAATGATTACTCCTAGCATATACAAAAGCTTTCCCCTAAAATCATGCCTGATTCACCTTTTCATAGTATCAGAGGGGTAGCTGTGTTAGTCTGGATCTGTAAAAGCAGCAGAGTCCTGTGGCACCTTATAGACTAACAGACATATGGGAGCATAATCTTTCGTGGGTGAATATCCACTTCATTGGATGCAATCCTGCAATTCTCCAACACCCCATGTGTAGACTGGACAGCCCCCTAATCATTTTTGTTGCCCTCCACTGGACTCTCCAATGTGTCCACATCTTTTCTGTTGTGGGGGCCTCAAATTGGGCACAATAGTTCAGATGTGCCCTCACCAGTGCCAAAAAGAGGGGAATGATTGCTTCCCTTCTTCTGCTGGCAGTGCTCCTACTAATGGAGCCCAATATGCCGTTAGTCTACTTGGCAACACTGTGGACTCATATCCATCTTCTTGTCCACTGTCCAATGTAATCCCCAGATCCTTTTCTGCAAAACTGGTGCTTAGCCAGTCATTCCCCAGCCTGTAGCAGGGCATGGGATTTTTCCCTTGTCCTTGTGAACCTCATCAGATTTCTTAGGGCCCTATCCTCCAATTTGTCTAGGTCACCCTGGATCCTATCCATACCCTCCAGAGTATCATCTGTGAAATTGCTGAGGGTGCAATCTATCTCATCATCCAGATCATTAATGAAGATGTTGAACAAAACCAGGCCCAGGAACGACCCCTGGGGCACTCTGCTTCATACTGCTGCCAATTAGTTAGAACGCTCCCGCTAGTATAAGTCCATATTCCAGAGGTTTGAGCAGGAAAGTGGCTAAATGAAAATGTTTCCAGGGCCTTTTGTAACTTCTGCATGTGGAGGGAACCCCATTCCTTCAAACAAAGCCCTCAGCCTAGTTTGTGGGAAAACACAGGTTAAGCCTCTTCTATGGTCCATTGTGAGTTAAGTGTTGTCTTAACACTTTAACATGGTGATTTAAGTGTTAAGATGTGCTGGCTGAATACCTTGTTGGTGTTACCACAGGAGCAAACACATTTACATACTCAATATTCAGATACAAAAATACATACAATATTCAGATACATATTCAGCAAACTATAACTTTCCCATAGACACCTTACTTGATATACTTTGTACAAGATTTGTTGCAATTATTTAATGTGCTATCACTAGTGATCTACATGGTCATATTTTAATCCAATAATATCTCAAGTATATTAGAAGAAAGGAAATCTGAAGAGTGGTAAAGGCCTTTACTAGATGGAGGTGGTAAAACTTAATAACCATGCAGAAAGGGAGGGGAAAACTATTCAAATAATCTTTCTGTGCTACATTTGGAAAGAAGCAGGACGATGCACTCAGATCACATGAACTTCTTTCTAGTCCACTGGTAACTATGGAGGATGGTAAACAGCACCTACTAGGGATCAATATTTTTAAATCAACTGTCCCAGATATCTCACACCCAAAGAATCCTAAAAGAATTGTCTGAGGAGGTCTCTGCCCTGCTGTTGTTAATTTTTAATAAATAAAGGAACGCCACGGATATCCTAGAAGACTGACAGTGTTCTAATGTTATGCCAGTATTCAAAAAAGGGATGACTTGGGTATTAAATGCCTGTTAGTTTGACATCAGTTGTGGGCAAAATAATTGAAAAGAAGATAGGATATTTAGTCAATAAAGACCTAAAGGATAAGACTACAATTCATACCAATGAACAAGATATGATGGAAAATATGACATGTCAAACAGACATGATTTCTTTTTTTAGGTGATATCAAATTTGGTTGATAAAGACAATTGCAGAGATAGAATAGACTTAGACCACTGCAAGTTGATTGACCTAATACCACGTGACATTTAGATCAACTAACTAGCACTAGGGGTTTCAGAGTAGCAACCATGTTAGTCTGTATTCGCAAAAAGAAAAGGAGTACTTGTGGCACCTTAGAGACTAACAAATTTATTAGAGCACAAGCTTTCGTGAGCTACAGCTCACTCATGAAAGCTTATGCTCTAATAAATTTGTTAGCACTAGAGGGTATCACTAGATCATTCATTAGATGGAGTGAGAACTGGCTAACTGATAGAACTCAGAAAGGAGACAACCACGGGGAATGATCATCCAGTGGGTTTTTTGTTTCTCATGGTTCACAAAGGTCCTTAAGCACCTAACTCCCACTGATTCATATCTCTAGGGGCCCATTTGGTGGGACAGAGAGAGGAGCCTATTTCCATGCAGGACTGCCAGCTGTGAGCCATCTCCTGGAGCCAGGAGGACAGGTCAGCAATTTCTCATGAGGTGCCTGAAAGAGACGTGGGAGACCCAGATACAAAATCTCTGCTCTACCTGATTTGGAGCAGGGCCTTAAACACAGGTCTCCGATGTCCTACATGAGTGCCCTGAGTACTCGGAAGGGGCTCTCTGTCTGTCTGTCTGTCTGTCTGTCGCTCTTCCACTTTGTACAAATAAACCTGCAGTGGAGCAGGGATTTGAATCTGGGTCTCCCACATTCCAGGGGAGTGTCGCTGTTAGCAGGCTGGCTTGCAGCACAACTGAGACAGTTGCTGGTAAAAGCATTTTATTTCTGATTATACAGTCATATATATACGATAGTTGTTTATCCTTTTTACAATTCATTATCCAATGTCCTTATCTTAGTGTTTCATTATTCTGCTGTGCTGGAAACTAGAAGTCGCTTCTCATGCTATTAGCTTTGTAGTGTAGCCAAATTCCCAACCTGTATATAATCTTGTTTACTTCGTTACTCATGACCCGTGGGGTAGCTTTATGCTCTGCCAAATTCTGATATCTTCCATTGACAAATTCTTCCTTAGAACATTTGATAGTCTCCATCTCCCACAGGGGAGGGTGCTAAACTGCTGGGCTATGAGATTATAGTGGGTCTGCACAAACACCCTCCGACATGCACACATACACATGGACCCACATGCACACACAAACACACATGCACATGCATGTGGACACATGCGCACACACACACACACGGACACACATGCACACACACATGGACGCACAGACACATACTTGGAGTATCCCAGGATACTAATGTCCAACAGTCCTTACAACTATAAGTAAAAAAAATTGCTTTAAAACATTAATAAGCATTTGATTATCACTTATAAATATTATTCATTACTATGGCAGTGTTGATAACTAGTTCCATTCCTTTCTGAACCCGGTGTTGTAATTTGGCTGTTTTGGTTGAGGTTGCATGTAGCAACACATTCCCGTCAGTGCAATTATTTCTATGGCTTGTATTCCCATCAGTGTTTGGGGCAACTCCATGTGTTAATGTATTAATTATAGGTGTTAATCTGCTTAATTTTTTTTCCTTTGAAATTCTTTTTTATTTACTGCCCTCCAGTCAAATCTCAGCTCCTGTCTTCTAATGTGCTTTGTGGACTATTCCATTTTTTCTTCATATGATTTATTAATTCAGTGACAGTATTGTTTGCTACTTTTTCCTTCTGTGCACTTACTTCTGACAGGCACAAGTCTAGGTTTGGGTTCAAGTTTTACCAGAACCTGCGTTTTATCATAAGGTGGTGGTTGCACTGCAGTGGACCCCGTTTCATCTTTTTAATTTTGCTAGGGCCACCTTTTTTCATTTCTCTCCTCATTCTTCAGACACAGGGTAGCTACCTGAACCCTGCTGTTAACTACACATATTTATAACCGGGATGACACATCTCTTTATGGTAGGCTTTTTAAAAGTGTTTCTAATATTTTGTTCTGTTCCTGTGATTACTGTCTCTGGACTGCTTGCCATCCTGCAAGGGGAGTGGGAGCATTTCAGAGCTCTGTGGCTTCTCCTTCTTCTTTTAACTCTTTATTTGTTTTTGTTACTTGTCCCACCAATTTTGTGGTGTGTTGTTTTAACCATTTAACAGCTCTGGTTATAGTTTGCAGTATTCCACATTTCAAGACAACACTCTTTGCCCTAGTCTTACACATTTCATTACATGTTCTTTCCCCACTATATTTTTTAATTCATATCAGTCGCTTTTGCTAGCAACCCAGCAGGTCCTTACTTCATTAAGCTTTGTGGAGATTTTCAGGGAGGGGATGAGAGAGTTCCTTTGCTTTTCATTTTCTGCCATGTTCAATTGAGATTCCTACAGAGGACAGCTTGCTTACTTACCAAATCCTGTCAGGGTCACCAGCGTGCCTAGCAGACCTCGAGCAAACCACCAAATGTCCACAAGATCCATTAGGGGATGAGGGCGGATCGGATGAAGTGAGCTGTAGCTCACAAAAGCTTATGCTCTAATAAATTTGTTACTCTCTAAGGTGCCACAAGTACTCCTTTTCTTTTTGGCCTGAATCTTATATCCCTTCTTCTGGTCGGGGGTCCATCATGAGATGAGAGATTATTGTAGTTCCTGCCCCAAGTTCCAGATTGCCGGGGGTGTCAAAAGCTCCCATAGTCCTCTTATTTGTAGTGTGGGTCCCCTTTGAGAGGGTCGTACTGGACCTGGCGGGACCCCTTCCGAAGAGTAACGCTGGGTTTTGTTATAGCCTTGTCCTGGTGGATTATGCTACCCGCTTACCCAAGGCTGACCCACTATGCAGTGGAGCTGGCAGAGATATATATCTGAGTAGGACTGCCCCAGAAGATTCACACTGATCAGGGAACCAACTTTACTTCCTGGTTGTTCCCAGGAGTTCACAGTACTGGGCATTAAGAAACTACAGACCTCAGTGTACCCCCCCCCCCCAGACAGATGGCTTTCTTGAGTGTCTTAACAGGACCTGAAAAGTTTCCCTGACAAGAATCACACCAGTGGGACCAATTGATCCCATCAGTATTGCTCCCTAATACAGAAGTGCCCCAATCTCCCCCTTTGAGCTCCTGTATAACCAACAGCCCCATGGCCTGCTGGATCAAATGAGAGAGGCCTGGTAACACGCCCCATCGACCACCCAGGGACTCTTGCAGTATATCCTGCATTTTCATGTACCCTTATGAAAGAAAATCTGCAGGTGGCCCCAGGATCCCAGGAAAGAAACTACAATCTGGGGGCCTGGGCCCCCAATTTGAGCCCAGGGACAGGGTGCTCCTGCTTTTCCCTAAAAGGAGCATAGTACAAGAATGTGACATGCTGCCAGGACAGATGGCAGAGCTTTTATTAGTAAGAGCTTACAGAAGCCTTGTGCCTTTGGCTAAAGTGCACACAGAAACTGAGGGTTTGGAAGCTGTATTGTCAGTGGAGGTAACCGATGATAACCTTATTGATATGATAATTAGCAATGAATTTTCCATTTGAAGCTCAGACTATTGAAGTGTCCATCTGCAGCAAGAAGGAGTGCTCTGCTGGAAGTTCAGAGGGAAAGAGGAAAGACCCAGGAACTTCTGAGAGAGTCTCCTTGATTCCTCTGCAGCAGGAGAAGCTGCATGCTTTCAGGGATGGGGTGGTTGAGTCAAGGTTCTGCCACGGACCTGAAGGCAGTGGCTCCTCAGTATGGGAGGAGGGTCTATTGCCTGTTTGGGAGAAAAAATGTCCATGTTGCAGCTAAGCCAGGGACACACACAATGTTAGGGCACATAGGAAGATGTGTCCCAGAGGGTAGCCCAGAGAAGGGTGATGAAATCATAGAAACCAGTGAGGAGGTGGAGGAGGGTTACTCTGACACTGCAGCATGATAGCTGTGAGCCCTTCACAGCCGAGCAGGGGATAGATCCCACCCTAGAGAGCACAGGGGTTTGTGTCCTGGGGGGAAGAGAAGGAAACTGAGGGAAAGTAATAGTGGGAGAAGAGGAATGTCTCCTCACTGGTCACTTGAGAGACGATATCCAGGACAGAATGGGTGGCTCAGCATCTGTGCACCCAGGTACTCAACCTGTGGCTCATACTTCGAGAGGAAACTGTGTAATGGACCTTCCGGAGGGGAGCAGTCACACAACTGACCTCTCAGGGATGGAGAGAGGGTGACAGAGAGTACCCTAATCCAGGTCCTGATATTTCAGGAATTTGTTCCTGATGAGTTTTTGAAAACGAACTCTGTCTCTTTAAGACAGGATGTGGCTCCTACTGAAGAAATGTTTGTCTTTGAAAATGTGAATGACCCATGTAGTAGAGAGGAGGAGGTCATTCCCTGGGATGGTAGGCAAAATATTCCAGAGGGCTCAGGAGTAACCATATTCCAGTTTGCACCACAGAGAACTCTGTCACACCCAATGACCAGGCCCTGATAGACCATGAATCCATTTCCCTCTTCTCAAGCCTTCAGTTACTGACAGAGAGCCTGTGATTAAGGCAGGAAAATCAGGACTCGTGGGGTCAGTTTTTCATTTTCTGTCTGACCTTCACCAAGTCACGTCAGCCCTTGCCTCAGTTTACCTACCTGTATAATGAGGATATGATCATAGTCACTTTCCTTTGCTAGGTGTTTTGAAGACCCTTCGATGAAAGGTTCTGCAAAGTATGATGGTGGTTACTGATGAGAATTATTGATTTCTGGTCCCTTAGTGACAGCCTTGTGTGCCTGCAGAAAATACTCATGTCTCCCTTCAGTCATCTTTCTCCAGATCTGTCTATCTACTATCCAACCAGCCGTCCTGGCTGTTTACAGTGTATAGAGATCTACACATTATCCCAAGTTTTCTTCCTAATCAACTATAACTTTAAAATATAAACAAATACATGGAGCAGCCAATTTCTCTCCCACTCAGCACAGAGCCCAAATGTTCTCATCTCTCTTTGGGAAGCTCCATTAATTACTGTTTACTCCTAAACCTGGATAAAGAGCACAGAAGCACAGAAATGGAAACAGAGACATTGGCTCAAGTGTCTCCAGTCTCCAGCCTGTTTACATCCAGATGCCACTTCTCCCGTAGAGGCAGACTGAAGTCCACAGGGATTGCAAAGAGCCATATTATAAACAGTTCTTACAACAGTGTTGGCTCTTGGCGTGGGATGATGCTGCAGATGCTGGCGTGAGAGAGGTGTGGGACACGGCTACCCGAGGGGGATTCCCAGGGAAGACACTTCCGTCTCAGGATTCACAGGTACCCATCCCTTGCTGAGGAGCTCACCTACTAAACAAACTGAGTGCAACATGGGTGTGATGGGATAGAGGGTAAGTCTATTATCCTTTTCAAACTGTGTTAGGGGGCTTATTCCTTCACCCACTTGCTTCCCTGGTCCTTCTCACATGAACAGAGAGCAACAATACCCGAAGTCCAAAGGTGTAAACAATTCAATGTTTATTGGGGTGAACTTCCAGCAAGCATGATTCCAGTTTCCTTCCTTAGTGTCCCCCCTTCCCAGCTCTGACACCACAGAGGCTTACCTGTGTCCCTGTTCCCATTCCCCCCTTTAGCTTTTAAACATGATTCCAATTTCCCCACCCCCGTTCCCTGTTCCCATTCCCCCCCACACACACACACTCACTTCCTGATTTACTGCAGACTATATAGTAAAACTTGAGTTCTCCTTAGCTCTTAACCAATCATTTTCTGGAAATTTAACTAACCAATGCTAACATTGTAACATGATTATTTAACCAATTATATCCCGCCACCTAAATTAGTTTACACCCAGCAAAAATTAATTATACGGCAGCCAGAAACAATCACAAAACCAGACAAAGACCATGCAAATAAACAACAGCAAAGTGGGAACTCTAATGACAAAACAATACAGAAGTGAGGATTTCACAACTACATCTATAAAGACATATGGGTTTTCCAGCTGTGTCTATTGATAAGTGAGTTCTTGCCAGACAGGATGCTGTCAAACTAAGTTTTCTTTTACATCTTCTAGGCTCTTCCCTTTCTCTGGAGGCGATGGGCATTATTGAGACAGGATTGTATCCTAACAGCCCCATCGCACCTGATTTCAGGGTGACTAGGTTGGGATGTGAGGAGGTGACCGGTCGCTTCCCAGCTTATGGCTGCTCCTGCTGCTTAGCCAGAGATCTTAGCCTGAGCACCGGGCCTCCGACTGTCGCAGGGAGACGAGGCCCTTGCACCGGCAGACAGTGATTTCGATTCTCTCTTTTATCCCTCTAGAACTAGCCAAGTGATAAGGATGCACCTACATTCTTAGAGTCTAGGCCTTTACAGATGGGCCTGAATATCTATATCCTAACACACTGCACAGCCATTAAATATCCCAGGGCCCTTGCCACAGGGATGTGTTTCATCCAGTATGATGGGTCAAAATGTCATTCTTTTTTTTGAGCCCCCACTTGCCCCAGCTGATTGCCCCCAGCCCCGAGGTGGCTGCATTTCAATGGCACAGGGGATCTTTCAGGATGAAAGGGGTTAGAAGATATACAATACAAGGCCAAATTCTTAGGCTGTGGCCCATACTTTGCTCAGGCCCTCCTAAGGCAAAACTCCTCTTGGAGTAAGTACTGAGTAAAGACCTCAGGAGCCAGGCGTGTGTGAATGCCCAGAGACTGTCACTTCCTCCTCTGGCATTTCAGGGCTCTGGCTGTTATCATAAGAACATAAGAATGGCCAGACTGGGTCAGACTACGGGTCCATCTAGCCCAGTGTCCTGTCTTCCAACAGTGGCCAGTGCCAGGAGCCCCAGAGGGAATGAACAGAACAGGGAATCATCAAGTGATCCATTCTCCGTCACCCGTTCCCAGCTTCTGGCAAACAGAGATTAGGGACACCATCCCTGTCATCCTGGCTCATAGCCATTGATGAATTTAGCCTCCATGAACTTATCTAGTTCTTTTTTGAACACTGTTATAGTCTTGGATTTCACAACATCCTCTGGCAAGGAGTTCCACAGGTTGACTGTGCGTTGTGTGAAGAAATATTTCTTTTTATTTGTTTTAAATCTGCTGCCTATTAATTTCATTTGGTGACCCCTAGTTCTTTTGTTATGAGATGTAGTAAACAAATTTCCTTATCTACTTTCTCTACATGATTTTATAGACCTCAATCATATCTCCCCTTAGTCATCTCTTTTCCAATCTGAAAAGTCCCTGTTTTATTAATCTCCCTTCATACGGAAGCTGTTCCATACCCCAAATCATTTGTGTTGCCCTTTTTGAACCTTTTCCAATTCCCTTATATCTTGAGGTTGGGCGACCACATCTGCACATAGTATTCAGGATGTGGGCATACCATGGATTTAGATAGGGGCAATATGATATTTTCTGTCCTATTATCTATCCCTTTCTTAATTATTCCCTGCATTCTGTTCACTTTTTTGACTGCTACTGCACATTAAGTGGATGTTTTCAGAAAACTATCCACAATGACTCGAAAATCTCTTTCTTCTGTGGTAATAGCTAATTTAGACCCCATCATTTTATATGTATAGTTGGGATTCTGCTTTCCAATGTGCATTATGTTGCATTTATCAACATTAAATTTCATCTGCCATTTGGTTACCCAGTCACCCAGTTTTGAGAGACTGGCTCCCAGCCCCTTCCACGGACCCCGCTCCCCTCCCAGCAGAACCCAGGCATCCTGGATCCCAGCCCCTCCCTGCTCCAAGCCCCCGGACCTCACTTCTCTTCCAGCAGATCCTGGGTGTCCTGGCTCCCAATCCGTCCCGCAGACCCCACTCCCCTCCCAGCAGAAACCAGGCATCCTGGATCCCAGCCCCTCCCTGCTCCAAGCCTCCAGACCCTACTCATCTCCCAACAGAACCCAGGCATACTGGCATGCTCTGATGCGGGGAGGGGAGGCTGCTACCTGACTTTAATCTCCTGGAAAGCATGGAGGTGTGAGGGCTCCTAACTGTAACAGTTATAAGAATGTTTCAACATGGGCAACACATCTTCTCGCTTAGCTGCATTCAAGTAGTCAGCTGAAATGTTAAGCCTCAATCTTTCAAGAAACAATTCAGCCATAACAGACACCCAGTGTGGGACATTTCATTTCATGTCAAATGTATAAGCAACTGAAAATGAGGTCTTCTAATGGAAGCTGTCAGACAGCCTCTACTGAAGGTGATGCCACCAGCAGAACCTACGCTGGCCAATCCATTCTTGAATCCCATTCAGCTCTTGGCTCCAATTATGTCTATGACAAGGAGTTCCACAATCCAAATAGGTATAATGTAAAAAAAATATTTTATCAGTGTTATATATTCAATGTAATTGGATTTTCCCTTGTTCGTGTGTTGTGAGACACAGTAAATATATGTTTGATCTATTTTGTTTATTAGATCATCCTCCTATATAATACAGGTCATTATATCTCACCCAGTTCCTCCTGTATTGAGTTCCATAATTTGTGTCTGACTAAGACCTGGTCCACAGTAAGTTTTTACATTGTATAAACATAGAGTCACAGGGTGAAAAGGGAATGCAAAGGTTAGCAAGTCTGACCCCATGCTAAGATGAAGGATGTATTGAGTCTAAATAATCCCAGACAGATGGCTATCCACCCTCCTCTGCAAAATTTCTAGTGAAGAAGATTCCACACTCTCCCGAGTCATCTGTTTCATTGTCCTCCTGTTCTTACATGTCTTTCCTGCACTCTGCAGCAAGAGACAACAGCTTTCCTCGATCTTTCTTATGGCAGCTTTTGAAGTATTTAAAGACCACTGTCGTACCCCCCCCCCAGTCTCCTCTTTTCCAAATTAAGCACACCCGGTTACTTCACCTGTCGTCAGTGTAAGTAGTGTCTACAACTGAAGCGTTATGGCAGCGCCACTGTAGCAATTCAAGTGTAGACAAGCCCTCAAGCAGATCTCCAAGAAAAAACATCAAGTCTGGATCTGTAGACAGAGGGAGTTGGAGAATCCACCACTTCCCTTTGCATTTTTTTGCAATGGTTCATCACGCTCAGTGCTAAACATTTGGCCCTTATTTCCATCTGGAATTTGTCTGGCTTCAGCTTTCTGGGCCTTGCTCTGCCTTCCTCCACTAGATTACAGAGCCGGTTATTACTATTTAAGATAAATAGATGAAGCTCCTTAAGTCTCTCACTCTCCAGCATTTTCTGCAGCTTCCAATCATTTATGTGGCTCTTTCCTGCACCGTCTCCAATTTTTCAACATCCTTTTATAAATGTGAATCCCCATACTGGACAGAATCAGTTTTCACTAATGCCATGTGCAGAGGTAAAATCCTTCCACTCTTCCAACTCGCCAACCCTCTGTTTATACAACCAAGGATCGCATCAGCCCTTTTGGCCACAGTCTCACCCTGGGAGCTCCACAGTGACTCTTAAATCCTTTTCCAGGTCTCTGTTCCATAATACAGTGCCCTAGTCTGAGGGTCGGGTCCTCATTCCTTGTTCCGAGAAGCTAACTTTGCATGTGAATGTATTAGAACATTTTGTTTGCATGGGCACAGAAACCAATCTGTTTCACCCATGAGAACAGCCTCCAGTAGTGCACGTAGTGTCTCATTTTAACATTGTCTCTCCATCTAGCCATCTGTACTGCGACCATCACCCTTGACTGTGGGCACATACAGGAATTCAGTGAAACATACGGTACACGCAGGAGACACCGTTCTGCCTCAGAGTTCAACACTTCCTACTCTACTCCATGTCAGATTCCAACACAACGGACTTCACCAACCCCTCCACCTTCATCCTGCTGGGCATTCCTGGCCTAGAGGCAGCCCATGTCTGGATCTCAATCCCTTCTGCACCATGTACACAATAGCCATCTTGGGGAACTTCACCATCCTGTTCATCATGAAAATGGAGCTAAGCCTCTGTCATAAATTTAAAGGGAAGGGTAAACACCTTTAAAATACCTCCTGACCAGAGGAAAAACCCTTTCACCTGTAAAGCGTTAAGAAGCTAGGATAACCTCGCTGGCACCTGACCACAATGACCAATGAGGAGACAAGATACTTTCAAAAGCTGGAGGGAGGGAGAAACAAAGTCTCTCTCTGTCTGTGTGTGTGATGCTTTTGCCGGGAACAGAAAGGAATGGAGTCTTAGAACTTAGACAGTAATCTAGCTAGAAATGCGTTAGATTCTGTTTGTTTAAATGGCTGAGAAAATAGGCTGTGCTGAATGAATGGATATTCCTGTTTTTGTATCTTTTTGTAACTTAAGGTTTTGCCTAGAGGGGTTCTCTATGTTTTGAATCTAATTACCCTGTAAGGTATTTACCATCCTGGTTTTACAGAGGTGATTCTTTTACTTTTTCTTCTATTAAAATTCTTCTTTTAAGAACCTGATTGCTTTTTTCATTGTTCTTAAGATCCAGGGGTTTGGGTCTGTATTCACATATGCAAATTGGTGAGGATTTTTATCAAACCTTCCCCAGGAAAGTGGGTGTAGGGTTTGGTGAGGATTTTGGGGGGAAAGATGTTTCCAAGTGGGCTCTTTCCCGGTTATATATCTGTTAGACGCTTGGTGGTGGCAGCAATAAAGTCCAAGGAAAAAAGGAAAATAGTTTGTACCTTGGGGAAATTTTACCCTAAGCTGGTAAAAATAAGCTTAGGAGATTTTCATGAAGGTCCCCACATCTGTACCCTCGAGTTCAGAGTGGGAAAGGAATCTTGACAGCATCCATAGGCCCACGTACTATTTTCTCTGCATGCTGGCCATCAGTGACCTGGTCATCTCTACATCCATCCTGCCCAAAATGATGGCCATCTTCTGGTTCAATTCTAGGGAGATCAATTTCAGTGCCTGCCTCACCCAGCTGTATGTCTTTCACTGCTTCTCAGTGATGGAGTCAGGGATCTTTGTGGCCGTGGCTTTGGATCACTATGTGGCTATCTGTGATCCCCTGAGACATGCAACCACACTGACAAACCCCGTGGTGGTTAAAATTGTCCTGGCCCTAGTGCTGTATGGCAGCATAGTCGTATTGCCCTATCCCTTCCTGTTGAGGCAGTGGCCATATTGCAGAACCAACATCATCCCCGAACCATACTGCGCCCACATGGCTGTGGTGAAAGTGGTCTGCGGTGACCTCTGTGTTAGTAGTTACTATGGACTCTTTGTGCTATTCTGTGTGATGGGTCTGGATGTGATTTTTATTGTCGTGTCCTATAGCCAGAACCTCAGGGCCATCTTCTGCCTCCCCACAAAGGATGCTCATCTCAAGACTTTTGGGACCTTCATCTCCCACCTCTGTGCCATCTTAGTCTTTTACATGCCTGGTCTCTTCTTCTCTCTCACTTCCCAGTTTCACCATAAAAATAAAAGGAGTACTTGTGGCACCTTAGAGACTAACAAATTTATTAGAGCATAAGCTTTCGTGAGCTACAGCTCACTTCATCGGATGCATTTGGTGGAAAAAACAGAGGAGAGATTTATATACACACACACAGAGAACATGAAACAATGGGTTTATCATACACACTGTAAGGAGAGTGATCACTTAAGATAAGCCATCACCAGCAGCGGGGGGGGGAAAGGAGGAAAACCTTCCATGGTGACAAGCAGGTAGGCTAATTCCAGCAGTTAACAAGAATATCAGAGGAACAGTGGGGGGTGGGGTGGGGGGGAGAAATACCATGGGGAAATAGTTTTACTTTGTGTAATGACTCATCCATTCCCAGTCTCTATTCAAGCCTAAGTTAATTGTATCCAGTTTGCAAATTAATTCCAATTCAGCAGTCTCTCCTTGGAGTCTGTTTTTGAAGCTTTTTTGTTGAAGTATAGCCACTCTTAGGTCTGTGATCGAGTGACCAGAGAGATTGAAGTGTTCTCCAACTGGTTTTTGAATGTTATAATTCTTGATGTCTGATTTGTGTCCATTCATTCTTTTACGTAGAGACTGTCCAGTTTGGCCAATGTACATGGCAGAGGGGCATTGCTGGCACATGATGGCATATATCACATTGGTAGATGCACAGGTGAACGAGCCTCTGATGGTGTGGCTGATGTGATTAGGCCCTATGATGGTATCCCCTGAATAGATATGTGGACAGAGTTGGCAACGGGCTTTGTTGCAAGGATAGGTTCCTGGGTTAGTGGTTCTGTTGTGTGGTGTGTGGTTGCTGGTGAGTATTTGCTTCAGATTGGGGGGCTGTCTGTAAGCAAGGACTGGTCTGTCTCCCAAGATCTGAGAGAGCGATGGCTCGTCCTTCAGGATAGGTTGTAGATCCTTGATGATGCGTTGGAGGGGTTTTAGTTGGGGGCTGAAGGTGATGGCTAGTGGCGTTCTGTTGTTTTCTTTGTTGGGCCTGTCCTGTAGTAGGTGACTTCTGGGTACTCTTCTGGCTCTGTCAATCTGTTTCTTCACTTCAGCAGGTGGGTACTGTAGTTGTAGGAATGCATGATAGAGATCTTGTAGGTGTTTGTCTCTGTCTGAGGGGTTGGAGCAAATGCGGTTATATCGTAGCGCTTGGCTGTAGACAATGGATCGAGTGGTATGATCTGGATGAAAGCTAGAGGCATGTAGGTAGGAATAGCGGTCAGTAGGTTTCCGATATAGGGTGGTGTTTATGTGACCATCGCTTATTAGCACCGTAGTGTCCAGGAAGTGGATCTCTTGTGTGGACTGGTCCAGGCTGAGGTTGATGGTGGGATGGAAATTGTTGAAATCATGGTGGAATTCCTCAAGAGCTTCTTTTCCATGGGTCCAGATGATGAAGATGTCATCAATGTAGCGCAAGTAGAGTAGGGGCATTAGGGAACGAGAGCTGAGGAAGCGTTGTTCTAAGTCAGCCATAAAAATGTTGGCATACTGTGGGGCCATGCGGGTACCCATCGCAGTGCCGCTGATTTGAAGGTATACATTGTCACCAAATGTGAAATAGTTATGGGTCAGGACAAAGTCACAAAGTTCTGCCACCAGGTTAGCCGTGACAGTATCGGGGATACTGTTCCTGACGGCTTGTAGTCCATCTTTGTGTGGAATGTTGATGTAGAGGCTTCTACATCCAGAGTGGCTAGGATGGTGTTTTTAGGAAGATCACCAATGGACTGTAGTTTCCTCAGTAAATCGGTGGTGTCTCGAAGATAGCTGGGAGTGCTGGTAACGAAGGGCCTGAGGAGGGAGTCTACATAGCCAGACAATCCTGCTGTCAGGGTGCCAATGCCTGAGATGATGGGGCGTCCAGGATTTCCAGGTTTATGGATCTTGGGTAGCAGATAGAATACCCCAGGTCCTGGCTCCAGGGGTGTGTCTGTGCGGATTTGTTCTTGTGCTTTTTCAGGGAGTTTCTTGAGCAAATGCTGTAGTTTCTTTTGGTAACTCTCAGTGGGATCAGAGGGTAATGGCTTGTAGAAAGTGGTGTTGGAGAGCTGCCTAGTAGCCTCTTGTTCATACTCTGACCTATTCATGATGACTACAGCACCTCCTTTGTCAGCCTTTTTGATTATGATGTCAGAGTTGTTTCTGAGGCTGTGGATGGCACTGTGTTCTGCATGGCTGAGGTTATGGGGTAAGCGATGCTGCTTTTCCACAATTTCAGCTCGTGCACGTCGGCGGAAGCAGTCTATGTAGAAATCCAGGCTGCTGTTTCGACCTTCAGGAGGAGTCCACCTAGAATCCTTCTTTTTGTAGTGTTGGCAGGAAGGTCTCTGTGGGTTAATATGTTGGTCAGAGGTGTGTTGGAAATATTCCTTGAGTCGGAGACGTCGAAAATAGGATTCTAGGTCACCACAGAACTGTATCATGTTCGTGGGGGTGGAGGGGCAAAAGGAGAGGCCCCGAGATAGGACAGATTCTTCCGCTGGGCTAAGAGTATAGTTGGATAGATTAACAATATTGCTGGGTGGGTTACGGGAACCATTGTTGTGGCCCCTTGTGGCATATAGTAGTTTAGATAGCTTAGTGTCCTTTTTCTTTTGTAGAGAATCAAAGTGTGTTTTGTAAATGGCTTGTCTAGTTTTTGTAAAGTCCAGCCACGAGGAAGTTTGTGTGGAAGGTTGGTTCTTTATGAGAGTATCCAGTTTTGAGAGCTCATTCTTAATCTTTCCCTGTTTGCTGTAGAGGATGTTGATCAGGTGGTTCCGCAGTTTCCTTGAGAGTGTGTGGCACAAGCTGTCAGCATAGTCTGTGTGGTATGTAGATTGTAATGGATTTTTTACCTTCAGTCCTTTCGGTATGATGTCCATCTGTTTGCATTTGGAGAGGAAGATGATGTCTGTCTGTATCTGTGCGAGTTTTTTCATGAAGTTGACAGATTTCCACTCTATACGGCTAAATTCAGTGCCTTGCATAATCACAGGTTTCAGAGTAGCAGCCGTGTTAGTCTGTATTCGCAAAAAGAAAAGGAGTACTTGTGGCACCTTAGAGACTAACAAATTTATTAGAGCATAAGCTTTCGTGAGCTACAGCTCACTTCATCGGATGCATTTGGTGGAAAAAACAGAGGAGAGATTTATATACACACACACACACAGAGAACATGAAACAATGGGTTTATCATACACACTGTAAGGAGAGTGATCACTTAAGATAAGTCATCACCAACAGCAGGGGGGGGAAAGGAGGAAAACCTTCCATGGTGACAAGCAGGTAGGCTAATTCCAGCAGTTAACAAGAATATCAGAGGAACAGTGGGGGGTGGGGTGGGAGGGAGAAATACCATGGGGAAATAGTTTTACTTTGTGTAATGACTCATCCATTCCCAGTCTCTATTCAAGCCTAAGTTAATTGTTGATGATTTTGTAACAAATTGGTTAGGATATTATTCTCAAGCCTCCCCAGGAAAGGGGTGTGTGTAGGGCTTGGGGGGATATTTTAGGAGAAGATGTCTCCAAGTGGTCTCTTTCCCTGTTCTTTGTTTAAAATGCTTGGTGGTGGCAGCATACTGTTCAAGGCCAAGGAAAAGTTTGTACCTTGGGCAAGTTTTTAACCTAAGCTGGTAAGAATAAGCTTAGGGGGTCTTTCATGAAGGTCCCCACATCTGTACCCTAGAGTTCAGAGTGGGGAAGGAACCATGACAGGCTCAGATTCCCAAAGTTGTATAAAAAAGTCACAAAGAAGGTGTACCCTATCTTAAGGAACCTCATACTGGGCCAGTGAATATGTGTCTGTGGCGGGAGGATACAGAAAAATATTCACCACTCTGGGGTGTGTCTGCTATATTCCTCAGCAGTTTGTCCTGAATTTGGCATCCTCAGCTGTGTCCCACAGAGGCACGGTGTCACAGGCACACCACTGATAGGTGCTTCACAGGCTATTGCGGACTACTCCTGGGAGCTATCCTCCTGTTACAGATGGGGAAACCGAGGCAGCAGGCAGAGAAGTGTCTTGAGCCAGGAACATAGTCCACAAGACCCTAGCTACCAGTCCATTGCTTAGTCTCTCCCAGACTTAGTCTGTCTGTCCATGCAGGAGCACAGAGGCCTCACCCCTGAATTCAGTGGGGCTGCAGCCACTTCCACCATTAGAGGATTTGGCCCAAGTTATTTAACTGGAGATAAAGCCTCAGCAGAGACAAGTGAGCTGGTTGTAAAGAGTCTCAGCTCTGCAACAGATTCACTGGGTGACCTTGGGCACAGCTTCTTCATGCATTAAATGGAGATGATTATTTATTATTTCTAGTAAAAAGAACAGGAGTGTACGGGGAGACTTTGGCAAACCAATAAAGTGCCTGAACCACTGTGGCTTATTGCTAAAAGGAGCCAAGTCAGCAGGCTGTAAATTGGCCATTCAACACTCTCAGTTTGACCGAGGTAGGAGTTTTGGGTGCCACAGAAAGGGCAGCTTGACCCCGCATCCTTCCTGATAAGAATGGTGTTGAAGTGGCAGATACATGCATTTTCGAAGAGCAGAATGTGCCACAGGAATGTCTATGGGGCCTCAAGGCTGCTAACTCTGAGAAAACCCACACCTGGTTAATCGATAATCAGAAAGAACCTCTTGCTTGACTATTGAAACTGCTTACTTAGCAAGTTTTCTTTAAGAGACATGTCATTCTATTATTAATGTATAAAGAAGGGGGAAAAGTTTGAGGTAGTTGGACTTGGGTTTGGACTCTCGCTCTGGAAACATCTTGCAGTCCCCACCGGCAGACAGAAGATTTGGCCACCAGAAGCCTGCCGCTGTGCCACACGAGAGCCACATTCAGCTCTGGTAATTATCAAGGATTGGGGGTGTTTTACTAACGTGTGTTAGTGCTTGAGACTAAGTAAAGTTTAGCTTTAAGTGAAAGCACTCTTGTGTTGTCCTGTTTGTGCCAGCCATCTATCGGTTGGACGGCCGTGTCTCCCCTGATTTATTTCCTGACACCACCGTGCACAGAGTAAAAGTTACCAAGAGCTTTGGTTTGAAACAACCCCGTGTAACAAGGAGTACTTGTGGCACCTTAGAGATTAACAAATTTATTTGAGCATAAGCTTTCATGGGCGACAGCTCACTTCATCGGATGCATGTAGGGGAAAAATAGTGGGGAGATTTTATATACACAGAGAACATGAAACAATGGGTGTTACGATATACACTGTAACAAGAGTGATCAGGTAAGGTGAGCTATTACCAGCAGGAGAGCAGTGGCGGGGGGCAGTGATGAGCTGCCAAAATCTTAACAACCGGTTCCCTATAAAAAGTTCTGATTTAAGGGATGTGCCCCAGTATGTAGTTTTTGTGCCAACAGGGTTACCATCCGTCCGTCCATATTTTCCCAGGAGGAATTTTTTAAATTTAAAAAATGGCTGGAGACAGGGGCAGACTGCGGGCAGTGCAGGGGATGTGTGTGGCGGGGCTGGCTGCGTGCAGGGAGTGCGGGGGTGGCTGGAGACGGGGGCTGGCAGCGGGCAGGGCAGGGGGTGCGGGGGTGGCTGGAGACGGGCTGGCTGCGGGCAGGGCAGGGGATGCGGGGGTGGCTGGAGACGGGGGCTGGCTGCGGGCAGGGCAGGGGGTGCGGGGGTGGCTGGAGACGGGGGCTGGCTGTGGGCAGGGCAGGGGGCGCGTGTGGCAGGGGCTGGCTGCGAGCAGGGCAGGGGGTGCGGGGGTGGCTGGAGACGGGCTGGCTGCGGGCAGGGCAGGGGGCGCGTGTGGCAGGGGCTGGCTGCGAGCAGGGCAGGGGGTGCGGGGGTGGCTGGAGACGGGCTGGCTGCGGGCAGGGGGTGCATGTGGCGGGGCTGGCTGCAGGCAGGGGGTGCGGGGGTGGCTGGAGACGGGGGCTGGCTGTGGGCAGGGCAGGGGGCGCGTGTGGCAGGGGCTGGCTGCGAGCAGGGCAGGGGGTGCGGGGGTGGCTGGAGACAGGGGCTGGCTGTGGGCAGGGCAGGGGGTGCATGTGGCGGGGCTGGCTGCAGGCAGGGGGGTGCGGGGGGGGCGGGAGACGGGGGCTGGCTGTGGGCAGGGCAGGGGGCGCGTGTGGCAGGGGCTGGCTGCGAGCAGGGCAGGGGGTGCGGGGGTGGCTGGAGACGGGCTGGCTGCGGGCAGGGCAGGGGGCGCGTGTGGCAGGGGCTGGCTGCGAGCAGGGCAGGGGGTGCGGGGGTGGCTGGAGACGGGCTGGCTGCGGGCAGGGGGTGCATGTGGCGGGGCTGGCTGCAGGCAGGGGGTGCGGGGGTGGCTGGAGACGGGGGCTGGCTGTGGGCAGGGCAGGGGGCGCGTGTGGCAGGGGCTGGCTGCGAGCAGGGCAGGGGGTGCGGGGGTGGCTGGAGACAGGGGCTGGCTGTGGGCAGGGCAGGGGGTGCATGTGGCGGGGCTGGCTGCAGGCAGGGGGTGCGGGGGTGGCTGGAGACGGGGGCTGGCTGTGGGCAGGGCAGGGGGCGCGTGTGGCAGGGGCTGGCTGCGAGCAGGGCAGGGGGTGCGGGGGTGGCTGGAGACGGGCTGGCTGCGGGCAGAGCAGGGGGCGCGTGTGGCAGGGGCTGGCTGCGAGCAGGGCAGGGGGTGCGGGGGTGGCTGGAGACGGGCTGGCTGCGGGCAGGGGGTGCATGTGGCGGGGCTGGCTGCAGGCAGGGGGTGCGGGGGTGGCTGGAGACGGGGGCTGGCTGTGGGCAGGGCAGGGGGCGCGTGTGGCAGGGGCTGGCTGCGAGCAGGGCAGGGGGTGCGGGGGTGGCTGGAGACAGGGGCTGGCTGTGGGCAGGGCAGGGGTGCATGTGGCGGGGCTGGCTGCAGGCAGGGGGTGCGGGGGTGGCTGGAGACGGGGGCTGGCTGTGGGCAGGGCAGGGGGCGCGTGTGGCAGGGGCTGGCTGCGAGCAGGGCAGGGGGTGCGGGGGTGGCTGGAGACGGGGGCTGGCTGTGGGCAGGGCAGGGGGCGCGTGTGGCAGGGGCTGGCTGCGAGCAGGGCAGGGGGTGCGGGGGTGGCTGGAGACGGGCTGGCTGCGGGCAGGGCAGGGGGCGCGTGTGGCAGGGGCTGGCTGCGAGCAGGGCAGGGGGTGCGGGGGTGGCTGGAGACGGGCTGGCTGCGGGCAGGGGGTGCATGTGGCGGGGCTGGCTGCAGGCAGGGGGTGCGGGGGTGGCTGGAGACAGGGGCTGGCTGTGGGCAGGGCAGGGGGTGCATGTGGCGGGACTGGCTGCAGGCAGGGGGTGCGGGGGTGGCTGGAGACGGGCTGGCTGCGGGCAGGGCAGGGGGTGCGAGGGTGGCCGGAGACAGGGACTGGCTACGGGCAGGGCAGGGGGTGGCTGTAGATAGGGGCTGGCTGGGGGCAGGGGGTGTGGGGGTGGCTGGAGGCAGGGGCTGGCTGTGGGCAGGGCAGGGGGTGTGGCAGGGGGTGGCTGGAGGCAGGGCAGGGGCTGGCTGCGGGCAGGGTGCTGGGTGCTCATGGTTAGAGCAGCAGGACGCAGCCCCGGCCCAGCAGAGCAGCCGGGGACCCACCATGTCACAGCGGGAGCCCCGGGGCCAGGGGAGCAGCAGCAGCACCAGGGCTCGTGCCCAGGGCCCGGCGGCAGCCCACGTGGCTCCCGCAGCGCAGCGCCCCCGGCGGCCTGAGGAGGAATCACATCACTTCCCAGCCGGAGCCCAGCAAAGCCTCAGCGCCCCCTGCAGGGAAGCGGGTGAACAACCGGTTTTAAAACTGCTTCAAAACTTAACAACCGCTTCGTGCGAACCCGTGAGAACCGGCTCCAGCTCACCACTGGCGGGGGGGACCTTTCGTAGTGATAATCAAGGTGGGCCATTTCCAGCAGTTGACAAGAACCTCTGAGGAACAGTGGAGGGTGGAATAAACATGGGGAAATAGTTTTACTTTGTGCAATGACTCATCCATTCCCAGTCTCTATTCAAGCCTAAGTTAATTGTATCCAGTTTGCAAATTAATTCCAATTCAGCAGTCTCTCGTTGGAGTCTGTTTTTGAAGCTTTTTTGTTGAAGGATAGCCACTCTTAGGTCTGTGATCGAGTGACCAGAGAGATTGAAGTGTTCTCCAACTGGTTTTTGAATGTTATAATTCTTGACGTCTGATTTGTGTCCATTCATTCTTTTACGTAGAGACTGTCCAGTTTGGCCAATGTACATGGCAGAGGGGCATTGCTGGCACATGATGGCATATATCACATTGGTAGATGCACAGGTGAACGAGCCTCTGATAGTGTGGCTGATGTAATTAGGCCCTATGATGGTATCCCCTGAATAGATATGTGGACAGAGTTGGCAACGGGCTTTGTTGCAAGGATAGGTTCCTGGGTTAGTGGTTCTGTTGTGTGGTGTGTGGTTGCTGGTGAGTATTTGCTTCAGATTGGGGGGCTGTCTGTAAGCAAGGACTGGTCTGTCTCCCAAGATCTGTGAGAGTGATGGGTCGTCCTTCAGGATAGGTTGTAGATCCTTGATGATGCGTTGGAGAGGTTTTAGTTGGGGGCTGAAGGGGATGGCTAGTGGCGTTCTGTTATTTTCTTTGTTGGACCTGTCCTGTAGTAGGTGACTTCTGGGTACTCTTCTGGCTCTGTCAATCTGTTTCTTCACTTCAGCAGGTGGGTATTATAGTTGTAAGAATGCATGATAGAGATCTTGTAGGTGTCTGTCTCTGTCTGAGGGGTTGGAGCAAATGCGGTTATATCGTAGAGCTTGGCTGTAGACAATGGATCGTGTGGTAAGATCTGGATGAAAGCTAGAGGCATGTAGGTAGGAATAGCTGTCTGTAGGTTTCCGATATAGGGTGGTGGTTATGTGACCATCGCTTATTAGCACCATAGTGTCCAGGAAGTGGATCTCTTGTGTGGACTGGTCCAGGCTGAGGTTGATGGTGGGATGGAAATTGTTGAAATCATGGTGGAATTCCTCAAGGGCTTCTTTTCCATGGGTCCAGATGATGAAGATGTCATCAATGTAGCTAAAGTAGAGTAGGGGCATTAGGGGACGAGAGCTGAGGAAGCCTTGTTCTAAGTCAGCCATAAAAATGTTGGCATACTGTGGGGCCATGCGGGTACCCATCGCAGTGCCGCTGATTTGAAGGTATACATTGTCACCAAATGTGAAATAGTTATGGGTGAGGACAAAGTCATAAAGTTCAGCCACCAGGTTAGCCATGACATTATCGGGGATACTGTTCCTGACGGCTTGTAGCCCATCTCTGTGTGGAGTGTCGGTGTAGAGGCTTCTACATCCATAGTGGCCAGGATGGTGTTTTCTGGAAGATCACTGATGGATTGTAGTTTCCTCAGGAAGTCGGTGGTGTCTCGAAGATAGCTGGGAGTGCTGGTAGCATAGGGCCTGAGGAGGGAGTCTACATAGATAGACAATCCTGCTGTCAGGATGCCAATGCCTGAGTTTCTTGCCAGGCTCTCCCCTTGCTCCCACGTAGCCCAGTGGGCTCCCACTGCTCATTCATCTGTTAGTCACATGGAGAGAAAGTTTCTCTCCTGGCTCTGGCCAGCCGTGAGGGGCAGAGGGACTCCACTCCTTTCCAGGGAGTGGTGGGCTGAGCCGCCACACTGCCAGTGATAGTTCACACCACTCTGGACTGCTGCCGGAGACCAGGGTGGAGCCGGAGCTCTTAGTCAGCTAGCTAAGGAGCGAGTGGGCCGGGGGGAGCAGGGACCGTGTCAGGGAGAAGCCCACCAGCCAAGCACTGGGGAGAGACGGGAGAGGAGGCATCAATGCTGTGGCCATGTGAAGTCCTGCTGCAGCCAGCGAGGGGAAGCTCTAGCCCCTTGCAGCGCTCCCCTGGCTACAGCCCCCTGAGTGTGAGCCCTACTTGCCCAGCTTGAAGGCTGCCCCTGTCTGGGGCTGAGATCTGACAAATGAAAGTGTAAGTGCCACTCTCTGAACAAGAAGAAAAGGAGTACTTGTGGCACCTTAGAGACTAACAAATTTATTAGAGCATAAGCTTTCGTGAGCTACAGCTCACTTCATCGGCTGAACAAGGACATTTTCAGAGGGTCATGTATTGAAAACACCCTTTCGTTGTCCTTTGGGCTGTATCTCAGCTTCTTTGTCTCCTTTGTTACAGACTAGGATGTAGGCTTTTTAAGACCATGGATATCTGTCTTATATAAAAGTACAAACTTCGATCTCAGAGAGCTCTAGCTCTATAGATATATTGCTGTGACACTCTGTATCCCAAAGCAACACCCTGGCACCCCAGCACTCACCACTGTTATATAATTGCAACGAATCTCTTCAAAATGTCACGTGAAGTGTCAGGGGAAAAAAATTGGTTTGCTGAATATGATTATCCTGTTTCTGTGCATGTCTCATTTTTGTATCTGAAGTTATGAATATTGACTATGAGCCTGTATTTCAAGTGTATTTGCTCCTGTGGTATCTCTCCCAAGTATGTTTACATCCAGTTTAGCCCGCACATTGTCAATGCACTATTCACATTATGGGCCATTAATGAACACAATGGGACATGCAAGAAGCTAATCGCCACCTGATGGACTTTTCTGGGGATGTTGTAGCCACAATATTGGCAATAGCCCCTGCTATTACTAATCAAAACACACAAGGGCTTGCGACCAGCTCTCATGACACCGGACTCCACCTTGTGCCTGTGCTTTTCCACTAACTGTGCTGGGGGCTTTATTTGGAAAATGAAGCTCCCTCCCCATCTCAGAAGTTATAAAAGTGAGAAGTGACATAACCACTTCATCTCACTGCCCCACAACTGAATACCTGGAAACATGGCTAGAGGAAAAGACTTTGACAGGGGAGGCGGTCCCAACTTGGGAAGGAGAAATCCCAACCTGTGTACGGAACATAGGTGAACTGTCTGTACGATTAGGGTGAGATACTGCTTAACTTAAATCCTCTCTATTTTATAGTGCTCAGACTGTGATCTTGTTTTATTTCTTAGGTGGCCAATTTTGATCTGTACATTTATTACTTATAACCACTTAAAATATATGTTTACATACTTAATAAATCGGTTTCATATTTTTTTACCTAAAACAATGACTTGTTTCAAATGTCCGATCAGGGGCTGGTGCACTATTCTCTTCACATACAGGGAGGGGCAGATTAGGTAATAAACTTATATTGGGTTTACTTCAGACCGGAGCAAGATGGTACAGCTCTGAAGTCCTAGGCAGGGGAGCTGGGGGGAATTGTCTGGAGCCTCTCTGTTGTTGTTTCATGAGTGGCTGGTGAAAGCATTCATGTAACTCAGCTGGGTGTGTCCCTGCCTGTAAACATTTGAGGGAGCGCAGGACCCGGAGGGGTTTGCAGCTTGTCACAGCCCCACAGAGTGAGATGGGGCCCAGACTGGTATGCCAGTGGTCTCAGTGGTACCCCATTTCCAGGTTACACCTCATGGACGTCCAGCCCTGTGACGCTGCAAGCAGGGTGAAATGCACAGGTTGTTGTTCTCAGTGAGATTTCCACATACACTGGTGTAAAGATTTTAAGTGAGACTTTAAGTGTGGTGATTGGAGATCAGCCGAAGAGGTTACCAATTTAATCTTTTCTGTGGGTTTATTTCGGGAAAGGGAAGTTGGGACAGAAAAGCAGCACGATGAGTAAAAACAGTGAAACAATTGTGAAATTGGAGCTATTCAGATTGGAGGCAGTAGAGAAAGAAAAAGAGCCTAGGAGAATTTTGGAGCTAAAGTCGGCAGAGGCTGCCAGAGAGGAGGCTGGACACAGAAGGGCGATGGAACTAAAACAACAAGAAATTGAGGAGAAAGAGGGAGAACGGAAACACCAGTTAGACTTGCTGGAAAAGCAGAACCAGAACCTTCCTCCTCCACTGATTCCCACCGATCTAAAAATCCACAAATGGTAACAGCTGTGTCCTGCATTCAATGAGGCAGGGGATATTGCTGAATTCTTCAGTAACTTTGATATTCTGTGTGTGATTCATAAGATTCTTGATGACCGGAAGGTGGCCACTTTAACTGCAAAGTTAACTGGTAAAGTTCTGGATATATTCAATAAAATGCCAATTGAGGATGCTTTAGATTATTGTAAATTCAAAAACTGGTTTTGAAGCAATTTCAGATGACCTCTGAAATGTATAGAGTGAAATTTAGGAGTCTTAAGAGGGGTGCTGGTATGAGT
This sequence comes from Dermochelys coriacea, assembly GCF_009764565.3. Lineage (NCBI taxonomy): Eukaryota > Metazoa > Chordata > Testudines > Dermochelyidae > Dermochelys > Dermochelys coriacea. The sequence continues at coordinate 2,050,949 of NC_050068.2, forward strand.
AATGTGGAATATATAAACAAAATGAAAGATTTGATGGGAAAGTGGGTAGGGCGCAAAAGTGTTACAAGCTTTGAAGGAATGTTTGACCTTGTTGCTCAGGAGCATTTCTTAACCTCTGTAAAGATGATGTAAAACAGGATCCACAGAAGAAAAAGATGAAAACTGTGGATGAGGTTGGTGATTTTGAGCAGACACAGGCATCTAACGAAGGGGTTTACACTTGGCAGGGTTCCGTTTTACCCCATTCCGCCAATCCCTGACCAGAATCTATTTTGGAAACAGAAGAGTCCAGATGGTGCTGTCATTGCAATCCCACTGATCACCTGAGGAATAATGCCCTGTGCTGGGAGAAAGTAGAGAGCAGGAGGCCCATGGAAATGCTGAGACCCTGAGCACAGAAGCCCCTCAGGCACCTGATGCTTATCATACACTAAAATTAGCCTTTGCACAACCAGTCTGAAGCCTGTCCAGGCTGTCAGCATCAATGCAGGGAACTCCTTGGATGGGAAGGCACGGGCAGAAATTCCTGTGGTTAGGCGGAGTACAATGCACGAAGGTGACATACTACAAGGCCAGATGTCAGAGCTTTCATTAGTCGTAGGTTAGAACATCCTTGTGCCTTTGGCTAAAGTGCACATAAAAACGGAGGTTTTGGAAGCTGCATTATCAGGGTCTAGACAATAACCCTGTTGAAATGCTAATTGGGAATGATTTCTTCCATGAAGCTCAGGCTGTTAAAGTGTCCACCTGCAACAAGAAGGAGCATTTTTCTGGAACCCCAGGGGGAAAGGGGAATGTCCCAGGAACTGCTGAGGGAAGGAGAACAAGTCTCCTTGATTCCTCTGCAGCAGGGGGAAGCTACATGATTTCAGGGGTGGGGGTGGCTGAGACCAGCTCCTGCCCGGCAGCTGAAGGCAGCGTCTGCTCAGGGAGGGAGGAGATTCTATTGCCTGTCAGGGGGACAAATGTCCAGGTTGCCGCTAAAAAGGGCCAAGCCCAGTGCTAGGGAGCTTAGGAAGATGTGTCCAGGAGGGGAGCCCAGAGAAGGGTGATGGAATCGTAGAAAGCACTGAGGAGGTGGGTGAGATTTCCTTTAACTGCATCAGGAGGCAGCACCTCGACAGGAAAAGGGAGGGGTGTGTGTAGTGCCTGCCAGTGAGACAACTGTCCAGGCTGTTAGCTAGGAGCCCTTTAGAGCTGAGCACATGTTCTACCCTAGAGATCACAGGGGTATGCGTCTTAGAGAGGAGATCTCAAGGACTTTCCTTTGCTAGGTGTTTTCAAGATCCTTCAATTAAAGATGTTGCACAGTATGATGTTAGTTACTGATGAGACTTATTCGTTTCTGATTCCGTAGTGATTGCCCCGTATGTCTGCAGAAAGTGTCCGTGTCTCCCCTCAGTCATCTTTCTCCAGATCTATCTGTCTACTATCTTCCTATCTGTCCTGAGTATTTTCAGTGTATGAGACCCTATGGAGACCTAGGTATTATCCCTAGCTTTTTTACTAATTATCCATAATTTTTAAAAATACAGAAATGCACAGAGCAGCCAATACCTCTCTGGCTCAGTGGAGAGCCCAGGAGTTCTCATCTCCCCTTGGGAAGGTCATTTAATTAGTGTTTACTCCCAAAGCTGTATAAAGAGTGCAGAGAAGCTTCTCCCCAGCCTATTTACATTCAGAGTATTTGCCAGAAACTGAGTGAACCCCACTGGGATTGCACAAGCTATATTATAAACGGTGCATACCCCTGTGTTGGCTCTCAGCGTGGGATGCTGCTGCAAATGCTGGGGTAAGAGAAGTGTGGGATACAGCTAGCTGAAGGGAATTCCCAGAGAAGACACTTCCATCTCAGGATTCACAGGTACCCATCTCTTGCTGCTCGCCAAACGAAGTGCAACATGGTCATGATGGAATCGGGAATGGGTGGGATGGGACCAAGAATAAATCTGTGGCCCTGTCCGCTCTGCACGCCCATTAAATAGAACCATAGAAGGTTGGAAGGAACCTCAGGAGGTATCTTGTTCAACCCCCGGCTCAAAGGAGGACGAACCCCAACTGAATCATCCCAGCCAGGGCTTTGTCAAGCTGGCCCTTAAAAACCTCTAAGGATGGAAATTCCACCACCTCCCTAGGGAACCCATTCCAGTGCTTCACCACAGAAGGGATATGAACAAACTGGAGAGAGTCCAGTTCAGGGCAATGAAAATAATTAGGGGGCTGGAGCACATGAGTTATGAGGAGAGGCTAAGGGAACTGGAGTTATTTAGTCTGCATAAGAGAAGAGTGAGGAGGCATTTGATAGCAGCCTTCAACTGCATGAAGGGGGGTTCCTAAGAGGATGGAGCTCGGCTGTTCTCAGTGGTGGCACCCTCCCAGTGAAATAGTGTTTTCTAATATCCAACCTAGACCTCCCCCACTGTGACTTGAGACTATGGCTGAAAGCTGAGGAAATGAGCCACACGATGGTCTCTGCCCTCGGGACTTTGCAGTTGAGCTTTCAGGACCACACGCTGAATGATGCACATTTCAGCTGCCTGCCTCTCAGCCCTGCTCCCAACCCACAGCTGATTTCACACGGTTTCCTGGCTTCCCCCTCTGCTCCGGACTGGCCGGCCTGCTGCATCCTCCCTGCAGGGTCCTTGCCAGGCTGCAGCACGTCCCGTCCCAGCCCCGGGGCAGAGGGAGCCCAGGCTGGGGAGGAGGAAGGTGGAGAATGACACAGCATACCACCACGTCCAGGCCGATCTTGGCCACAAGGGGATTTGTCAGGATGGTGGAATGTCTCAGGAGACCACAGATGGCCACGTAGCGATCCAGAGCCCTGGCCACAAAGATCCCAGACTCCGTCGCTGAGAAGCAGTGAATGAAGTACATCTGGGTGAGGCAGACACTGAAATCGATCTCCCTGGAATTGAACCAGAAGATGCTCAACATTTTGGGCATGGTGGACGTATACAAGACCAGGTTGGTGACAGCCAGCATGCAGAGGAAATAGTACATGGGCTCATGGAGCCTCGGCTCTGTCTTCACAATAAACAGGATGGTGAAGTTCCCCAAGAGAGTGATGGTGTACATGGCACAGAAGGGGATGGAGATCCAGGCATGGGCCGCCTCCAGGCCAGGAATGCCCAGCAGGATGAAGGTGGAGGGGTTGGTGAAGTCAGTTGTGTTGGAATGTGACATGGAGTAGGGGAGAAGGTGTCCAACTCTGAGGCAGAACAGTGTCTCTTGCTTGTAGCATATGTTTTCCTGAGTTCCTTTATGTGCCCAGGGTCTAGGGTGATGGTCTCAGTACAAATACCTGGATGTGAATATGAGACACTATATGCACTACTGGAGCCTGTTCTCATGCGGGAAGGAGATTAGTCCCTCTTCACATACTGAAAATGACATTTTCATTATTCAGATAAATGAATTATAAAGAACTGACCTTACTAATGCCAATTCCATATTTTATGGTGCTCTCTGCTCAATAATTCCTACACATCATGGTGTGGGAAACCTTACTAGGCACCAGAAGGAAATACAAGTGTGGATACTAGTTATCCATCATTGTTCCTTAGGCTTTTTCTGCACTACCATGCTTTGTGGCAAATAAGCAGCTTTTGCCAAAGAAAAAGTGAGGGTGTACACACTGCAAACCACTTTCCGTGATGGAACTCCTCAGTTTCAGTGACGAATGTAACCACCTTGACAGGAGTTTCACCCAAAGTTTCGTTGGCAAAGTGCCAGCGTAGACACTTGTGCTTGATTTTATTGCTGTAATTGGCCTCCGGAAGGCGTCCCACATTGCCCATCCTGAGTGCTCTGATGAACAGTTTCAACTCCTCTCCCCTCCATCGAGCTGAACACCTTCCACCCTTCCCCCTTTAAATTCCCCCTCAGAAATTTTGAAATTCCCCTTCCTGTTTGCTGGGTGTGGAATACTCACATCACATCTTCCCAGGTGGCCATTGTGGCTCAACGCTTGGGACATTGTGAAGCTTCTGGATCCACACAGTATTTGCGGAGAGGAGGCTGTGTAGTCCCAGATGCACTTCAGCCATAGGAATGTCAATACCTATGGGCAGATTTCGTGCAGCTTGTGGGAAAAGGACACATTGCAGGACACAGCAAAGGAGCTGAGGCACGTGTACCAGAAGGCAAGGGAGGCAAACAGTATCTATGTTGCTGTGTCACAGACCTGCCATTTTTATAAGAAGTTGGATGCTATCCTCAACGGTGACCCCATTTCCACCGCCAACAACCCCGTGGGTACTTCGTTGGGGGTACTCCTGTCAGCGTACATAATGTACCTCTCTGAGAGGTGGTAGCTAGGTCGGTGAAGAATTCTTTGGCAGACCTCATGCTGTATATACCAGGGTTATGTTGCTATAGCTACATCTCTCAGGGGTGTGATTTTTTTTTTGCTATTGCAAAAAAGAGCAAGTGCAATTTTCATTTGCATTAACAGAGGCATAGCCAGTCACGGGGGGGATAATAGCCCTTTTCTTGGTGCTGATTAGACCTCAGCAGGAATATTGTGTCCAGTTTGGGACTCCAATATATAGAAGGGATGTAGAGACCTGAAAAGGGTGCAGAGGAGAGTGACAAAGATGACCCAGAGGGTGGCATGCAAGACATATGAGCAAAGGCTGAAGGAAAAGGGTATGTTTAGTTTGGAAAACGGAGGATTAAGGGGGTATATGGCAGCAGTCTTGAGATACTTTAAAGGCTGCCATTAAAAATGTGGAAGAACATAGCCACATAGATCAAGAGGCAATGGGCTTGAACTAAAGCATAGCAGATTTAGATTTAATCTCTGATAAACTTCCCAATTGTAAGAACAAGAGACCAATGGAACAGACGCCCAGGCAGGTTGTAGAAAGTCCTTCACTGGAAGTTTTCAACAGGATGCTGGATAGTCATCTGTCTTGGATGGTTTAGACACAAAAAATCCTGCATCTTGGCAGGGGGTTAGACTAGCTGATCATTGCAGCCCCCTTCTAACCCTGTCACTCTTTGATTCCATGATATAAAAGACTGCATGATCTGATGGTCCCTTCTGATTTTGAAGCCTATGAATTTATTGATATAGAAAGTAGTTCAAAGAAGAAAAGTAGTACTTGTGACATCGTAGAGACTAACAAATTTATTTCAGCATAAGCTTTTGTGAGCTACAGCTCACTTTGTCAGGTGCATGCAGTGGAAAATACAGTGGGGAGATTTATATACCCAGAGAACATGAAACAATGTGTGTTACCATACACACTGTAACAAGTGTGATCAGGTAAGTTGAGCTACTACCAGCAGGAGAGCGGGGGGGGGGAATAATTTTTTGTCGTGATAATCAAGGTTGGCCATTTCCAGCAGTTGACAAGAATGTGTGAGGAACAGTGGGGGCGGGGGGGAGGGAATAAACAAGGGAAAATAGTTTTACTTTGTGTAATGACACATCCACTCCCAGTCTTTATTCAAGCCTAAGTTAATTGTATCCAGTTTGCAAATTAATTCTGTCCTGTAGTAGATAACCATCTGCTCAAGAAACTCCCTGAAAGAGCATAAGAACAAATCCGCACAGACACACCCCTAGAACGCCGACCTGGGGTATTCTATCTGCTACCCAAGATCCATAAACATGGAAATCCTGGACACCCCATCATCTCAGGCATTGGCACCCTGACAATGGGATTGTCTGGTTATGTAGACTCCCTCCTCAGGCCCTACGTTACCAGCACTCCCAGCTATCTTCAAGACACCACCGACTTCCTGAGGAAACTACAATCCATCGGTGATCTTCCAGAAAACACCATCCTGGCCACTATGGATGTCGAAGCCTCTACACCAACATTCCACACAAAGATGGACTACAAGCCGTCAGGAACAGTATCCCCGATACTGAAGGACTTTCCACAACCTCCCTGGCCTCCAGTTCTTACAGTTGGGAACACTTAAAACACAACAGGGGGGTTCCACAGCGCTTCACTGGGACCTGAGCAAACTAAGGCCCCAAGCTTCCGAATCTGGCCTTGTAATGGACGTCTACTAACAACTTTCATCCTGAAAAAAAGAAAAGGAGTACTTGTGGCACCTTAGAGACTAACAAATTTATTTGAGCATAAGCTGTAGCTCACGAAATCTTATGCTCAAATAAATTTGTTAGTCTCTAAGGTGCCACAATTACTCCTTTTCTTTTTTGCAAATACAGACTAACACGGCTGCTACTCTGAAACCTTTCATCCTGAAGGATCCACTGTACAACGGAAATGAAGCCACCTTAGGTCTGGATCCCATCACCGAGGGGCACAGCAAAAAGGGGCATTTTGGCCCCTGATACTAGAGCAAATTCAGTACCTGTGGCAAGGGCCCTGGGATGGTTAGTGGCTGTGCAGAGCAGAAATGAATACAGACCTATGGTCTGTCCCATCATGCATACATTGCACTTGGTTTGTCGAACAGAAAGAGATGGGTAGTTGTGATTTCTGAGATGGAAGCCTCTTTGCTGGGAATCCACCTCAGGTATCCGTGTCCCATTCCTCTCTCACCCCAGCATCTGCAGCAACACCCCACACTGAGAGCTCACAGTGGTGTGCATTGTTTATAATGTAGCTCTATGCAAACCCAGTGGGGTTCACTCAGACTCTAGGGGAGAAGCAGAATCTGGATGTAAACAGGCTGGACCAGACACTCTCTAGCTCATGTCTCTGTTTCCATGTCTGTACTTCTCTGTTTGTTATTCAGCTTTAACAACAACCAATAATTATGGGACCTTCCCAAAGGGAGATGAGAACTCTTGGGCTCTCCACTGAGTCTGAGAGGAATTAGCTGCTCTGTGTATTTGTGTATATTTAAAAATTATAGTTGATTCCTAAGAAACCTAGGGAAAGTGACTAGGTCTTATATGCTCTGATGTTGTCTAAATCCCCAGGATGGATAGATAGATAGTAGACAGAGAGATCTGGAGAAAGATGACTGAGGGGAGACACGTACACTTTCTGTAGGCACAAGGGATTTTTCCTATGGGATCAGAGATCAGCAATTCTCATCAGTAAGCTATTTTCAGACCACGTAGAACCTTTCATTGAAGGATCTTCAAAAGACCTAGGAAAGGAAAGTCACTATGAACATATCCCCATTATATCCATAAGTAAACTGAGGTACAGGGAGACATGACTTGGCAAAAATCAAACAGAGAATGACAGACCCAGGAGTTCTGAGTTTTCTGCCTAAAAATGGTTTCTCCATCAGTAACTGAGCACATGATAAGCGGGAAATGGATTCATACTGTCGTAGGGCCTGTTCATTGGGTAGGCGTGACGGACTTCTGTAGGTTGCAACCTGAAACAGCCTGTGAGGTTGTGAAAAGCTGCAAGCCCCTCCAGGTCTTGCACTTACACAGTCATACACAGACAGGGAAACACACACATGAAGTTACGTGAAAACTTTTACTTGCCACTCATGAACCAACCATAGAGAGGCTCCAGCCAGTTCCCCCAGCTCCCCAGCCTAGGACCTCAGAGCTGTACTGTCTTGCCCTTGTCGGAAGACTGAGCAGTGTAAGTTTATTGTCCTGCCCCCTTCCCTCAATGTGGAGAGGACAATTCACCAACCCCTGTTCCTGAGCAGATTTCCCTTTATACTTCAAATAACACACTGCTTTTGGTGAATAAATAGAAAGCAGATGTACTAAGTACAGAAAGATGGATTTTAAGTCATTATAAGTTATAGAGAACAGATCAAGGCTGGTTACTTAAGAAATAAACAAAATCAATATCTAAGTTCTGTACGTGAGACAGGATTTGAATCGAGGAGTGTTTTACCCTGATGGGACAAACAGCCCACCCATCTTTCATACACAGGCTAGAAATCCCTTCAGCTTGGGACAACATCCCCAGTTCGGCCCTAATTCCTAAGGTGGTTCTGGGTATTGAGTTGTGGGGGGAGTGAGGCCAAGTGACGATGTCGCTTTCCCACATTACAGCTTCTGCCATGTAGAGGGAACTTCATTTTTCCAAGCAAATGCCCCCAGTGCAGTTAGTGGAAAAGTTCAGGCACAAGACAGAGTCCACTGTCACATGAGCTGGTCACATGCCCTTGCATGCTTCTATAATTCATAGCAGAGGCCATTATCAATATCCTGGCTATAACAGGAACATCCATCAGGTGGGAATAATCTTCTAAGGCCTATCGTGGTTCTTAATGCACCAATACCTTGAATGGTTCACTCATAATATGCTGTCTAGATGGGATGTGAACTACATTGTGGCTGTTACCGAAGAGCAAACATATTTGAAATACTGGTACGTAGTCAATATTTATAACTTTAGGTCAAAAAAAAATACATGCATACAAATAGGGCAATCATGTTCTGCAAATGATAACTTTTCCATTGAAACATTAAATGACAAACTTTATACAAAACATATCATAATCATATCACCATGGTAAATATGGGGACGCAGGGTGTTGCTTTGCAGCACATAATATCAGAACTCACCCTTTAGTTTACTGCAGGAGTGTTTGTGAGTGACTAATGCAGTGGCAGTGTGCCAAAGGCCTTAATTAGGTTTTGACCATACAACTCCCAAATGCTGCAAGCATTGTGGTATTACCCATAGGTGTTCTTGCAAAGTTCTGTGTCTCTCCTACACTTTGTAGATCAGTCTAGTGAACTCAAAAGTCAGCAAGTGTGCCTTCTTAGGGTCACTAGAAAAACTCTATTAATGTCTGTGCAGCATTGTTTACCATTGTGCTTTTCCAACTGATGATATCTCAACACAGATATTCAATAATGCCATGAAGTGGTGTGACTCAGTTTCCCCTTTTACACAGCAGACCAGGTTTATTATGGTTTCCCTGCTGAGAGAAGCTTTGAACCTCTTTACAGATGTTAGCTGAGAAGCACTATCCCCATAGGTCTTCTTGTTTACTACTCATAGCATGGCAAATAGCTTTTCCCAAAGCTAAGGACTTGAAAGCAAGAAACACTATGAGGACACTCCTTCTCAGTTAACACCTGTGAACAGGCTCAAGGCTTGTCAGAGTAGGGAAACCATAATTAACCTGATCTCCTGTGTGGAAGGAGAAACTGAGGCACAGCTCCTCATAGCAAATTGATGAATATTTCTATTGAGTTATCACCAGTTGGAAAAGCACAATGCTTAACAATGCTGAAGAGATACAAAGAGAGGTTTTCTAGTGACCCAGAGAAAGCTGAGTTTTGAGATCACTTCACTGATCTACAAAATGTTAAAAGGTACACCGAAATTTTCAAAAACACCTGTGGTTAAGACTGTAATGTTTGCAAAACTTTAGAGTTGTATAGTGAAAACCTAAAGAGGGCCATGGCACATTGCCTCTGAATTAGTCAATGACTAACACTTCTGCAGTAAATTAAGGGGTGATGTGTAACATTCTGTGCACCAAAGCAACAACCTAGCACCACCAAATTTACTAAGGTAATATGACTGTGATGTATTTTATAAAAATTGTCTCATATAAAGTACATCATTTTGTACCTCAAATTATGATTATTGACTATACCCGTATTTCAAACTTGTTTGCTCCTGGGTAACACCATGAGGTAGACTACATCCAGTCTACCCATCCTATTGTGGATGGATGATTCGAGGCTATGGCCCATTAAGAAACACAATAGGACTTGGAAGAAGCTTATCGCCACCTGATGGACTTTCCTGTGAATATTCTACGTAGGATACGGGTAATGGTCCCTGCTATGAATCACTGAAGCATACAAGGACATGTGACCAGCTCATGTGACACTGGGCTCCATCATGTGTCTGTAATTTTCCACTAACTCTGCTGGGGACATTTCCCTCTGCTAGGGAAAAAAGAAATTTCCACATGGCAGCAACTATAAATGGTGGAAGTGACATCATCACTTCGACTCACTTCCCCACAACTCAACACCTGCAAAAAACCTTAGCAACAAGGACTGAACTGGGGATGTGGTCCCAGGCTGAAGGGGTTACTAGCCTGTGAATGGAAGATTGGTTGACTGTTTCTATCATCAGGGTGAGACTCTGCTTGATTTGGATCCTGTCTAGTGTAGAGAATTTAGATAGTGATTTTTTTTATTTCTTATAAAACCAACTTTGATCTGTGCAATATTACTTATAATCACTTAAAATCTATCTTTCTGTAGTTAATACATTTGTTTATATTTTTCTACCTCAATCTTTATGTTGTTTGAAATGTAAAAGGGAAATCTGCTCAGGAACATGGGCTGGTTCATGGTCATGTACACACTGAGGGAGGGGTGAGCAGTAGCTAGTGAAAGCATTCATGTAACTGCAGCTGGGTGTATCCCTGCATGTATATGGCTTTGTAAGTGCAAGACTTGGAGAAGATTGCATCTTATCACAGCCACAGTATGTGAGGGGGGCCCATATTGGTATGCCAGAGGGATCAGTGGTACCCCAGTTCGAGGCTACATCCAGGGGAAGTCTGTCATAGCCACCCATGGCCAGGCCCTGCTAGAACTGAGTCCATTTCCTTCTTGTCATGTGTTCAGCTACTCACGGAGAGACCATGATAACATCAGGGAAGACAGGACCCATCAGTTCTGTCTGTCATTTTCTGTGAGTCGTTAGCCAAGGTCATCTCTCCCCATGCCTCAATTTACCTATCAGTATCATGAAGATCTATTCATAGAGACTTTCCTTTGCTAGGTGTTTTGAAATGAAAAGAGGGTGGTTAATTTATGAGTTTACCCTGTATAAGTTTTATACAGAGCAAAATGACTTTATTTGGGGTTTTGATCTCATTGGAAACTGGGTGTCTGGATGCTGGAGACAGCTAAGCTGATGAGCTGTTTTCAGCTAAAGCCTGAAGCTTTGGGTGTGTCGCCCAGACCCTGGGTTTGTGTTGCAGCGAGCTAGCGTGTCTGGCTCAACAAGGCAGGGTTCTGGAAATCCCAAGCTGGCAGGGAAAACCGGCTCAGAGGTAATTTCAGCACATCAGGTGACAGTTGTAAGGGGATCTATATGACTGAACCCATCACACTGATCTCTGATCAGTTTGCTATCAACCCAGACATCCTGGGCATGTACAGTCTATCAGACCCTATGGAGGCCAAGGCATTATTTCTATTTTTCTTAATAATCAACTCTAATATTAAATATACACAAATACACAGAGCAGCCAATTCCTCTCTGACTCAGCACAGAGCCCAAGAGTTCCTATTGCCCTTTGGGAAGGTCCCTTAATTACTGTTTACTCCTAAAGTGGACAGAAAACACAGAAGTGCAGACAGTTTGTCTCCAGCCTAATCACATTCAGATGATCAATTCACCACTAGAGGCTGAACAAACCTCACTGGGATTGCACAGAGCTATGTTACAAATGGTGCACCCCCTGTGTCGGCTTTTGGCTTCGGATGTTGCTGCAGATGCTGTCGTGAAAGAGGTGTGGGACACGGCAACCTCATGGTGATTCCTAGGAAAGATGCTTCCATCCCAGAATTCACAGATACCCAAATCTCATTGGGAAACTCACCTGTTCGACAAACTCAATGCAACCTGGGTGTGATGCGATAGATAATAGGTCTCTGTGGTCCTTTCCACTCTGCACGGCCATTAAAAATCCAGGGCCCTTGCCACTGGTGACGAGTTTGCTTCAGTATCACCGACAAAAATATCTCTCTTTTCTCTGAATCCCTGTTGACCCTGGCTTTTGTCCTTTCACCCCAAGATGGCTGCATTTCAGTGGCACAGTCAGAGAGCGCAAGCAAAAGTTGGTGCCCCATCTCGACATACAGTGGACAATCCATTTCTGAATCCCATTTGGCTAAGCATGTTCCTCCAAGTGATTAGGGTAGGTTTTTGGAACAAATTGATAAACATAACAATAATAAGTCAACAGCACCAGATGGTATTCACCCAAGAGATCTGAATGACTTCAGGAGCCAGTTTTATGTTAATGCACAGAGACTGTCACATCCTCTTCTTGCATTTCACAGCTGTTAACAAAAGGGTTGATATCTGACTTTTACCTCCTGTAAGGCAAGGAGGTGCTAATTATAAAAAAATTTCAACATGAACAAGTTATCTTCTGTCTTAGCTTCATTTGAAAAGTTAGCCAAACCATTTTGCCTTAAACAACAATTCACACCGAAGCAGACACACAGTGTGGGAAATTCCAGTCCAAATGTATAAAGATTTGTCGAACTTATACAAAACTGAAAATGAGGTCTTCTAATTGAAGTTGTCAGATAAACTTAATTAACGGTGGTGCCACAAAAAATGGCCAATCCATTTGTGAATCCATTCAGTTAAGCTCTTTTCTCCAATAATGACTGTGGCGAGAAGTTCCACAAGCCAAATATCTTGGAATCATAGAAGATTAGGATTGGAAGAGACCTCAGGAAGTCATCTAGTCTAACCCCCTGCTCAGAGCAGGACCAACACCAACTAAATCATCCCAGCCGGGGCTTTGTCAAGCTGGGCCTTAAAAACCTCTAAGGATGGAGATTCCACCACCTCCCTAGGAAACCCATTCCAGTGCTTCACCACCCTCCTAGTGAAACAGTGTTTCCTAATATCCAACCTAGACCTCTCCCACTGCGACTTGAAAGCTAAGGAAATAAGCCACACAATGGTCTCTTCCCTCAGAACTTTGCAGCTGAGCTTTCAGGCCTACTTGCTGTATGATGCACAATCTCAGGTGACTGCTGCATAGTCCTGCTCCCAATGCTCAGCTGAATTTATAGGGTTTCCTGGCTTCCCTCTCCGCTCCAGACTGGCCTGTTGACCCCAGCACTGCGTCCTCGCTGCACTCACTGCAGGTTCCTTGCCAGGCTGCTCCAGATCCCATCCCAGTCCCACAGCAGAGGGAGCCCAGATTGGGGTGGGGGAAGGGAGGAAGGTGGAGATGATCCAGCAAGTGGATGGGGTTATAGAGGAGGGGAGAGAGAAACAGGGTGAGGCTTTGGGGGAAAAGGCGGAGCTTAGGCGGGGCATAGGAGGAAGAGGCAGAGAAGCAAGTGGGACCTTTTACGGAGATGGGACAGTGGAAGCTGCCTTGTGGTAAGAGGTGGGGCTGGGGGCAGGACCTTGGGGAATAGGCTGGGCAGGATGCGGGGCCTCAGAGGCCCAGTTAAAAACAATTAGAACGGTGGCAATCCTATGATTTGTACACAGACCAATTCCTCAGTTTGTCACACGGACACAGCACAGGAAGGCCAGGAAAGGATTTCATAGATTCATAGATACTAAGGTCAGAAGGGACCATTCTGATCATCTAGTCCGACCTCCTGCACAGCGCAGGCCACAGAATCTCACCCACCCACTCCTACGAAAAACCTCACCTATGTCTGAGCTATTGAAGTCCTCAAATTATGGTTTAAAGACTTCAAGGAGCAGAGAAGCCTCCCTCAAGTCACCCATGCCCAATGCTACAGAGGAAAGCGAAAAACCTCCAGGGCTTCTCCAATCTGCCCTGGAGGAAAATTCCTTTCCGACCCCAAATATGGCAATCAGCTAAACCCTGAGCATATGGGCAAGATTCACCAGCCAGATATTACAGAAAATTCTTTCCTGGGTAACTCAGATCCCATCCATCTAATATCCCATTTCAGGGGATTAGTCCTATTTACCCTGAATATTTAAAGATCAATTACTTACCAAAATCTCATTATCCCCTTATACCATCTCTTCCATAAACTTATCAAGTAGAATCTTAAAACCAGATAGATCTTTTGCCCCCACTGCTTCCCTTGGAAGGCTATTCCAAAACTTTACTCATTTAATGTCACTTTGACTGTCCAGTCACTGATTCAGGGAAGGGGGCCCAGCACCATGTGACCGACCAGCTCTGCATGGAGCTCAATGTCAGAATCATAGCACATGAAGGAAACTTTAGGCCCCTTTATGAGTAAAGAGCCGGAGCAGCCTGTCCCGGATCTGTTTAGTCCTCACCCCGTAGATGATGGGATTTAGCATGGGGGGCATGAAGAGGTACACATTGACAATGAGAACGTGGAAATGCAGGGGCACATTCTGGGCAAATCTGTACATGAGGGAGATGAAGAGACATGGGATGTAAAAGGCTAAAATGACAAAGAGGTGGGAGCCAAAGGTTTAAAAAGTCTTGAGCCGGGTGTCCTTTGTGGGGAGGCTGAAGATGGCCCTGAGGATCTGGGTATAGGACATGGTGATAAAAATCCCATCCAGACCAATCACATAGAATGTCACAAAGAGGCCACAGAAATTACTGACGTGGGTGTCAGCGCAGGCCAGTTTCACCACGGCTATATGCACACAGTACGGGCGGGGGATAATGTAGGTTCTTCAATATGGCCACTGTCTGACCAAGAAGGGAAAGGGCAGTACGACCATGCCACTGCTCAGCACCACGGCCAGGCCCATCTTGGCCACCAGGGGGCATGTCAGGATGGTGGAATGTCTCAGGGGATCACAGATGGTCACGTAGCGATCCAAGGCCATGGCCACAAAGATCCCAGACTCCATCCCTGAGAAGCAGTGAATGAAGTACATCTGGGTGACGCAGGCACTGAAATTGATCTCCCCAGAATTGAACCAGAAGATGCTCAGCATTTTGGGCAGGGTGGATGTGGACAGGACCAGGTCGGTGACAGCCAGCATGCAGAGGAAATAGTACATGGGCCCATGGAAGCTTGGCTCCATCTTCACGATGAAGAGGATCTTGAAGTTCCCCAAGATGGCAATGGCGTACATGGTGCAGAAGGGGATGGAGATTCAGATGTGGGCGGCCTCCAGGCCAGGAATGCCCAGCAGGATGAAGGTGGAGGGTCTGGTGAATTCAGTTGTGTTGGAATCTCACATGGAGTAGGAGAGAAGGTGTCTCCTGCTTGTACCACGTGTTTCCATGACTTCCTGTATATGCCCAGAGTGATGGTTGCAGTAAAATTACCTGGACGGAGAGACAATGTTAATATGAGACACTGCATGCACTACTGGGGGCTGTTCTCATGGGTGAAGCAGATTAGTCACCCTTCACACACTCAAAAATGATATTTTAATAATTCAGAGAAATGAACTATGAACAAATGACCTTACTAATCTCAATTCCATAGTGGCCTCCGGAAGGCATCCCACATTGCCCATCCTGAGTGCCCTGATGAACAGTTTCAACTCCTCTCCCCTCCATCGAGGTGAACACCTTCTGCCCGTCCTCCTTTAAAGGGTCAGAAATTTTAAAATTCCCCTTCCTGTTTGCTGGGTGTGGAATGCTCACATCACAGCTTCCCAGGTGGCCATTGTAGCTCCACGCTTGGGACACTGCCGAGGTGCTGAATCTGCTCAGTATTTGGGGAGAGGAGGCTGTGCCGTCCCAGCTGCACTCCAGCTGTAGGAACGTCAATATCTAAGGGTAGATTTCATGCAGCTTGTGGGAAAAGAGCTAGTTTGATGAAGAATTCTTCAGTAGACTTTTTGCTGTATGTACCAGCGTTCGGTTGCTCTAGCTACATCTCTCAGGGGTGTGATTTTTTTTTCTATTGCAAAAAGGAGCAAATACAGTTTTCATTTGCAATAGCAGAGGCATAGCTTGCCAATCACGGGAGGGGAGAGTAGCCCTTTTCTTTTTGAAGCCTCAGCTGGAGTATTGTGTTCAGTTTGAGTCTTCAATATATAGGAAAGATGTAGAGTAACTGGAAAGGATCCAGAGGCAAGTGATGAAGAAAAGCCACAGGATGGAATGCAAGCCATACGAGCAAAGGCTGAAGAAACTAGTTATGATTAGTTTGGAAAAGGGAGGATTGAGGGGGGACATGACGGGGTCTTGAGATACTTGAAAGGCTGCCATGAAAAAGATGGAGGAAAGTTGTTCTTTCAGATGGAGGAAAGAGACAATGGGTTCAAACTACAGCACAGCAGATTTCGATTTAATCTCTGATAAACTTTCCAACTGTAAGAACAGCAGGACAATGGGACAGACGCCCAGGCAGGTTGTGGAAAGTCCTTCACTGGAGGTTTTCAACAGGAGGCTGTATAGTCATCTGTCTGGGGTGGTTTAGATACAACAAATCCTGCATCTTGGCAGAGGTTAGACTCGCTGATCCTTGCAGCACCTTCTAACCCTGTCACTCTTTGATTCCATGATATAAAATCCTGGTGTAGACCAGGTCTTACTGAAACACAAGTTATGGAGCTCAATGCTGGGGTAACTGGTAGAAATTTAATGGTCTGTGTTACACAGGAGGTCAGGCTAGATGATCTAATGGTCCCTTCTGACTTTAAACCCTATGAATCTATCAATATAGAAAGTAGGTCAGGCACTTATATTTATTCTGTCTCACAACACATGAACAAGGGAACATTCAATTACATTGAAACACTAAACATATAAAACTGATAAAATAAAACTGGTTACATAATCCATATTTGGCCTGTGGAACTCCTTGTCACAGACATTATTGGAGCAAAGAGCTTAGCTGAATGGGATTCACAAATGGATTGGCCACTGTAGGTGATGCTGGTGGCACCAAACAGAGTTAAGTCTGTCTTACACCTTCAATTACAAGACTTAATTTTCAGTTGCATATAAGTTTGCCAGACATTAACCTGAAATTTCCCATGTTGGATGTCTACTTCCGGCTGAATTGTCTTTTGAAAGTTTCATGGCATAACAGTTCAGCCAACTTTGCGAATGAAGCTGTGGAGAAGATGTCTTGCCCACATGGAAAAATTGTTATATTTATGTGAGTGAGGAGCCCTAGCACCTCCATGCTTTTCAGCGGGTAAATTCTCATAAGAGTCCCACCCCCTCCCCGACCCCGTTAACAGCCAAAGCCCTAGATTGCAAGGATAGGAGGTGGCAATGTCTGTGCATTAACACACAGCTGGCTCCTGAGGTTTTACTCAGTTCTTACTCCAGACTGGATGTTTTTCTGGACGACCTGCTTGAGGGCTTGTCTACACTTAAAACATGACAGCAGGACTGTCATAGCACTTCACGGGGGCCTGAGCAAAGTATGGCCCATGGCCTCTGAATCTGATCTTGTACTGGATGTCTACTAAGAAATTTCATCCTGAAGGATCCACTGGGCCACTGTAATGAAGCCAACTTAGGGCTGGAGCCCATCATCGAGGGGCACAGTAAAGAGGGGCATTTTGATGCATGTTACTAGAGCAAATTCAGCACCTGTGGCAAGGGCTCTGGGATATTTAGTGTCTGTGCAGAGCAGAAATGAATTCAAACCAATTCTCTATCCCATCATGCATACATTGCACTTGGTTTGTCGAACAGAAAGAGATGGGTACCTGTGATTTCTGAGATGGAAGCATCTGGATGCAAAGAGGCTGGAGAAAAGACACTCTCTAGCCAGTCTCTCTCTTGCCATGGCTGTGCTTTTGTTTTTCTTATACAGCTTTAACAGTAAACAGTAATTAAGGGACCTTCCCAAAGGGAGATGAGAACTCTTGAGTTCTCCACTGAGTCAGAGAGGAATTGGCTGCTCTGTGAGTCCAGGGGAGCTGGCTGTATTTTAAAGAATCCTTATTGAGGTTACAGAGATAAACCATCCCGATGTGTAGAAAGAATAGTAAATATGGCAGGTGACCAGCTTGGCTTAACAGTGAAATCCTTGCTGATCTTAAACACAAAAAAGAAGCTTACAAGAAGTGGAAGATTGGACAAATGTCCAGGGAAGAGTATCAAAATATTGCTCAGGCATGCAGGAGTGAAATCAGGAAGGCCAAATCACACTTGGAGTTGCAGCTAGCAAGAGATGATAAGAGTAACAAGAAGGGTTTCTTCAGGTCTGTTAGCCACGAGAAGAAAGTCAAGGAAAGTGTGGGCCCCTTACTGAACAAGGGAGGCAACCTAGGGACAGAGGATGTGGAAAAAGCTAATGTACTCAATGCTTTTTTTGCCTCTGTCTTCATGAACAAGGTCAGCTCCCAGACGACTGCACTGGGCAGCACAGCATGGGGAGGAGGTGACCAGCCCTCTGTGGAGAAAGAAGTGGTTCGGGACTATTTAGAAAAGCTGGAGGAGCTCAAGTCCATGGGGCTGGATGCGCTGCATCCAAGAGTGCTAAAGGAGTTGGTGAATGTGATTGCAGAGCCATTGGCTATTATGTTTGAAAACTCATGGTGATCAGGGGAGGTCAAGAAATGACTGGAAAAAGGCTAATATAGTGCCCATCTTTAAAAAAGGGAAGAAGGAGGATCCTGGGAACTACAGGCCAGTCAGCCTCACCTCAGTCCCTGGAAAAATCATGGAGCAGGTCCTCAAGGAATCAATTCTGAAGCACTTAGAGGAGAGGAAAGTGATTAGGAAAAGTCAGCATGGATTCACCAAGAGCAAGTCATGCTTGTCTTATCTAATTGTCTTCTATGATGAAATAACTGGCTCTGTGGATGAGGGGAAAGCAGTGGATGTGTTGTTCCTTGACTTTAGCAAAGCTTTTGACATGGTCTCCTACAGTATTCTTGCCAGCAAGTTAAAGAAGTATGGGCTGGATGAATGGACCATAAGGTGGATAGCAAGCTGGCTAGATTGTCGGTCTCAATGGGTAGTGATCAATGGCTTCATGTCTAGTTGGCAGTTGGTATCAAGTGGAGTGCCCCAAGGGTCATTCCTCAGGCAGGTTTTGTTCAATATCTTCATTAATGATCTGGAGGATGGTGTGGGTTGCACCTTCAGCAAGTTTGCAGATGACACTAAACTGGGAGAAGTAAATGCATTGGAGGGTAGGGATAGGTTACAGAGGGCCCTATACAAATGAGAGGATTGGGCCAAAAGAAATCTGATGAGGTTCAACAAGGACAAGTGCAGAGTCCTGCACTTAGGACGGAAGAATCTTATGCACCGCTACAGACTAGGGACTGAATGGCTCGGCAGCAGTTCTGCAGAAGACCTAGGGGTTACAGTGGACAAGAAGCTGGATATGAGTCGAGAGTGTGCCCTTGTTGCCAAGAAGGCCAATGGCATTTTGGGCTGTATAAGTAGGGGCATTGCCAGCAGATCGAGGGAAGTGATCGTTCCCCTCTATTCGACATTGGTGAGGCCTCATCTGGAGTACTGTGTCCAGTTTTGGGCCCCACACTACAAGAAGGATGTGGAAAAATTGGAAAACGTCCAGCGGAGGGCAACAAAAATGATTAGGGGTCTAGATCACATGACTTTTGAGGAGATGCTGAGGGAAATGGGATTGTTATGTCTGCAGAAGAGAAGAATGAGGGGGGATTTGATAGCAGCCTTCAACTACCTGAAGGGGGGTTCCAAAGGGGATGGATCTAGATGGTTCTCAGTGGCAGCAGATGACAGAACAAGGAGCAATGGTCTCAAGTTGCAGTGGAGGAGGTTTAGGTTGGATATTAGGAAAATCTTTTTCACTAGGAGGATGGTGAAACACTGGAATGCGTTACCTAGGGAGGTGGCGGAAGCTTCTTCCTTAGAAGATTTTCAGATCAGGCTTGACAAAGCCCTGGCTGGGATGATTTAGTTGGGGATTGGTCCTGCTTTGAGAAGGGGGTTGGACTAGATGACCTCCTGAGGTCCCCTCCAATCCTGATATTCTATCATTCTGTGATTCTATGAAAGCAAAGAGACAATGACAGACAGAACCAGTGGTGAGCTGGAGCCGGTTCTCACCGGTTCGCTGGAACCCGTTGTTAAATTTAGAAGCCCTTTTAGAACTGGTCGTCCTGTGAGGGGCAACCAGTTCTAACAGGGCTTCTAAATTTAACAACTGGCCAAAAGTGGCACCGACTCCATGGGTGCTCCGGGGCTGGAGCACCCACTTGGAAAATTTGGTGGGTGCAGAGCACCCACCAGCAGCTCCCCGTCCAGCTCCAGCTCACCTCACCTCTGCCTCCACCTCCTCCCATGAACGTGGTGCCCCGCTCTGCTTCTCCCCACACCACCCCGGTTTCCCCCGAATCAGCTGTTGGCGCAGGAAGCCGGGGTGGGCTGAGAAGCAGGCGGTGGTTTAGGGCTCAGGCCCAGGGAGGCAGAGATGAGCTGGGGCGGGGCGGGGCGCAAGGAGAGCCTCCCGCGCCACAGTCGGTGACCTGGCGGGGGGGCAGGAGAACTGTTCCCCGCCCCAGTTCACCTCCGCCACCCTCGGCCTGAGTGGGAAGCCGCCACCTGCTTCTCAGCCCTCCCCGGCTTCCCGCTCGAACAGCTGATTCGCTGGATGCCGGGGGGGGGGGACAGAGAAGCAGAGCAGGGTGGCACTTTCAGGGGAGGAGATGGAGCAGAGGTGAGCTGGGGCCAGGCGCGGGGCGGGGAGCTGCCGGTGAATGCTCTGCACCCACCAAATGTTCCCCATGGGGGCTCCAGCCCCAGAGTCCTCACGGAGTCAATGCCTAAGGTGCCACTTTTGATGTGATCAGTGGGGGGAGTAGTCACCCCCCCTGCTCCCCCCCAGCTATGATCCCCCACCCCTAGGAGCCAGAGGGACCTGCCAGATGCTTCATAGGAGTGACCCCAGGTAAGCACCCCTGGGACTCCCCACCTCGCCCCCGGCAGGTCCCTTTGGTTCTTAGGGGTGGGGCGGGGTGGGTACTCACTACGGTGGCCCATGGGAGCCTCCTGCCCGGTTCTGGGGTCAGTCAGGGGACAGGGGAGAAGGGTGGGTGGGGCAGGGATACCAGGGGGCAGGGGCGGGCCACGACCCCCTCGTGGGGTAAGGAGGGAACCGGTTGTTAAGATTTTGGCAGCTCATCACTGGACAGTACCCAAGAGTCCTGACTTTCCTGCCATAACGACAGTCTCTCCATCAGTGACTGAATGCATGATAAGCGGGAAATGGACTCATACTGTCGTAGGGCCTGTTCAATTGGTATCTGTGATGGACTTCTGTAGGGTGCAATCTGGAACAGGGATATCACTGAGCCCTCTGGCATACCAACCTGGGCCCCCTCTCACACTGTGAGGCTCTGAAAAGCTTCAAGCCCATCGAGGTCTTGCATTTACACAGTCATAAACAGATAGAGATACACACCTGAAGTTACATGAAAACTTTCACTAGCCACTCATGAACCAACCATAGAGAGGCTCCAGCCAGTTCCCCCAGCTCCCCAGCCTAGGACCTCAGAGCTGTACTGTCTTGCCCTTGTTGGAAGACTGACCAGTGTAAGTTTATTGCCCTGCCCCCTTCCCTCAATGTGGAGAGGACAATGCACCAGCCCCTTTTCCTGAGCAGATTTCCCTTTATACTTCAAATAACACACTGTTTTAGGTAAATAAATAGAAAGCAGATGTACTAAGTACAGAAAGATGGATTTTAAGTCATTATAACTTTTAGAGAACAGATCAAAGTTGGTTACTTAAGAAATAACCAAAATTACAATCTAAGTTCTGCACGCAAGACAGGATTTGAATCAAGGAGTGTCTTACCCTGATGGGACAAACAGCCCACCCATCTTTCATACACAGGCTAGAAATCCCTTCAGCTTGGGACAACATACCCAGTACAGTCCTTATTCCTGAGATGGTTCCGGGTGTTGAGTTGTGGGGGGAGTGACGCCAAGTGACGATGTCGCTTTCCCACATTACAGCTTCTGCCATGTGGAGGGAACTTCATTTTTCCAAGCAAAAGCCCCCAGCGCAGTTAATGGAAAAGTTCAGGCACAAGATGGAGTCCAGTGTCACATGAGCTGGTCACATGCCCTTGCATGCTTGGATAATTCATAGCAGGGGCCATTATCCATATCCTGGCTCAAACATTTTAGGTACAAAAATAATACACGCATACAAATTGTGTAATCATATTCAGCAAATCATAACTATTCCATTGATACCTTACACAACAAACTTTATATAAAACATATCATAATCATATCACTATGGTAAATATGGGGATGCTAGGGTGTTGCTTTGGGGCACATAATGTCATTTCTCGCCCCTAAGTTTACTGCAGGAGTGTTTGTGAGTGACTAATGCAGTGGCAGTGTGCCAAAGGCCTTAATTAGGTTTTGACCATAGAACTCCCAAATGTTGCGAGCATTGTGATATTACCCACAGGTGATCTTGCAAAGTTCGGTGTACCTTTCAACACTGTGTAGTCAGTCTAGTGATCCCAAAAATTCAACAAGTGTGCCTTCTCTGGGTTACGAGAAAACTCTAGTAATCTCTGTGCAGCATTGCTTAACGTTGTTTTCCAACCGGTGATATCTCAACATAGATATTCATCAATGCCATGAGGTGGTGTGATTCAGTTTCCCCTTTCACCCAGCAGACTATTTTTATTATTGTTTCCTTGCTGAGAGAAGCTCTGAACCTGTTTACAGAAGTTAGCTGAGAAGCAGTATCCCTATAGGACTTCTTGGCTGAATGCTTTTCCCCAAAATCATGCATGTTACAATTTTTTATAGGATTTACCATCAATACCAAATTCTTTGTTATAAGGTTTACCATTAGGAACAAACTTTGCATCGTCAGATTTAACACCATCACCAAATCTTTTATCACAGGTAGTTGTTTCCATGTATTTTTATTATACCATGCCTTTTGCTTGAACAATTTGGTTTGTTCAACATCCACTGGGTCGTTCAATTCCTTCATGAACCCTAGCGTGTATTTAGTTACTTTTTTTCCTTTCCCCGCAGTGTCCCCTTCAGTAGGGCTCTCAGTCTAAGGCAGGGGTGGCCAACCTGTGGCTCCAGAGCCACATGCAGCTCCTCAGAAGTTAGTATGCGGCTCCTTGTATAGGCACCAACTGCAGGCCTGGAGCTGCAGGTGCCAACTTTCCAATGTGCCGGAGGGTGCTCCCTGCTCAGCCCCTGGCTCTGGCACAGGCCCTGCCCCCACTTCACCCTTTCCCTGAGCCTGCCATGCCCTTGCTTCTCCCCCCCAGAGCCACCTGCACACCACAAAACAGCTGATCGGGAGGTATTGGGTGGGAGGAGGAGGTGCTGATCATTGGGGCTGCCAGTGGGTTGGAGACACTGAGAGCGGGGTGAGGTAGCTGATGGGGGCTGCTGACGTATTATTGTGGCTCTTTGGCAATGTACATTGGTAAATTCTGGCTCCTTCTCAGGCTCAGGATGGCCACCCCTGGTCTAAGGTTATCTTTGGTGTCTTGTATGCTAGGGTCTGCTGAAGTGAGGATGTAAGGGGACTTTGCATGTTCGCTAGCCCTCTGTGGAGCTTAGAGGAATGGGGTAAAACAGAACATGCTTCCCAGAAACTGTAAACCTCTCTGTCTGTGGTTTATTCACAATAGATGCTTGTGTCTGCTCAAAATTGTCAGCTAGAGAAGCCATCTCATCTACAGTTTTCACCCTTTTGTCCCACAGACACTGTTTTACATCATCTTAACATACACTTAAGAAATGTTCCTGAGCAGAAACATCAACCATTCCTTCAAAGCTTAAAATACCTTTACCCTTTGTCCACTTTCCCATCAAATCTGTCATTTTATTTACATATTCCACATTACTCATAGCGCATCCCTCTTAGGATTTGTAAATTGGTACAATAATTGTAAAATAGCTTCTTCCATATGGAGGGAACTTCATTGTACCAAACAGATACCAGCATAGTTAGTGGAAAAGTTCAGGCACAAGATGGAGTCCAGTGTCACATGAGCTGGTCACATGCCCTTGCATGTATGTTATATAGGCATTTTTACCTTGAAAATAAATTTCTCTGCAACAATCTGTTGCTACAAATTTCCCTAATCAGGGGTTGTCAGTGGAGGAAGGAAGGGGCAATGAGCAGTTCTCGGGAGAGGGAGGAAAGGGCCATGATGCAGGGCTCGTGTGTGGAGCTGGGAAAGGAACGGGGGGGGGGAGAAAACACTTCTTTTATAGAAAGGGTATTCATTAGACGACTACATTTCTCATGCAGCTGCAGGGCTTATCAATTCTTACAAGCAACAGGGAAGGGAAAATATGGCAACTTATCTATCAAAAAAAGAAATGCTTCCTGCTTCTGCCTTTTCCGCTAATGCCATGTCAGCACATGTCAGGGTTCCCTCCCCACTCTGAACTATAGGGTACAGACGTGAGGACCTGCATGAAAGATTCCCTAACTTATTTTTACCAGCTTAGGTTAAAAACTCCCCAAGGCACAAATTCCCCCTTGTACTTTGGATTAGGTAAATGCTGCCACCACCAAGTGATTCAAAGAAACATTTTGGGAGGGCCACTTGGAACCCTATCTCCCCCCTAATATCCCCCAAGCCCTACACCCCCTTTCCTGGGGTGGCTTGAGAATAAACAACATGAGCACAGAACAGCCTTGGGTTTTTAGGGACACTAAAAACCCCAATCAGATTCTTAAAAAACAGAACATTATTAGAAGCCCAAAGAAAAGATAAAAGAACAACTCTGTCAGATCAGAATGGAAGATAATCTGACAGGCAGTCAGATTTAAAACAAAGAGAATCCCTCTCGGCAAAACCTTAAATTACAAAAAGACACAAAAACAGGAATACACATTCCCTCCAGCACAGTGAATTTCACAAGCCAAAACAAAAGAAAATCTAACGCATTTTCTAGCTAGATTACTTACTAACTCTGTAGGAATTGGAAGGCTTGCTTTATTGATCTGTTCCCAGCAGAAGCATCACATAGACGGACCAAACCCTCCCCGCCCTGCAGATTTGAAAGTATCTTGTCCCCTGATTGGTCATTTGGGTCAGGTGACAGCCAGGTTACCTGAGCTTCTGAACCCTTTACAGGTAAAGGATTTTATAGAGCTCCTTAACCCCTTCCCTTTCTATTTATGACACGCCCCCCCAAATCACAGATAGTGTGAAACACTGGCTGTAATTTCTTCCTGGAGCTCTGAGAGAAAGCAAAATGTATAAGACAAATGCATCTCTAGATATACTACTAACTGTATAAAGACGAACAATATTTTCCACATCTCAAGGAAGATTTTAACCAGTTGATTCTGGACACTATGGTGCTAATAAGCGATGGCCACATAAACACCACCCTATACCAGAAACCTACTGACTGCTATGCTTACCTACATGACTCCAGCTTTCATCCAGAACACACCACACAATCCATTGTCTACAGCCAAGCTCCATGATACAACCACATTTGCCCCGTCTCAGACAGAGACAAACATCTACAATATCTCTTTCAAACATTCTTACAACTACAATACCCACCTGCTGAAGTGAAGAAACAAATTGACAGAGTCAGAAGAGTAGCCAGAAGTTACTTACTACAGGACAGGCCCAACAAAGAAAATAACACAACGCCACTAGCCATCACCTTCAGCCCCCAACTAAAACCTCTCCAACGCATCATCAAGGATCTACAACCTATCCTGAAGGACGACCCATCACTCTCACAGATCTTGGGAGAAAGGCCAGTCATTGATTATGGACAGCCTGAAGCAAATACTCACCAGCAATCACACACCACACAACAGAACCACTAACCCAGGAACCTATCCTTGCAACAAAGCCCGTTGCCAACTCTGTCCACATATCTATTCAGGGGATACCATCATAGGGCCTAATCACATCAGCCACACTATCAGAGGCTCCTTCACCTGCGCATCTACTGATGTGATATATGCCATCACGTGCCAGCAATGCCCCTCTGCCATGTACATTGGCCATACTGGACTGTCTCTACTTAAAAGAATAAATGGACACAAATCAGACGTCAAGAATTATAACATTCAAAAACCAGTCGGAGAACACTTCAATCTCTTGGTCACTCAATTACAGACCTAAAAGTGGCAATTCTTCAACAAAAAAACTTCAAAACCAGACTCCAACGAGAGACTGCTGAATTGGAATTAATTTGCAAACTGGATACAATTAACTTAGGCTTGAATAAAGTCTGGGAGTGGATGTGTCATTACACAAAGTAAAACTATTTCCCCATGTTTATTCCTCCTCCCCTCCCCTACTGTTCCTCACACATTCTTGTCAACTGTAGGAAATGGTCCACCTTGATTATCACTAAAAAAGGTCCGTCCCCCCGCCCATGCTCTCCTGCTGGTAATAGCTCACCTTTACCTGATCACTCTTGTTACAGTCTGTATGGTAACACCCATTGTTTCATGTTCTTGGTGTATATAAAATCTCCCCACTGTATTTTCCATGCATCCGATAAAGTGATCTGAAGCTCACGGAAGCTAATGCTCAAATAAATTTGTAAATCTCTAACGTGCCACAAGTACTCCTTTTTTTTTGCGGACTCTGAAACCTTTTACAGGAGAGTGCATCAGCCACTTTGTTAGAAGCTCCTGAAATGTGTCCTATTTCAATATCAAAATCCTGGATAGCTAAACTGCACCAAAGAAGTTTTTTGTTATTTCCCTTGGTGGTATGAGGCCACTGTAGTGCGGCATGGTCGGTTTGCAGATGGAAATGCCATCCCCAACCATATGGACGTAGCTTTTCCAGATACATCCACCTTGGCCTGTAGGGGGTTGATAGTTCCTTGACCAACCTGGAGTCCAAGGTAAGTCACTCTGTTAAGGCCTATTTGACACTTCTTAGCCTTAACAGTTAGTCCTGCCTCCCTTATGCACTCAAAGACTTTTTGTAAATGCTCCAGGTGTTCTGCCCATGCATCAGAAAAGATGGCCACATTGTCAAGATAGGTGCCTGCATATTCTCCTAATCCCGCTAGGAGACCATCTACAAGTTTTTGGAAGGTGGTGGGTGCATTCCGCAGCCCGAAAGGGAGCACATTAAATTCATACATCCCTACATGAGCGATGAAGCCTGACCTTTCCATGGCGGAGTCATCCAGTGGTACTTTCCAGTACCCCTTGTTTAAGTCTAAGGTAGAGATGAAATGGGCATATCCCAGTTTCTCCAATAGCTCTGTGCATGGCATTGGATAGTTGCCTGGCGAGTTACAGCATTTAGCATTTACAGAAGTCCAGGCAAATACGTATCTCCCCATCTGGTTTGGGAACTAGAACCACTGGAGATGCCCATGCACTGCTAGAGGAGTGGATTAAACCCATCTGTAGCATATCCTGGACCGCCCGTTCTATAGCAGTTTTAGCTTGAGGAGACACCCAGTAAGGTTGGGCTTTATTTGGGTGAGCATTACCTGTGTCAATGGAGTGGTATGCCTGTTCAGTCAGTCCTGGGGGGTGGCTGATAATGTCAACATGTAGCTAGTGCACAGCTCCTGGATCTGCTGTTGCTACATATGCCCAAGGTTCATGGAGAGGTTCATCTCTTCCACGCCACCATCACTTTTTCATTAGTAGGAGACACCTTCAGGCCACACAGTGTCATCTCCTCCTTGGGCTGTAAACTGACAAACCTTTAATTTTCTGGAATAAAAGGGTTTTAGAGAATTAATATGGTACACCTTAGGCTTTCAGTTGGGGGGGGGGGTGCTAAGAGACAATTAACAGCTCCCAGGAGCTCTTGGACTATGAATGGCCATTCCCACTACTCTTCCATTTTACGGGCCTGGAGTGCCTTTAAGACCATGACCTGGTCCCATACCTTGAAGGACCACTCTCTGGCATGTTTATCACACCAAGCTTTTTGCTCTTCCTGAGCCTCTTTTAGGTTTTCTCTAGCAAGGGCTAAAGTTGTTTGGAGGGTGTTTTGAAGGTTGACTACAAAGTCCAGAATATTCCTGCAGAAAGTGTAAACCCCTCCCCTTGCTGCTTTACCAATTGTAATGACCCCTTAACCTCGTGGCCATATACAAGTTCAAATGGTGAAAAGTCTAAACTGGGATGTGGTACAGCTCTGTAGGCAAAGAGCAACTGCTGCAACACTCGGTCCCAATCATTAGATTGCTCATTTACGAATGTATGTGTCATGGCCCCCAAAGTTCCACTAAACGTCTCCACCAGGCCATTTGTTTAATGGTAGTAAGGGGTGGCAACCAAGTGGTTCAACCCATGAACTTCCCACAGGCTTTTCATGGTCCCTGACAGAAAATTAGTTCCCTAATCTCTGAGGATGTCGGAGGGCCAACCTACCCTGGAAAAAATTCTGTTAATGCCTGGCACACACTTTTAGCCCTGGTGTTGCTTAGAGCTACTGCTTCCGACCATCGGGTGTAAAAATCCATGAAAGTTAGTATGTACTGCTCTCCTCTGGGTGTCTTTTTCAGAAAAGGACCTAGAATATCCACAGCTACTTGCTTAAATGGAACCTCAATTATGGGGAGTGTCTGGAGAGGGGCTTTGACCTGGTCTTGGGGTTTCCCCACTGTTTGGCATACCTCACAAGACCAGACATTCAGTGAGAGAGGGATACCCCAGGTTGCTGGGACAGAGGGCTCAGCTATCCCACAGTCCTGTTTGCACCCCAGGGAACCCATCCCAGGAGTTATGTCCTTGGGATAGTCCCAGAAAACACAGGGACATTCAAAAGAACCCCTTATGGGCAGGTTGTTCAAAGCCAAGTGGACTGGCTGGTGATGCTTGGAGGAAACAGCTAAGTTCACTGATGTCCACCTCTCACTTTTAAAAAACCTCTTTCCTCCTTTCTTTGTACAGGAAGCAGGCTCCCTGTGGTAAAACAGATTTTTATCTGCTCTTCCTATCCTCAAGTAGCTCTAGTGTTCAAGCTGCTTGCCCTGCTAGAACCCAGGCAATGCCCCTTGCTTAGGTGGCTATTAGCTGTTGCACCGTCAGGGGGCGATAACATGGTGTGATGCTGTATAATTGAATATGACCATTTTTATCATTGTTGCTACCACGGTTATATAATTGCAACAAAGGTTCTATAAAGTACGTCCCATCAGGTGTCAATGGGAAAGTTATGATTTGCTAAGTATGATTCTCCTGTGTATCTGCATGTATCATCCTTGTGTCCGATGTTATTCATGTTAGCGATGTACTGGAATGGGCTTTGTTTGGGACAGTAATATTCCAAGCACAGGGCAGAGAATGTAAAAGGATCCCCGATACATCTCTGTATTGTCTTCATTTCTCTGCACTGGATTTCTAACAAAAAAACCTCTGAACAAGGACTAGTAATCCCCAATCTGCTTTTTTATTTCTAGAGATACTTTTCCAAGCTAGCAGTTTATTCCATCACTGGTGTGATCCTGATCTCTGAAAAACTACTTGGATGTAGAATCATAGAATATCAGGGTTGGAAGTGACCTCAGGAGGTCATCTAGTCCAACTCCCTGCTCAAAGCAGGACTGTCAAGGTTCCTTCCCCACTCCAAACTCGAGGGTACAGATGTGGGGACCTGCATGAAAACCTCCTAAGCTTATTTTTACCAGCTTACGGTAAAACTTCCCCAAGGTACAAACTATTTTCCTTTTTCCCTTGGACTTTATTGCTGCCACCACCAAGCGTCTAACAGATATATAACAGGGAAAGAGCCCACTTGGAAACATCTTTCCCCCCAAAATCCTCCCCAAACCCTACATCCCCTTTCCTGGGGAAGGCTTGATAAAAATCCTCACCAATTTGCATAGGTGACCACAGACCCAAACCCTTGGATCTTAAGAACAATGAAAAAGCAATCAGGTTCTTAAAAGAAGAATTTTAATAGAAGAAAAAATAAAAGAATTACCTCTGTAAAATCAGGATGATAAATACCTTACAGGGTAATTAGATTCAAAACATAGAGAATTCTTCTAGGTAAAACCTAAAGTTACAAAAAGACACAAAAACAGAAATATCCATTCCATTCAGCACAGCTTATTTTATCAGTCATTTAAAACTAATAGAATCTAACGCATCTCTAGCTCGATTACTTACTAAGTTCTAAGACACCATTCCTGTTCTGTCCCCGGCAAAAGCATCACACAGACAGACAGACAGACCCTTTGTTTCTCCTCCCCTCCAGCTTTGAAAGTATCTTGTCTCCTCATTGGTCATTGTGGTCAGGTGCCAACGAGGTTATCCTAGCTTCTTAACCCTTTACAGGTGAAAGGGTTTTTCCTCTGGCCAGGAGGGATTTTAAAGGTGTTTACCCTTCCCTTTATATTTATGACACACTGACTTCCTGTATGTGCCAAGGGTCTAAGGTGTTGGTCGCAGTACAAATATCTGGGTGGAGAGACAATGTGAATATGAGAAACTACATGCCCTACTGGGGGCTGTTCTCCTAGGGGAAGCAGATAGGTCGCTCTTAATGACATTTTCATTATTCAGATAAATGAATTATGAAGAACTGACCCTACCAATGCTAATTCCATATTTTATGGTGCTTCCTGTTCAATAATTCCTACACATCATGTCTAAACCATCCAAGACAGATGACTATCCAGCCTCCTGTTGAAAACGTCCACTGAAGGACTTTCCACAACCTCCCTGGGTGTCTGTTCCATTGGCCACCTGTTCTTACAGTTGGGAAGTTTATCGGAGATAAAATCTAAATCTGCTATGCTGTAGTTCAAACTCATTGCCTCTTGATCTATGTGGCAACGTTCCTCCATAGTTTTAATGGAATAGTTCAGTCTGTCTGACACCTTGAATGACAACACTTCATTTTCAGTTGGGTATAAGTTTGCCAAACATTAACCTGAAATTTCCCACACTGGGTGTCTCCTTATGGCTGAATTGAATATTGAAAGTATCAGGCATAACAGTTCAGCCGACTTCTGGAATGAAGCTCCGGGAGAAGATGTCTTGCCCATGTTGAAAAATTGTCATATTTAAGTAAGTGAGGAGCCCTAGCACCTCCATGTTTTTCAGCAGATGAAGTCTGGTAACACCCGCCCACCCACACCACCCCGTTAACAGCCAAAGCCCTAAATTGCAAGAAGAGGAAGTGACAGTGTCTCTGCATAAACACAGAGCTGGCTCCTGAGGTTTTACTCAATACTTACTCCAGACTGGATTTTTTTCTGGACGACACTTAAAACATGACACTGGGGCTGCCATTGTGCTTCACGGGGGCCAGAGCAAACTACGGCCCGTGACCTCTGGATCTGGCCTTGTTCTGGATGTCTACTAACAACTTTCATCCTGAAGGATCCACTGTGCCACTGAAATGAAGCCAGTTTAGGGCTGGAGCCCATCACCGAGGGGCACAGCAAAGAGGGGCATTTTAACCCATGATACTAGATTAAATTCAGCACCTTGGCAATGGCCCTGGGATGTTTAGTGTCTGTGCAGAGCAGAAATGAATACAGACCTATTGTCTGTCCCATCATGCATACATTGCACTTGGTTTGTTGAACCGAAAGAGATGGTTGTGATAGTTGTGATTTCTGAGACAGAATCGTCTTCTCTGGGAATCCCCCTCAGGTATGCGTGTCCCACTCCTCTCTCACCCCAGCATCTGCAGCAACATCCCACACTGAGAGCTCACAGTGGTGTGCATTGTTTATAATATAGCTCTGTGCAAACCCAATGGGGTTCGCTCAGCCTCTAGGGGAGAAGCAGCATCTGGATGTAAACAGGTAGGAGACCAGATACTCTCTAGCTCATAAAAAGAAAAGGAGTACTTGTGGCACCTTAGAGACTAACAAATTTATTAGAGCATAAGCTTTCGTGAGCTATAGCTCACTTCATCGGATGCATTTGGTGGAAAAAACAGAGGGCAGATTGATATACACACACAGAGAACATGAAACAATGGGTTTATCATACACACTGTAAGGAGACAGATCACTTAAGCTTATCTTAAGTGATCACTCTCCTTACAGTGTGTATGATAAACCCATTGTTTCATGTTCTCTGTGTGTGTATATCAATCGCCCGTCTGTTTTTTCCACCAAATGCATCCGATGAAGTGAGCTATAGCTCACGAAAGCTTATGCTCTAATAAATTTGTTAGTCTCTAAGGTGCCACAAGTACTCCTTTTCTTTTTGCGAATACAGACTAACACGGCTGCTACTCTGAAACATCTCTAGCTCATGTCTCTGTTTCCATGTCTCTACTTCTGTGTTTGTTATTCAGCTTTAACAACAACCTGTAATTATGAGACCTTCCCAAAGGGAGATGAGAACTCTTGGGCTCTCCACTGAGTCTGAGAAGAATTAGCTGCTCTGTGTATTTGTGTATATTTAAAAATTATAGTTGATTCCTAAGAAACCTAGGGAAAGTGACTAGGTCTTATATGCTCTGATGTTGTCTAAATCCCCAGGATGGATAGATAGATAGTAGACAGACAGGTCTGGAGAAAGATGACTGAGGGGTGGCACATACTCTTTCTGTAGGCAAAAGGGATTTTCGCTATGGGATCAGAGTTCAGTAATTCTCATCAGTAACTATAATCATACCATGTAGAACCTTTCATTGAAGGATCTTCCAAAGATTTAGCAAAGGAAAGTCACTATGAACATATCCCCATTATATTCATAGGTAAACAGAGGTACAGGGAGACATAACTTGGCAAAAATCAAACAGAGAATGACAGATCCAGGAGTTCTGAGTTTTCTGCCATAAAAATGGTTTCTCCATCAGTAACTGAGCACATGATAAGCGGAAAATGGATTCATACTGTCGTAGGGCCTGTTCATTGGGTAGGCATGATGGACTTCTGTAGGTTGCAACCTGAAACAGCCTGTGAGGTTGTGAAAAGCTGCAAGCCCCTCCAGGTCTTGCACTTACACAGTCATACACAGACAGAGAAACACACACATGAAGTTACATGATAATTTTTACTTGCCACTCATGAACCAACCATAGAGAGGCTCCAGCCAGTTCCCCCAGCTCCCCAGCCTAGGACCTCAGAGCTGTACTGTCTTGCCCTTGTCAGAAGACTGACCAGTGTAAGTTTATTGTCCTGCCCCCTTCCCTCAATGTGGAGACGATAATTCACCAGCCCCTGTTCCTGAGCAGATTTCCCTTTATACTTCAAATAACACACTGTTTTAGGTAAATAAATAGAAAGCAGATGAACTAAGTACAGAAAGATGAATTTTAAGTCATTATAAGTTATAGAGAACAGATCAAGGCTGGTTACTTAAGAAATAAACAAAATCAATATCTAAGTTCTATACGTGAGACAGGATTTGAATCAAGGAGTGTCTTACCTTGATGGGACAAACAGCCCACCCATCTTTCATACACAGGCTAGAAATCCCTTCAGCTTGGGACAACATCCTCAGTTCGGCCCTAATTCTTAAGGTGGTTCCGGGTATTGAGTTGTGGGGGGAGTGAGGCCAAGTGACGATGTTGCTTTCCCACAGTAAAGCTTCTCCCATGAAGAGGAAACTTCATTTTTCCAAGCAAAAGCCCCCAGTGCAGTTAGTGGAAAAGTTCAGGCACAAGACGGAGTCCAGTGTCACATGAGCTGGTCACATGCCCTTGCATGCTTCTATAATTCATAGCAGGGGCCATTAGCATATCCTTGCTAGAACATACAAAGGAACATCCATCAGATGGGGATAATCTTCTTCTAAGGCCTATTGTGTTTCTTAATGCACCATTATCTTGAATGGTTCACTCATAATATGCTGTCTAGATGGGATGTGAACTACATTGTGGCTGTTACCGAAAAGCAAACACATTTGAAATACTGGTACATAGTCAATACTTATAACTTTAGGTACAAAAAGAATACATGCATACAAATAGGGTAATCATGTTCAGCAAATGATAACTTTTCTATTGATTCATTACATACAAACTTTATATAAAACACATTGTAATCATATCTCCATGGTAAATATGGGGATGCGAGGGTGCTGCTTTGGGGCACATAATGTCAGAACTTGCCCCTTAGTTTCCTGCAGGAGTGTTTGTCAATGACTAATGTAGTGGCAGTGTGCCATAGGACTTATCTATTTTTTGACCATAGAACTCCCAAGTGTTGCAAACTTTTTTAATGTTACCCACAGGCATTCTTGCAAATTCTGTGTCCCTCCAACACTTGGTAGATCAGTCTAGTGATCTCAAAAGTCAGCAAGTGCGCCTTCTTAGGGTCATTAGAAAAAACTCTCTTAATGTCTGTGCAGCATTGTTTAACATTGTAGTTTTCCAACTGGTGATATCTCAACACAGATATTCATCAATGCCATGAGGTGGTGTGATTCAGTTTCCCCTTTCACCCAGCAGACCAGGTTTATTATGGTTTCCCTGCTGTGAGAAGCTTTGAACCTGTTTATAGATGTTAGCTAGAGGGGGTGTGAGTGATTGCTGGACTCAGGCTAGAAGGAGATTAGTCTGTAAAAGAAAGCTTACTGGAACTGGTGATGTTTTTATCTGTATTCAGTTTTATTACCATACTAGACATAGACTTGCGTGGTTTTTTAAATTTTCCTTGGTAATTCACTTTGTTCTGTCTGTTATTACGTGGAACCACTTAAATCCTACTTTCTGTATTTAATAAAATCATTTTTTTACTTATTAATTAATCCAGAATATGTATTAATACCTGGGATGAGAGGGGGAGGGGGAGGCAACAGCTGTGCATATCTCTCTATCAGTGTTACAGAGGGCGAACAATTTATGAGTTTACCCTATATAAGCTTAATACAGGTTAAAATGGATTTCTTTAGGGTTTGGACCCCATTGGGAGTTGGGCATCTGAGTGTTAAGGAGAGGCACACTTCTGTAAGCTGTTTTCAGTTAAGCCTATAGCTGTTAGGGGACGTGGTTCAGACCTGTGTCTGGGTTTGCAGCAGGCTAGGGGGTCTGGCTCATACCAGACTGAAATCCTAAACTGACAGGGCAGGAAAGCAGGAGCGGAACTAGTCTTGGCACATCAGTTGGCAACCCCCAGGTGTTTTCTGTGATCCAACTCATCACATCAAGCTTCCATCAGCAGTTTACCAGAGAGAGCTGATATCTGATAGAGTTAAGAACCACAAAGAGGAGTGGAGTCGGGAAGGGAGGTGTCCACAAGACGTTCTCTTCACCAAAATGTGGCTACTCTGCCCTCAGTGTTTCTCAAAGTGCTCTGGTTTCTGGACTGACCCAGCTGGACTCCCCTGAAGGAAATGTTTCCTCAACCAGTCAGTACTGGTTTGGGGTCAGGAAGAGGATTTCTCTTCTCCCTTGGAAAGTGCTCCCCAGAACTGCAGAGGCAGGAAGTCCCTGTTTTAGTGGGTTTTGTCCCATCTTTTCTCTCTGTATTCATTTAGGTCCATCTCTCCCTTTCCTTTTTAAGTCACCCTCCATGCCCCACCAACGCCTTCCTCTCTCTTCCACTTCTAATGTGCATCCCATCCTACGTACCAGTTACAAGCATACAAAGGGCTGTTATTCCATCAACTTCAGTGGCAACTGAAGGTGTAGCACTGTGAATCACTGCATCTGGAAGCTGATCTGGCTGGGCATGAAGCAGTGCACCTTAGTCTGGTTATTAATCCAGGTAAAACAAAGTCTCTGGCCATTACCATCAAGCTGCCTGAAAATGCAACCTGCTTGGTATTAACCTGTATGGTAGGATTGGTGATCGGGTGGCAGCTTCATAGACAGGGCTGGAGGCTGCTCGAAAGATGTGGGCACTTGGAGAGCAGCTGCTGTTGCCCTCTTCTGTTCCATAGCCTTTGTGGTGGTGTTGTGGTGTCAGGCTTGCTACAAAGCTGCAGTTCTATGGAACAATAGGTACCTCATCTCCCATGGATAGGAGCGAAATGTGTGGCTGATGAAGGCTGAGGATCTCCAGGCTGACATTTTCAACCCAGGAACCAATCCCTGCAACAAACCCTGTTAGGATATAGATATTCAGGCCTGTCTGTAAAGGCCTAGACGCTAAGAATTTAGGTGTATTCTTATCACTTGGCTAATTCTAGAGGGATAAAAGAAAGAATCAAAATCACTGTCTGCCGGTGTAAGGTTCTTCTCTCCCTGTGACAGTCTGAGGCCCGGTGCTCAGGCTAAGATCTCTGGCTAAGCAGCAGGGGCAGCCATAAGCTGGGAAGCGACCGGTCACCTCCTCACATCCCAACCTAGTCACACTGAAATCAGGTGCTATGGGGCTGTTAGGATACAATCCTGTCCTGATAATGCCCGTCGCCTCCAGAGAAAGGGAAGTGCCTAGAAGATGTAAAAGGAAACTTGGTTTGACAGCATCCTGTCTGGCAAGAACTCACTTATCAATAGCTGGGATGTGAAATCCTCACTTCTGTGTTTGTTCTATCACTGTAGTCCCCCTTTCCCTATTGCTTGTATGTATAATCTCTGTCTGGTTCTGTGATTGTTTCTGTCTGCTGTATAATTAATTTTGCAGGGTATAAACTAATTAAGATGGTGGGATATAATTGGTTACATAATCATGTTACAATATATTAGGATTGGTTAGTTAAATTTCAGGAAAATGATTGGTTAAGGTATAGCTAAGCAGAACTCAAGTTTTACTATATAGTCTGCAGTCAATCAGGAAGTGAGTGGGTGGGGGTGGGGGGGAATGGGAACAGGGAATGGGTGTGGGGAAATTGGAATCATGTTTTGCTAAGGGGGGGAATGGGAAAAGGGACACAGGTGTAAGGCTCTGTGGTGTCAGAGCTGGGAAGGGGGACACTAAGGAAGGAAACTGGAATCATGCTTGCTGGAAGTTCACCCCAATAAACATTGAATTGTTTGCACCTTTGGACTTGGGGATTTTTGCTCTCTGTTCATGTGAGAAGGACCAGGGAAGTAAGTGGGTGAAGAAATAAGCCCCCTAACACCCGTTGCCAACACTGTCTGCATATCTAGCATCAGAGAGTATCAATAGAGCACTTATTAGATGGAGTGAGAACTGGCTAATTGATAGGTCTCAGAATGGAGATATCCATGGGGAATATTCATCCAATGAGGAGATTTTCTAGTGATTCACATGGTTCTTAAGCACCTTACTTCCACTGATCTGGAGCCTGGATGATGAGCTAGAGATAGGTTCCTATTTCCACATGGGACTGTCAGCTATGAGCCCTCTTCTGGAGCAAGGTGCCTAGGACAGGTCAGCACATTTCCTTAGGTATCCAAGAGAGTTGTGGAGGAACAAGATCCAAAATCTCTGCTCTACCTGATTCGGAGCAGGGACTGAAATACAGGTCTCCCACGTCACACATGTGTGCCCTGCACAGCAGGCAAATGGCTATTCTGGGTGGAGCTCTCAGTCTCCGTGGCTGGAGCTGTTCCATTTTGCACAAATAAACTTTCAGTGGACCAGGGATTTGGAAGTGGGTTTCTCAAAGTCCAGGTGAAGGTGCTAAACCTCTGGGCTAGGGGATATTCTGAGGGTGCAACACAGATGCACATGCAAACACACACATGGAAGTACATGAGTGCATGCACACACACACACACACACACACAGGTGCACATGCAAACATAAACATGAGCACACCCGGACGCACATGCACACACACATACACATGGATGCACATGCATTCACGTGCACGCACACACACATGGATGCATGTGCACAGTCAGATGCATGCACATGACCACACACACACACACACACACACACACACAGATG
The DNA here is from genome assembly GCF_009764565.3 of Dermochelys coriacea. Lineage (NCBI taxonomy): Eukaryota > Metazoa > Chordata > Testudines > Dermochelyidae > Dermochelys > Dermochelys coriacea. Next base: position 2,088,172 of record NC_050068.2, read on the forward strand.
CATATGCACACAGACATGGACCACTTTCTCACACACACACACATATGCACACACACACACACAAACAGATGCATGTGTACATACACATGGGTACACAGATCTGGACAGACAAACACACGGACCCACATGCACACATACACAAAGACTCACATACACACACACACACACACATGGATGCACATAAGGATGCACATGCACACAAAAAACATTCCTGACCTTCATGGCCCCATTCAGGAGGCGTAGTCTGAGAACCCCTAACCGATCAAGGCTGATGGGGAGATAGGTGGGTCAGGGAGCAGAGCCTTGAAGGAATAGGGGGGTAGGGCGTAACTTGTACATAGACTGATTCCCCAGTTTGTCACACTGACACAGCACAGCAAGGCCAGGAAAAGACATAATATCACTCTGACTACCATGTAAGTGATTCAGGGAAGGGGGCCCAGCACCATATCACCAGCCAGCTCTGCATGGAGCTCAGTCTGAGAGCCAGAGCACCAGGAGAAAACTTTAGGTCCCTTAATGAGTACAGAGCCGGAGCAGCCTGTCCCGGATCTGTTTGGTCCTCACCCCGTAGATGATGGGGTTTAGCATGGGGGGCATCAAGAGGTACACATTGGCAATGAGAATGTGTAAATGCAGGGGCACATTCTGGGCAAATCTGTACATGAAGGAGAAGAAGAGATTTGGGATGTAAAAGACAAAGATGGCACAGAGGTGGGAGATACAGGTCTCAAAAGTCTTTATCCGGGCGTCCTTTGTGGGGAGGCTGAAGATGACTCTGAGGATCTGGGTATAGGACAGGGAAATAAAACTCACATCCAGACCAATCAAACATAATACCACAAAGAGACCATAATAACTACTGGCATGGGTGTCAGCGCAGGCCAGCTTCACCACAGCCATGTGGGCACAGTACGGTTGGGGGATGATGTTGGTTTTGCAATATGGCCACTGCCTCACTAGGAAGGGAAAGGGCAATGCAAGCATGCCACCACGCAGCAACACGGCCAGGCCGATCTTGGCCACCACAGAGTTTGTCAGGATGGTGGAATGTCTCAGGGGATGGCAGATGGCCACATAGCGATCAAAAGCCATGGCCACGAAGATCCCAGACTCCATCACTGAGAAACAATGAAGGAAGTACAGCTGGGTGAGGCAGGCACTGAAATAGATCTCCCTGGAACTGAACCAGTATATTGCCAGCATTTTGGGCATGATGGTCATAGATATGATTAGGTCAGTGACGGCCAGCATGAATAGAAAATAGTACATGGGCCCATGGAGACTCGGCTCTGTCTTCACAATGAACAGGATGGTGAAGTTCCCCAAGACGGCTATGGCATACATGGTGCAGAAGGGGATGGAGATCCAGACATGGGCTGCCTCCAGGCCAGGAATGCCCAGCAGGATGAAGGTGGAGGGGTTGGTGAAGTCGGTTGTGTTGAAATCTGACATGGAGTAGGGGAGAAGGTGTCCTACTCTGAGGCAGAACGGTGTCTCCTGCATGTACGTATGTTCTCCTGGCTTCTTATGTGTGCCCAGGCTCTATGGTGATGGTAGTACTACAAATTCCTGGATGGAGAGACAATGTTAATATGAGACACAACGTACGCTATTGGAGGCTGTTCTCATGGGTGAGGGAGATTGGTCACTCTTCACAACCTGAAAAATGATATTTTCATCATTCAGATAAATGAATTATGAACAACTGACCCTACTATTGCCAATTCCATATTTTATGGGGCTTCTTGCATCAATAATTCCTACATTTCATGGTCTGAGAAATCTTAGGCACCAGTAGTAAACATGAGTGTGAATACTGGTTATCCATCATTGTTCCTTAATGCAATGAAAGCCAGGCTAACAATCCCATGCTGTAGTGAGTTCTGCATTCACCTGATTGCTCAAAATCTGATAGTGGAGAAAAAAAACATTGCCAAGACATGTGCCAAGTGAAAATATTCCAACTAGAACATACCTCAGGGAAAAGTCATTGGGAGTCATTGATAGCAGCTCCATGGAAACACCTGCTTGTTCACAGCAGTGACCAAAACAAAGACAATGTTTGGATGCCTAAGGAATGGGATGAAGAATAACCTGCTCTGGATATGAACTCAGTTTTGGTTACCCAGTCTCTCTAAAAGGGTTGCCAGATGCAGACAGATGGAAAAGTCTGTGACTGTTTAGTTTAGAGAAGAGACAAAGAAGGGGGCATATGATAGAGGAGACCCTTATTGCTTCAAATAGGTTAATTCCCCAAAGCTGAAGCAAATTATCAGCAAAACTGATTGGGAGAAAAAAATTAGACAGAAAAACAGGAATGAAAATGAAAAAAAAAGAACGAGAGTTCTTTCAGAAGAGTTCATTAGATATTCAAAAAGTCACGATTCCATAATCAAGAAAATACAGAATTTTGGACAAATCCCGGTTCAGTGGCAAAGTGAAAGCAGCGATGTTAATCTTTCAGAAAAAGAAGATGTGTTCAAAAAAAAAAATTTGTTCTGCATTTGGAAAGAAGCAGTATGATTTCATCCTTTAATGAGAGAACATGTCTCTCATCATGGTTGATCAAAGGAATGATGCAGATGCAATAGACTTTGATTTCTCTGTGGCATTGGATTTAGTAGGGGAAAACATCCTGATAAAAAATGAACACTGTAGAATATCAGTTGAGCACATGTAAAATGGACTTAAAACTGCCGAACTGACAGATCCCAGAAAGCAGTTGTCATTGGGCCATTGTCAGCAAATTTTGATGTTTTAATGGGGTTCTTCAGGGATCAGTTCTATGCCTGATCCTATTCAATATTTTCATCAATGATCTGGAAGCAAATAGAAAACCACTGCAGATTAAATTTGTGTACGACCCAAAGATTGGCAGAATGGTTACAATGAGGAGGCCAGGGCAGGCATACTGATTGATCTGGTGTGTTTTGTTGAGCTGGGCCCATGCAAAGAAAATGTTTTAATATAGTCATATACAAAGTGATCCTCTCTGAACAGGGAATGGAGGCCTGACCCACAGACTAGGGCACTGTATTAAGGAATATGGGGACCCTGAAAAGGATATGGGGTCCCTGTGGGCAACCAACTCATCGTAAGCTCCCAGTGCGATGATGTAGCCAAAAAGACTGATGCGATCCTTGGATGCATAAACAAGGGAGTTGTGAGTTGGAGCAGGGGAAGGATTTTATCTCTGCACAAGGGAGAAATTCACTCGTCGAATTGCAGGGTCCATATTTCAAAAGGGATGTTGAAAAATTGGAGAGGGTGCAGAAAAGAGCCACAAAATTATTGGAGGAAGGAGAAAATGCTGGACAGAGAAAGACTTAAAGAATTTCATTTATTCATCTTAAATAGTAATAATGGGCTCTGTAATCTATCAGAGAAAGATAGAGCAAGAACCAATGGCTGGAAGCTGGGGTAATTAACCGTTGGAACAAACTGCGATAGGAAGTGGTGGATTCTCCAACTCCCCATGTCAGCAGATCCAGACTGGATCCTCTTCTAGAAGATCTGCTTGAGGGATTCTCTACACTTAGAATGCTACAGTGGCACTGCCATAGTGATTCAGTGTAGATACTAATACTGACGGCTGGGGTTCCCATCAGTGTATGTAATCCACTTCCCTGAGAAGTGGTAGCTAGATTGTGGGACGACCTCATGGTGTCTACAGAGGGGTTAGGTTGATATAACTACATCTCTCAGAGGTTTGGATTCTTTCTGACGCTTCAAAAAAAGGCAAATGCAATGTTAGATTGTATTAGTGGAGGCATAGCATGCAAGTCACAGTAGGATATAGTACCGCTCTATTCAGCGCTGGTTAGTCCTTAGTTAGAGTGGTGAGTCCAATTTTGGCACTGCTTATAGAAAGGATGTAGATTACCTGGAGAGGATCCAGAGGCGAGTGACAAAGATGATCAAAGGGAGGAAATACAAGCCATATGAGCAAAGGCAGAAGGAACCAGGCAAGTTTACTTTCAAAAAGTTGAGATTAAGCGGCGGTCATGATAGCAGTCTTCAAATAGTTGGAAGGCTGCCATAAAAAGCTGGAGGAAAGTAGTCCTATTTTGCCACAGAGGGCAAGAGAAGAGGCAATAGGTTCAAACTACAGCATAGCAGATTTAGATGAAATATCTGGAAAAATTTTCTAACTGTAAGAATAGGAGAACAATTGAACAGATGCCTAGGGAGGTTGTGGAAGTTCCTTCACTGGAGGTTTTCTAAAGGAGAAGGGAAGGTCATCTGTCTGAGATGGTATAGTCATAATAAATCGTGCATCATGGCAGGTGGTTAGACTAGATGACCCTTGAGGTCTCTTCTTATCCTAAGTCTCTATGATTCTACAATGTAATCTAGTGAGGAGCAGGACTTAGTCAAATACAAGTCATGGAGATGAATACTGGGGAAACTGGGTAAAATTTAATAGCGTGTGTTATACAGGAGGACACATTGGATGATTTAATGGTCCCTTCTGACCTTGAACCCTGTGAATCTATCAATTAAGAAACTAGATCAGGCAATAGTGTTTACTGTGTCTCATAACAAGAACAAGGGAACATTCAATTACATTGAAAGTCTGAACATATTACAGTGAGAAAAGAAAATTCTTAACAGAATCCATATTTAGCCTGTGGAACTCATTGGCACTGACATATTGGATCAAAGTGTTTAGCTGAATGGGATTCACAAATGGGGAAACTTTGGGGAAAAGGGGAGCCTATAGAGGAAGGAGGGGCTCCACCTGAACCAAAATGGAACCAGATTGCTGGCACTTAACGTTAAAAAGGTCATAGAGCAGTTTTTAAACTAAGGGTTGGGGGAAGACGACAGGTGCAGAGGAACACATGGTTCGGACAAAGACATCCCTAAGGGGAGGCTCTATTAATGGAGATTCTCTAAGTCCTAGTGATGATGAGATGATGGAAAATGATAAAATATAGGCAGGATCTGATGAAAAACAATGAAATGAAAAAGTGTCCCATTCAATTACATCATGTAATGGCAGACAGCTAAAAGGACTTCAGATTTTAAAGTGCTTCTATGCCAATGCTAAAATTCTAAATAATAAAATGGGTGAACTAGAGTACCTCATATTAAATGAGGATATTGATATCAGAGGCACCACAGAAACTTGGTGGAATGAGGATAATCAATGGGGTATAGTAATACCAGGGTACAAAATATATCGGAAGGACAGAACAGGTCATGCTGGTGGGGAAGTGGCACTATATGTGAAAGAAAATGTAGAATCAAGTACAAATCTTAACTGAACCAAACTGTACTATCTCTATGGATAGTAATTCCATGTCTAATCATAAGAATATAGTGGTAGGGATATATTAGAGACCACCTCACTAGGATGGTGATCGTGACTATGAAATGCTCAGCGAGATTAAACAGGTTATTAAAATAAAAGACTAATTAATAATGAGGGATTTCAACTATCCCCATATTGACTGGCTACATGTCACCTGAGGACAGGATGCAGAGATAAAGTTTCTTGACACCTTAAATGACTAGTTCTTGGAGCAGCTGGTCCTGAAACCCACAAGAAGAGAGGCAATTCTTGATGTAGTAAGAAGTGGAGAACAGGATCTGGTCCAAGAGCTGAATATGGCTGGGCTGCTTGGTAATAGTGACCATAATGTTATTGAATTTAGCATTCCTGTACCAGGGAAAACACCACAGCAGCCCAGTAATGTAGTGTTCAAATTCGGAAAGGGGAACTACACAAAAACAAGGAGGTTCATTAAATAGAAATTAAATGGTACAGCGCCAAATCTGAAATCCCTGCTAGCGGTGTGTGGAAACTTTTTAAAGACACCATAATAGAGGCTCATCTTGAATGTATACCCCAAATTAAAAAACATAAAACGAGAACCAAAAATGTGCCACATTGGCTAATCAAAAAAGTAAGGGAAGCAGTGAGAGGAAAAAAGGCATTGTTTAAAGAGTGGAAGTTAAATTCTATTGAGGAGAACAAAAAGTAGCATAAACTCTCTGGCAAATGAAGTGTAAAAATATAACTAGCAAGGCCAAAAAAAAAAGAACAATACCCCAAAGACCCAAAATCTAGGAGCACAATTTTATTTAAGTACATCAGAAGCTGGAAGCCTGCTAAACAACCAGTGGGGCCATTAGACGATGAAGATGAAAAAGGGGAACTTAGGGACAATAAAACCATTGTGAGAAACTAAATGAATACTTTGCATTGGTCTTCATGGCTGAGGATGTGAGGGAGAGTCCCAAATGTGAGCCATTCTTTTTAGGTGACAAATCTGAGGAATTGTCCCAGATTGAGGTGTCATTAAAGGAAGTTTTGGAACAAATTTATAAATTAAAAAAGTAAGAAGTAGTCACCAGGACCAGATGGGAAAACTACTAACTGTAGTCTCAGAGTAGCAGCCGTGTTAGTCTGTATTCGCAAAAAGAAAAGGAGTACTTGTGGCACCTTAGAGACTAACAAATTTATTAGAGCATAAGCTTTCGAGAGAGTGAGCTGTAGCTCACGAAAGCTTATGCTCTAATGAATTTGTTAGTCTCTAAGGTGCCCCAAGTACTCCTTTTCTTTTAACTGTAGTCTGTAACCTATCATTTAAATCAGCTTCTATACCACATGGCTGGAGGATAGCAAATGTGATGCCAATTTTTAAAAATGGCTCTACAGGTGATGTCGGCAATTACAGGACAGTAAGCCTGACTTCAGTCCCAGGCAAACCAGTTGAAACTATAGTAAAGAACAATATTGTCAGACATGTAGATAAACATTATTTGTTTGGGAAGAGTCAACATGTGTAAAGGAAAATGATGCCTCACCAATCTACGAGAATCCTTTGAGAGGGTCAACGAGCCTGTGGGCAAGGGGGGTCTGGTGGATATAGGGTACATAGATTTTCAGAAAGCCTTTGACAAGGTCCCTCACCAAATGTGCTTAAGCAAATTAAGCTGTCATGGGATAAGAGGGAAGGTCCTCTCATGAATTGGTAACTGGCTAAAAGATAGGAAACAAAGGATAGTATAAATGGTCAGTTTTCAGAATGGAGAGAGGTAAATCCTGATGTCCCCCAGGGGTCTGTTCTGGGACCAGTCCTATTCAACATATTCATAAATAATCTGTGAAAAGGGGTAAAGAGTGAGGTGGCAAAATTTGAAAATGATACAAAATTTCTAAAAATAGCTGTGAAGAGTTATTAAAAGATCTCTCAAAACTGGGTGACTGGGCAACCAAATGCCAGATGAAATTTCATGTTGATAAATGCAAAGTAATGCACAGTGGAAAGCAAATTCCCAGCTACACATATAAAATGATGGGGGCTAAATTACCACTCAAGAATGAGATCTTGAAGTCATTGTAGATATTTCTCTGAAACCGTCCACTCCATGTGCAGCTGCAGTCAAAAAAGCAAACACAATGTTGGGAATAATTAAGAAAGGGACAGATAATAATACAGAAAATATCATATTGCCTCTGTATAAACCCATTTTGTGCCCACATCTTGAATACTGTGTGCAGATGTGGTCACCTCATCTCAAAAAAATATATATATTGAAATTAAAAAAGGTTAAGAAAACAGCAACAAAAATTATTAGGGGTATGGAAGCACTTCTGTGTGATGAGAGATTAATAAGACTGTGACTTTTCAGTTTGGAAAAGACAAGACTAAGGGAGGACATGCCTGAGGGCTGTAAAATCATGACTCCTGTAGAGAAAGTCAATAAGGAAGTGCCATTTATTCCTTCTTATAACACATGAACTAGGGGTGACCAAATGAAATTAATAGGCAGCAGGTTTAAAACAAATCAAAGTAAGTATTTTTTCACACAATGCACTGTCTGTGGAACTCCTTGACAGAGGATGTTGTGAAGGCAAAGACTATAACAGGGTTCAAAATAGAACTAGATAAGTTCATGGAGGATAGGTCCATCAATGGCAATAAGCTAGGATGTGCAGGAAAGTGTCCCTAGCCGCTGTTTGCAAGAGACTGGGAATGAGCAACAGGGATAGATCACTTGATGATACCTGTTGTGTTCATTCCCTCTGGGGCACCTGGCACTGGCCACCGTCAGAAGAGAGGAGACTAGGCTAGATGGACCTTTGGCCTGACCAAGTATGGCTATTCATATGTTCTTATTTTCTTCTGGATTGGCCATTGTAGGTGGTGATGGTGGCACGACTTTTAGTTAGGGCAGTCTGGCATGTTCAATTTGAAGACCTTATTTTCAGTTGCTTATAAGTTTACCAAACTGTTACTGTTTGGACTAAAAAATTCCCATACTGGGTTTCTGCTTCTGGTTTGAATGTTTCAGGCATAACAGTTCAGCTGACTTCATTAATAAATCTAGGAGAAAACATGTCTTGCACATATTGAAAAAATTGTTTAATTGTTCCAGTGAGGAGTGCTATCACCTCCATGCTTTCCAGCAAATTAAAGTCAGGTAACAGCTCCCGTCCCTGTTACTCATTAACAGCCAAGCCCTGAAATGCAAGAGGGGGAGGTGATATTGTCTGTGTGTTAATACACATCTCGCTCCTGAGGTCTTTTCTCAGTTCTACTTCCAAGGAAACTTTTGCCTCGGTGGGGCCTTAGCAAACTATGGGCCATGGCCTCCAAATTTGGCCTTGTATCAGACATCTGCTAACACCTTTCATGCTGAAGGATCCACAGTGTCACTGAAATACAGACACATTGGGGCTGGAGGTCATCAGCTTGGAGTTAAGGGTGCAGCAAAGAGGGATAATTTGGCCAGTGAAACTGAAGCAAACTCACCACCTATGTCCAGAGACCTGGGATGTTTAATGGATGTGCAGAGTGGAAAAGGATGACAGATCTAATCTCTATCCCATCCCGCCCATGTTCTATTGGTTTTGTCAGAGAGGTGAGCTCCTCAGCAGGAGATGGGTACCTGTGAATCCTGAGAACGAAGTGTCTTCCCTAGGAATTCCCCTCACGTAGTTGTGTCCCACAAATCTCTCACCCCAGCATCTGCGGGATCATCCCACGCCGAGAGCTGACACAGAGATGTGCACTGTTTATAATATAGTTCTGTGTAATCCCTGCAGGGTTCACTCAGCCTTTAGGGGAGGAGCGGTGTGTGAATGGAAACAGGCTGGACACCGGAGGCACTCTAGCCAATACGTCTTTTTCTATGTCTGTGCTTCTGTGTTCTTTACCCTGTTATTGGATTAACAATAATTAAGGGACCTTCCCAAAGGGAGATGAGAACTCTTGGGCTCTCTGCTGAGTGAGAGAGGATTGGCTGCTCTGTGCATTTGTGTATATTTAAAAATTATAGTTGATTACTAAGAAAACTAGGGATAATACCTAGATCTGCATAGGGCCTGACACCCTGTAAATGCACAGCTGGCATGAATAGTAGTAGACAGAGAGATCAAGAGACCTGAGCACTTTCTGCAGGCACACCCTATCAAAAGCTTTGCTAAAGTCAAGGAATATCACGTCCAGTCCTTTCCCCTCATCCTCAGAGCCAGTTATCTCATCATATTTCTCATGGCAATGGAATTATAAGTTTTGCACTAGGTATGCCTTGTGAGATATCATTCTAAAAGTCTTGATCTGCTGAATATGAATAGCTCATTGCTATCATTGTATGTGACATTATGAAATCTTGCTATGTGTGGTGTGAGGCTGGGAACACCCCAAAGCAGGCATTTGGGTATGACAATAGAGTAGCCAGAGAGTGTTAATTTCTATAATTTGCATCTATCCAGGGAAGAATCCACTAACACAGGAACTCTGAATAAGGAAGCCTCCTCAGAGGGAGCATGGATACAATGGAGAAAGTTTGGCCAATGGGAGTGGACCTCCCATGTCACATGCGCAGACTTTCCAGCAAGCTGGAAGAAATTATAAAAGATGCGGAGTGGCATCATCACTTGTCTTCACTCCCCCCACAGCCCAACACTGAAAGAACGTCGGGAAAACAAAGGATTTTGAATGGGGAAGGGGGACCCAGGCTGCAAGGCAGATGCACCCTGTGCCTCAGGAATGTGCGAGCCTGCTTGTATCATCAGTCAGGGTGAGATATTGCTCATTCGAATCCTGACTAATGTATTCAAGTCTTAGATTTGTTTCTTTTTATTCTATTTAAAGTTTATCACACTTCCCTGGTTTCAGCTCTGGCGGCTACAGTCTTAAGTTCAACAGAGTCATCTCAGGTTTCAGAGTAGCAGCCGTGTTAGTCTGTATTCGCAAAAAAGAAAAGGAGTACTTGTGGCACCTTGGAGACTAACAAATTTATTTGAGCATAAGCTTTCAGCTCACTTCATCGAATGTATTCAATGGAGTTATCTCAGTTTGTTTTAGATCCGGAGCCCAAAGGAATACAGTAAACCACAAGCAAATAACACAGACAATTACAAGAGCATTTATCTTTTAGTAATTTTATTAAAGATACCAATAAAATCATGAACGCAACAGCATATATAATTCCAAACATGTATCTGTACCATGGACTAACTGTAACAGTGACTTTGACTATACCTACTTCTGCGCATGCACATGCTGTCATTGTCCCTCTCTTTCTCATTGGTCATCCCTTGGAGTCATGAGGGACCCCGGATTCTACAGGCTGCGTAAGGTGATGTGCCACCTTCGCTTTGCAGTTAAAGCACGTGTTATGAACATTGTTGCAGCCATGTTGTGTTTAATTTTAAGCTTTTCTGAATTTGCTTTTGCAATGTCACCAGAATTTTAGGGCATTAGTTCACTCCTGGGCCATTTCTTGTATCTAAGGCCTAAAATAATTGAGCTAGGTCTTGCTGGTTTTAGCCTACAGTCTCCTTGTGTTTCAGCTTGTCTGATTTCTCACCTAGTTCCTTTAAATATTACTCATTCTTATGTCTTACTTAATCTTATACTTTTATAATTCCATAAATCAATTTTGATTAACATATCGTGAGTACACCGAACATAACGTATTGATTAATTAAATACCACACAATAAATTTAAACTAAAATTATTGGCTACACTGGGTGTGAGTTATCTTATTAAATGATGATTAGATAATAAGTGTCCTGTCACATACATATGACAACATATAGCAATGATTAATGTGAATATCGACAATCAATTGATAATCAAATCTTATATATAACTTAAAATTGATGCCTAACTTGCCTATATGTAACTTAATTTTACCCACACACCATTAATTTACATTATTACTAGAGTTTAATTCCTTTCTTTCAATTGTTGAAGTAATTACCCCTCTGCATTGTGGTATGTGACTGTAATCATAGGTTACTTCTAGAATTTGATGTGGACTTATGCTCTGTATTTCCTCATAAGTCTCAACATCTTTATACTCTTCTCTCATATTGTGTCTGGCTGTTGCTGGTGTTGTGACAGTTCATAGAATCATAGAAGATTAGGGTTGGAAGGGACCTCAGGAGGTATCTAGTCCAACCCCTTGCTCAAAGCAGGACCAATCCCCAACTAAATCATCCCAGCCAGAGCTTTCTGAAGCCTGATCTTAAAAGCTTCGAAGGAAGGAGATTCAACCACGTACCTAGGTAACACAGTCCAGGTGGATATGTTCATAGTGACTTTTCCTTGGAAGGTATTTTGAAGATACTTTAATAAAAGATGCTACAGGGTATGATGATAGTCACAGATGAGAATTAAAGATCTGTGATCCATTGGCAATACCCTCATGTACCTGAAAAAACTGAGGTTTCTTTCCAGTGCTTCACCACCCTCCTAGTGAAAAAGTTTTTCCTAATACCCAACTTAAACCTCCACAACTGCAACTTGAGATAGAATCGGTTGATCACATAGGTAAGAGAATAGAAAATATTCTCTTAAGGGGTTAGCCTGTCATGTACATATTGTTTTAATTTTTCCTCCCATACATTATGAATAGCCATTGCTCCACCTTTTACTGAGCTTCAACATCTGGTTCTGTTTTCCCATGATCCATATGGAATTCCATCACTGACTGGTAAAGAGTGAGTTTCTCCTGGGATATATGTTTTACATTCTCCCCCCTCCCCTAGATTTCTTCAGTAAGGAAAAGATGTTTTTTCTCCAATCTACATAAGATTTTTGGTTATCTCTCAATGTTACATGTAATCCTAATCTCTACAAACCCAACATATGATTTTGTACCTTACATTGTTACAGTTAGCTTTCGTGAGCTACAATGAAGTGAGCTGTAGCTCACAAAAGTTTATGCACAAATACATTTGTTAGTCTGTAAGGTGCCACAAGTCCTCCTTTTCTTTTCGAGGATACAGACTAACACTGCTACTACTCTGAAAATTGTTACAGTTGTATCATTAGTCCATGCAGTAAATAGTGTTCTGTCCCAAATTTTAGATATGAATTGTCCTTGGTCTGGTTGACTATCTCATCTTCAGTAAGAGAAAGTTCTTTTTTCCAATCTACATAAGGCTTTTGTTTATTGTTTTCTATATCATACGCAAGAACTATATGTTTCCCTACTTTTTCTTTGAGTTGTTGATAAAAGCTTTTATGAGGCATTTGGCTATGTAATGTCTTTGGGAAATGGTATATGTACCTTTTTTATGTTTCTGTGCCTTTGGTGGGAAATTTTTCCGTAATAAAAGTTTTTATCTTTCAGTGTTACATGCAACCCTAGTCTATACAAACCCGACATATGGTTCTGTACCTTATACATTGTTACAGTTGTATCATTAGTCCATGCGGTAAACAGTGTCTTGTCCCAAATTTTAGATATGATTTTTTTTGGTCTGGTCGGTAATTCCATTTAAAGAAAATTGCAGTTGACAGGTGTGGTATTTTAAATGGTTCTTGACCTGGTTTTATTCTTTGTTGTACCCAAGTCACTGTTATCTGTGAACTTTTAGCCTTTATATATATATATATATTTATAGGCAAGTCTGAGTTTAGTCCCGCCATAACATTTTGATCCACTGCAATGATTTGCGCCTCTAGCGACAAACCTGCCTGTGACTCAGTTTGAACTGCAGCATTCAAGCAGAAGTGCAGGATTAGTGTGGTTGCGAGTGGCATTTTTATTGTTTCTGTCACTGAGCTGTTTTTTGTTGGCTTTCTTGCACAATTATGGTTCTGGTGCCTGTGGAGAGATATTTCTCTCGCAGTACCGCTTTAGCTGATTCGCATGTTAATACTTATCTACTTTTTTGTTACTTTGTACAATTTTAATTTGATACACAGAGGCACTTAATCTGTCCACAATAGTATATAGCCCAGGTTATGGGTTTCATAAATTGTGTTCGGTTACACCATAAGATAAAATCATAACTTGGTTTCCAACCTCCCAAGAATTTTTTTTTATTTTTGTCAAAATAGGCTTTTGTCTTTCATCTGTATTTTTCCAACTTGTTACCTGCAAGTGGAGCCGGTTCCGACGTTTTTGTAATGCTTACACATCGGTTTCAACTTTAGTCCCTTTAGCTGTGTGCCACTGGCATGCCATAAAAGATGTTCTGGCATGTGCATAGTTTGTTTAGTTATAACCTCAAAGGGTGTACGATTTGTGGAGGCAGCTGAAGTTACCCGGACTGCCATTAAAATGAGAGGAATCAGGGTGTCCCGATTGCGTCCATTAGCATCTATCAGACTTGGCAGCAAACATTTGATGGTGCGATTTGTTCACTCTACTGTCCCTGGTGGTTGAAGTCTGTATGGATTATGCAATTTTTCATGCACTCCTAACAATAGTAAGCATTTCTGGAACACTTGTTCAGTAAAGTGTTCAGTAAAGAATGCATCTGATAAAGTGAGCTATAGCTCACGAAAGCTTATGCTCAAATAAATTTGTTAGTCTCTAAGGTGGCACAAGTACTCCTTTTCTTTTTGCAAATACAGACTACCACTGCTGCTACTTTGAAATCAGTAAAGTGTGTTCCTCTGTCTGACTCTACCCTAGCAGGGAGCTCCCTGAGAGAAAATACTTGTTCAGTTAAAATCTCTGCTTTTAAAGGAAATGCAAAAATGGAGCTTTTGGTAAAGGTTCCAAAATCTCAATTTGCATAGCTTGCCATGGACCTTCATGCACCTGGGATCTTAAAGGAACATTCTTTTTTGTGGGGATAGGATTATTCTGTGTGCAAACCAAACAATTTTTTACAGTACTGGTGTACACTTGCCTTCATGCATGGCCACCCCCAACCTACTGGGGTGAGGCGCTGCATAGTATTTTCCACCCCTTGATGCCCTTCTAATTGTATAGCATGTACCAAATAGATAATTTGCCTAGCTTTGCATGCTTGTTTGTCCAAATTCAAGCAACTCTTTTTTTCAAGAGATTATAGAGTGGACCTGCAATGTGAGCAAATTTTGAGATGAAGTCTCGATGGTATCCTGCTAAACCTGAGAAAGAATGTAAAGAAGCTGTGGTAGTGGGCATAGGTAATTCCCAAACTGCATCCACCTTTTGCTGTGCAGGTGATCAATTTCCTTGAGACAATGTGATACCTAAAAAGGAAACTTCTGGAACCATTAGTCATACCTTTGTTGGATTACACTTTAATCCTGTGTCCTTGATGATTTGAAAAAGTTCATTTAGACACTCCAGGTGTTTCTCTTGAGTTTCTGTAGCTAAATAAATATCATCTACACATTGCAATAGAACAGATGGTTTAGAAAACCTTGACAAATTCATTTTATTTGCCTATGGGAAATGGCTGAGCTATTATCTACTCCTTAAGGTCAGATTTGAAATGTAAACTGAACCCCTTCTACTGTGAAAGCTAATGTTGACTTTCCTTAGACACATGGTAGAAAACCATTTTGCTTTGGGATTGATAGATTTAATCAGGTCAGATATTTTGGATACAACAGCTGTAAAAGCTGTAGTCACTTGATTCAACTTTCAATAGTCAATAGTAAGACGCCATGACCCATTTGGTTTTTGTACTGGCCAGATTGGAGAGTTGCATATTGAAATACACTTATCAAGATTCCCTGCTGAAGCAATGATTCAGTGGTTTTAGCAATATGAGGTGAGGCCTAAAAAATTGAAAAATTTGCCATTCCTTGGAAAGTCTGAAATGGCTCTCTTGCAAGCCACAGGGGCTTGGCCTCGGCAGAAGAGGTGGAGCATTTACCAGCAATTGGAATGGTGGAAACTCTATGACTTGTGCATAGACCGATTCCCTAATTTGCCACACCAACTCAACATAATAAGGTTAGAAAAGGATTTAATGTCTCTCTGACTGTCCAGCACCATGTCACTAGCCAGTTCCATGGAGGTCTGAGAGCCAGAGCACCAGGAGAAAAATTTTAGGTTCTGTTATGAGTAAAGAGCCGGAACAGTCTGTCCCGGATCTGTTTGGTCCTCACCCCGTAGATGATGGGAATTAGCATGGGGGGCATCAAGAGAAAAACATTTGCAAAGAGAATGTGGAAATGCAGGGGCACATTCTGGCCAAACTGGTACGTGAGGGAGAGGAAGAGACTTGGGATGTAAAAGGCTATGATGGCACAGAGATGGGAGATGCAGGTCCCAAAAGTCTTGATCCAGGCATCCTTTGTGGGGAGGCTGAAGATGGCTCTGAGGATCTGGGTGTAGGATAGGGCAATAAAAATCACATCCAGACCAATCACACAGAATACCACAAAAAGGCCGTAGTAATTACTGATGCGGGTGTTGGCGCAGGCCAGCTTCACCACGGCTATATGTGCGCAGTATGGCTGGGGGATGATGTTGGTTCTGCAATATGGCCACTGCCTCAACAGGAAGGGTTAAGGTAGTGTGACCATTCCACTTCGCAGCATCACGGCCAGACCAATCTTGGCCACCACGGAGTTTGTCAGGATGGTGGAATGTTTCAGGGGATGGCAGATGGCCACGTAGCGATCCAGAGCCATGGCCACGAAGATCCCAGACTCCGTCATTGAGAAGCAGTGAAAGAAGTACAGTTGGGTGAGGCAGGCACTGAAATCAATCTCTCTGGAATTCAACCAGTATATTGCTAGCATTTTGGGCACAATGGATGTGGATACAACCAGTTCGGTGTATGCCAGCATGCAAAGGAAAAAGTACATGGGCCCATGCAGACTCGGCTCTGTCTTCACAGTGAACAGGATGGTGAAGTTCCCCAAGATGGCTATGATGTACATTGTGCTGAGGAGGATGGAGATCCAGACGTGGGCAGCCTCTAGGCCAGGAATACCCAGCAGGATGAAGGTGGAGGGGTTGGTGAAGTCGGTTGTGTTGGAATGTGACATGGAGTAGGGGAGAAGGTGTCCAACTCTGAGGCAGAACGGTGTCTCCTGTGTGTATTGTATGTTCCTCTGGCTTCCTGTATGTGCCCCGGCTCTAGGGTGATGGTCACGGTACAAATGCCTGGATGGAGAGACAGAGTTAATCTGAGACACTACATGCACAACTGGAGGCTGTTCTCCTGGATGAGGCAGATTGGTCACTCCTCACACACTGAAAAATGATATTTTCATTTTTCAGAGAAATGAATTATGAACAGCACACTCCTCTAATGACAATTCCATATTTTATGGGGCTCCTTGCATCAACAATTCCTGCATGTCATGGTCAGGGAAACCTTAATAGGCATCAGCAGGAAACGTGATTTTCAATACTGCTTATCTATCATTGTTCCTGTCAAGAGTGAATCCCAGCTCTGTGACTCCAAGTACAGAAGTGGGGCCCGTAAGGATTTTAAAAATTAATACTTGCATTAAGGCTTAAGGCTTGTATTAACTCCCAAGGTTTCACATTCTCTTCAATGTTGGCTTGGTAAACACTACCACCACCCAAATGCAAAAAAACAAAAACAAAAAACACACCTTTGAACCCAGGAAGGAGCACTTGGGAATTCCTCCCTGTGGGGTACCATCAAGCCTTTTTACACACACACATACGCCCCCACCAAGGTAGAGCTGAGAAAGAAAACAAAGTAATGTAGCTGTGGTTACCAGCTCATCAAACAACATGCACAAACCTCTTAGGACACCCAAAATCCAATCCTGTTCTTAAAAAAGGTAAATTTTACTAAAAAAAAACATAAAGAAAGAAAATACATCTGACACTTAGGCTTTTACAAGATTCAAAAAGAGCAATTCCAAAAATCAAGCATCCAACTTAGCTTTCTTGGGGGTTCAGCTTAAAAGGAGTCCACAAGCCAAATAAAAGAAATAACCCTAATTGCATCTAGCTAATCATTCTGATCTACTTACACATCTGGAGTTCAGATAAGTAGTTTAGACATGGTCTGATAATGTATGATCATACCTGGCTTAAGCTGCCTACAGTATGGCTGCTCTGTCCCTCCAGCCCAGGGAACAACAGACAACAGGAAAGTTTATTTCCAAATTTTAAAAAGTTTTACCTTCCCATTGGCTCTTTTGGTTAGGTGCCCACTTTTTTTTCATTACTCAGGGACTTTTTAACCCTGTACAGGTAAAGCAAGCAAAGCACAGCTACGAAGAGGAATTTTACAGCTCACTGACTCTATGATACACTAAATCGCTATGGCAGGGAAGTTTTCAGGAACAACGATGGAAAACCAGTATTGACATTCCAAGCTGAAAAGTCCCAGTCTTATTAATCTCCCTTCATACAGAAGCCGTTCCATACAACTAATCATTTTTGTTGCCCTTTTCTGAACCTTTTTCAACTCCAATATATCTTTTTTGAGATGGGGTGACCACATTGGCATGCAGTATTCAAGGTACCATGGATTTATATAGAGGCAATATGATATGTTCTGTCTTATTACCTATCCCTCTCTAAAGTGTAAAAATATAACTAGGAAGGCCAAAAATATAACTAGGAAACAAAAAAATAATTTGAAGAACAACTACCCAAAGACTCAAAAATAGGAGCAAATTTAAAATTGTCAGACATATAGATAGAAATTATTTGTTTGGGAAGAGTCAACATGTGTAAAGGAAAATGATGCCTCACCAATCTACTAGAATTCTTTGAGGGGGTCAATGAGCAGATGGGCATTAGGATATAGATATTCAGGCCTGTCTGTAAAGGCCTGTACTTTAAGAATTTAGGTGTATTCTTATCACTTAATTAGTTCTAGAGGGATAAAAGAAAGAATCAAAATCACTGTCTGCCGGTGTCAGGGCCTCGTCTCACTGCGACAGTCGGAGGCCCTGTTCTTAGGCTAAGGCCTTTGGCTAAGCAGCAGGGGCAGCCATAACCTGGGAAGTGACTGGTCACCTCCTCACATCCCAACCTAGTCACCCTGAAATCAGGTGCTATGGGGCTGTTAGGATACAATCCTGTCCTGATAATGCCCATCGCCTCCAGAGAAAGGGAAGTGCCTAGAAGATATAAAAGGAAATTTAGTTTGACAGCATCCTGTCTGGCAAGAACTCACTTATCAATAGCTGGGATGTGAAATCCTCATTTCTGTGTTTGTTCTTTCATTGTAGTCCCCATTTTCCCATTGTTTGTCTGTATAATCTCTGTGTGGCTCTGTGATTGTTTCTGTCTGCTGTATAATTAATTTTGCAGGGTGTAAACTAATTAGGGTGGTGGGATATAACTGGTTAAATAATCATGTAATAATATGTTAGGATTGGTTAGTTAAATTTCAGGAAAATGATTGGTTAAGGTATAGCTAAGCAGAACTCAAGTTTTACTATATAGTCTGCAGTCAATGAGGAAGTAAGGGGGGGAATGGGAACAGGGAATGGGAGTGGAGAAATTGGAATCATGTTTTGCTAACGGCAGGAATGGGAACAGGGACACAGGTAAGGCTCTGTGGTGTCAAAGCTGGGAAGGGGGACACTAAGGAAGGAAACTGGAATCATGCTTGCTGGAAGTTCACCCCAATAAACATTGAATTGTTTGCACCTTTGGACTTCGGGTGTCGTTGGTCTCTGTTCATGTGAGAAGGACCAGGGAAATGAGAGGGTGAAGAAATAAGCCCCCTAACAGTCATTCCATCTCAAAAAAAAAAAAGATATATTGAAATTGAAAAAGGTTCAGAAAACAGCAACAAAAATTATTAGGGGTATGGAAGCACTTCTGTGTGATGAGAGATTAATAAGACTGGGACTTTCCAGCTTGGCAAAGACATGAGTAAGGGAGGACATGTCTGAGGTCTGTAAAATCATGACTGCTGTAGAGAAAGTCGATAAGGAAGTGGTATTTACTCCTTCTCATAACAAAGGAACTAGGGGTGACCAAATGAAATGAATAGGCAGCAGGTTGAAAACAAACAAAAGGAAGTATTTCTTCACACAATGCACGGTCAACCTGTGGAACTCCTTGACAGAGGGTGATTTGAAGGCCAAGACTATAACGGTTCAAAAAAGAACTAGATAAATTCTTGAAGGACAGATCCATCAATGGCGATTAGTCAGGACGGGGGAGGGAGGGGAAGGTGTCTCTAGCCTCTGTTTGCCAGAGGCTGGGAATGGACAACAGGGGATGGAACACCTTTCATGCTGAAAGATCACCTGTGTCACTGAAATACAGACACATTGGGGCTGGAGGTCATCAGCTTGAATTGGAGCGGGCAGCAAAGAGGAACAATTTGGCCATTGATACTGGAGCAAACTCACCACCTATGTCCATGGTCCTGGGCTGACCTAATCTCTATCCCATCCCACCCATGTTCTGTTGGGTTTGTCGGACAGGTGAGCTCCTCAGCAGGAGATGGGTACCTGTGAATCCTGAGATGGAAGTGTCTTCCCTGGGAATCCCTGTCAGGTAGTCATGTCCCACACCTCTGTCACTACAGCAGCATCCTATGCTGAGATCTGACAAAGAGGTGTGCACTGTTTATAATATAGTTCTGTGCAACCCCGGCAGGGTTCATTCAGCCTCTCGGGGAGAAGCAGCATCTGAATGGAAACAGGCTGGACACCGGAGGCTCTCTAGCCAATGTTTCTTTTTCCATGTCTGTGCTTCTGTGTTTTTTATCCAGCTATAGGAGTAAACAGTAATTAGGGGACCTTCCCAAAGGGAGATGAGAACTCTTGGACTCTGTGCTGAGTGAGAGAGGAATTGGCTGCTCTGTGCATTTGTGTATATTTAAAAATTATAGTTGATTTCTAAGAAAACTAGGGATAATGCCTAGATCTGCATAGGGCCTGTCACCCTGTAAATGCCCAGGTGTGATGAGAAGTAGTAGACAGAGAGATCGAGAAAGAGATGACTGAAGGGAGATGTGAGTAGTTTTTGTAGGCACACAGTGATGTCACTAGTGGATCACAGATCTTTAATTCTCGTCTGTAACTATCATCATACCCTGTAACACCTTTTATTAGAGGATCTTCAAAATACCTAGCAGAGGAAAGTCACTATGAAAACATCCCCATCATTCAGATAGATAAACTGATGCACGGGGAAATGTGAATTGGGAAAAGTCACACAGAGAATGACAGACAGAATGCATCAGTCCTGATTTCCCTGCCATAACCATGGTCTCTCCGTCACTAACTGAGTACGTGACAAAAGGGAAATGAAATCATGGTCTAGCTGGGCCTGTTTGTTGGGTGGGTGTGATGGACTTCCTGGGTTTCAACCTGGAACG
Organism: Dermochelys coriacea; assembly: GCF_009764565.3. Classification (NCBI taxonomy): domain Eukaryota; kingdom Metazoa; phylum Chordata; order Testudines; family Dermochelyidae; genus Dermochelys; species Dermochelys coriacea. The sequence continues at coordinate 2,108,664 of NC_050068.2, forward strand.
GGGTTATCTCCTAATCCTCTGCTAAACCTATCTGCCCCACTTCTTACACCATAAAACTCTGACAAGTTGCAGTCATCTCAGATCTCCCACTTACATAGCCATTCACAGACAGGGACACAACCATGTGTACTTACATGCATGCTTTCACTAACCACTCATGATACAACAATACAGAGGCTCCAGCCTGCTCTCCCCAGCTCTCCTGCCTAGGAGCCCAGAGTTGTACCATCATGCCCTGATCAAAAGTTTGACCAGTCTAACTTTATTACCCAGTCTGCCTCTCATAGAATCACATAAGATTAGGGTTGTAAGAGACCTCAGGAGTTCATCTAGTCCAACACCTTGCTCAAACCAGGACCAACCCCAACTAAATCATCCCAGCCAGGGATTTGTCAAGCCGGGCCTTAAAAACCTCTAAGGATGGAGATGCCACCACCTCCCTAGGTAACCCATTCCAGTGCTTCACCACCTTCCTAGTGAAATAGTGTTTCCTAATATCCAACCTAGACCTTCCCCACTGCAACTTGAGAACATTGTTGTCCCTCAATGTGGAGAGAACAGTGCACCAGCCCTTGCTCCTGAGCAGATTTCCCTTTTACATTTCAAACAATGCACTGTTAGGTAAAAAAATATAAAACAGATTAGGTACAGAAAGATAGATTTTAAGTGATTATAAGTAATAGCATACAGATCAATGTTGATTACCTAAGAAATAAACAAAATCACAACTTAAGTTCTGTACACTAGACAGAGATTGAATCAAGCAGTATCTCATCTTTATGATACAGTTAGTCCACCAGTCTTCTATACACAGACTAGATATCCCTTCAGCCTGGGACCAAATCCCCAGTTCAGTCCATGTTTCTAAGGTGTTTACAAGTCTTGAATTATGAGGCCGAGTGATGATGCCGCTTCTCCCCATTATAGCTTCTGCCACATGGAGGGAACTTCAGTTTTCCAAGTAAAAGCCCCCAGCACAGTTAATGGGAAAGAACAGGCACAAGATGCAGTCCAGTGTCACATGACTGGTCACACGCTCTTGCTTCGATGAGTCATAGCAGGGGCCAGTACCCATACCCTGGCTAGAACGTTCACAGGAAAGTCCATCAGGTGGGGTTAAGCTTCTTCTAAGGCCTATCATGTTTCTTAACGGGCCATTACCTTGAATGGTTCATCCAAGTGGATGTAAAGTCTTATGTGGGTGTTACTGAGGAGCAAACACATTTGAAATACTGTGAAGTACATAGTCAATATTCATAACTTTAGGTATAAAAATCATACATGCACACAAATAGCATAATCATATTCAGCAAATAAAACTTTTCCATTGAAACCTTACATGTATGTAAAAGATACATGTACTGTATATAAAACACATCATAAACAACTCACTGTGGTAAGTATGGGGGTGCCAGGGTGGGTTGTTTTGAATGCAGAATGTCACACCTCCCCCCTTAATTTACTGCAGCAGAGTTAGTCACTGACTAATATGGATACAATGTGCCCAAGGCCCCCTTTAGGTTTTGACCATAAAGCTCCCAAGAGTTGAAAAACATTGCAGTATTATCCACATGTTCTTGCAAAGTTCTGTGCAGCTTTTAACACTTTGTAGATCATCCCAATGATATTAAAAGTCAGGCAGTGTGCCTTCTCTGGGTCGCTAGAAAACTTTTCTTTGTATCTGTGCAGCATTGTTAACCATTGTGCCTTTCCAACTGGGGGTAACTCAATACAAATATTCATCAATGCCATGAGGTGGTGTGCCTCAGTCTCCCCTTCCACACAGCAGACTAGGTTTATTATGGTTTCCCTGCTGTGATGAGCTTTGAGCCTGTTTACAGGTGTTCACTGAGAAGCGGTGTCCCCAAGGGTTTCTTGTTTCCAACTCCTAGTGTGTCCAAAAGCTTTGCCTCAAAATCATGCACGTTACACCCTTTCATAGCATTTACCATCAGTACCAAATTCTTTGTTATAAGGTTAACCATTAGTAGCAGACTTTGCATCATGAGATTTAATCATAACTCCACATCTTTTATCACAGGCAGGCGTTTCCAAGTATTTTTATTATACCACACCTTTTGCTTGGACAGTTCTCTGTGTGTGTATATCAATCTCCCCTCTGTATTTTCCACCAAATGCATCCGATGAAGTGAGCTGTAGCTCATGAAAGCTTATGCTCAAATAAATTTGTTAGTCTCTAAGGTGCCACAAGTACTCCTTTTCTTTTTGCGAATGCAGACTAACACGGCTGTTACTCTGAAACCATTCAAACCCATTGTGTCTTTCAATTCCACTGTGAACCTTAACATGTTTAATTACTGGTTTTCTTTTCCTCTCAGTGTCCCTTTCAGTAGGGATCTCATTCTAAAGTCATTTTGAGGTCTTTGTCTGCCAGGGTCAGGTGAGATAAGGATGTAAGGGGACTTTGCATGTTGGCTAGCCTGCTGTAGAGTTGCTTGCCAATCCCAGGGTTATGCCCATGCAAAAAAATTCACCCACCCCCATCTCATGCTTTTCTTGTGATCCCTACTCTCAGCACTTGGACCTAGAGAGCTGTGATCTGTGCTCTTTGCAATAAGAGGTGGATCTTCTCCCAGCAGCTATTTCACAGCTGATTTCTGTGTCTTCCCAACCCAGGGAATTTACTCCTCCTCTCTGTCAGTTGGGTCATTAGCATTTTCACAGACAACCATTTATTCATTTGGATCCACATCCTGTCTTTAAGAGAGTGGGTTTTCACAAGCCCATCAGGAACAAAGTCCTGAAAAATTGTGACCTGGATTGGGTTATCCTCCGTCACCCCTGTCTCTGTCCCCGAGAGGTCAGTTGTGTGACTGCTCCCCTTCGGGAGGTCAGTTACCTGGTTCCCTCTCAAAGCCTGAGCCACAGCTTGAGTACCTAGGTGCACAGATGCTGAGTCAGCCATTCTGTCCTGGGTGTCTCCCCCACCACCATGTGACCAGTGAGGAGACTTTCCTGTACTTCCACTATTCCTCCCCCAGTTTCTTCCTCTGTGCCCACCCAGGGACATTTCTAGGGTGGGACCTGTCCCCAGTTCAGCTGTGAAGGGCCTGGAAAGTTGTGTCACTGGCAGGCGCTCCACCCCCTCTCCTTCCTGAGTTGGTGTTGCCTCCTGCTGCAGAGTTAAAGGAAATCTCACCCATCTCCTCAGTGGTTTCTATGACTCCAGCACCCTTCTCTGGGCTCTGCTCTGGGACACATCTTCCTACACTTCTGAGCATTGGGTTTGTCCTATTTAGCTGCAACCTGGACATTTTTATCCCTATAAACTGTTCTCCCTCCCTGGGGACACGCTGCCTTCAGCTGCAGGGCAGGCGCTGGTCTCAACCACCCCCACCCCTGGAAGCATGCAACTTCCCCCGGCTGCAGAGGAATCAAGGAGACTCTCTCTTTCCTTCAGTAGTTCCTGTGACTTTCCCCTTTCCCTCTGAGGTCCCAGCAGGATGTTCCTTCTTGTTGCAGATGGACACTTTAACAGCCTGAGCTACATGGAAGAAATCATTACCAATTAGTGTATCAATGGGGTTATTGTCTAGTACCCCACTGATAATACAGCGTCCAAACCCTCGATTTCTATGTGCAATTTAACCAAAAGCACAAAGATTTTTTGACCTCCTACCAATAAAAGCTCTGCCATCTGTCCTAGCAGTATGTCAGCTTTTTACAATATACTCCTAACCACAGAAATTGTTGCCCCTTTATCTTCCCACCGAAGGTGTTTCCTGCAGTTAATGCCGACAGCCTTGTGGTGCTTCATGCCTAGTTTTGCAAAGGCTAGTTTGAGAAGTGACAGGCGTCTGAGAGGCTTCTGTGCTCAGGGTCTCAGTATTTGCATGTGATACCTGTAGCCTGCTTCCTCCCAGCACAGGGCATTGATTCCCCAGGTGATGAGTGGAATTACAGTGATAGCACCTTCCGTGCTCTTCTATTTTTACAAGAGATTTGAGTCTGGGATTATTGGAATGAGGTAAAATGGAATCCTGCTTCCCACCAAGTTTACACCCCCTCTGCTAGAGAAGCCATCTCATGCATAGTTTTCATTTTTTTATCACATAGACACTGTTTTAAATCATCTTTGCGTATGTTTACGAAATGCTCTTGAACAACAGGGTCAAACATTCCTTCAAAACGTGTAACATCTCAGTTCCTTACCCACTTTCCCATCAAATCTTTCATTTTCATAAAATTATAAGACTGAAATGGACCTTGAGAGTCATTTAGTCCAGTTCCCTGCCCTCATGGAAGGGTTAAATATTATCTAGGCCATCCCTGACAGGTGTTTGTGCAACCTGCTCTTAAAAATCCCCAATGATGGAGATTCTGCATTCTCCATGGGCAATTTATGTCAGGGCTTATCCACCCTGACAGTTAGGAATTTTTTCTTATGTCCAACATAAACCTCTCTTGCTCCAATTTAACCCCATTACTTCTTGTCCTATCCTCAGAGGTTAAGAAGAACTATTACTTGAAAACTGTTATCATGTTCCTCTCATAGGGCATGGGTACACTGGAAACTTCAAAGCGCTGTCGCGGGAACACTCCCTGGCAACGCTTTGAAGTGCGAGTGTGGTCGCGTGTAAGCGGTGGGAGAGAACTCTCCCAGCGCTCCTGGTAATCCACCTCCAGCATGGCTCTCAGCGCTCTGAGCCTATCTACACTAGAGCTTTAAAGTGCTCAGACTTGCTGAGCTCAGGGAAGTGATTTTTCACCCTCGTGAGCCAGCAAGTTAGAGGGCTATAAAATGTAAATGTAGTGAAGCTGATAGTCTTCTCTTTTCCAGACTAAACAAACCCAATTTTTTCAATCTTCCCTCATAGGTCATGTTTTCTAGACCTCTAATCATCACCTTTGTTGCTTTTCTCTGGACTTTCTCCAATTTGTCCTGATCTTTCCCAAAATATGGCACCCAGAATTGGACACAATACTCCAGTTGAGGCCTAATCTCCGTGCAGTAGAGTGGAAGAATTACTTCTTGTGTCTTCCTCTGAACATCCCGGCTAATACATCCCAGAATTATGTTTGCTTTTTTTTACACTGTTCACTCATATTTAACTCATGGTCTATGGTGACCCCCAAATCTCTTTCCTCAGGACTTCTTCTTAGGCAGTCATTTTCCATTTAGTATGTGTGCAACTGATTGTTCCTTCCTAAATGGAGTACTTGGCATTTGTCCTTATTGAATTTCATCCTATTGACCTCAGACCTTTTCCCCAGTTTGTCCAGATCATTTTGAACTATAATCCTGTCCTCCAAAGCACTTGGAACCCCTCCCAGCTTGGTATCATCTACAAACTTCATAAGTGTACTCTCAATGCCATTATCTAAATCACTGATGAAGATGTTGAACAGAACTGGTTCCAGAACTCCCCCACCCACTGACCAACTGGACCTGCTCTTCACCCCTTGATGTGGCCATCTGCTTCACCCTTTAAGCCATCTGGGACTGTTCCAGCAGCAGAAAAAAAGACTGAGTGACACAGGCGCACTTGGGTGCATGTGCCTTCCCCCCCATCCCCCTTTGGACTTACCCTCCCAGCTACATTTGGATGGTGGGTCTCCCCCTGCTTTGCCCACCAGCCCTCCTGCAGCAGTTGACTCCTTCTGCCTGCCACCTGCCTCTCCTGCCCCTTTTTGCCTGTTTTCTCCCCATCTTCTGCTTTGGCCCTTTGGGAGGGTTTTTTTTCCTCTTAGTTTGCTTACCCCAACTCAGTGTTTGTTAGTTTGTTAGCTGCAGCCCCTCTTCCCTTGTAGTTCCTCCCACCAGCTCTAGAGACGTTCCACCCTTGGATCGCAGAGTATACACCCAGGAGCCCGCAGCCCCTCCATGCGCCACCCGTCATCTGCCCTAACTGCCGCCTCCTGTTTCATCCCTGGCGGCCAGAGTCCCTTCCCCACCCTGACCAAGAAGCATGGTGTCTGTTGCCTCCTGGTACTCGCCTTGCCCCACGTGGAGATCTAGGTGCAGACATTGGCAAGGGTGGTGCGACCTATGTCTATGGTGGCGATCTCCATGATATATGGGAAGGTGGTCTTCTTGGCATCAGAGGCCATCATCCAGGAGGCAGAGGAGAAGGGACTGGCAGTGTGGGGAGTTTGTCCCTGTTGAGCCCCTAGAGGACATGGGCGTATGTGTGGTTTTTACCTCCATTCCTCCCTTCCTTACTAACAGAACCCTTCTGCCATTCCTCTCCACCCCGAAGGAAGCTGATATCTATAATGAGCCCACTCCCATTGGGTTGTAAGGACCCTATCCTCCGTCACATCCTGTCCTTCCACCAGCAGATCCAAATCAAACTGCTGCCGGTGGCATGTGATGGAGTGGCACTGGAAGGATCCGACTGGTGCCCTACAAGGGGTCCACTACCTGGTGCACTACTTCTTGGAGGAGGCTTGGTATTACCTCTGATGGGCAATGGGGGATGTGCAGAAGGATTGTCCCCCTGCCCCAGCATGGAGGGGCATCTGGGAACCCCAAGAACCAGGACAATACCCACCCTGCCATTGCCAGCAACCCTGGTGGACTTTTCATTGTACTCGCCCCTCCTTCCTTCATAGAATCATAGAATATCAGGGATGGAAGGGACCTCAGGAGGTCATCTCGTCCACCCCCTTACTAACAGAACCCTTCTGCCATTACTGGAGGGATTGCTGGGCAGGGGGAAGCTTCATAGACAGGGTTGGAGGTTGCTCGAAAGATGTGGGTGCTCATAGAGCAGCAACTACTGCCCTCTTCCTTCCATGGCCTTTGTGGGGATGTCAGGACGTCAACCCTTACTACAAAACTGCAGATCTATAGAACAATGGATGCCAAAGCTCCAGTGGATGGAAGCAAAATTTGGGGCTGAGGGAGGTTGAAGAAATCTGGGCTGAGGTCGTCAATGCTCATATTCTCCAATACCTGCTTCACGTCAAGGGGCAGCATAAGATCAGGAGTGAGTATATAGAGAGTATATATTGAACCCAGAACTACTCCCATAAACGGTGGCAGTTTTGGCAGCTCTCTTGTTGGGGACACATTACTAGAGTAAATGACCAGCAATTACTGAAGTGAGCATACCAAGAAATGTTATTGCATGGCCAGCGATCACGTGGGTGCCAAAAGCTTCAGAGGCACAAGACTGTCACTGAGTGAATATACAGCCAGACCTGCTTCATCAGCTTCCAAGAGATAGATCCAGACAGTCCTGGGTTTGCAAGGAGGCTGCATTCATTTGGGATTAGCCATGATGATGCTGATGATGACTGACAGTACGAATAGCTCCCCAGGTACTGTGGAAAAATTTCTGTTGATCCAATAATGTGTGTGAGGCTGAGGTCTGCCAAACAGAAAATGCAGGTGACACTTGCTGAACAAGCAACGTGAGAGGGACATTTTCACATATTGAACATATGTTGGGTAATGGGGAAAAAACTCTTTCATTTTCCTTTGCTCTGTACCTCGGTTTGCTTTTCTCCTATGGTACAGGCTATAGTCTTTTTCAGGACATGGATGCATGTTTTATATAAAAATACAAAATTAGATTTCAGAGAGCTTTAATTTGATAGATGTATTGCTGTAACATGCTGTACCCAAAAGCAACACCCTGGCACCCCTGTATGCACCACTGTTATATAATTGCAACAAATCTAGTCCAAAATATGTCATGTGAAGGGTCTATGGAAAAGTTATGGTTTGATTAATATGATTATCCAATTTGTATGCATGTCTCTTTTTTGTATCTGAAGTTATGAATATTGACTGGTGCAAGTGCTAGGGGAGCTAGGAGAGTGCTGAAGGAATTGGCGGCTGTGATTGCAGAGCCCTTGGCCATTATCTTTGAAAACTCGTGGCGAACGGGGGAAGTCCCGGATGACTGGAAAAAGGCTAATGTAGTGCCCATCTTTAAAAAAGGGAAGAAGGAGGATCCTGGGAACTACAGGCCGGTCAGCCTCACCTCAGTCCCTGGAAAAATCATGGAGCAGGTCCTCAAAGAATCAATCCTGAAGCACTTAGAGGAGAGGAAAGTGATCAGGAACAGTCAGCATGGATTCACCAAGGGAAGGTCATGCCTGACTAATCTAATCGCCTTTTATGATGAGATTACTGGTTCTGTGGATGAAGGGAAAGCAGTGGATGTATTGTTTCTTGACTTTAGCAAAGCTTTTGACACGGTCTCCCACAGCATTCTTGTCAGCAAGTTAAGGAAGTATGGGCTGGATGAATGCACTATAAGGTGGGTAGAAAGCTGGCTAGATTGTCGGGCTCAACGGGTAGTGATCAATGGCTCCATGTCTAGTTGGCAGCCGGTGTCAAGTGGAGTGCCCCAGGGGTCGGTCCTGGGGCCCGTTTTGTTCAATATCTTCATAAATGATCTGGAGGATGGTGTGGATTGCACTCTCAGCAAATTTGCGGATGATACTAAACTGGGAGGAGTGGTAGATACGCTGGAGGGGAGGGATAGGATACAGAAGGACCTAGACAAATTGGAGGATTGGGCCAAAAGAAATCTAATGAGGTTCAATAAGGATAAATGCAGGGTCCTGCACTTAGGATGGAAGAATCCAATGCACCGCTACAGACTAGGGACCGAATGGCTCGGCAGCAGTTCTGCGGAAAAGGACCTAGGGGTGACAGTGAACGAGAAGCTGGATATGAGTCAGCAGTGTGCCCTTGTTGCCAAGAAGGCCAATGGCATTTTGGGATGTATAAGTAGGGGCATAGCGAGCAGATCGAGGGACGTGATCGTTCCCCTCTATTCGACACTGGTGAGGCCTCATCTGGAGTACTGTGTCCAGTTTTGGGCCCCACACTACAGGAAGGATGTGGATAAATTGGAAAGAGTACAGCGAAGGGCAACAAAAATGATTAGGGGTCTAGAGCACATGACTTATGAGGAGAGGCTGAGGGAGCTGGGATTGTTTAGTCTGCAGAAGAGAAGAATGAGGGGGGATTTGATAGCTGCTTTCAACTACCTGAAAGGGGGTTTCAAAGAGGATGGCTCTAGACTGTTCTCAATGGTAGCAGATGACAGAACAAGGAGCAATGGTCTCAAGTTGCAGTGGGGGAGGTTTAGATTGGATATTAGGAAAAACTTTTTCACTAAGAGGGTGGTGAAACACTGGAATGCGTTACCTAGGGAGGTGGTAGAATCTCCTTCCTTAGAGGTTTTTAAGGTCAGGCTTGACAAAGCCCTGGCTGGGATGATTTAACTGGGACTTGGTCCTGCTTTGAGCAGGGGGTTGGACTAGATGACCTTCTGGGGTCCCTTCCAACCCTGATATTCTATGATTCTATGATTCTATGACTATGTACCTGTATTTCAAACGTGTTTGCTCCTGTGGTAACTCTCACGAGGTAGTTTACATACCGTCTATCCAGCACTTTGTGAATGGACTACTCAACTTGATGGCCCATAAATAAGCACAATAGGCCATGGAAAAAGCTCATCCCCACCTGATGGACTTTCCTGTGAACATTCTAACAAGGGTTATGGCCCCTGCTATGACTCATTGAAGCATACAAAGTCGTGTGACTAGCTCATGTGACCCTGGATTCCATTCTGTGCCTGGACTTCTGCACTAACTGTGCTGGAGACCTTTGCTTCAAAAAATGAAGTTCACTCCACATGACATAAAGGGAAATTTGTTCAGCAACAGGGGCTGCTACTTTGTCCTCTCCACATTCAGCGAGGGGAAGACTGAGTAATAAACTAACACTGGTCAGGATTCTGACCAGGACAAGATAGTATAGTTCAGAGGTCCTAGACCGGGAAGCTGTGGGGAACTGGCTGGAGACTCTTTCCTCTTAGTTCATGAGTAGCTGATGAAACTCATGTAACTCATGTAACTCAGCTGGGTGTGTCCCTGCCTGTGAATGTTTGTGTAAGTGTAGTACATGGAGGGGTCTTCTTCTTGTCACTACCTTACAGTGGGAAGGAGGAACAGGCTTGTATGCCAGAGGGATCATCTGGGAACAATTGTGTTCTGCATACAAAGAGGCAGGTGATATTGCTGAATATTTCACTACCTTTGAGAAGCTGTGTGTGATTCATAAGACTCCTGATGACCAAAAGATGCCCTGTTTAGTTGCAAAGTTAACTGGTACAGCTCTGCATAAGTTAGACAAACAGCTGCCAGGGATGGTCTAAATGTTGCTGGTCCTGCCATGAGTGCAGGGGACTGGACCTGATGACCTCTCAAGATCCCTTCCAGTTCTTTGATTCTATGATTCTATATACTCAATAAAATGACATCTGAGGATTCTGTAGTTTATTGTAAATTCAAAGAAATGGTGTTGAAATAATTTCAGATTGTCCCTGAAACATGTAGAGTGGAATCCTGAATATGGAGCTGATATGAAAAATGCAGAATATATATAAAAAATGAAAGTTTGACCTTGTTGCTTATGAGCATTTCTTAAACATATGTAAAGACGATGTAAAACAGTGACTATTGTACAAAAAGGTGAAAACTACGGATGAGATGAGTGGCCTAGCTAATGATTTTGACAGACACAAGCATTTATTTTGAATAAAGCACAAAAAGATGGGTTTAAACCTGGTGGGAAGCAGGGTTCCATTTTACCCCATTCCTCTAATCCCCGACCCAAATCTCCGGTAAAAACAGAAGAATCCAGAAGGTGCTATCAGTGCAATTGCACTGATCACCTAAGGAATAAATGCCCTGTGCTGAGTGAAAGCTGGCAGCAAGTAGCCCTTGCAAATCCTGCAACCCTGAGCACAGATGCTCCTCAGGCACCTGTCACGTATCATACTGGGATTGTAAAATTAGCATCTGCACAACCTGGCATGAAAAACATCAGGGCCGTCAGGATTAATGGCACGGAATGGGTTGGGTGGGAAAATACAGGGGCAGAAATTTCTGTGCTTAGGTGGAGTAGAGTTCAAAAAGGTAACAAACTGACAGGACAGATGGCAGAGATTTTATTACTACGATATTAGTGTTCTTATGTTCTTAGGATGTTACAAAATCCTTGTGCCTTTGGCTAAAAAACACATAGAAACTGAGGGTTTGGAAGCTGTATAATTAGTGCATGTAGGATATGATAACCCCTGCTAATATGCTAATTGGTAATGATTTCTTCTGTATAAACCAGGCTGTTAAAATATCTGCCTGCAGGAAGAAGGAGCATTTTGCTGAGATGCCAGAGGGAAAGAGGAAAGTTCTAGGAACTGCTGAGGAAATGGGAGTAAGTCTTCTTTGTTCCTTTGCAGCAGTGGGAAGCTGAATGCTTCCAGGGGTGGGGGAGGTTGAGACCAGCTCCTGCCCTGCAGCTGAAGGCAGCATCTCCTCAGGGAGGTAGGAAAGTCTATTCCCTATCAGGGAGAAAAATGTTCAGGTTGCTGCGAAACAAGGGACAAACCCAATGCTACGGAGATTAGGAAAGTTTGTCCTAGAGGGGAGGACAAGGGTGACGAAATCATAGAAACCACTACAGAGGTAGGTAGACTTCTCTTAACACTGCAGCAGGAGGTAACACCACCTCATGGAGGGAGGAGGGTGTAGCGCCTGTGCCAAGATTCCTTCCCTACTCTGAACTCTGGGGTACAAATGTGGGGACCTGCATAAAAGACCCCCTAAGCTTATTCTTAGCACCTTAGGTTAAAACTTCCCCAAGGTATAAACTTTGCCTTGTCCTTGAACAGTATGCTGCCACCACCAAGCAATTTAAACAAAGAACAGGGAAAGAGACAACATGGAGACATCTTCCCCAAAAATATCCCCCCAAGCCCTACACTCCCTTTCCTGGGGAAAACTTGACAATAATATCCTCACCAATTGGCACAGGTGAACACAGACCCAAACCCTTGGATCTTAAGAACAATGAAAAATCAATCATGTTCTTAAAAGAAGAATTTTAATTAAAGAAAAGGTAAAAGAATTACCTCCGTAAAATCAGGATGGAAAATACCTTACAGGGTAATCAGATTCAAAACATAGAGAATCCCTCAAGACAAAACCTTAAGTTACAAAAAGACACAAAAATGGGAATATACATTCCATCCAAAACAGCTTATTTTACCAGCCATTAAGCAAAAGGAAATCTAACGCATTTCTAGCTAGATTACTGACTAATTTAACAGGAGTTGTAAATCTGCATTCCTGATCTGTTCCCGGCAAAAGCATCACACAGACAGACAAACCCTTTGTTCCATCCCTCCAGATTTGCAAGTATCTTGTCCCCTCATTGGTCATTTGGGATCAGGTGCCAGTGAGGTTATCTTAGCTTCTGAACCCTTTAAAGGTGAAAGGGTTTTGCCTCTGGCCAGGAGGAATTTTATAGCACTGTATACAGAAAGGTGGTTACCCTTCCCTTTATATTTATGACACGCCCCCCAAATCACAAATAGGGTGAAAAATGGCTGTGATTTCTTCCTGGAGCTCTAGGAGAGAACACAGTTAAGAAGACACATGCACCTCTAAATATACTACTAACTGTATAAAGACTAACAATAGTTTCCACTTCTCAAGAATGATTTTAACCAGCTGATTCTGGGAAACTTTCATGGGATAGTGCATCAGCCACTTCTTTAGAAGCTCCTGAGATGTGTTGGATGTCGAAATCTAAATCTTGGAGAGCTAAACTCCACTGAATAAGTTTTTTGTTATTTCTTGTGGCGGTATGAAGCCACTGTAGCGCAGCATGGTGAGTTTTCAGGTTGAAACTCCGTCTCCAAATGTATGGGCGTAGCTTTTCCAGAGCGTAGACAATGGCGCAACGTTCTTTTTCACTAACTGACCAGTTGTTTTCCCTCTCAGACAGCTTCTTGCTGAGAAACACCACAGGGTAGAATTCTTGATCTGGTCCTTCCTGCATTAAAACTGCTCCCACACCACGCTCGCATACATCTGTGGTTACTAGGAATGGTTTGTCAAAGTCCGGGGCCCTTAGTACAGGGTCAGACATGAGTGTCGCTTTAAGCTGGTTAAAGGCCTTCTGATACTCTTCGGTCCACTGAACAGCATTTGGCTGTTTCTTTTTGGTTAGGTCTGTCAGTGGGGTGGCAGTTTGCTGTATTGTGGTACAAATCGCCTGTAATATCCAGCCAAGCCTAAGAAGGATTGGACCTGTTTTCTTGACTTTGAGACAGGCCACTTTTGGATAGCATCCACTTTGGCCTGTAGGGGGTTGATAGTTTCTTGACCCACCTAGTGTCCACGGTAAGTCACTCTGTTTAGGCCTATTTGACACTTCTTAGCCTTAACAGTTAGTCCTGCCTCCCTTGTGCGCTAAAAGTCTTTTTGTAGATGTTCCAGGTGTTCTTCCCAGTAATCCGAAAATATGGCCACAACCTCAAGGTAGGCGACTGCATAGTCTCCCAATTTCGCAATGAGACCATCTACAAGTTAATAGAAGGTGGTGAGTGCATTCTGCAGCCCAAAAGGAAGCACATTAAATTCATACAGCCGGACATGTGTGCTGAAGGCTTACCTTTCCTTGGCGGATTAATGTAGCGGTAACTGCCAGTACCCCTTGGTTAAGTACAAGGTAGAGATGAACTTGGACCATCCCAGTTTCTCCATTAGCTCATTTGTGTGTGGCATTGGATAGTTGTCTGGGTGACATACAGCATTTAGCTTACAGTAGTCCATGCAAAAACATATTTCCCCATCTGGTTTGGGAACTAGAACCAGTGGAGATGCCCATGCACTGCCAGAGGCGTGGATTACACCTATGTGTAGCATACCCTGGATCTCCCATTCTATAGCAGTTTTAACTTGAGGAGACACCTGGTAAGGTTGGATTTTAATTGGGTGAGCATTACCCATGTAAATGGAGTGGTATGCCCGTTCAGTCAGTCCTGTGGTGGCTGAGAATGTTGACGCATAGCTAGTGCACAGCTCCTTGATCTGCTGTCGCTGCATAAGCCCAAGGGTCATGGAGAGGTTCAGCTCTTCCATGCAACCATCACTTTTCCCTTCATAGTAGACACCTTCAGGCCACTCAGCGTCATCTCCTCCCTGGGCTGTAAACTGACAAACCTTTAATTCTCTGGAATAAAAGGGCTTTAGAGAATTAATATGGTTCACTTTAGGCTTTTGGTTTGAGGTGGGGATGCTATGAGATAATTTACAGCTCCCAGGCACTCTTGGACCGTGAATGGCCCTTCCCCTGATGCTTCCATTTGATGGGCCTGGAGCACCTTTAAGACCATGACCTGGTCCCCTACCTTGAAGGAATGCTTTCTGGCATGTTTATCATACCAGGCTTTTTGCTCTTTTTGTGGTAAGTGGTGGCAACCAAGTGGTTCACCCCATGAGCTTGCTTTCCATAGTTCCTGCCAGGAAATTAGTTCCTGCATCTGTGAGGATGTCAGAGGGCCAACCTACCCTGACAAAAATGTCTGCTAGTGCCTGGCACACACTTTTAGCCCTAGTGTAGCTTAGAGCTACTGCTTCTGGCCATCGGGTGGCAAAAATCTGTGAAAGTCGGCATGTACTGTTTTCCTGTGGGTGTCTTTTTTTCAGAAAAGAACCCAGAATATCCACAGCTACTCGCTGAAAGGGAACCTCAATGATGGGGAGTGGCTGGAGAGGGGCTTTGACCTGGTCTTGGGGTTTTCCCACTCTTTGGCACACCTCACAAGACCGGACATAGGTAGAGACATCCTTGCCCATTCCCTCCCAGTGGAACCACTTTCCCAAATGGTCTTTGGTTCTGTTCACACCAGCATGGCCACTAGGATGAAAGTGGGCTAAGCTTAAGAATTACCAACTGTCTCTGTGGATGCCAGTCTTCCTGGTGTCCACCAGAAAGTGTTTCCTTGTATGAAAGTCCACTTTCTACAACAAACCTCTATTGATTAGAAGAGCTGAGAGGTGGTGGGTTGCTCCGTGCCGCCGTCCAAGCCCTCTGGAGGCTTTCTTCTGCTTCCTGTTCTCTCTGGAACTGTTCCCTTGATTCTGGAGACATCAGTTCCTCATTGGATTGTGGGCCTGGGCTTGGTCCCTCTAGAAGAGATGTTTCCATTGACTGTGAACATCTCTCCACAAGTTCACTATGTTGGGTTCAGGCTTTGGCTGAGCCTCTTGTGTAGGGTTATCTGCTGATGCCGGTTCAGGTTCAGTGGGGCTCTCTGGGGTTAGGGTTGCAAGTACTGGATTCAGTGCTGGCAATGGGTCTGGTGCGGGTTGTTCCGCTGGTTCCAGTTCTGGGACTGGTTCTGTCTGGGTCTCTGGGACTGGAACAAATCAGACGTCAAGAATTATAACATTCAAAAACCAGTTGGAGAACACTTCAATCTCTCTGGTCACTCGATTACAGACCTGAGGGTGGCTATACTTCAACAAAAAAGCTTCAAAAACAGACTCCAACGAGAGACTGCTGAATTGGAATTAATTTGCAAACTGGATACAATTAACTTAGGCTTGAATAGAGACTGGGAATGGATGAGTCATTACACAAAGTAAAACTATTTCCCCATGGTATTTCTCCCTCCCACCCCACCCCCCACTGTTCCTCTGATATTCTTGTTAACTGCTGGAATTAGCCTACCTTGCTTGTCACCATGAAAGGTTTTCCTCCTTTCCCCCCCCTGCTGCTGGTGATGGCTCATGTTAAGTGATCACTCTCCTTACAGTGTGTATGATAAACCCATTGTTTCATGTTCTCTGTGTGTGTGTGTGTGTGTGTGTGTATATAAATCTCTCCTCTGTTTTTTCCACCAAATGCATCCGATGAAGTGAGCTGTAGCTCACGAAAGCTTATGCTCTAATAAATTTGTTAGTCTCTAAGGTGCCACGGGTACTCCTTTTCTTTTTGCGACTACTGCTGTTGCAGACATTGGCCTGGGGTCTGGTTCCATCACCTCTGAGTGGGTCCTGGTAGAAGTTTACGGAATAGATCTAGATGTGACAGCTTGCTTAGCCTGGCTGCAGGTGACCATTCCCAACCTCTTGGTTAGCTTCTAATGATTGGCAAAGTCTTCCCCCAACAGCATGGGGATGGGATACTCATCATAGACTGCAAAAGTCCACGTTCCTGACCAGCCCTTGTACTGGACAGGCAACTTGGTTGTAGGCAAGTCAAAAGAGTTGGACTTGAAAGGTTGAATTGTCACTTGGACCTCTGGGTTGATTAAATTGTGGTCCACTAAGGAAGCATGGATAGCCGACACTTGTGCTCTGGTGTCCCTCCATGCTGTGACCTTCTTCCCACCCATACTCACAGTTTCCCTCTGCTCTGAGGGTATTTGGGAGGTATCTGGGCCTGAGGCCCTCTGGTGTGATTCCGGTGCAATGAACTGTAATCTGTTGGGGTTCTTGGGGCAGTTGGCGTTTACATGCCGTGGCTCATTACATTTTAATCATCGTCCAGCTGACGGATCACTGGTGCGAGGTGGGTTGCTGTAGAATGGTGTGGCAGGACGATAAGGTGTCTGGAGTGTTCTGTGGTGTGTAGTTGGGGCCTTGAGTTGCCCCTCGTAGTAGGGGGTGGTCTGAGGGTGTCCCTTCTGGTATCCGCTCAAACTGCTACCAGGATTTTTCCTCTCTCCTCCCTCTAGCTGTTTTGTTCTGGTTTGCCCTGCCTCTCTGGCATCTGGGACTGCTGGTATTGATCAGCATAAGAAGCAAGAGTTTCTGCTGAGTGTATTTTCTTATCACATGAACACTGTTTTATATCCTCCTTGGAAATATTCAGGAATTGCTCCTGAGTCATCAAATCACACATTCCTTCAAAGCTAGTTACACCCCTTCCTTTGACCCATTTATTTACCAGATCCTTCATCTGGTTTACATAAGCCACATTACTTATTCTAGGTCCTCTCTTAAGGGCTCTTAATTTTAATGTGTAAGTTTTAGGTGAAAGTTGAAATTATTTTAAAACCAAATCCTTGAATTTATTATAGTCAGAAGCCTCCTCAATAGGCATCTTACTGAATATGTTCAGAGTTGTTACGGTCAATTTTGAAATCTATGTGGTCACCTTGTGAGCTTCAGGAATTTGATGGAGTGTGCACAGTCTCTCAAAAGGTGAGAAAATATTCAGCAATATCACTGGATTCATCATATTGTGGACATAGTTGCTCCCATTTGGGGATTGCTGGGGAAGGATTGTTAGGGTAATTCAGAAGATTCCACTCAGCCCTTGCCTTCTCCATCTCCAGTTCTTGCTTCCTCTCTTTTTCCCTCTCCTCCATTTCTTTTACCTCCATAGCTGTCCTGTGGGTAGCCTACATTTATTTTTCTTTGGCCGCTTCTGTCTTTCCTCAGCTTCAAATCTGGCTAATTCCAGTTTATGATGGGTATTGCTTTCTGTCATTCTAACCTCTCTGTTTTTAACCTAGCTATAACCAAAAGTAAGAAAGGAAAATAAATCTGGCTTTTAAAATTTTGGTGTGCTGAAACCTGATACCTATTTTCTCTGATAGCTGTTCTCAGTGTAGAGAAAAATCCTTTTGTTATGCCTTCTGTTCTGTCCCCCAGGCAGAGAGACAGAATCTACAGCTGCAATCACCTTTTACAAAACCTTATCAAATCCTGTTGTGCTTCTGGTTCAAAATGATCCCTTCACTCTGCCACCATGTCAAGGTTCCTTCCCCACTCTGAACTCCAGGATACAGATTTGGAGACCTGCAATAAAGACCCTCTTAGCTTATTCCTACCAGCTTGGGTTAAAAACTTCCCCAAGGTACAAACTTTGCCTTGTCCTTGAACAGTATGCTGCCACCACCAAGTATTGTAAACAAAGAACAGGGAAAGAGCCCACATGGAGGCATCATCCCTGCAAAATATCACTCTAAGCCCTACACCCCCTTTCCCGGGGAAGACTTGATAAAAATCCTCACCAATTTTCAGAGGTGAACACAGACCCAAACCCTTGGATCTTAAGAAGAATGAAAAAGCAATCAGGTTCTTAAAAGAAGAATTTTAATTAAAGAAAAATTAAAAGAATCACCTCTGTAAAATCAGGATGGTAAATACCTTACTGGGTAATCAGATTCAAAACATAGAGAAGTATACCACTAAGTGTTTCCATTCCATCCAGCACACCTTATTTTACCAGCCATTAAACAAAAGGAAATCTAATGCATTTCTAGATAGATTACTTACTAACTTAACAGGAGTTGGAAGGCTGCATTCCTGATCTGTTCTGAACAAAAGCATCACACAGACAGACAAACCCTTTGTTCCCGCCCTCCAGATTTGAAAGTATCTTGTCCCCTCATTGGTCATTTTGGGTCAGGTGCCAGCGAGGTTACCTTAGCTTCTTAACCCTTTACAGGTGAAAGTGTTTTGCCTCTGGCCAGGAGGGATTTCATAGCACTGTATACAGAAAGGTGGTTACCCTTCCCTTTATATTTATGACAGCCTGTCAGTGAGACAATTGTCCAGGCTGTTAGCTGTGAGGAAGTTATTGCTAGCTGGGGTATAGATCCCACCCTAGAGAGCATTGGGGTATGTGTCTTAGAGGGGCCCCAGAATAGGAAACTGGGGGAGGAATTGGGAGAACAGGAATGACTTCTCACTCATCACATGGGGGATGATGGCCAGTACAAAATGGCTGGTTATGCATCTGTGCAATGAGGCACTCAACCCATGGATCAGGTTTTGAGAGGAAACTGTGTAATTGACTTCCCAAGGGAGAAGTCACATCATGGACCTCATGGGGATAGAGAGAGGGGGGAGAGAGGGTACTTCAATCTAGGTCCTGATTATTCAGGAATTTGTTCCTGACATGCTTCTGAACACTAACTCTGTCTCTTTAAGACAGGGTGTGGATCGCACCGAAGAAAGGGTTGTCTGTGTAAATGCTAATGACCCACCTGACACAGGGGAGAAGGAAATTCCCTGGGCTGGTAGAACACAGAAAGCATCTGTGAGAGAGCTGCTGGCACAAGACACACCTCTTAGATGAGAGAGCACAGATCCCAACCCTTTATGAATGGGGTGGGGAGTCCCAGTGCTTGGACTGGGGATCACAAGAAAAGCCCAAAGGGGGAGGTGGATTTTTTTGAATGGGTTTTTTTGCATCTATAAACCTGGGTTTGGGAAGAAGCTCCACAGAGGGCTAGCAAACACTCAGATTCCCTTTACATCATAACCTCACGAGATCCCGGTATACCATGACCCCAAAGATGACCCTTGACTGAGATCCCTACTGACAGGCAGGGTTACAAGGTCTGCAGTTTTCAGCTGAACACCTGGTCGAAAAGGGACCCTCTCCAGTCCTCCCAGCCCGGTGAAAATAAGAAAGAGATGGAGGGAGGGAGGGGAAGAGTGAGTAACTGAGGGAGGTCACAGGTTTCAGAGTAGCAGCCGTGTTAGTCTGTATTCTCAAAAAGAAAAGGAGTACTTGTGGCACCTTAGAGACTAACAAATTTATTAGAGCATAAGCTTTCGTGAGCTACAGCTCACTTCATCGGATGCATTTGGTGGAAAAAAACATTTTTTCCACCAAATGCATCCGATGAAGTGAGCTGTAGCTCACGAAAGCTTATGCTCTAATAAATTTGTTAGTCTCTAAGGTGCCACAAGTACTCCTTTTCTTTTTGAGGGAGGTCAGATGGAGTGAGAGGGGTGGGACCTAGGAGAAGGGGCGGGGCAAGGGTGTTTATTTTTGTTAGTCAGAAATTAGACAACCCTTCTGAGAGGGACATTGAGGGGAAAGGAAAACCACTTACTAAACACATGGTAAGGTTCAGAGAGGAGTTGAAAGTCACAGTGGGTTTTGAAGAAACAAACTGTCCAAGCAGAAGGTGTAACAAAATGAAAAGTCTGAGAAAAGTATACCTCTGACAAATGATTTGTGTTATTGTTCAATCTTATGATGCAAAGTTTGTTGCTAATGATAAATCTTATAACAAAAAATTTGATACTGATGGTAACTCCTATGAAATGGTATAATGTGCATGATTTTGAGGGAAAGCATTTGGACCTGGTAGGAGTAGTAAACAAGAAGCCTTATGGGGATACTGCTTCTCAGCTAGCATCTGTAAACAGGCTCAAAGCTTCTCACAGTAGGGAAACCATAATCAACATGGTCTGCTGTGTGGAAGGGGAAACTGAAGCACCCCCACCTCATGGCATTGATGAATATCTGTATTGAGTTTTCGCCAGCTGGAAAAGTCCAGTGTTTAACAATGATGCACAGATACAAAGAGAGATTCTCTAGCGACCCAGAGAAGGCACATTTGCTGACTTTTAATATCAATAGGCTGATCTACAAAATGTTAAGAGGTACGTAGATCTTTGCAAGAACGCCTGTGGATAACACTACAATGATAGCGACACTTGAATGTGTGAAATGCAAAATAGCATATGCTCAGGAATACAGGCTTGTTCATTGTCCTCTGCTCATTGAGGGAGGGGCAGACTGGGTGTTAGGGTACTTATTCATTCACCCACTTACTTCCCTGGCCCTTCTCGCATGGACAGAGAGAAACAATACCCAAAGTCCAAAGGTGCAAACAATTTGATGTTTATTGGGGTGAATTTCCAGCAAGCATGATTCCAGTTTCCTTCCTTACTGTCCCCCTTCCCAGCTCTGACACCACAGAGCCTTACTCCTGTGTCCCTGTTCCCATTCCTGCCCTTAGCCAAACATGATTCCAATTTCCCCACCCCCATTCCCTGTACCCATTTTCTCCACCCTTACTTCTTGGTTGACTGCAGACTATATAGTAAAACTTGAGTTCTGCTTAGCTACACCTTAACCAATCATTTTCCTGAAATTTAACTAACCAATCCTAATATATAGTAACATGATTATTTAACCAATTATATCTCACCACCTTAATTAGTTTACACCCAGCAAAATTAATTATAGAGCAGACAGAAACAATCACAGAACCAGACAGAGACCATGCAAATAAACAATAGCAAAGTGGGAACTATAATGACAAAACAATGCAGAAGTGATGATTTCATATCCCAGCTATTGATAAGGGAGTTCTTGCCAGACAGGATGCTGTCAAACGAAGTTTCCTTTTACATGCTAGAGAGTGAGTTCATTTCCTTCTTTTCATGCGCTCAGTTACTGACAGAGAAACCATGGTCATGGTAAGGAAGTCAGGATCCTGGATTCCGTCTGTTGTTATCCGTGTGACCTTCACCAAGTCACATCTCCCTTTGCCCCAGTTTACCTATCTGTATAATGGGGAGATGATCGTAGTGACTTTCATTTTCTAGGTATTTTAAAGATTCTTCAGTGAAAGGTGCTGCACAGTATGGTGATAGTTAGTGACAAGAATTACTTACCCCTGGTCACTTAGCGATAGCCCCATGTACCTGAATAAAACTGCTAGTGTCTCCCTGTCATAAAAATAAAGGGAAGGGTAAACACCTTTAAAATCTCTCCTGGCCAGAGAAAAAACCCTTTCACCTGTAAAGAGTTAAGAAGCTAAGATAACCTTGCTGGCACCTGACCACAATGACCAATGAGGAGACAAGATACTTTCAAAGCTGGAGGGGAGGAGTAACAAAGGGTCTGTCTGTCTGTCTGTGTGATGCTTTTGCCGGGAACAGAACAGGAATGGAGTCTTAGAACTTAGTAAGTAATCGAGCTAGAGATGCGTTAGATTCTGATTCTGATTTCTTTAAATGGCTGAGGAAATAGGCTGTGCTGAATTTTCAAATTTTTCAAATTTTCAAATTTGATTTTTTTGAACCAGAAGCACAGATTTGAAAAGGAATTTTTTTTTCCTTTGGGCTGCTGGAAAGCAGGTTAAACTGAAAACAGTTAGAGGGTTTTTTTTTTCTGCTTTGGGGCCAGAGCAGAGACAAAAGGGAATTGTCTTTTGTGAGGTGCTGTTTTCTCTACCTAAAGGCAGGATAGTTAACCTCCTGCAGGGAAATTTTCAAGTCTTCACAGACCTGAAGTTGTTTTTTTACCTAAGAGTAACTAGAGGGGTTTTCTGCCTATCTGCCTGGAGACAAAGGTGTTAGTTTGGGGGGGTGTGGGGGGGTTAGGATTTTGATTTTTTGAACAAGGAGCACAGATTTGAAAAGGAAATATTTTTTTCCTTTGGGCTGCTGAAAAGCAGGGTTTTGGCTGAAAGCAGCTAGTTTTTTTGTTTGTTTGTTTTGTTTTGTCTTTGCTTTGGGGCCAGAGCAGAGACAAAAGGGAATTGTCTTTTTTGAGCTGGAGTTTTCTTTCCCTAAAGGCAAGATAGTTAACCTCCTGCAGAGAAATTCACCAGTCTTCACAGACCTAAAGTTTTTTTTTTCCAAAGAGCAACTAGAGGGATTTTCTGCTTATTTGCCTGGAGCCAAAGGTGTTAGGGTTTTTTTTTTTGTTTTGTTTTGTTTTGTTTTGTTTTTAATTTTTCTGCAGGCTGACAATCACTATCAGAGAATATAGGTATCATATTCAGCACAGCAAAGTTTTACAAGCCAAGTTTTGTTTGTTTTATTTCTAACCCTCAGGTGTAAAGTTAGTTAAAAACAGAGAGGTAAAGATGACAGAAATGAAGACACTACAAAATTGGAGTTAGCCAAACTGGAGGCAGCGAAAGCGGCAGAACAACACCAAGCAGCTGCCCACAGGAGAGCAATGGAGGCCAAGGACAAACAAATGGAGGCAAGGGCCAAAGAACTGGAGGAGAAGGAAAAAGAGAGGAAGCATGCACGGAGATGGAGAATGCAAAGACTCAGCAGAATATACCAACAAATACCTAGCAATCCTTCTCCAGGTACCATTTCCCATCCCAGAAAGTTCCCGACCGACAAGGCAGGCGATGATACCAAGGCCTTCTTAGAAAACTTCGAAAGGGCCTGCCTTGGGTACAGCATCTCTAGAGACCAATATATGGTAGAGCTGAGGCCGCAGCTCAGTGGACCCTTAGCTGAGGTGGCGGATGAAATGTCTAAGGAACAGGTGAACCAGTATGAACTGTTTAAAACCAAGGCGAGAGTCAGAATGGGGCTAACCCCCGAGCATTCCCGTTGGCGGTTCAGAACCCTAAGGTGGAAACCAGATGTGTCATTTACCCGACATGCCTACCACATTGTGAAACATTGGGATGCCAGGATATCAGGAGCAAGTGTTAAATCTCCAGAAGATTTGCCCTTCTCAATGCAAATGGAGCAGTTCTTAGAGGGTTTTCCTGAGGAAATGGAAAGATACATCCTAGATGGGAAGCCCAAAACTGTAATTGATGTGGGGTAGATTGGAACCAAATGGGTGGAGGTGGCAGAAAAGAAAAAAACTGGTCGCAGTTGGAACGGATACCAGAAGGGTCAACCTCAGACCACCCCCTACTACCTGGCGCCACCCAAGGCCCCACCTACCTCCCCAAGGAACCCTCCAGCCACCTTATCATCCCACCACACCGTTCTTCAGCAACCATCTCGCCCCAGTGATCCGTCAGCTGGACGATGTTTGAAATGTAATGAGCCGGGGCATGTAAACGCCAAATGCCCCAACAGATTACAGTTCATTGCACCGGAATCATACCAGAGATCCTCAGGCCCAGATTCCTCCCAGACACTCTCGGAGTGGAGGGAAACTATGAGTGTGCGTGGGAAGAAGGTCACAGCATGGAGGGACACCGGAGCACAAGTGTCGGCTATCCATGCTTCCTTAGTGGACCCCAATTTAATCATCCCAGAGATCCAAGTGACAATTCAACCCTCCAAGTCCAACTCTTTCAATTTGCTTACAGCCAAGTTGCCTGTCCAGTACAAGGGCTGGTCAGGAACGTGGACTTTTGCAGTCTATTATGATTATCCCATCCCCATGCTGTTGGGGGAAGACTTGGCCAATCATGTGAAGTCAGCCAAGAGGGTGGGAATGGTCACCCGCAGCCAGACTAAACAAGACCTCATGCCTAGCACTGTACTGGAAACTTCTACCAGGACCCACTCAGAGGTGATGGAACCGGACCCCAGGCCAATGTCTACAAAAGCAGAAGTGGATCCAGTCCCAGAAACCCAGACAGAACCAGTCCCAGAACCAGGACTGGTGGAACAACCCGCACCAGACCCATTGCCAGCACTGAATCCAATACTTGCAACCCCAACCCCAGAGGGCCCCACCGAACCTGAACCGGCAGCAGCCGATAACCCTACACAAGAGACTTGGCCAGAGTCTGAACACCAACATAGTGCACCAGCGGAGAGTGGTTCACAGTCAATGGAAACACCCCCATCCCCTACATCGCTTCCAGAGGAACCAAGCATAGGTCCACAATCCAATGAGGAACTGATGTCTCCAGCATCAAGGGAACAGTTCCAGACCAAACAGGAAGTAGATGAAAGCCTCCAGGGAGCTTGGACGGCAGTATGGAGCAACCCACCAGCTCCCAGCTCTTCTAATCAATCCAGGTTTGTTGTAGAAAAAGGAATTTTATACAAGGAAACTCTTTCTGGCGGACACCAGGAAGACTTCAGAGTAGCAGCCGTGTTAGTCTGTATTTGCAAAAAGAAAAGGAGTACTTGTGGCACCTTAGAGACTAACAAATTTATTAGAGCATAAGCTTTCGTGAGCTACAGCTTGAAGTGAGCTGTAGCTCACGAAAGCTTATGCTCTAATAAATTTGTTAGTCTCTAAGGTGCCACAAGTACTCCTTTTCTTTTCACCAGGAGGACTGGCATCCTCAGAGACAGTAAGTAGTTCCAACTAAGTACCGAGTCAAGTTCTTGAGCTTAGCCCACGATCATCCTGGTGGCCATGCTGGGGTGAACAGGACCAAAGACCAGTTGGGGAGGTCACTCCACTGAGACGGAATTGGCCAGGATGTTTCTATCTATGTACAGTCTTGTGAAGTATGCCAAAAAGTGGGAAAACGCCAAGACCAGGTCAAAGCCCCACTCCAGTCACTCCCCATTATTGAAGTTCCATTTCAGCAAATAGCTGTGGATATTCTAGGTTCTTTTCTGAAAAAGACACTCAGAAGAAAGCAGTACATACTGACTTTCATGGATTTTTACACCCGATGGCCGGAAGCAGTAGCTCTAAGCAACACCAGCGCTAAAAGTGTGTGCCAGGCACTAGCAGACATTTTTGCCAGGGTAGGTTGGCCCTCCGACATCCTCACAGATGCAGGAATTAATTTCCTGGCAGGAACTATGGAAAGCCTTTGGGAAGCTCATGGGGTAAATCACTTAGTTGCCAAACCTTACCACCATCAAACAAATGGCCTGGTGGAGAAGTTTAATGGAACTTTGGGGGCCATGATACGTAAATTCATAAATGAGCACTCCAGTGATTGGGACCTAGTGTTGCAGCAGTTGCTCTTTGCCTACAGAGCTGTACCACATCCCAGTTTAGGGTTTTCACCATTTGAACTTGTATATGGCTGTGAGGTTAAGGGGCCATTACAGTTGGTGAAGCAGCAATGGGAGGGGTTTACACTTTCTCCAGGAACTAACATTCTGGACTTTGTAACCAACCTACAAAACACCCTCCGAACCTCTCTAGCCCTTGCTAAAGAAAACCTACAGGATGTTCAAAAAGAGCAAAAAGCCTGATAAGATAAACATGCCAGAGAGCGTTCCTTCAAAGTAGGAGACCAGGTTATGGTCTTAAAGGCACTCCAGGCCCATAAAATGGAAGTGTTGTGGAAAGATCCATTCACGGTCCAGGAGCGCCTGGGAGCTGTTAATTACCTCATAGCATTCCCCACCTCCAACCGAAAGCCTAAAGTGTACAATATTAATTATCTATTGCCCTTTTATTCCAGACAATTTAAAGTTTGCCAGTTTACAGCCCAGGGAGGAGATGACACGGAGTGGCCTGAAGGTGTCTGCTACGAAGGGAAAAGTGCTGGTGGTGTGGAAGAGGAGAACCTCTCCGTGACCCTTGGGCGTATGCAGCGAGAGCAGATCCAGGAGCTGTGCACTAGCTATGCGTCGACATTCTCAGCCACCCCAGGACTGACTGCACGGGCATACCACTCCATTGACACAGGTAATGCTCACCCAATTAAAGTCCAACCTTACTGGGTGTCTCCTCAAACTAAAACTACTATAGAATGGGAGATCCAGGATATGTTACAGATGGGTGTAATCTGCCCGTCTGGCACTGCATGGGCATCTCCAATGCTTCTAGTTCCCAAACCAGATGGGGAGATACGTTTTTGCGTGGACTGCCGTAAGATAAATGCTGTAACTCGCCCAGACAACTATCCAATGCCACACACAGATGAACTAATAGAGAATCTGGGATGGGCCAAGTTCATCTCTACCTTGGACTTAACCAAGGGGTACTGGCAGGTACAGCTAGATGAATCCGCCAAGGAAAGGTCAGCCTTCCCCACACATGTTGGGCTGTATGAAATTAATGTGCTCCCTTTCGGGCTGCGGAATGCACCCGCTACCTTCCAAAGACTTGTAGATGGTCTCCTAGTGGGATTAGGAGAATATGCAGTGGCCTATCTTTACGATGTGGCCATATTTTCAGATTCCTGGGCAGAACAGCTGGAACATCTACAAAACGTCTTTGAGCGCATAAGGGAGGCAGGATTAACTGTTAAGGCTAAGAAGGGTCAAATAGGCCTAAACAGAGTGACTTGCCTTGGACACCAGGTGGGTCAAGAAACTATCAACCTCTACAGGCCAAAGTGGATGCTATCAAAAAGTGGCCTGTCCCAAAGTCAAAGAAATAGGTTCAATCCTTTTTAGGCTTGGCTGGTTATTACAGACAATTTGTACCGCAATACAGCCAAATCACTGCCCCACTGACAGACCTAACCAAAAAGAAACAGCCAAATGCCGTTCACTGGACCGAAGAGTGTCAGAAGGCCTTTAACCAATTTAAAGCGACATTCATGTCTGACCCCGTACTACGGGCCCCAGATTTTGACAAACCGTTCCTAGTAACCACAGATGCGTCCAAGCGTGGTGTGGGAGCAGTTTTAATGCAGGAAGAACCGGATCAACAATTCCACCCTGGAGTGTTTCTCAGCAAGATGCTGTCTGAGAGGGAAAGCAACTGGTCAGTCAGTGAAAAAGAAAGTTATGCTATTGTCTACGCTCTGGAAAAGCTACGCCCATGTGTTTGGGGACGGCGTTTCCACCTGAAAACTGACCATGCTGAACTATGGTCCCCTTGATCAACCAAACCTGTACTCTCATTAAAGGATAAACATGTTAATCAACTCTGTTGTTGATTGGCATTAATTAAATTCCTAGACTTTTTTTTAATTAATCCCAGTCCAGCTTTTCCATTGTTTCCTAATCTTGTCAAATCTTTTTTTAAACCTTTCCCTTTCTTTTTTAATAGTTTATGTTTAACAAGTTACTGCCCTGTATTTGCTTCTCTCTTTTTTTGGCTCTGCTGCTGCCTGATTGTTTACTTCTGGTTCCAGATGAGATTTGTGGTGGATCGGTCAGTTCGTAACCCTGGTGTTCGTATATGTAAGGTTCTACTGTCGATGCTGTTTCACTCACTCCTTGACTGCTAATGGACTGGAAAGTATTTGGTTACCTCATGTGATACGAGTCCCTCATACTGCTTCTTTCCAAATGAAGAACGAATATATTTATTGAAGAAATCTACCTTTTGTGAAACATTAACATGTTTCCTTTCTCCCTCTAGGAATTGGCCTAAACCTTTTCTAGGATTTCTTTTGTTCTTAATAATAGAATCATAGTATCATAGAATATCAGGGTTGGAAGGGACCTCAGTAGGTCATGTAATCCAATCCCCTGCTCAAAGCAGGACCAATCCCCAACTAAATCATCCCAGCCAGGGCTTTGTCAAGCCTGACCTTAAAAACTTCTAAGGAAGGAGATTCCACCACCTCCCTAGGTAACGAATTCCAGTGTTTCACCACCCTCCTAGTGAAAAAGTTTTCCTAATATCCAACCTAAACCTCCCCCACTGCAACTTGAGACCATTACTCCTTGTTCTGTCATCTGCTACCACTGAGAACAGTCTAGATCCATCCTCTTTGGAACCCCCTTTCAGGTAGTTGAAAGCAGCTATCAAATCCCCCTCATTGACCTGCGCTGGACGTTTTCCAATTTTTCCACATCCTTCTTGTAGTGTGGGGCCCAAAACTGGACACAGTACTCCAGATGAGGCCTCACCAATGTCGAATAGAGGGGAACGATCACGTCCCTCGATCTGCTTGCAATGAACAACCTCCTTTGTGATCCTGAGACCTGCCACACATGGATCTTTCCCTCATGTCTTTAATGTCCATGATCAATTTTCACAGCTTCAATTTCATATTATTTGCTAATTATTTACCTTTTTTCCATGAGTTATATATTGCTCTTCTCCCTCCTGCCCTGCCCCACACAAAAAATGTTTTCGCTTTTTCGCTGAACCAGGTGTTTATCCGAAGCTGTCCACTTTTTGACTATGGAATTGTGACTTTCTAGCTATCTAATAAATGCTTCTTATAGAATTCCAATTTTCCCTCCCCAATTTTCTGTCTAATCTTTTCCTCCCAATAAGTTTTTCCAATATTTTGCCTCAGCTTTGAGGAACTAACTCTTGTGAAAAACTAAGTGTCTACACATATTACTGGTTGGGAATAGTTCTCTGTTTGACCATTTGAATGTAATCAGCTCCATTTTTTAATTTTCCTCTCCTCTATCACACACCCCCTTCTTTGTCTTTTCTCTAAACTAGACAGTCCCAGACTTTTCACTCTGTCCACATCTCACAGCCTCCCCCATTCTCTCAGCCTCTTGGAAACCCCCTTTCTATCTGAAATATCCTTTATAGAGACTAGGAAACCAAAACTGAGGGCATGTCCAGAGCAAGTTATTCTGTATCCCATTCCATAGGCATCCAATCATTGCTGTTGTTTTGGCCACTTTTGTGAATCAGCAGATGTTTCCATTGAGCTGCGATCAGTGATGCCAGATCTTTTTCCTGAGGTGTGTTCTACCTGGGATATTTCCCCCAGTATATGCCTTCACACAGGTTTTTTTTTTTTTAATCTCAAATTTTGAGCAACTGGGTAAATGGGGATCTCCCTACATAATGCATTCTCTAGCCTGGGTTTCACTACATTAAGGAACAATGACGGATAACCAGTTTCCATATTCATGTTTCCTGCTGGTGCCAATTAAGTGTTCCCATACCACTTTGTGTAAGAATTATTGATGCATGGAGCACTATCAAATATGGAAGTGGCATTATTAGGGTCAGTTTTTCATAATCCATTTCTCTGAATAATGAAAATGTCACTTCCCCGAGACCAGTCTCCAGTTGTGCATGTATTGTCTTATATTCACAATGTCTCTCCACTTAGCAATTTTTACTGCGACCATCACCCGACACCCTGGGCACATACAGAAAGTCCAGTGAATGTACAGTAAATGCAGGAGACACGGTTCTGCCTCAGAGTTGGACACCTTCTCCCCTACTGCATGTCAGTTTCCAACACAACTGTCTTCACCAACCCCTCCACCTTCATCCTGCTGGGCATAACTGGCCTGGAGGCGGCCCATATCTGGATCTCCATCCCCTTCTTCGTCACATATGCAATAGCCATCTTGGGGAACTTCACCATCCTGTTCATTGTGAAGAGGGAGACGAGCCTCCATGGGCCCCCGTACTATTTCCTCTGCATGCTGGCTGTCAGTGACGAGGCCCTATGCATGTGCACAATTCCCAAAATGCTGAGCATCTTCTGGTTGAATTCCAGGGAGATCGATTTCAGTGCCTGCATTACCCAGATGTACTTTGTTCACTGCTTCACAGTTATGGAGTCTGAGATCTTTGTGGCCATGGCTTTTGATTGCTACGTGGCCATCTGCGATCCCCTGAGACATTCCACCACCATGACAAACTCTGTGGTGGCCAAGATCGGCCTTGCTATGGTCCTGCTTGGAGGCATGCTTGTACTGCCCTGTCTCCTCCTGGTGAGGCAGTGGCCATATTGCAGAACCAACATCATCCCCCACTCATACTGCGAGCACATGGCCATGGTGAAGCTGGCCTGTAATGACATCCACATCAGTAGTTATTACGGCCTCTTTGTGACCGGTGTGGATGTGTTTTTTATCACCATGTCCTATATCCAGATCCTCAGGGCCATCTTCAGCCTCCCCACAAAGGACACCTGGATCAAGACTTTGGGGACCTGCACCTCCCACCTCTGTGCCATCTTAGCCTTTTACATCCCAGGTCTTTTCTCCTTATTCACACATTGGTTTGGGCAGAATGTGCCCCTGTATTTCCACATTCTCATGGCCAATGTGTACCTCCTGGTGCCCCCCATGCTGAATCCCATCATCTATGGGTGAGGACCAAACAGATCCAAGACAGGCTGCTCCATCTCTTTACTCATAAAGGGACTTAAAAGTTTCCTCCTGGTGCTCTGGCTCTCAGACTAAGCTCTGTGCAGAGCTGACTGGTAACATGGTGCTAATTCCTCTTCCCTGAGTCACTTATTAGACAGACAAAAAAACATTAAATTCTTTCCTGGCGTTCCTGTGGTGTGTCAGTTTGGCAAACTGGGGAATCGTTCTGTGTTTAACTCCTTAACTCATCGGGATACCACCTTTCTAATTTCCGTTAAATCTACACCTAAAGCTCTGCCCTCTGCCCAGTTCCTTCCTCCAATGCCCAGCCCCTGCTCCACATCTCACCTCGGGTTCCGGTACTCACCAGAGACTGCATACCACACAAAAAAAACACTAACCCAGGAACTAATCTCTGCAACACACCCTGTTGCCAACTCTGTCCGCATATCTATTTAAAGGACACCATCATAGGACCTAACCACATCAACCACACCATCAGGGGCTCGTTCACCTGCAAATCTACCAATGTGATATATGCCATCATGTGCCAGCAATGCCCCTCTGCCATGTACATTGTCCAACCCGGACATTCTCTATGCAAAAGAATAAATAGAGACAAATCTGACATCAGGAATCATAACATTGAAAACCTGTAGGAGAACACTTTAGTCTTCCTGTTCACTCAATAACAGACCTAAAAGTGGCAATTCTTCAACAAAAAATCTTTAAAATAGATTCCAACGTGAAACTGGAAAACTGGAATTAATTTTCAAACTGGACACCATCAGATTAGGCCTGAATAAAGAGTGGGAGTGGTTGGGTCATTGCAAAAGCTAAACCTAATTTCCCCCATACTAATTTCCCCCATACTGTTACTCACAGCTTCTTAAAAAGAAAAGGAGTACTTGTGGCACCTTAGAGACTAACAAATTTATTAGAGCATAAGCTTTCGTGAGCTACAGCTCACTTCATCGGATGCATTTGGTGGAAAAAAAGTTTTCCACCAAAAAAAGTTTTTCCACCAAATGCATCCGATGAAGTGAGCTGTAGCTCACGAAAGCTTATGCTCTAATAAATTTGTTAGTCTCTAAGGTGCCACAAGTACTCCTTTTCTTTTTGCGAATACAGACTACCACGGCTGCTACTCTGAAACCTGTCACAGCTTCTTGTCAACTGTCTGAAATGGGCCACTCTCATTACCACTTCAAAAGTTATTTTTCTTCCCTTTGTATTCTGCTGTCAATTGAATTGTCTTGTTAGACTGACCTCACACTTGGTAAGACAACTCACATCTTTTCATGTATTTATACCTGTTCCTGTATTTTCCACTCCATGCATCTGAGTAAATGGGTTGTAGCCCACAAAAGCTTATGCCCAAATAAATTGATTAGTCTCTAAGGTGCCACAAGGACTCCTCATTGTTTTTGCTGATACAGACTAACACGGCTACCACTCTGAAACCATTTCTTCATCAATGATTTAGATAATGGTACACAGAGTACAATTATATAGTTTTCAGACAATAACAAGCTGGAAGGGTTTGTAGGTTCTTTGGTAGATAGGATTCAAAATGATCTGGACAAATTGGAGAAAGGCTCTGAAATTAATAGGATGAAATTCAATAAGGACAAATGCAATTTATTCAATTTTGGAAAGAACAATCAGTTGCACACATACAAAATGGGAAATGACTGCCTAGGAAGGAGTTCTGCGGAAAGGCATGTGGGGTTTATAGTGGATCACATGCTAAATATGAGTCAACAGTGTAACACTGTTGCAAAGAAAGCAAAGATCATTCTGCAATGTATTAGCGTCCAGTTCTGAGTGCCACATTTCAGGAAAGATGTGGACAAATTGAAAAAAGTCCAGAGAAGAGCAAGATGTATAATAAAACATCTAGAAAACATGACCTATGAGGGAAGGTAGAAAGAACTGGGTTTGTTTCGTCTGGAAAAGAGAAGACTGAGAGGGGACATGATAACAGTTATCAAGTACCTAAAAGGCAGTTACAAGGAGGAGGGAGAAAAATTATTCTCCTTAACCTCTGATTATAGCATGAGAAGCAATGGGCTTAAATTGCAGGAAGGCAGGTTAAGGTTGGACATTAGGAAAAGCTTCCTAACTGTCAGGATGGTTAAGTCCTGGAATAAATTGCCTGGGGAGGTTGTGGAATCTCCATTACTTGAATTTTTTAAGAGCAAATTCGACAAACACCTGTCAGGGATGGTCTAGATCACCATTTCTTATACACGGCCACCCTGGCTGCATGCGGCACCAGAGGGTGTGACGGGTTGGATCACAGAAAACCCCTTGGGAACTGCCAACTGATATACTCAGACTACTTCTAGCCCACCCCACTGCCATTTTCCCTGCCAGTTTGGGACTCCAGAACCTTGCGTGGTTTGAGCCAGACACACTTGACTGTTACAAAGCCAGACCCAGGTCTGAACCATGTCCCCCAACAGCTGCAGGCTTAACTGAAAACAGCTTAAGAAGTGTTCCTGTCACCAACACTCAGATGCCCAGCTCCCAATGGGGTCCAAACCCCAAATAAATCCATTTTACCCTGTATAAAGCATATACAGGGTCAACTCATAAATTGTTCGCCCTCTAAAACACTGATAGAGAGAAAAGCAGTACTTATGGCACCTTAGAGACTAACAAATTTATTTGAACATAAGCTTTCGTGAACTACAGCTCACTTCATCAGATGCTTTCAGTGGAAAATACATTGGGGAGATTTTATACACACAGAGAACATGAAACAATGGGTGTTACCATACAGACTGTAAGAAGAGTGATCAGGTAAGGTGAGCTACTACCAGCAGGAGAGCGGGGGGTGGGGAACCTTTTGTGGCAATAATCAAGGTGGGTCATTTCCAGCAGTTGACAAGAACTTGTGAGGAACAGTGTGTGTGTGGGGGGAATAGTTTTACGTTGTGTAATGACCCATCCACTCCCAGTCTCTATTCAAGCCTAAGTTAATTGTATCCAGTTAATTGTATCCAGTTTGCAGATTTGCCTTGCTCCAACTGGCACTTCTGCCGTGGAGTGGAGTTCAGGACTCTCCCCATTCTACCTGGTGTTCCTACTGGGTAGCAGGGTCGTGGATTCACCCCGCTCCACCTGGCATTCCTGCCAGGGTGCGGGGTCACAGAGTTGCCCCACTTGCTATTTTTTCCTGCAGGGAAGTAAGATCAGGGCAGAGGGGTTTACCCCACTCTACCCACCCGGCATTCTTGCTTGGGGATTGGCAAGCCTCCGTTTCCCGACCCCAGTCCCTGGTAGGAGTGCTGGGCAGAGTGGGTTTAGCCCCCAACCCCTGGAGTGCTGGGTTAGTTCAGAGCAGGGCGAGTCCCGGACCCCACTCCCTGGATGAAGCGCTGTGTGGGTGGGCAAAGCAGGGCATATCCGTGGCCCTGCTCCCTGCCAGGAATGCCAAGGGAATTGGGGCGAGCCCCTGACCCCACTCCTCGGCAGGAGTGCTGAACTAGCTGAGTGGGGAAAGCCCCTGACCCTGCTCTCTGGCAGGAGCACCAGGCAGGTGGGCAGAGCAGTGCAAGCCCCTGCGCCCCCACCCCCTGCCCTGGGTGTGTGCCAGAGTGTCCATGGCCCCCCACAAGATCAGCTTCAAGGGGTGAATGGAGGTGGCTCCATCTTTTCTGCCCCATCCCTACTACCTCCTTGCCCCTCTGATTGCCCACCCACCCCAAGTCAGGGCCCACCCCACTGCTCCACACTCCCCAGCCTCCCCAGACAGCCCAGGGGAACACTCACAACACTGTACTGTATTGTATACATTAGGGAGGTCCTCTTGTGAGTCTGGAACCTAAATCCTTATTTGCCAGAGACCCTTGGTATCTTTGTACGTGGTTTCTATTTGCATGGTGTTATTTTAAGTACAGAACCACCATGTAAATTGAGGGCTGACTGTATTCAATAAAAGGACAATTGAGGATGCTTTAGATTATTGTCCATTCAAAGAAATGGTTTTGAAATAATTACAGGTTACCCCTGAAACATGTAGAGTGAAATGTAGGAATCCTAAGGGTGCTGGTATGAGTAATGTGGAATAAGTAAACAAAGTGAAAGTTTTGTTGGGGATGTGGGTAAGGGGCAAAGGTGTTACAAGCTTTGAAATAATGTTTGATCTTGTAGCTCGGGAGCATTCTTATTTAAACATATGTAAAGATGACGTGAAACAATTTTTATGGGACAAAAAGGTGAAAACTATGGCTGAGATGCCTTCTCTAGCGATAATTTTCAGCAAACACAGGCATCTACTGTGAACAAACACCATGTTTAATCATGGTAGGAAACAGAGTTCCTATTTTACCCCTGGGAAGAAAGAGGCTAACTGCGCAGCTGGCACATGCCACCCCAAAACCATTCCTCTAATCCCCAGTGAATAAAAACAGAGAACTCCAGAAGGTGCTATCATTGTAATTCCACTGATCACCTGAGGAATAAATACCCTATGCTGAGAGGAAGCAGGCATCCCATGTGAATACTGCAACCCTGAGCACAGAAGCCCCCATATGCCTGTCATTTATCATATGGGTTTGTAAAGTTAGCCTCTGCATAACCACACATGAAGCACATAAAGGCTGTCAGCATTAATTGCAGGAAACACCTTGGAAGATACAGGGGCAGAAATGTGTGTGTTTAGGCAGCGTACAATGCCAGAAGGTAACATACCACCAGGACAGATTTCAGAGGGTTTTTTAGTAGGAGGTTACAAAATCCTTATGCCTTTGGCTAAAGTTCACGTAGAAACCAAGTGTTTGGAAGCTGTATTATCAGTGGGGTAGTAGATAATAACCCTACTGATGTGCTAATTGCAAAGATTTCTTCCATGTAGCTGTTAAGGGGTCTTCCAGCAGCAAAAAGAAGCATTCTGCTGGGACTCCAGACAGAAACAGGAAAGTCCCAGAACAGCTGAGGGAATGGGAGAAAGTCTTCTTGATTCCTCTGCAGCAGGGATAGGGGTGGTTGAGACCAGCTTCTGCCCTGCAGCTGAGGGGTGGTGTCTATTCAGAGAGGAAGGAGACTATATTGCCTATCTGTGAGAAGTCTGTTTCAGCTGTTAGTTGCAAGCTTGTCACAGCTAAACTAGGGATAGATCCTGTTCTAGGGAGCATAGGGAAGTGTGTTCCAGAGGGGAGCCAGAGAAGAGTGATGGAATCTTAGCCGCCAGTGACAGGGTGGGTAAGAGCTCCCTTAACTATGCAGCAGGAGGTAACACCAGGTCAAGAAGGGCAGGGGGAGCAGAACTTGCAGGTGAGAAAAGTGTCCAGGCTCCTAGCTGTGAGCCCTTTATGGATGAGCAGCAGGTAGACTGCAATCTAGACTGAAGAGCATAGAGGTATGTGTCCTAGAGGGGGCCCGAGAGAAGGAAACTGTGGGAGGAATAGTGGGAGAACAGGAATGTCTCCTCACTGATCACATGGGGGAGGATACCCAGGACAGAATGGATGATTCAGCATCTGTGCACCCAGGAATCCAACCTGTGATTCAGGCTTTGTGAGGGAACTGTGTAACAGACCTCTGAGAGGGGAGCAGTCACATACCTGACCTCTTGGGGATGAAGAGAGGGGTAACGGAGGTGTACCTCAATCCAGGTCCTGATTTTTCAGGAGTTTGTTCCTGACATACTTGTGAAAACTAACTCGGTCTCTTTAAGACATTCTATGGATGTTTGAGCTAGCGAACAGGAGCAGCTAACAGGTCCAGTGGATGTGTTGTTCCTTGACTTTAGCAAAGCTAAAGTGTCGGCTCAACAAGCCCAACAATGGTGGGATCCCGGGTGAACCAACAACAGTTATCAACAAGGAGACGTCCATGGGGAATCATCCAATAAGGGGTTTTCTAGTGCTTCAGCAAGGTTCGTAAGCACCTAACTTCCACTTTGTGTCTCTAGGGGCCCGGCTGAGAGGCTGGAACGAGGTGGCTATTTCCATGTGGGATTGCCAGCTGTGAGCCCTCTTCTGGAGCGAGGTGCCTAGGACAGGTCAGTGCTTTCTCGTGAATCTAGCTCTAGCTGATTTGCCGCAGAGACATGAACAGAGGACTCCCACCAGATAAGTGCCCTGAGCACCAGGCAAATGGCTATTCTGGAGTGGCGCTCAGTCTCTCCAGCTGGAGCTCTTGTACAAATAAACATTAAATGGAGCACAGTTTTGAATCTGATTCTCCCACTTTCCAGGTGAAGGTGTGCTACAGGGTTGATATAGCTGTCTCCCTTTGGGGGGCAGATGTGGGTGGCATTTTAGCCCCAGGTTGCATCTGTAGTGCTGTCCCCAGGCTCGGAGTATCATGGCCCTGTGGCCCTAGTCAGTGACCCAACCCTTGCCATCAGAGCAGCATGGCCTAGTAGCCAGGGTCAATAATGGTCCCTGATATCAGGGCAGTGCAGATTAGCAGCCAGAATTAATAGTGCTAGTGAGCTGGGCCATCATGCCAGAGGGGTTGGTGGGCAAGATAGCGGGAATCGGTCCCTCCCTCTCCATCAGATCCCAACCTAGGGCCCTGTTGGTGGCAGGGTTGCCCACCACCTGCTTGACAGGGAGCCCATTGAAACACACCAAGCCTATCTCCAGTTCTGCAGCCACTTCCCCACCAAGTTTCCCTGGGTCACTTCCTAACCAATTATCTGCAGTTTGCCATCTCTGGGTCTCTGTGGTCTCTCCCCTCCCTGTGGCATCTCGAGCCTGTGTGTAGGGCTCTGTCTCCTGCTGTCTGGCCTCCATGTCATCGAATCAGCACCACACCTCCTTCCTCACTGGTGGTCACCAAGACTGAGCTGTTCGGTGGCCTTTTATAGCCTGTCTCCAGTTGGAGCATGTTCAACAGAGCCAAGCGGGTGTGGCCTCCATGGCCAAGAGAGAAGTTTTATCAACCCCCTCTGCACTGGTGCGGGTTTTAATATATCCCATCACAAGACACTAAACCACTGGGCTAGGGGACATTATGGGGATCCACAAACACAGATGCACATGCACACACAACCACACATGAACCCATGTGTACACACACACACACACACACAAACGACATGCACACACATACATGGACCCATGTGCACACATAGACATGGATCCACATTCAAGAACGCCTGTGCACACATGTATGCGGACACGTGCACAGACACAGATGGACCCACATAAGCACACACACACACACGCCCACGTGTGTACACACACACAGGTTCACACACAAATGCAGATGCACGTTCACACACACAGATGCACATGCACACATACACACACACACACACACACACACATGGGTCCACGTGCAAACAAACACATGGATGCATATGCACACACACATTCCCAATCTGAAGGCCCCATACAGGAGGTGGGTCTGAGAACCTCTAACAGATCAGGCCAGCTGATGAGATGTGGGGGAGACACCTCATAGGGGAATCCCACCAGAATTGAGGCCTGAGCTAAGGCTCTGAGCAGCCCATTAGCTGGGGAGCAGCGTCAGCCCCCAGGTTGCTTTGTGCAGGCCACTGACAGAACCCGAGGCTCCAACAGGGTCAAGCAGCAGTGAGCCAGGGTTTGAGAAAGGCAGTGATGTCTAAGTTCAGTATTTACCCAAATGCCTTTGTGGATCTAGCCCTGGCTACCTTTCTGGAAGGTGCTTTAGTCAAACACAAGTTGAGGTTGTTCAAAGTCGAAGGGGCTGGCTGGCGACGCTTGGAGGAAACAGCCAAGTTCACGGACGTCCACCTCTCACTTTTAAAGAAAGCTTTGCTCATTTCTTTGTACAAGGTGTAGGTTCCCTGCGGA
This sequence comes from Dermochelys coriacea, assembly GCF_009764565.3. Classification (NCBI taxonomy): domain Eukaryota; kingdom Metazoa; phylum Chordata; order Testudines; family Dermochelyidae; genus Dermochelys; species Dermochelys coriacea. Next base: position 2,146,631 of record NC_050068.2, read on the forward strand.
AAAAAGAGGTTTTAATCTGCCCTTCCCATCCTCCAGTGGCTGTAGTGTCCCAGCTGCTTGCCTTGGCAATGTCCCGTCCTTAGGTGGCTAGCAGCTGTAGCACCATGATGGGACAAGAACATGGTGTGGTGCTGTATGATTGAATATGACTATTTGTATTATTGTTGCGACCATGATTATAGAATTACAACAAAGGTTGTTCAAAGTATGTCCTGTCAGGTGTCAATGGGAAAGCTATGATTTGCTAAGTATGGTTCTCCTCTTTATATGTATGTATTGTCTTTGTGTCTGAACTTATGTTTGTTGTTGATGTACTGGTACCAGAGAAGCAATGCCAGTTCATAGCCAAACAATGATGCTGGGGGGGGTCACGACTCCCAGGTCTTATTCTCAGCTCTGCCACCGACTTATTGTGTGGCCTTGGGTAAATCACTTTACCTCTTTGGGGCTCAGTCCATCTTCTGCGTCTCTCTGCTGTTTTCCTCGTAGCTTCAAAGCAGATTTTTTCTTGCCCTGCCCCTGAGGCCTGGCTAAGGGCAAAGATCTCCCAGCACATCCCCATTGTTGGGACCCTGCCAGCTACAGGCCCCCAGGAGGGGAAAAAAGGGAACTGAAATCAAAACAAGTAATCCACAGAATGGTCTCTTCCCTCGGGAATTTGTAGTTGAGTAATAGGGGCAGGGTCGTGGTGGAGTAGGGAGAGAATAGGGGGAGAAGGAGGTTGTGCTATGTGGGAAGAGGACGGGCAAGGGTCAGGGTGTCAGGGGTCTTGTTACCAGCAATAAGAGAGGTGGAAGCCCTATGAGTTAATGTGTTCTACACAAACAAATTCCCTAGTTTGTCACCCTGACACCGCACGGTAAGGCCAGGAAAGGGTTTAATGTCTCTTTGAGTGTCCAGTCACTGATTCAGGGAAGAGGGCCCAACACCATGTCACCAGTCAGCTCTGCACAGAGCTCGGTCTGAGAGTCAGACCACCAGGAGAAAACTTTCGGTCCCTTTATGAGTAAAGAGCCAGAGCAGCCTGTTCCGGATCTGTTTGGTCCTCACCCCATAGATAATAGGGTTTAGCATGGGGGGCACCAGAAGGTAAACGCTGGCAATGAGAACGTGGAAATGGAGGGCCATATTCTTTCCAAAGCGGTACATGAGGGCAGAGAAGAGACATGGGATGTAGAAGGCTAAGATGGCACAGATATGGGAGCTGCAGGTCCCAGAAGTCTTGAGACGGGCATCCTTTGTGGGGAGGCTAAAGATGGCCTTGAGGATCTGGGTGTAGGATACAGCAATAAATATCATATCCAGTCCGAATACACAGAATACCACAGAGATGCTATAGTAATTACTGACATAGATTTCTGCACAGGCCAGCTTAACCACAGCCATGTGCTCGCAGTATGAGTGGGGTATGATGTTGGTTCTGCAATATGGCCACCGCCTTGCCGCTAGAATTAACGGGAGCACGAGCATGCCACCACGCAGCGCCACGGCCAGCCCGATCTTGGCCACCAAGGGATTTGTCAGGATGGTGGAATGTCTCAGCGGATCACAGATGGCCACATAACGATCAAAAGCCATGGCCACGAAGATCCCAGACTCCATTACTAAGAAGCAGTGAAGGAAGTACATCTGGGTGAGGCAGGCACCGAAATCGATCTCTCTGGAATTGAACCAAAAGATGCTCAGCGTTTTGGGCAGGATGGACGTAGACAGGACCAAGTCGGTGACAGCCAGCATGCAGAGGAAATAGTACATGGGTTCATGGAGGCTCCGCTCCATCTTCACGATGAAGAGGATGGTGAAGTTCCCCAATATGGCTATGACGTACATGGTGCAAAAGGGAATGGAGATCCATACATGGGCTGCCTCCAGGCCAGGAATACCCAGCAGAATGAAGGTGGAGGGGTTGGTGAAGTCAGTTGTGTTGGAATCTGACATGAAGTAGGGGAGAAAGTGTCCAACTCTGAAGCAGATCGGTGTCTCCTGGATGTACTGTATATTTCCCTCACTTTGTTTATGCACTCAGGATCTAGGATGATAGTCACTGTAGAAATGCCTGGATGGAGAGACAATGTTAGTACTGGAAGCTGTTCTCATGAGCGAAGCAGATTTTTTGCTCTTCACACACTGTAAAATGACATTGTCATTTAGTCAGAGAAATTAATTATGAACAACTGACCCTCCTAATGCTGGTTCCCTGTTTTATGGTGCTCCATGTGTCAATAAATCTTACATGTCATGGTGTGGGAAACTTTAATAGGCACCAGCAGGAAACATAAGTGTGGATACTTGTTATCCCTCATTCTTGCTTAATTCAGTGAATGGCAGACTAGAGAACCCATGCTGTACTGAGTTTGCCATTCACCCACTTGCTCAAAATCTGAGAGAGAAAAGAAACAAAGCTTTGCTAAGAGTTGTGTCAGGTGAAACGTTTGACCTAGGACACATCTCAGGGAAAAAAGACCTGGGCTCCATGGAAACACCTCCGTTCACATGCTTAAGGAATAGGGTGGAGAAAACCCTGCTGTAGACATGCACTGAGTTTTGTTCACTCTGTCTCCAGAAAGGATACAGTAGGTAGAATGGGGGTTTCCAAGGCAGTCTATGAGAACGGGGGAAGCTGCCATAGGTGGACAGAATGAAAAGTCTGGGACTATTTAGTTTAGAGAAGAGGCAAAGAAGGGGGCATGTGATAGAGGAGAGAAAAATAAAGAATGAACTGATTCCATTCCAATGGACAAACAGAGAACAGTTCGCTACCATTAACATCTATAGAAACAGTGCTTCAAAAGGGCTTCTTCATCAAGGCTGAGGCAAATTATTAGCAAAACCGATTGGGAGGAAAATATTACACAGAAAACCGGGAATGAAAATTGGGAGTTCTTTAAGAAGAGTTTATTAGATTGTTAAAATGTCACAATTCCACAATCAAGAAAGTGGACAACTTTGGCTAAAAACCCACTTCAGTTGCAAATTTATTTGTTTATTAAAGGCAAAAAAAACAATTTATTAGAAATGGGGGGAAGGAAAATATATAGAAAGCAATACATATTGGAAGTTATGAAAATTGATAAGGGACCTTAAGGAAATCAGGGAAAAATCCGTTCTTGGTATGGCTAAGGATAACACAAAGGACGTTTTTAAGCATACTAAGAACAAACAAAATCCTAGAAAAGGCATAGGGCAATTATGTGTTCAAGAAATAGTTTTGTTCTGCATTTGGAAAGAAGCAGTATGAGGTATGATGATGAAAGCATGAGATGATGAAATACTTTCCAGCCCATTAGCTGTTAAGGAGAATATAAAACAGCATCTACTGTAGAACCTTAGAATTATGAACAACAGAATTATGAACGATCGATCAACCACACAAAGATTTGGAATGAGAAGAAAGCAATAAGGAAGCAGCAAAGCCAAAACAAATAAAGGGAAAATATTTGACAAGGTTCTGATACAAGGGAAAAGATGGGATAGGATTAGTTAAAAGTAATTTAGGAATAGGATTAATGCCAGTCAAGAACATGGTTTATGGAAAACAGGTCTTGTCAAATGAACCCAATTTTATAGAGCACATGTTAAATAGACTAAAAACTGGCGAACTGGCAGATCTAAGAAAGCAGTTGTCAATGGGCCATTGTCAATAAGTAGGTCTGTTTCTAGTGAGGTTTGGCAGATATCTGTTCTATGCCCAATGCTATTCAATATTTTCATCAATGATCTGGAAATAAATGGAAAATAACTGGAGATAAAATTTGTAGATGATCTGAAGATTGGCACAGTGGTCAAAAAGAGGCAGCCAGGACAGGAATAACGATTAATCTGTAAAGTTTGGTGAGCTGGTAAATGCAAACAAAATGGTTTAATGCATTCAAACATCCTACGACACTCTATTATTAAATGCAGGGGTCACTGTGGACAACCAACTCATCGTGAGCTCCCAGTCTGATGCTGTGACAAAAAGGGCTGATGCGATCCTTGGATGCATAAGCAGGGGAGTGGTGAGTTGGAGCAGGGAAAGGGTTCTACCTCTGCACATGGCATTGGTGAAACAACTGCATCCAGTCCTGGGGTCCACATTTCAAAAAATAGCAGATGGTGCAGAAAAGATCCACCAAAATGACTGGAGCCGGAGAAAATGACTGACACAGAGAGAAACTGAAAGAGCTTTATCTATTTATCTTATCAAAAGGATGATCAAATGGAAACTTTCATGGAGAGAAAATCGTGGGTACTAAAGTGCTCTTTGTCTAGCAGAGAAAGTCGGAGCAACACCCAATGGCTGGAAGCTGAAGCCAGTCACATTCCAGATAGAAATAAAGGCCAAATGTTTAGCACTCAGGATGAATTACTGTTGGTACAAACTATGAAGGGAAGTGAAGGATTCTCCAACTCCTCATGTCTGGAGATCCAGACTGGATGCTTTTCTGAAAGATTTGCTTGAGGTTTGTCTACACTTAAAATGTCACAGCTGCATTGCCTTACCACTACAGTATAGATACTACTTACACCGATGGCGGAGGTTCTCCCCTCGACGTAGGTAATCCACCTCTCTGATAGGTGGTAGCTAGGTTGATGGAAGAATTCTTCCTTCAACCTCATGCTGTCTACACTGGGGTTAGGTTGATATAGGAGTACTGTGTCCAGTTTTGATCACCAGGAAGGTTGCATTAGCAGAAGCATAACATGAAAGTTACTGCAGCTGATACTACCAGTCTACTCAGCACTGGCTAGGCCTTAGTTGCAGTACTGTGTCCAATTTTGGTCATTGCTGTATAGAAAGGATGTAGAGAAACTGGAAAGGATCCAGAGGTGAGAGAAAAGGATGGTCCAAGAATGGAATGCAAGTCTTGTATGGAAGCTGAGGGAAATGGAAATGTTGGAAAAGAGGAGATGAAGGGGGGACAGGACAGCAGTTTTCAGATATTTGAAAGGCTGCCCTAAAAATATGGAGAATATTGTTTGCATAAGAATGTACGAATGACCACACTGGGTCAGACCAAAGGCCCATCTAGCCCAGTATCGTTACAGTGGCCAGTGCCAGGTGCCCCAGAGGAAATGAACAGAACAGGTAATCGTCAAGCAATCCATCCCCTGTCGCTCATTCCCAGCTTCTGGCAAACAGAGGCTAGGGACACAATCCATGCCTATCCTGGCCAATAGTCACTGATGGACCTATCCTCTATGAATTTATCAAGTTCTTTTTTTTTTAACCCTGTTATGGTCTTGGCCTTCACAACATCCTCTGGCAAAGAGTTCCACGGATGACTGTGTTGTGGGAAGAAATGCTTCCTTTTATTTGCTTTAAACCTGCTCCTTATTAATTTCATTTGGTGACACCTAGTTCTTGTGTTATGAGAAGGAGTAAATAGCACTTCCTTATCTACTTTCTCTACACCAGTCATGATTTTATAAACTTCAATCATATCTCCTGATCTTCTATAACCTTTCACCCCAAAGGATCCACTGTGACACTGAAATACAGTCACCCTGAGGCTGGAGGCCATGAGCCTGAGTAGGAGAGGGAGGGATACAGCAAAAAGGGACATTTTGGCCCATGATACCAGAGCAAACTCATCACCTGTGGCAAGGGCCCTGGGTTGTGCAGAACAGAAAGGGACACAGACCTATTCTCTATCTCATCACGTCTATGTTGCACTGGGTTTGTCGAGCAGGTGAGTGCCTCAGCATGAGATGGGTACCTGTGAATCCTGAGATGAAGGTATCTTCCCTGGGAATCCCCCTCTGGTAGCCATGTCCCAGACTTCTCTCACCCCAGCATCTGCAGCAGCATCCCACGCCGAGAGCCGACATGGGGTGTGCACCGTTTATAATATGGCTCTGTGCAATCCCAGTGGGGTTTGGTTGGCCTCTAGGTAAGAAATGGTGTCCAAACGTAAACAGGCTGGAGATAGGCCTGTCTGCGCTTCTGTGCTATTTATCCAGCTTTAGGAGTAAACAGTAATTAAGGGACCTTCCCAAGGTGAGATGAGAACTTTTGGGCTCTCCACTGAGTCAGAGAGGAATTGGCTGCTCTGTGCATTTGTGTATGTTTAACAATTATTGTTAATTAGTAAGAAAACTAGGGATAGTACCTAGATCTCCCTAGGATCTGATTCCCTTTAAATGCCAAGGATGTATAGGTAGTTTAGCTAGATAGATCTCCAGACAGATGACTGAGGGGAGACATGAGCAGTTTTAGGAGGCACACGGGGCTGTTGCTAAGGGATCACAGATCAGTAATTATCATCAGTAATTATCATCATTCTGTGCAGCAACTTTCGATGTAGGATCATCAAAACACCTAGAAAAGGATAGTTACAATGAATGTATTCATATTGTACAGATAAGTAAGCTGAGACCCAGGGAGATGTGACTTGGCCCGTGTCACACAGAGAATGACAGACACAACCCAAAAAGAAAAGGAGTACATGTGGCACCTTAGAGACTAACAAATTTATTTGAGCATAAGTTTTCGTGAGTTACAGCTCACTTCATCGGATGCATTTGCTTTAGCTCACAAAAGCTTATGATCAAATAAATTTGTTAGTCTCTAAGGTGCCACAAGTCCTCCTTTTCTTTTTGTGAATACAGACTAACACGGCTGCTACTCTGAAACCAGACACAACCCAAGAGTCCTGACTTCCCTGCTCTAACCACAGCCTTTCTCTAAGTAACTGAGAGTATGACAAGCATGAAATGGATTCAAGGTCTAGCTGTCCCTGTTTATTGGGTCAGTGTGATGGATTTTTCGGGGGGTAACCTGGAACTAGAATCTAACTGAGACCTCTGGCATAACAATCTGGGTTCTGTCTCACACTGTGAGCCTGTGACAGGCTGCAATCCTCTCCAGGTCATGCACTTACACAACAGGGACATTGCCAGCTGAGTTACATGAATGCTTTCACTAGCCACTCCTGAACCAACAATAAAGATGTTTCAGCCAGTTCCCTGCAGCTCCCCAGCCTAGGAACCCAGAGCTGTATTTTCTTGCCCTGGTCAGAAGCATGGACAGTGTAAACGTATTATCCAGTCTGCCCCTCCCTCAAGGTGGAGAAGACACGACGCCATCACCTGTTCCTGAGCATAAATCTCTTTTGTATTTCAAACATTCAAGTGTTGCAAAACATTGTAGTGTTACGCCCATGCGTGCTTGCAAAGTTCTGTGTACCTTTGAACACTTGGAAGATCAGCCTAGTTGTTAGAGGGTTTTTTTTTCCCTTCATCCTCTCCCCTTGTTCTTGTCATGCAGACAGAGAGCAACAGACAAGAAGTCCAAAGTGCAGACAATACAATGTTTATTCAGGTTAGTTTCCAAGCAAGCGTATTCCGAAGCACTTCACACCAATCGGTCTTATCTTTATACATCAATAGAGTCTGTTCCCCAGTATTCCCTTCCCAGATCTGACACCACAGAGACTTTACTGTGTGTCCCCCTTCCTCAATCCCACCTCCCATTTCCTATTCCCTATTCCCTCGTCCTTAGCCAGTCCAAATATATCGGTAGTGCATGCCCCTAGCTGCACCACTTACAACTTATGGTCATGTTCCGTTCTGCAGGGTCCTCAGTTGGGGTATTTGTCCCACCTCTTTTGTACTCCATGGGAGGGGTAAGGATTGAGGTTGTACTCTGGTCAGTGCAGGCATTTCTCTGGTCTTTTAGTGTTTTATTTCCTTCACCACCACCACCCCGCAAACCCCCTTTGCTCCTCCCTTTGTTTGACCTTGCTTTAAGATAAGGAGTTGAGACAGCCACCAAGTGTGTGCTCATATATTACACTCCCACCATACCCTGGAACACTTTTAGCTCCATCCCTTATCTGTCTCATTGTACTATAAGCCCCATCTGGTTATGGGAAATGTAACACACAGTATCTTTCTCTTTTGCTCTTCACATATATTAGTGAGGATGTAAAAATATTAAAAGTCAAACCCAAAATTCTATCTAGGGCTAACAAGCTGGCTTATATCCTAACACTAGTGATCTCAAAAGTCAGGAAATGTGAAGTGTAAAGGGAAATCATGTCTTACTAATCTATTAGAGTTCTTTGAAGGGGTCAACAAACATATGGACAAGGGGAATCCAGTGGACATAGTGTACTTAGATTTCCAGAAAGCCTTTGACAAGGTCCCTCACCAAAGGCTCTTATGTAACTTAAGTTGTCATGGGAAAAAAGAGAAGATCCTTTCATGGATCGAGAACTGGTTCAAAGACAGGGAACAAAGGGTAGGAATAAATGGTAAATTTTCAGAATGGAGAGGGGTAACCAGTGGTGTTCCCCAATGGTCAGTCCTAGGACCAATCCTATTCAACTTATTCATAAATGATCTGGAGAAAGGGGTAAACAGTGAGGTGGCAAAGTTTGCAGACGATACTAAACTGCTCCAGATAGTTAAGACCAAAGCAGACAGCGAAGAACTTCAAAAAGATCTCACAAAACTAAGTGATTGGTCAACAAAATGGCAAATGAAATTTAATATGGATAAATGTAAAGTAATGCACATTGGGAAAAATAACCCCAACTATACATACAATATGATGGGGGCTAATTTAGCTACAACTAATCAGGAGAAAGATCTTGAAGTCATCAGGGATAGTTCTCTGAACATGTCCACGCAGAGTGCAGTAGCAGTCAAAAAAGCAAACGGGATGTTAGGAATCATTAACAATGGGATAGAGAACGAGACGTAGAATATCTTATTGCCCTTCTATAAATCCATGGTATGCCCAATCTTGAATACTGCATACAGATGTGGTTTCCTCATCTCAAAAAAGATATACTGGCATTAGAAAAGGTTAAGAAAAGGGCAACTACACTGATTAGGGCTTTGGAACGGGTCCCATATGAGGAGAGATTAAAGAGGCTAGGACTTTTCATCCTAGAAAAGAGAAGACTAAAGGGGATATGATAGAGGTATATGAAATCATGAGTGGTGTGGAGAAAGTGAATAAGGAAAAGTTATTTACTTGTTCCCATAATAGAAGAACTAGGGGCCACTAAATGAAATTAAAGGGCAGCAGGTTTAAAACAAATAAAAGGAAGTTCTTCTTCACTCAGCGCACAATCAACCAGTGGAACTCCTTGCCTGAGGAGGTTGTGAAGGCTAGGACTATAAGAGGGTTTAAAAGAGAACTGGATAAATTCATGGAGGTTAAGTCCATTAATGGCTATTAGCCGGGATGGGTAAGGAATGGTGTCCCTAGCCTCTGTTTGTCAGAGGGTGGAGATGGATGGCAGGAGAGAGATCACTAAGATTATTACCTGTTAAGTTCAATCCCTTTGGGGCACCTGGCATTGGCCACTGTCAGTAGACAGGATCCTGGACTGGATGTACCTTTGTTCTGACCCAATATGGCCATTCTTATGTTCTTATACAACATAACTGGAAAATATTTTATGCTACATAAGCCATGTAACATATCTGTGTAAAGGTTATGATCTACTTAATCTATTCATCCTGTTTGTATGCATGTATCATTTTTGTATTCAAAGTTATGAATATTGGCTGTGTACTGGCTTGATTTTAAGTAGCCATAGTAAGGCATTTGGTCAGCTTCCTTAGAAGGGAATTTGCAAGTTAAGTGCCCAATCAAGAAACACTGAATGAACAATGTATCTTGGAAGGATCCAATCCACATAAGAAGTCTACGTGAGGATGTTCAAAGTAGCATGTGAACCATGGCTGCTACCTGTAAGTTCTGAATCATGCATTGACATGTGACTTGCCCATGTGACCCCAAAACTCCATCTTGTAGCTGGGATTCTACAAAGGGGGAGTGAGGATTGTCCACCCAGAAGAGAAAGTCTATTTAAACCCTTGGGAGACCCCTCCAGTTTGTCTTCAGCTGGCTCCACCCCCAAAGGATAACTGAAAGAAACTGGAACAAAGCACAGTGTCATCTGAAAACTTGCTGAGGGTGCAATCCACACCATCCTCCAGATCATTAATGAAGATATTAAACAAAACTGGCCCCAGGACCGACCCTTGGGGCACTCCACTTGATACCGGCTGCCAACTAGACATGGACCCATTGATCACTACCCATTGAGCTCGACAATTTAGCCAGCTTTCTATCCATCTTATCGTCCATTCATCCAGCCCATACTTCTTTAGCTTACTGGCAAGAATACTGTGGGAGACTGTGTCAAAAGCTATGCATATCTACCTCTCCTCCCAGTTTAATGTCACCTGCAAACTTGCTGAGGTTGCAATCCACGCCATCCTCCAGATCATTTATGAAGCTCCCAGAGTACTGCACTGGGCATCACAGCATGGGGAGGAGGTGACCAGCCCTCTGTGGAGAAAGAAGTGGTTCGGGACTATTTAGAAAAGCTGGACAAGCACAAATCCATGGGGCCAGATGCACTGCATCCGAGAGTGCTAAAGGAGTTGGCGGATTGATTGCAGAGCCATTGACCATTATCTTTGAAAACTCATGGCGATCGGGGGAAGTCCAGGGCGACTGGAAAAAGGTTAATATAGTGCCCATCTTTAAAAAAGGAAAGAAGGAGGATCCTGGGAACTACAGGCCAGTCAGCCTCACATCAGTCCCTAGAAAAATCATGGAGCAGATCCTCAAGGAATCAATTCTGAATCATTTAGAGAAGAGAAAAGTGATCAGGAACAGTCAGCATGGATTCACCAAGGGCAAGTCATGCCTGACTAATCTAAATGCCTTCTATGATGACATTACTGGCTCTGTGGATGAGGGGAAAGCAGTGGACGTGTTATTCCTTGACTTTAGCAAAGCTTTTGACACGGTCTCCCACAGTATTCTTGCCAGCAAGTTAAAGAAGTATGGGCTGGATGAATGGACGATAAGGTGGAGAGAAAGTTGGCTAGATTGTTGGGCTCAACGGGTAGTGATCAATGTCTCCATGTCTAGTTGGCAGGCGGTATCAAGTGCAGTGCTCCAAGAGTCGGTCCTTGGGCCGGTTTTGTTCAACATCTTCATAAATGATCTGGAGGATGGTGTAGATTGTACCCTATCATAAATATAACGGGAAGGGTAAACACCTTTAAAATCCCTCCTGGCCAGAGGAAAAAATCCTTTCACCGGTAAAGGGTTAAGAAGCTAGGATAACCTCGCTGGCACCTGACCACAATGACCAATGAGGAGACAAGATACTTTCAAAGCTGGAGGGGGGAGAAACAAAGGGTCTGTCTGTCTATGTGATGCTTTTGCCGGGGACAGAACAGGAATGGAGTCTTAGAACTTAGTAAGCAATCGAGCTACAGATGCGTTAGATTCTGATTTCTTTAAATGGCTGAGAAATTAGACTCTGCTGCATAGAATGAATATTCTTGTCTTTGTGTCTTTCTTGTAACTTAACATTTTGCCTAGAGGGATTCTCTATGTTTTGAATCTAATTACCCTGTAAAGTATTTACCATCCTGATTTTACAGAGGTGATTCTTTTTACCTTTTCTTATATTAAAAATCTTCTTGTAAGAAATTGAATGCTTTTTTCATTATTCTTAAGATCCAAGGGTTTGGTTCTGTGTTCACCTCTGCAAATTGATGAGGATTTTTATCAAGCCTTCCCCAGGCAGGGGGGTGCAAGGTTTTGGTGAGGATTTTGGGGGGAAAGACATTTTCAAACAACTCTTTCTCAAAAAATAAACCCGGACATTTGGTGGTGGCAGTGGATGTCCAAGGGCAAAGGGTAAAATAGTTTGTACCTTGGGGAAGTTTTAACCTAAGCTGGTAAAAGTAAGCTTAGGAGGTTTTCATGCAGGTCCCCACACCTGTACCCTAGAGTTCAGAGTGGGGAAGGAACCCTGACAGGGGTAAACTAGCTGACCCCTTCAGTCCCTTCGAACCTTGTGACTCTACGATTCTATGATGTAAAATCCGAGTGTATACCAGGCCATAGTCAGACACAAATTATAGAGCTCAATACAGGCATAACTGGGTAAAATTTAATGGCCTGTGTTATACTTCCCTTTATATTTATGACAACCCCCCATGCCAAAATGCAGGATTTGTTGTGTCTAAACCATCAGAACAGATGGCTATGCAGTTTTCTTTGGAAAACTTCCAGGAAAGAACCTTCCATGACCTCACGAGATGAGTGTTCCATTGTTCTACTGTTCTTACAGTTAGGAACTTTTTCCTGCAATCTCATGTAAATCTGCTGTGGGGCAGTTTGAACCCAATTCACTGTTGTCCTTCCTGCTGTGGTGAGACAGAAAAACTTTTCTCCATCTTTTGTATGGCAGTCCTTCAAGGATCCGAAAACCACTGTCATGTCCCCCCAGTCTCCTCTTTTCCAAAGTAAACACACCCAGTTCTTTCAGCCTTTCCTCATATGGCTTGAATTCCATCTCTTGTATTATCTTTGGATCCTTTCCAGTTTCTCTACATCCTTCCTGTACGTGGGTGACCCAAACTGGACACAATACTCCAGATGAGGCCTAACCAGGGCTAAGTAGAGCAGAACTATCACCTCCCATGACTTGCATGCTATGACTCCGTTAATGCAACCCCAAACTGCTTTTTATTTTTTTGCCATAGCAAATAATCCACACCCCTCAGAGATGTAACTATATAAAATTAACCCCTATATAGACAGCATGAAGTCAATGGAAGAATTCTTCCAATACCTCCCGCTTAGTCAAGCCCTCAAGCAGATCTTCCAGAAAAGCATCCAGTCTGTATCTGCAGGGATGGGAAGTTGGAGAATCCACCAGGTTCCTCTGAAGTGTGTCCCAATAGTTTATTACCCTCAGTGCTAAAGATTTGGTCCTTATTTCCAACAAGAATTTATCTGGCTTCAGCTTCCAGCCATTGGGTCTGTCTCTGCCTTTCTCTGCTAGATTACAGAGCATGTTCTTACCCATGGATTTCACCCCGTGAAATTCTCTGCTTCATTGTCTTTTTCATAAGTTAAGACTCTCGCTGTCTAGCATTTTCCCCAGCCTCCAATAATTTTTGTGGCTCTTTTCTGAAGCCTCCCCAATGTTTAAACATCTCTTTTGGAATGAGGACCCCTGGGCTGGACACAGTCAGTTTCACCAATGTCATGTGCAGAGGGGAAAGGGTTTGGTGAGCTAGGCCCATGCAAATAATATGTTTTAATACAGTGAAATCCAAAGTTATTCTCTAGGAACCAGGAATGCGGGCCCGACCCACAGACTAAGGCACTGTATTATGGAAAGCAGGGACACTGAAAAGACCACGCTGCCAATAGTTGCTACATCCACAGTTGTTTTTTACAATGATTTTTATTTGCTTCCAGATCATTGATGAAAATATTGAATAGCCTCGGGCCTAGAACTGATCCCTGTAGAACCCCACTACAAACAGCCCCATTCACTGACAATGACACATTAACAACAGCTTTCTGAGATGTGTCAGTTACCTGGTTTTTAATCCATTTTACATTTGCTCTACTGGTATTGTATAGTGTTCATTTTTAACTGTTATATTTTCCAATACTAAATCAAATGCCTCAGAGAAATCAATGTTTATTACATCTGTGTGGTTTCCTTCATCAACCAAATGAGTACTCTCGTTAAAGGATGATATCGGATTTATTGGACAAAACCGGTTTTCCATAAACCCTGTTGTTGACTGGCAGATTGTTTTCTTCCATGGCCACTAAGTGATGTTCCAGTTCCATTATTTGTTGTGTATAATAAAACCCGTGTTCTTTTTGGTGTTCCTGTTTTTGTTTCTTAATTTTTGTGGGTTTGTGGGGTGTTAGGACAAAATTTACTAGTAGACTCAGGTGCCACCTACTCCCTAATTAGGGGGGAGGGATAGCTCAGTGGTTTGAGCATTGGTCTGCTAAACCCAGGGTTGTGAGTTCAATCCTTGAGGGGTCCATTTAGGGATCTGGGGCAAAAATTGGGGATTGGTCCTGCTTTGAGCAGGGGGTTGGACTAGATGACCTCCTGAGGTCCCTTCCAACCCTGATATTCTATGATTCTACCCAAAATAAGCACCTGTTTGGACCTCCAGCTGGAGTCAAAACCTTACAGGGATTTAATGAGACACAAAGCATTGTTCCATTATTTGTTGTGTGGTTAATAAAACCCATGTCCTTTTTGGTGTTTCTGTTTTATTGTTTCTTAATTTTTGTGGGTTTGTGGTCCATGGATGCCCGTCTCTCATGTTCAGGGCCGGCTCCAGGCACCAGCGAAGGAAGCAGGTGCCTGGGGCAGCCAATAGAAAGGTGCGGCACTCTGTCCATCAGCGAGGTGGCGCGTCCTGGTCTTTAGAGGCAATTTGGTGGCGGGTCCTGCAGTCCCTCTCTTCCTCTTTGGCTGCACTTCGGTGGCAGCTCAACCAGGCTTGTTTTTTTTGTTTGTTTTTACCTTCACCGCTTGGGGTGGCAAAAAAGCTGGAGCCGGCCATGCTCAGGTGTATTAATAGAACTGGTGTTAGGAGATATGGTAGGGTAATGAGTTGCTCACAGTTAACCTCCTCATCCACCTTCGAACAACAAGCATACAATCCCTGTGTCTGCTTGGTTAAAGTCAGTTCCTTTTCAATTCTTCATTTAACTTTACTAAAGTGTCTTGTGAGAATATGATGCCTCTGGGTTGTGTTTCTAAAACTCCATGCCCAGGCCAACAGTATAGCTATGGGAGATTCTTTAAGGATGTGTTCTGCTTGTTATTTTCCTTCTGCTTCACAGTCCAAGTTCAAAACAGTTCTGGTAGGATGGATTTGACTAGCCGCAGCCAGCACTGTAGAATTGTTTGGAATTTCCACCTGCACATTTCTAGTTACGAAATGTGTTTGGTTTATCTTTTTGGTATCTGACAATCCTTTTGCCTTTTGGAACATCACCACTACACCTAACAGTCTCCATATCCAGGTTGGCATGGTAACCTGTGGGAACATAAATCAACAATCGTTTCTTTTTTTTTTCCAAGCGCAATAGTGACAGGTACAATATACCTATTAACTCACTCTTACTTCTTGGGTTTGTTTGCCACGCCACATTCTGGACGATAATCCCAGTCCAGTATAGTCAGGATCTCCTAATCATTCAGGAGGTTTATAAACAGAAATTTTGTGCATAGGAAACAGTTGGTGTTGTATTCATCCATCTGATTCCTGGATCCAAGGGTCAAATAGCCTTCTTTTCCTCTTGAAGCAGTTTCCATATTGAGGTGTGTCTGTCGTTCCGCCAGATGGTGATTACATTACGTATGCCCCACTCAATTTGTCACTTTGTACTCAGTTGTGTCACAGGGGAAGGTCTATACACATCCAACCTTTATAATTGACTCCAGGAAATATGGATCAGTATCCAAGGTGAGGATATGGCTCGGAGATTTCAGTTTAGTAAACCTCTATCATTCATTTGAAATAATTCCATTGTGCTTACCTTAACCAGTTAGTCTTTACACTTAATCTGCAAAAAAAAGCACAGAACATGTTATATACAGTTTAACCCTCATAGCCCTTTATCTGCATGGCATGTTTCCACTGAAGCTGAGCTTTTATCTCAACCAGATATAATGAGGGTTCCAGCTTGTCTACGATTGGCCATGGATCTTGCCATTCCTCCTTTGGAATTTTTTTCTTAGGTGCTGGTTCATGTTTAACCATTATTTGGCTTCCAGTTTCCCACTGTTTAATATCACTGTTTTCATCAAATGCTTGATTCATTTTTTGCTGTTCTGGAGCTTATTGTGCTGCAACTGCTCCTTAGACCGTACCAAACCAGTGTTTAAGACTGTCCATCGATATTGTTGTTGCCAGTGCTGTTATAGTCTCCCAGTCTGGGGTTACAACAACGTTTCCCAACCAGGCATGGGTCTCACAAACAGCAACTGATAAGGACTAAATCCGGTCACGCGGCTTGGACATTTCCAGATCCTCATCAGAACTCATGGGATCACCTATGTCCCAGTTTGTTCCCAGAACATTGCACACCTTGGAAAATTCAATTTTAAGAGAGTTATTCATTCTTTCCACTTGACCTCCAGCTTGAGAGAAGTACAGGATGTGCAGTAGTGAGGGGATACCAGTCCACGTAGCAATGTCCAGTATCCCCATAGGGCTTCTTGTTTACTACTTGTAGCATGTCCAAAAGTTTTCCCAAAAAATCATCCATGTTACACCTTTTCATAACATTTATCATCAGTATCAAATTCTTTCTCATAAGGTTTACTATTAGCAACAATCTTTGTATCATGAGATTTAACAATATCACCAAATCTTTTGTAACTCATAGGCGATTCCAGGTATTTTTATTTTCCACATCTTATGCTTGGACAGTTTTGTTTGTTCAATACCCATTGTGTTTTTCAACTCCTCCCTGAACCTTAACGTGTAGTTACTGGTTTTCGTTTCCCTTGAATGTCCCTTCAGTAGGGATCTCATGCTTCAGTAATTTTTGAGATCTTGGTATTCCAGGGGCTGGTGAGGTAAGGATGGTACAGTTTTGTTCATTTAATATTTTTACTTTATTTGATTCTATGCTTTTTTTCACATACTGTGATGTTCCTCTCTGGTGTTATCAAGACCGGTGATCTGCTAAGTCACTCCAGTCTTTGACTCTGGGAGCCAGCCTTACCCTGCTCTGTTGTGAGAACCCCCACTCGTGGGCTGTTCACACACAGCTGCTGCCATGTAAGCTGCTCCTTGGATTGTGTGACCAAATGACTCTAGCCAATATCTCTGGTCCCAGACATAACCCTAGGAACCTCCATCTTGCAGTGTCCAGTTATGCCCGCTGGACACTGCAAGCTTATGAGTTTGTCAGTTTAACAAAGAAATTGATATGTACCAGGCTTGTTATCCCAAGGGGAGTCTCTGACACACTTCAAACCAAACACATTGCTTCAGATAGAATAAACAAACAGATTTATTAACTATGAAGATAGATTTTAAGTGATTATAAGTCAGAGCATAACAAGTCAGATTTAGTCAAATGAAATAAAAGCAAAACACATTCTAAGCTGATCTGAACACTTTCAATGTCCTTACAAACTTGGATGCTTCTCACCACAGGCTGGCTGCTCTTCAGCCAGGCTCTCCCCTTTGATCAGTGCTTCAGTCACTTGCTGGTGGTGGTGTCTGTAGATGTAGGTGGAAGAGAACGGAAGAGCATGGCAAACATCTCTTCCTTTTATCATGTCCTTCCCTCCCTCTTGGCTTTGCCTCCCCTCCCCCTTTCATTGTCATGTGAGCATTACTGAGTCTCTCGAAGCAAGGTTGAGCATTTCCCCTGGTGTGGCCTCATGTGGGTGAGTCATTGCATTGTAGCTCCTTTGCTGGACAATGTCTGTTGATGGTTTGTTTGAACCCCACCCTGTGTTGGTTACTTTCCTTGCTGTTGCCTCTGGGGAGCTAATATGTGGCTGATTCCCCAAATTTACAGCATGTTTTAGTGACAACCATACAACACAATTCTCATAACTTCATATGCATTCATGGTACACATGTATGGATAGAGAAATGACTTTCAGTAAATCGTAACCTTTCCCCTGAGACCTTACAAGGCCTGGTTTATATGAAAATGAGGCATATGGGATTTACAGCACACCCCCCCAAGGTATAGAATGTCACACCTACAATGCCACTCCCCCACCAGCATGACTTGTTCTGTCCTTCTGAGAGATTTTATACCCTGGTATTAGTGTTTCCCACTGATTATCCTCATTCCATCAAGTTTCTGTGATGCTTATTATACCAATATCTTCATTTAATATGAGGCACTCTAGTTCACTCATCTTAGTATTTAGGCTTCTATCATTTGTATATAAGCACTTTAAAAAATTCTCACTTTTTAATTGTCTGCCATGACATGATGTAATTGAACATTTTACATTTTACTCTTTTTCATCAGATACTTTCAGTATTTTATCTTCCATCCTCTCCTTCTAACTAAGACATAGAGAATCTCCATGAATAGAACCTCCCCTAAGGGATATCTCTGTCCAAAACATGTGTTTCTCCTACCTCTCGGCTTTCCCCCAGTCTTAATCTAAAAACTGCTCTATGACCTCGTTAATTTTAAGTACCAGCAATCTAGTTCCATGTTGGTTTAGGTGGAACCCATCCTTCCTGTATAGGATCCTCCTTTCCCAAAGGGTTTCCCAGTTCCTAACAAATCTAAACCCCTCCTTCCTATACCATCTTCTCATGGATGCATTGAGACCTTGAATTTGTTCTTGTCTACCTGGCCCTGTGCATGGACATGAAAGCATTCCATAGAGCTCCTGGACCTCAACCATTACCTAGCAGCCTAAATTTGGCCTCCAGGACATCTCTCATATCCTTCCCTATGTGATTGGTACATACATGTACCCCGACCACCAGATCCTCCCCAGCACTACACATAAGTCTATCAAGATGTCTCCAGTTAGGGGATCTCCCTTGACTTCAGTGGGGATGCAACCGCTTACACCAGCTGAGGATTTGGCCCAAGTCAGTTAACTAGAGATAAAGCATCAGCAAAGACCAGTGAGCTGGGAGTGAAGCATTCCAGCTCTGTAACGGATTCACTGGGTGACTTTGAGCACAGCCTCTGCATGCATTAAATGACAATTATTTTTTTATTATTTCTTGTGTTCTGCTACTGAAAGGATGTAATCAGTGTCTTGGATTCACACGCTGCACTGATTGGGTTCCTTGCAGAACATCATTGGCCTCTATGCACTGTATAGAGTTCCAGGCAGTGTGTGGTCCCTAGTAAACAAGCAGGACAAGGTTGAAGATTGAGCTGTGTGGAAACCTGTTTTGGTGGCTGTAGTTTTTGGCTCTTTCTTTAACAAATTCCTCCTGTTTAAGAAGGACAGCAAATCCACTGATCATGACACACAAATAGCCTCACTGCATCTAACACAAAAGAGAAGATCAATGACAGTTCATGGCCAGAGCAATGGTGTTGGGGGGGTCAGGACTTCCAGATCCTATTGTCTGTTTTGCCATCGTCTCATTGTGTGACTCAGTCAATCAATGACATGGGGATAAAACTGTTCAGCAGCCTGGCTAAATAGCTTCTAGATGGAGTGATGAAAAGTGTCATTCAATATGTACTTTACAGTCAGCTTCACTGTTGAGCTTCAGCCCCTGGCAACGTGTCCCCTGTAGTTCCAGGTAAGCTTCCATGTGTTAGCAGAGAGGCTAACAGAGGGAGTTTTCCTGGGATCTGTCTGAGAGGAGGTACGCTAAGGGCTGCATTAGGGAGGCTGTGTTGGTGAGTATCTGAGTGTCTGTTGTGGGGACAGTATGACAGTTTGACCGTAGGCTTGATTGGTTGTTTGTTTGAAAAGTGTGAATTGGGAGTGCTTTGTTCCAGGTGAGTCTTGAGTGGGCCTGACTGTAATAAAAAGCCAATCAGCTGCGAACCAGCTAAGCGGTGAACAGCAGAGAGGCTAACAGAGGGAGATTGCCTGGGAGTTCACCCAGGGAGAGCCCACTGAGACTTACATCTTGCGGGTTTCTCTGAGTAGTTACTACAACTCCTGAGGAAGCTCGTAGAAGGAAGGTAATATGGATGGGGAGTGTTCAGCTGTTCTGACCTGCACTAAATGTGCCATGTTTGTCTTTCTTCCACAGGTCAGAAGCGACTTTGTCTGTACAAAGTGCCAGCTGGTCTCCATATTGGAAGAGAAGGTTCAAGGTCTGGAGAAACAAGTATCAACCCTGAGTTGCATAAGAGAAACTGAAGATTTCCTGGACAGTCGTCAGGATATGCTTCTACGGGCACAATGTTCTGAAGATTCAGAGCAGGCTGCACAGCAGGGACAGAAGGATGGTGAAGAAATTTGGCAGCATGTGACCTCCAGAAGAAAGGGGAGCGTCCATATACCAGCAGCACAGATACAGGTAAGCAACTGTTTTCATGTTCTCTCCACAGGTACTAATGCGGAGAGTGGACTAGATGATTCATCTGAGGGAAGGGAACAGAAGGAGACTCCGCTGATTGGAAGGCATGAGATGCGCTGTCCTAGGGATGGGGGTTCCATGACCACCGCTCCCAAGAGAAGGAGGCGGGTCGTGGTGGTCGGGGACTCTCTCCTCAGGGGGACTGAGTCATCTATCTGCTGCCCAGACTGGGAAAACCAAGAAGTCTGCTGCTTGCAAGGAGGTAGGATTCACGATGTGACAGAGAGACTGCCAAGACTTATCAAGCCCTCGGATCGCTACCCTTCCTGCTTCTCCATGTGGGCACCAATGATACCACCAAGAATGACCTTGAGTGGATCACTGCAGACTTTGTGGCTCTGGGAAGAAAGATAAAGGAGTTTGAGGTGCAAGTGGTGTTCTCGTCCATTCTCCCAGTGGCAGGAAGGCCTGGGTAGAGACCGTCAAATTGTGGAAGTCAATGAATGGCTACGCAGGTGGTGTTGGAGAGAAGGTTTTGGATTCTTTGACCATGGGATGGTGTTCCAAGAAGGAGGAGTGCTAGGCAGAGACGGGCTCCACCTAACAAAGAGAGGGAAGAGCATCTTTGCAAGCAGGCTGGATAACCTAGTGAGGAGGGCTTTAAACTAGGTTCACTGGGGGAAGGAGACCAAAGCCCTGAGGTGAGTGGGGATGTGGGATACAGGGTGGAGGCACGAGCAGGAGAGTGCGAGAGGGGAGGGCTCCTGTCTCATACTGAGAAAGAGGGACGATCAGCGAGTTATCTCAAGTGCCTATACACAAATGCTAGAAGCCTGGGAAACAAGCAGGGAGAACTGGAAGTCCTGGCACAGTCAAGGAATTAGGATGTGATTGGAATAACAGAGACTTGGTGGGATAACTCACATGACTGGGTACTGTCATGGATGGATATAAACTGTTCAGGAAGGTCAGGCAGGGCAGAAAATGTGGGGGAATTGCATTGTATGTAAGAGAGCTGTATGACTGCTCAGTGCTCTGGTATGAAACTGCAGAAAAACCTGAGAGTCTCTGGATTGAGTTCAGAAGCATGAGCATCAAGGATGATGTCGTTGTGGGAGTCTACTATAGACCACCGAACCAGGGGCATGAGGTGGACAAGGCTTTCTTTCAGCAATTAACAGAAGTTACTAGATCACAGGCCCTGGTTCTCATGGGAGACTTCAATCACCCTGATATCTGCTGGGAGAGCAATACAGCGGTGCACAGACAATCTAGGAAGTTTTTGGAAAGTGTAGAGGACAATTTCCTGGTGCAAGTGCTGGAGGAACCAAAGAGGGGCAGAGCTCTTCTTGACCTGCTGCTCACAAACCAGGAAGAATTAGTAGGGGAAGCAAAAGTGGATGGGAACCTGGGAGGAAGTGACCATGAGATGGTGGAGTTCAGGATCCTGACACAGGGTAGAAAGGAGAGCAGCAGAATATGGAGCCTGGACTTCAGAAAGGCAGACTTTGACAACCTCAGGGAACTGATGGGCAGGATCACATGGGAGAATAACATGAAGGGGAAAGGAGTCCAGGAGAGTTGGCTGTATTTTAAAGAATCCTTATTGAGGTTACAGGGACAAACCATCCCGACGTGTAGAAAGAATAGTAAGAATTGGCAGGCGTCCAGCTTGGCTTAACAGTGAAATCCTTACTGATCTTAAACACAAAAAAGAAGCTTACAAGAAGTGGAAGCTTGGACAAATGACCAGGGAGGAGTATAAAAATATTGCTCGGGTACGCAGGAATGAAATCTGGAAGGCCAAATCATAACTGGAGTTGCAGCTAGCAAGAGATGTCGAGAGTAACAAGAAGGGTTTTTTCAGGTATGTTAGCAACAAGAAGAAAGTCAAGGAAAGTGTGGACCCCTTACTGAATGAGAGACGCAACGTAGTGCCAGAGGACGTGGAAAAAGCTAATGTACTCAATGCTTTTTTTGCCTCTGTCTTCACAAACAAGGTCAGCTATCAGACTACCGCACTGGGCAGCACAGCATGGGGAGGAGGTGACCAGCCCTCTGTGAAGAAAGAAGTGTTTCAGGACTATTTACAAAAGCTGGACGAGCACAAGTTCATGGTGCCAGATGCGCTGCATCCAAGAGTGCTAAAGGAGTTGGCAGATGTGATTGCAGGAACAGTCAGGATGGATTCACCAAGGGCAAGTAATGACTGACTAATCTAATTGCCTTCTATGATGAGATAACTGGCTCTGTGGATGAGGAGAAAGCAGTGGATGTGTTGTACCTTTGATTTAGCAAAGCTTTTAACATGGTCTCCTACAGTATTCTTGCCAGCAAGTTAAAGAAGTATGGGCTGGATGAATGGACTATAAGGTGGATAGAAAGTTGGCTAGATTGTCGAGGTCAATGGGTAATGATCAATGGCTCCGTGTCCAGTTGGCAGCAGGTATCAAGTGGAGTGCCCCAATGGTTGGTCCTGGGGCTGGTTTTGTTCAATATCTTCATTAATGATCTGGAGGATAGTGTGGATTGCACCCTCAGCAAGTTTGGAGATGATACTAAACTGGGAGGAGAGGTAGATACGCTGGAGGGTAGGGATGGGATAAGGATGGACCTAGACAAATTGGAGGATTGGGCCAAAAGAAATCTGATGAGGTTCAAAAAGGACAAGTGCAGAGTCCTGCACTTAGTATTGAAGAATCCCATGCACCGCTACAGACTAGGGACCGAACGGCTCGGCAGCAGTTCTGCAGAAAAGGACGTCGGGATTACTTTGGACGAGAAGCTGGATATGAGTCAATAGTGTGCTGTTGTTGCCAAGAAGGCCAATGGCATTTTGGGATGTATAAGTAGAGGAATTGCCAGCAGATCGAGGGATGTGATCATTCCCCTCTATTTGACCTTGGTGAGGCCTCATCTGGAGTACTGTGTCCAGTTTTGGCCCCACACTACAAGAAGGATGTGGAAAAATTGGAAAACGTCCAGTAGAGGGCAACAAAAATGATGAGGGGACTGGAACACATGACTTCTGAGGAGAGGCTGTGGGAACTGGGATTGTTCAGTCTGCAGAAGAGAAGAATGAGGAGGGATTTGATAGCTGCTTTCAACTACCTGAAAGGGGGTTCCAAAGAGGATGGATCTAGACTGTTCTCAGTGGTAGCAGATGACAGAACGAGGGATAATGGTCTCAAGTTGCAGTGGGGGAGGTTTAGGTTGGATATTAGGAAAAAAATGTCACTAGGAGGGTGGTGAAGCACTGGAATAGTTTACCTAGGGAGATAGTGGAATCTCCTTCCTTAGAAGTCTTTAAGGTCAGGCTTGACAAAGCCCTGGTTGGGATGATTTAGTTGGGGATTGGTCCTGCTTTGAGCAGGGGGTTGGACTAGATACCTCCTGAGGTCCCTTCCAACCCTGATATTCTATGATTCTATGATTCTATAATTGTGTAAATACCCGGCTAATGGTAGGTGTCATGTTTATCTCCCTTCCTGTGAGCTACAGAAGGCACCACAGCCTCTGCCCAGCATCCTGTCTTCCCAACTGATGGAAGAGTTTATCTTTCTGCCTTTCTCCATTGTTTTTCTCCTAGCTTCAAAGTTGATCCCTTGTCCTGCCCCTGAGGCCTGGCTCAGGGCAAAGGGCTCCCATCCCATATCCATTACAGGGATCCTGCTTGCTACAAGCCCCCAGCCAGGAGGAACAAAAGGGAACTGAAGGCTAAAGAAATAAGCCTCATAGATTCATAGATACTAAGGTCAGAAGGGACCATTCTGATCATCTAGTCCGACCTCCTGCACAGCGCAGGCCACAGAATCTCACCCACCCACTCCTATGAAAAACCTCACCTATGTCTGAGCTATTGAAGTCCTCAAATCGTGGTTTAAAGACTTCAAGGAGCAGAGAAGCCTCCCTCAAGTGACCCGTGCCCCATACTACAGAGGAAGGTAAAAAACCTCTAGGGCCTCTCCAATCTGCCCTAGAGGAAAATTCCTTCCCGACCCCAAATGTGGCGATCAGCTAAACCCTGAGCATATGGGCAAAATTCACCAGCCAGATACTACAGAAAATTCTTTCTTGGGTAACTCAGATCCCATCCATCTAATATCCCATCTCAGGGGATTAGGCCTATTTACCCTGAATATTTAAAGATCAATTACTTACCAAAATCCCATTATCCCATCATACTATCTCCTCCATAAACTTATCGAGTAGAATCTTAAAACCAGATAGATCTTTTGCCCCCACTGCTTCCCTTGGAAGGCTATTCCAAAACTTCACTCCTCTGATGGTTAAAAACCTTTGTCTGATTTCAAGTCTAAACTTCCTGGTGGCCACTTTATACCCATTTGTTCTCGTGTCCACATTGGTGCTGAGCTGAAATAATTCCTCTCCCTCTCCTGTATTTATCCCTCTGATATATTTATAGAGAGCAATCATATCTCCCCTCAACCTTCTTTTAGTTAGGCTAAACAAGCCAAGCTCCTTAAGTCTCCTTTCATAAGACAAGTTTTCCATTCCTCGGATCATCCTAGTAGCCCTTCTCTGGACCTGCTCCAGTTTGAATTCATCCTTTTTAAACATGGGAGACCAGAACTGCACACAGGATTCTAGGTGAGGTCTCACCAGTGCCTTGTATAACGGTACTAAAACCTCCTTATCCCTACTGGAAATGCCTCTCCTGATGCATCCCAAAACCGCATTAGCTTTTTTTCACAGCCATATCACATTGGCAGCTCATAGTCATCCTATGATCAATCAATACTCCAAGGTCCTTCTCCTCTTCCGTTACTTCTAATTGATGCGTCCCCAACTTATAACTAAAATTCTTGTTATTAATCCCTAAATGCATAACCTTACACTTCTCACTATTAAATTTCATCCTATTACTATTACTCCAGTTTACAAGGTAATCCAGATCCTCCTGTATAATATCCCGATCCTTCTCTGAATTGGCAATACCTCCCAGCTTTGTATCATCTGCAAACTTTATTAGCACACTCCCACTTTTTGTGCCAAGGTCAGTAACAAAAAGATTAAATAAGATTGGTCCCAAAACTGATCCCTGAGGAACTCCACTGGTAACCTCCCTCCAACCTGACAGTTCGCCTTTCAGTAGGACCCGTTGCAGTCTCCCCTTTAACCAATTCCTTATCCACTTTTTGATGTTCATATTGATCCCCATCTTCTCCAATTTAACTAATAATTCCCCATGTGGCGCGGTATCAAATGCCTTACTGAAATCTAAGTAAATTAGACCCACTGCATTTCCTTTATCTAAACAATCTGTTACTTTTTCAAAAAAGGAGATTAGGTTGGTTTGGCACGATCTACCTTTTGTAAAACCATGTTGTATTTTGTCCCATTTACCATTGACTTCAGTGTCCTTAACTAATTTCAATTGTTTTGATTGTTTTGCCTCACAATGGTCTCTTCCCTCATGAGTTTGTAGATGAGCATTAGGGCCCACAAGCTGTATGCAGCTGCCACACAGCCCTGCTCCCAACCCTCAGCTGCTTTTATAGGACTTCCTGGCTTCCCCCTCTGCTGATGGTTGGCCTGTCAGCCCCAGTGCTGCATCCTCATTGTGCTTACTGAAGGCTCCTTGTCAGGCTGCAGCAGCTCCCATCCCATCCCATTCAGTGGAAAATACAGTGGGGAGATTTATATACACAGAGAACATGAAAAAATGGGTGTTACCATACACACTGTAACGAGAGTGGTCAGGTAAGGTGAGCTATTATCAGCAGGACAGCGGGGGGAGGGAACCTTTTGTAGTGATAATCAAGGTGGGCCATTTCCAGCAGTGGACAAGAAAGTCTGAGGAACAGTGAAGGGGGCGGGGTGGGGAGGGAATAAACATATGGAAATAGTTTTACTTTGTGTAATGACCTATCCACTCCCAGTCTTTACTCAAGACTAAGTTAATTGTATCCAGTTTGCAAATTAATTCTAATTCAGCAGTCTCTCATTGGAGTCTGTTTTTGAAGTTTTTTTGTTGAAGGATAGCCACTCTTAGGTCTCTAATCGAGTGACTGGAGAGATTGAAGTGTTCTCCGACTGGTTTTTGAATGTTATAATTCTTGACGTCTGATTTGTGTCCATTCATTCTTTTACGTAGAGACTGTCCAGTTTGGCCAATGTACATGGCAGAGGGGCATTGCTGGCACATGATGGCATATATCACCTTGGTAGATGTGCAGGTGAACGAGCCTCTGATAGTGTGGCTGATGTGATTAGGCCCTATGATGGTGTCCCCTGAATAGATATGTGGACACAGTTGGCAATGGGCTTTGTTGCAAGGATAGGTTCCTGGGTTAGTGGTTCTGTTGTGTGGTGTGTGGTTGCTGGTGAGTATTTGCTTCAGGTTGGGGGGGCTGTCTTTAAGCAAGGACTGGCCTGTCTCCCAAGATCTGTGAGAGTGATGGGTCGTCCTTCAGGATAGGTTGTAGATCCTTGATGATGCGTTGGAGAGGTTTTAGTTGGGGCTGAAGGTGGTGGCTAGTGGCGTTCTGATATTTTCTTTGTTGCGCCTGTCCTGTAGTTCACCTGTTGAAGTGAAGAAATAGATTGACAGAGCCAGAAGAGTACCCAGAATTTACCTACTACAGGACAAACTCTAGTGTCCTTTGGAAAACCTTCGCTATAGGTTTTCCAAAGGATGCTAGATAGCCTTCTGTCCTCGATGGTTTAGCAACAACAAATCCTGAATCTTGGCAGGGGGTTAGAGTAGATGACCATTTGGGTCCCTTCTCACCCTGTGGCTCTGTGATTCTATGATGTAAAATCCTAGTGTAGACCAGGCCTTAGTCAAACACAATTATGGAGCTCAATACAGGGATAACTTGGAGTTATATAGGAATTAAGACTGGATTATCTAATGGTTCCTTCGGCCCTTAAACACTCTGCATCTATTGATAAAGAAAATAGATCAGGCATTTATATTGACTATGTCTCACAACATATGAACAAGAGAACATTCAATTCCATTGGAAGTCTGAATATATAACACTGACAGGAAATTGCTTATATAATCCATATTTGTCCTGTGGACCCTCCTTGCCACAGACATTATTGGAGCAAAGAGCTTAGGTGAATGTGATTCACAAATGGATTGGCCATTGTAGGTGGTGCTGGTGGCACCCTGGTTAGTTAAGTCTGTCTGACACTTCAATTAGAAGGCCTGATTTTCAGTTGCTGATAAGTTTTCCTAAATTCAACTGTTTGAATTCAGATTTATCATGCTGGGTGTCTGCTTCTGGCTGATTTGTTTTTTGAAAGTTTCAGGCATAGCAGTTCAGCCAAATTATAGAATGCAGCTAGGAGAAAATATGTGTTGCCCATGTTGTAAAATTCTAAGAATTGTTCCAATGAGGAGCCCTAGAACCTCCATGATTTCCAGCAGATAAAACTCAGGTAAAAGCCCTTCCCACTCACACCCCGTTAACAGCCAGAGCCCTGAAATGCAATTGGAGGAGGAGACAATGTCTCTGTGTATTAACACACACCCGGCTTCTGAGGTCTTTACTCACTTCTTACTCCAAGGGGAGTTTTGCCTCGGGTTGGCCATTACCTCAGAATTTGGCCTTGTACTGAACCTCTACTAACACATTTCGTCCGAAAGGGTCGACTGTGAAACTGAAATGCAGCCACACAGGGCTGGAGGCCATCTGCCCAGGGGTCACAGCAAAGAGGGACATTTTGGCCAGTGATACTGGAACAAACTCATCCCCTGTGGCAAGGGTTCTGGCATGTTTAATGGATGTGCAAAGCGGAAAGTACCCCAGACCTATTCTCTGTCCCATCACCCCCATCTCACACTGGGAGTGTTGAGCAGGTGAGCTCCTCAACAAGAGATGGTACCTGTGAATTCTGAGGTGGAAGTGTCTTCCCTAGGAATTCCCCTCAGGTATCCATGCCCCACACCTCTCTCACCCCAGAATCTGCAGCAACAGCTATGCCGAGAGCTGACACAGGGCTAAGCACCGTTTATAATATTGCTCTGTGCAATCCCAGTGGGGTTTGTTCAGCCTCTAGGGGAGAAGTGGAATCTGGATGCAAACAGGCTGGAGACTGGAGACTTTCTAGCCAAGCTCTCTCTTTCCATTTTTGCACTTCTGTGTTATTTATCCAGCTTTAGGAATAAACAGTAATTAATGGACCTTCCCAAAGGGAGATGAGAAGTCTTTGGCTCTGTGCTGAGTCAGAGAGGAATTGGCTGACCTGTGTATTTGTGTATATTTTAAAATTATATCTGATTAGTAAGAGAACTATGGATAAGAGCTAGGTCTCTATATGGTCTGATACCTGTAAATCTCCAGGATGGATGAGTAGGTTGTAGACAGACAGATCTGGAGACAGACAACTGGGGGGAGACACAAGCACTGTCTCAGATACACGGGGCAGTCGCTAAGGGATCAGAGATCAATAATTCTCATCTATAACTATTACCATGCAGTTCAGCACCTTTAATTGAAGGATCTTCAAAGCTTCTAGCAAAGGAAAGTCACTATAAACATATCCTCATTATACAGATAGGAAAACTGAGGCACAGGGAGAGGTGTGGCCATGGTCTCACAGAGATTGAATGTCAGGATGACTGACAGAACCCAGGAGTCCTGACTTCCCCGTCGTAATGACGGTCTCTTCGTCACGCCAAGAGGGAAATGGATTCCCGTTCTGGCAGGGACTGTTCGTTGGGTGGGATGCAGAGGAAAGGCTGGAAGAGGGAGCCTGAGCCTTTGCCATCCTCTCAAGGTGAATCTGAAGTTTTCAGAACTAGCTGGAGTTTGTGAGCTCCCTACACCTGTGAGCTGTGAACTCCGGGATGCCACTTCTGCTCCCACTCAGAGACCTGCCAACGCATCACAGTCACTGGGGTCACTTCAGGGGAACAGACTCAGTAAAACGAACACCAACAGAACATTCTTGTGGATAGAGAGCTGCTGGGGGGCCTGTTCTGGGGACAGAAGCCTCACCCACCCCCAGCGCTATGGAAGAAAGGGGGCCCTATAGGCAGGATAGAAACTGGTTCAATGTTTGCATTGGATTTGTTCTCTACCTCTCTCTTCATTTTGTCCCAGTCTCTCCGAGATGGAATTGAAATCTAATGTTCCAGACTGAGTCACACTTTCCAGCGCTTCCCCGGCTGGAGTATGCCTGGATTCCCACAGATGAACTCTCTGCCTGCTCATCTGGCTAATTGGGGGTATTTCTCTGGTGCGGAGCACCTGGGTTTTTAAGCCCTGGAATAAGACTGAGCAAATTCTCCTGTCCAAGCCGAACAGAGGCACGGTGTCCACCTGTATTCTAATTATTAACACTCTGTAGCTGGCAAGCATGGCTTGACCTTCATCAGTAACTAAAGGCAAAGAGGAGGGGCTAGGCACTGATTTACCTGGATTATTGTATCGATTATTTATTTATTTATTATTATTATTATTATTATTATTATTATTATTTGCATTGTGGAAGCCTCCAGAGGCCCAGTTCAAGTTCAGGGCCCCTTGTGCTGGGCCCTTCTCCAACACAGAGGGAGAAACAGCCCCTACCCCAAGGAGCTTAAGAGAAAGCTCACGAAAGCTTATGCTCTAATAAATTTGTTAGTCTCTAAGGTGCCACCAGTACTCCTTTTCTTTTTGCGAATACAGACTAACACGGCTGCTACTCTGAAACACAGCCACTGTGTGTAACAAACCAGAAAGTGGGTAGGCGGGTAGATGGAGAAGGAACAGCACTAAGAATGGGTGATTACATGGGCTACTGGGTGGGTATGAGACAGCAGAAATTCATAGTCCTGCCCTGGCTGGGAGAAGTATCAAGCCGAGTGCCCCAAGGGTCAGTCCTGGGGCCGGTTTTGCTCAATATCTTCATTAATGATCTGGAGGATGGCATGGATTGCACCCTCAGCAAGTTTGCAGATGACACTAAACTGAGAGGAGTGGTAGATATGCTGGAGGGTAGGGATAGGATACAGAGGGACCTAGACAAATTAGAGGATTGG
Source organism: Dermochelys coriacea (assembly GCF_009764565.3). Taxonomy (NCBI): domain Eukaryota; kingdom Metazoa; phylum Chordata; order Testudines; family Dermochelyidae; genus Dermochelys; species Dermochelys coriacea. The sequence continues at coordinate 2,176,428 of NC_050068.2, forward strand.
GCCAAAAGAAATCTGATGAGGTTCAATAAGGACAAGTGCAGAGTCCTGCATTTAGGATGGAAGAATCCCATGCACTGCTACAGACTAGGGACTGAGTGGCTGTGCAGCAGTTCTGCAGAAAAGGACCTAGGATTGGCTCCCCCAAAGCTTTGTCCAGGGCTGTCAAGCCAGCATCAGTTCCAGCAATAAATTCATGTGAGAAGAGGAAATCCTCCAACCGGACTGATTCTGTTGTGTCTTACGTCTCTTTTTGCACAATTCACAGCTACAGCGTAACTGCTCTGCCAGAGTGCCAGGAAATTCAGGGCTGAGCCCCACGTATTCCTGGGAGAGATTGGGCTGTTCTCAAGGCCCTGCCTTTTGGAGGAAGGACGCAGGTTCATACCAAGGGTCTGACCTGGTTGCTCTCTGAGCCCAGGAGTCCTATGGACATTGGCGGGAGCACACAAAGTGCCCAAAGGATTGGGACCACATGATTTCATGATGAGAAAACAGGGCACGCCATGCCTGCTTTTCCCCCAGTGTTGTTCTCACTGCTCCATCTAGTGTCTGTGAGTTTGTCTAAACACAGCAGGATCACCGTGGTCATGGGAGGGGACAGGCTTAGGCCTATCAGAACCCTTAGCTGTGTATTTGGGAGGCTGGCTTGTCCCACTACGCACGCTGTAGCAGCTACACTTCTATTTGTAGTGAGAGAGCTGGGTCAGAGCTAGCGTGGGTGCATCTCCCTGAGCTGGGAATTCCACCTCCAGATGTAGCCCGCCTTGCTCTAATGAACCCTTTTGGTATCTTTACTCACACCGTCAGTACTAACCACACAGGCATTTACAGCTCAGCCTTTAATGAATGAGCCATGAGCAGAATTCTGTCCATTATGTAAGTGCAGCGTGCTACTGGTTTGTGCATGCTACGAGAACGTCCACCAGCTCCTGGCCTGGGTTTTCCGGGGTCACTGGGTACAAAGTAGACCATGGGGCTCGGGTATACACAGGGTTGAATTGATTTAACGTACAGTGTGGTTTTAAACTCATTCAATTACTTTGGTGCAAAAGACTATGTGGACATGTTGATTTCAGACTAAGAGCGGCTTATTGCAGTTTAGTTTAAAAAGATTAGGGACAGATTGAAACCAAGAAAAAAAGTACCCACAAAAGGGTTTGCATCTGTTTAACTAAACAAGTTTTGTTAAAATAGTGCAAGTCCATTGGCTTTTCTTCATGTACAGTGCTACAGCGAGCCGTGCCACTGTGGCACTTCAGTTAATCCACCCCCCAAGTGGTAGCTTTGTCAGCAGGAGACATAGTGCTCTCAACACTGGGGGGGAGCACATTTAGATCAGTATAACTGCTCAGGGATGTGGATTTTTCACACCCCTGAATGACATGGATAGATTGATATATGTCTGTAGTGTAGACCTGGTCTGTGTGTAGATGAGGCCTCCAAATGTGTCTGCATGAAAAAGTTTAATATAGAGTGTGTATTTAATATAGAGTGTTCACCAGTTTAATATAGAGTGTGTATTTAATATAGAGTGTTCACCAGTTTAATATAGAGTGTGTATTTAAACTGCTTTCATTCAAATGGTGCAAACCTGTGTCTCGCCTCTGTTATTTTGATTTAGGTTAAGCTGATTGGGAATCAGTGTAGTGTAGACAAGTCCTAAGCTAAACTGCAGTTAGCCCTTTTGAAAGTGAAATAGTAGCATCCACATTGGCATGTATCTCAGTTTCAATACATCGGTTTAAAAACTAGTTCAACTTTCTCGTGTAGACAAGGCCACAATTAAGGAGCAGTGATGCCCAACCTGGAGGCTGCCTGTTGTTAAGGAAAAGTTAACATATGTGACTCCATTTTGGTTTGGGCCCATCATTGTCTAAAATCAAGTACATCGTGCACCAGGAGGAGTGTCCCTTAGATACTGCATTCCTGTGAAAACTTTCCTCCTCCTTGTCTGTTTTTTGTCTGTTCCTAACTCCCTGTCTCCTGGCCTTTTGAGTGGGCCTCCCATCCTGATAAGAAAAGTTACTGGTGCATTGCTTCAGGGCCATGGTGTGTAGTTAAAGTAATAGTTTAGCAAGGGGAATGTACCTAGCAGGGATAGGTGGAAGATAAGAAAGGGGTTTGTCTATTGGCTAAGGTTTCCGATGCACGAGGGCAACATGATTTGCTAAAAGGTATATAATCTTTGTATAACCTGCATTCGGGGTCCCCTCCTGACTAGCAGGGGGGCACCATACTCGAGCGTAATAAACTTAGTATCTTTGGGAACTCTGCAGTTGCGGACTTTGTTTGTGTGCCTCAGCCTAGACTCGAACTGTGCGTGACCTATCAGGTATAATTCGTAACAGTTTTTGTGCGTGACCTGTCAGGTATAATTCGCAACACTGTCCCTTGTCCTGGAATGGCAGCCTCCTGTCACATTTTGGAAGAGCCCATTTCTATTCCATTGGGATTCTCACCCACAGGGCTCGGGGGCGGGGACACTCCCAGGGCAAAGATGGCCATCAACTCCGGCCTGCAGGAAATTAGAAAAATGAAAACAGATAGACCCGTTTCCATGCCTGACAAACCAATCAACCAGCCAAACATTCCCATGGCATGTCTGCTACCCAAAGCACACACCTGGACTGGGGACTTGTGGCTAAGGCACCAGCTTGTGCCTCAGGAGAGCTAGGTGCTCTTCAGACTTCCTCTTGCACCCTCAATTCCCCTGTCAGTAAGATACCCCCTACCTCACGAGGATGTGGGGGGGGGAGGGGAGGCAAGCAGGAATCCACAAATGTCTGAGCTTGGTCCCAATTAGCACTATGGACATGCCTATAAATAAATCACTGCCTGCTAACCTGGAAGTGAATAAGACCTATCTGCTGTCAGAGGAATATTACAAACCATTCACCTGTGCATCTACCAATGTGATAGATGCCATCATGTGCCAGCAATGCCCCTCTGCCATATACATTGGCCAAACTGGACAGTCTCTTCGCAAAAGAATAAATGGACACAAATCAGATATCAAGAATTATAATATTCAGAAAACAAAAAGAAAAGGAGTACTTGTGGCACCTTAGCGACTAACACATTTATTTGAGCATAAGCTTTCATGAGCTACAGCTCACTTCATCGGATGCATTCAGTGGAATGCATCCGATGAAGTGAGCTGTAGCTCACAAAAGCTTATGCTCAAATAAATTTGTTAGTCTCTAAGGTCCCACAAGTACTCCTTTTCTTTTTGCGGATACAGACTAACAAGACTGCTATTCTGAAACAAACCTTTTGGATAATCTTGGGAGTGGGCATTTCTTTTGGGATCTCTCATTTAACTGACAGGTATCTCAACATTAAGAGAGAGAAACAGCCTTTGTCACTGCCTGGCCTGGCTCCGGCGGAGGGCTCGCTCTATCCCAAGTGAGGTGCAATTTGTACAAGCTGAATCTAGATCTGCACATTGTAAAGTTTGGCTGGGAATTATTTGTGATGAGACCTCTTTTGTTCTTTGAAGGTAGGGCAGACAGGGGAATTGGCCAGAGAGTTTTAATTACAGCCTCTGAGAACTGCTGAACTAAAAATAAGTAACGGAAAATGACCCCCAGAGAGACCCCTGCTGTCACACACACAGGGGATATGGACCATTCACACACCTGGAGGGACAGCAGATTCCCAGCAGATAGACAGTGAAGCACAGAGTCCCTTGTTGATGCATTAAACTAATCCCACATTTCAAGGGGCTGCTGTGTCCGAGGACAGAAGCTGTCTGAAGACATCATCATCACAATTTCAATCCCATGCAGATGGATTGAATGATATGGTGACACTAGCTTCCCAGCCAAATTCTACCTTCAGGCCAGTGCAAGCGGTTGCTATTGGATCCAATGGGACCTAGGCGGGAGAAGCTTTGTGAGGGCAGAATCAGACCCTCACAAGTCACAGCCTGGTCATATATTATCAAACCACCAACCCTGCTCAGAATATAAAGGCGTCTCCGCCACAAAGAGGAGAGCTGGGGAAACTACAGGAGCTCTGTTAACTTTTTGTAAACTTTTACTATTGGGGCATCTAGACTTAAGGCTGTTTATTTAAATTTTATTTTTATTTTTAGTTATTTACTTTCCCCTACCCTCAGCCTGCCCCTCTCTCAACTTCCCTGACCTGGGACAACCTGCAGGATCCCCCCTCACCCATCTCAGCTCTGTGCTTCCTCTGGGCTATTATGTGGGGCAGGTACTGCTGACCAGGGTCATTTCTGGGCTCCAAAGCCCTGAACTCATCCAGCTCCTGCTCAGCAGAGAGGGACTGCCCTGGGCAGCGGGAGGTGTCCAGAGAGTTTCTGAGAAGTGCCGGAGGGGCGCTGGGCAGGGAGGTTTATAGCCATCGCTGGGGGATCCAGCAGGGTTTCTGCCTCACCTGAGCAGCTGCACCTCAGCAGAGAGTGTGAGACTGACAAACAGTCCCCTGCTTTTCCTCCTGCTTGGGCGTCTAGTGCCCCGAGGGGGCTGGGCAGGTCGATGCACCAGGGACAACTGGAGACAACGGGGAAAGATCATTATTATAAAAAAATTAAAAGCAATGCAGGGTTTGCCGAAGGTCATGAACTCTAGGAGCCTGTTCCAGTGCTGTACGTTTCTGGGGTCATTCAAAGATCCGGCTGCAAGAAAATCCCTGGCAGCTATTTGGTTGCAGAAATCATAAATTTTGATAGTTGCTGTGAATTTGAGTGGCGTTGCGACCCCATAGGCCCGATCACAAGGCCACTCACTCCCACTGGGTCTGGCCATCTCTGCCTGCGGGTGTGGGCTGGGCATGGCTCCTGCATGACCTTCAGGACTTCACAGTCTGTGGCAACCGGGCCACACCAGAGGCTAGGCTCAGGAAGTCTCCAGTGGGTGGGGCGAGGCAGGGCTTGAACTGGGACTGGGGAATCTCCATAGGGCCTCCAGGGGTCTCTGAGCTGGGGCGACTCTATGGTGCAGAGGTCAGGCCAGACACCCCCCGCCCTACCCTGTCCCGTCCCACAATTGGGGGAAAGTGTTGCCCGTATCATAGAATATCAGGGCTGGAAGGGACCTCAGGAGATCATCTAGTCCAACCCCCTGCTCAAAGCAGGACCAATTCCCTATTTTTGCCCCAGATCCCTAAATGGCCCCCTCAAGGATTGAACTCACAATCCTGGGTTTAAGCAGGGCAATACTCAAACCACTGAGCTCTCCCTTCCCCCTGTTGTAGGGCAAATGACCCTGCTGCCAACTAGCGTCTGGTCAGTTACAAAACAAGGTTCCACATGTCACCCAGACTCCATCAGAGGCAGTATAGCCCTACTGGCAAACCCTCCTTGTGTAGACGCAGCTTAAATAGACAGCAAGTGAAATAAGCTACACCAGCAAAAGCGCTTTTATGCTGCTATAACTAAATCTGTACTAGGGCTTTTGCCTGGTTAGAAATATTGCAAAAAATCACCCCCTAGCCAACATTGCTATCCCAGCAAAAGTTTCTAGTGTAGCCCTATCCTAAAACAGCTTTAATTGAGAAGCTCATTAAAAAACTGTCTCCAGTGCTGCCTGATAGCTGAGGCATCCTGGATCTCTCTCAGTCATGGCTCAGGCCAGGACAAGGTGCTGAGGCAGTATTCCTCCATTAGCTGGCTTAAGAAGGAGATCAGACACTGGATGGTAGTTGGTGAGATCACTTGCATTTCTTCAGAACTGGTTGGACTATTGCACATTTTCTGGGTGTGGTAGGTTATGATCTGAACACTTTCCAATTTATCAACGTGCTTTCTAAAGTGTGGACAACAGAACTGGGGACAGTATTCCACTAATGGGCTCACAGAGGTCATATCACACCCCTGCTCCTACTGGATATTCTCCTTCTTATGCATCTGAGGATTGTCTTTTCTTTTCTTTTCTTTTTTGCTATAGCATCACTCTGGGAGCTCATGTTCCTTTGGCTAGCTACTGTGACTCCAGAGTCCTGGTCAGAGTCACTCCTTCCCAGGACACAGTCTCCCATCTTATGTAACCTACAGTCTTTGTTCCCATATATAGGACTTCACAATTGTGTTAAAACACATATTCAAATGAACCCATGCCTCCAATAAGATGAATATTTTTAAATGAGGGCATTGGTCATGGTGGATTTTCCCTCACTGAAAATTTCTAAAACAAAATTGGATTTTTTTTCCAAAATATCTGTTCTAGTTCAAACATAAATGAATGAAGGGAAGTCCCATGGGCTGTGTTATGCAGGTGGTCAGAGAGATGACCACAGTGGTCCCATCTGCCATTTGAATCTGTGACCCAGTCAGTCTGCATCACTGCATTGTCCCCATCATAATATACCACCCCACAATTTTTGAATAATCTGCAAATTTTACCTGCAACGAGCACTGGACCAAGAACACATTGCTTCCCTAGAAAAAAGAAAAGGGGTACTTGTGGCACCTTAGAGACTAACAAATTTATTTGAGCATAAGCTTTCGTGAGCTACAGCTCACTTCATCGGATGCATTTGGTGGAAAATACAGTGGGGAGATAGATATAGATATATAGATAGATAGATATATGTATATGTATATAAATCTCCCCACTGTATTTTCCAGTGTATATAAATCTCCCCACTGTATTTTCCACCAAATGCATCCGATGAAGTGAGCTGTAGTTCACGAAAGCTTATGCTCAAATAAATTTGTTAGTCTCTAAGTGGCACAAGAACTCCTTTTCTTTTTTGCGAATACAGACTAACATGGCTGCTACTCTGAAACCTTCCCTAGAAACACTCCCTTGGGCTGATGCTTTCCCATTTACAATTACTTTTTACAAAGTATCAGTTAACCAGCTTTTAATCCATTTCATATGGGCTACATCACCTTTTATCATGCTTTTTAAAATCGGATTGCCATGCAGGACTAACTCCAAATTTTAAAGAATAAGAATATTACATAGCACAATTACGTTTTTCAGATAAACTCGTGATCTCATCAGAAAACAGTATGCCTTTGTCAGGGTTCCTTCCCCACTCTGAACTCTGGGGTACAGATGTGGGGACCCGCATGAAAGACTCCCCTAAGCTTATTCTTACCAGCTTAGGTTAAAACCTGGTACACTGCCACCACCAAGCGATTTAACAAAGAATCAGGTAAGAGACCACTTGGAGATGTCTTCCCCCCAAATATCCCCTCAAGCCCTACACCCCCTTTCTTGGGGAGTCTTGAGAATAAACAAGATGAACACAAACAAGCTTTGGATTTTTAAGACCCCCCCAAAAATCAGATTCTTAAAAACCAGAACTTTATTAGAAGAACAAAACAAAAATAAAAGAAACACTCTGTAAGGTTCAAATGGAAGATAATCTTACAGGCAGTCAGATTCAAACCATAGAGAATCCCTCTAGGCAAAACCTTAAGTTACAAAAAGGCACAAAAACAGGAATATATATTTCCTCCAGCACAGTGAATTTACAAGCCAAAACAAAGAAAAACTAATGCATTTTCTAGCTAGATTATTTGCTAACTTTACAGGAGTTGGAGGGTTTGCATCCTTGATCTGTTCCCGGCAAAGGTATCACACAGAAAGACAAAAGCCTTTCCCCCCTCCCATCTGGATTTGAAAGTATCTTGTCCCCTCATCGGTCATTTTGGGTCAGGTGCCAGTGAGGTCACCTTAGCTTCTTAACCCTTTACAGGTGAAAGGATTTTGCCTCTGGCCAGGAGGGATTTTATAGCACTGTATACAGACAGGTGGTTACCCTTCCCTTTATTTTTAGACAGATGTTTGTTTGAAAAGACATATTTTATATAAAACCATGTTGCTTGGTATTAATAATGCTGCCATCCTTCGGTATTGATTGTTTTACATATCAACGTTTCTGTGATATTGTCTGGGATAAAAAGAAAAGGAGTACTTGTGACACCTCAGAGACTAACAAATTTATTAGAGCATAAGCTTTCGTGAGCTACAGCTCACTTCATCGGATGCATGTAGCTGTAGCTCACGAAAGCTTATGCTCTAATAAATTTGTTTGTCTCTAAGGTGCCACAAGTACTCCTGTTCTTTTTGCGAATACAGACTAACACGGCTGCTACTCTGAAACCTGTCTGGGATAAATGTCATTTCATTCGTTCATGGTATGCTTAAAGAATTCCTTGTTATTGTCCTTAACCCTGAGGCCCATATACTTTCAGTGATAACTTTGCCTTCTGTTATTGATTGCCTGCATTTCCTCTCAGTGGATATGTACGCCTTGTTATCATCTTCCCCAATTTCCAACTGGTTATATTGGGAGTTTTTAAATGTTTAATTAGTGTTGTCACATCTCCTCTAACCATGATACTTTTTTTCACCAAAGAAGCCATAGTTCATGACTGCAGAATGGTGGCTTTTTGTGGGCATCTCATAGAACATTCCTAAATAATAGCCAATTATCATCATAACTATTCTGTTTGCAAATAGCCACTGAAATTAGATTGTGATCCCTTGTGCCTAGGTAAGCATGAATTTTGAATTCAGTGATCCACTTCATCTTCATCCGTCAAACTGAAATCCAGTGGAGAATTATCCTGAGTTGGTTACAATACTTTTTGTATTAGAAAGTTATCATGTCTACATTGTAGAAACTCCAGGGATGCTTTACTAGTGGCAGCATAAGGCCACCAGGCTATGCCTCCCAGACTGAAATCCCGCGTTATAATGCAGTTTTTCTTTCTACGCATTATAGGCAGGCATTTCAGCTGTTCATCCTGTTCCTGGTCTAGTATCTAGGGGCAGGGCTCTGAGTTTTGGGTGTGTGTGTGTTTGAGAGAGAGAGAGACATAGAGAAAGTGAGTGTGCTGCAGTGAGTGTGTCAGCACGCTGTCTCTTTAAGCTGAGCATTCAGGAGCCTGAACAGCAGTGTTGGCAGCTCCCAATGTAGACCCAGAGGCATCAAAACAGACATGCTTCCTCTGACCCCCACCCCAGCTCAGCGGAGACTGGGTGCACAGGTGGGGGGAGGGATACCCCGACATCAACACCCCCTCCCCCCGTACAGCAGACAGGCGCCAGGCTCCAGGTCACCAGCTTGGCAAAGGGCAACTTCATGGGCAGGGGGCTGGAGAGGGGGCAGGAGCAGAGGCGGCTGCAGATGGCAGTGGAGCAGGGCAGTGTGGGAGGAGGGGCAGCTCTGCTTCGGAGGAGTTACCTGGCTGGTCCAGTTGCCCCCCATGCAGCCTGGTCCATCTGCTCTCTCCAGATGCTGCCGCGCCTGCCTGCCTCTAGGCACCACTGGCTGTTAACTGGTCAGGTGGGTGCGAGGTACCAACATGGCACCCACTTGAGTGCCAGGCCCTGTGCGGCAGCCAGGCCTACCTACCCCCAAGGCCAGCTGGTGAGGAACCACTGCACTTTGCATAGCTGATGTCAGCTTTGGCATTTGAAAACAGGAGCATATCACAGGGTCTATGTTTGGGGTTGGCAAAATTCAGGTTTTTTTATTGTTTTTCATCATTTTGAAAGATAATCTCTGTTTTTAAGAATTTGTAATTTTTTTCAATTTTTTTAATTGATTTAAATGTCCACAGTTGCAGGAAATTGGAGGACGGGAATCAGACAATAAATAAGTTATGACAGCAGACGCTGAGATTCAAGAAGTTTTAAACACAAATTGTCAACATCAAATGTCAAAATATACAAAGTGAAGAGTCTTAAATCAAATGCTTATATGGTCTCAAGCAGCCTGGCTGTGAATTTTGATTATCATCAGTGGAAATATTTTTCATCAATTTGTGTCTATGTGTGACCGTTCTCAAGACACCGAGGACTGTGAGTCACCTTATTAGCTCCTGCCTCAGTTAGAGGGAATCTCTCTTGTAGCGGCTGGTAGTCAGGTCTTGGACACCACCTTCCCTTCAGCCACTCAAGTACTCTCCTCTGGGCTAGGCGAGCCCTGACTTTGCCTTGCAGGTTAACAATAGAGGCACCCCACTCCCCAAGTCCCTTTGAATCAGTCCCCTCTGATATACATCCCCTGACACTGGCTACTCACAGACATCCCAGATTCCCTGCCCCCGGAAGAGCAGTGTGCCTCTGTTTACCAGTTTTATCTCAAACCACCGCTCCTGAATTACACGTGACATGTGTGAGCTCTTGTAATAAAAGAAATGTCAGTTTATTTAACAATAAAAATTTAACAAGAAACCAGAGGGAATGGTGGAAACAAATGGTGACAATGAAAAAGAAAATCATAAAATGCAAGCCTGGGTCTACACGTCATTAATTACCTTTCTTATCGAATAAAGTGGACTCCCAAACCCCACCCCCGCCCAATGTTCAGTCTGTTGCAGAGCTGGCTGGTTTCACAAAAACCAGGATCCAAATGTTCATGTAAACACTGTTACACTGCAAAGCATTTCCTCAGCGGATGGATACTGAGTGTTTCTCTTTCTCTGGGCTAGACTGGAAACAGGCTTTTGTTTCTAGTCACTGACAGAGCGAACCTCTGTCTAGCTGTAAAGGTTTTGTTTTTTTCACTTTGCAGTGGTTCTGGTTGTTTGTCATTGTCTCTGATGGTTTTTCATTCAAAGTCCTAGTATTGTGCAAGGCTAAACAATTGAATCTTGCACTGCATCACCAGTCACACAGGAGGGGTGACAGCTCTCCTTTGCCTGAATGGATCATCATCGAGACACATTACTGTATCTCCTGATGACTTATTTCTACTCCAAGCCCATAAAACACATTGTCAAAATGAATACGTTATTCCTTAAATATTACCTGTACATACATCTCACGATGATTATGAATCTTGGCAAGTTAGGAGCTTTCAGGTTATTTTGCATGGTTAAATATCCTCTAAGACTTGTTTTTGGTGTAGTGAATTTGTCAGGGCTGTGGTGAGAATTGTTTTCAAAGAGCAGGGGATCCCTTGTCAAGGGGTCTCTGTGTCACATGTATATGGTGAAATTGACATTTATCAACATTTACTGATAAAAATCTAGTCTCTCCAAGCCTGTGTCCTAGTACAGCTACTTCATGGGCAACTGGTTTGGAATGTACCATCCAAAACAGAGGTAAGGTAAGGTACAGAATAACACATTAAGGAACTGGGGGGTTGGATCTCAGATGAGATAGAAAGTGCTTTTCAATTTGTAAGCAACTGTGCTATAAATGGAAATGGTTTGAGGGGCACATTTTGAAGCACACCTACTGTATAAGATGGACTTGCTGCGAGATTAGAATTGTTTCTTAAAAAGAGGGGTATGTATGTCTGCTTTTCATATTGTACTACTTTGTCTTAGACAATACAATGGGCTATGTTTGATTATTTGGTCTCTTGAACATTTTTTATCATGAACCAGAGGTTTAGTGCATTAATTGGCGATACCTATCACTCAGCGGGCTAGATATAATGTAGCCCCAAGAGCCAGGGCAGTGCTATGAAAATAGGCTGGGCAGAAACAACTCCAGCTGTAACTGCATTTCTTTCTTTAAGGTGCTCTGAGCTGGAACCCTAATGAAGTTTAGCAATTCATGGCCCCAAAGCTCTACCTACTGAGTACCCCATCCTGAGTGTGGAACCCCTTTCTCGTGCCCATATCCCATTCTCAGGGAAGCAATGCCATTAAAGACAATGGGGCTGTCTGTGCGTTGGATTGCAGGATTGGACCCTTAGTCCTGAACTGACTGTCACGCTTGGTGCCTGTCCTCTAAAGCTACCTAGAACATGTATTGCATTCTCATTGTAATAGATGATGATGATCCTGACCCCTTTATAAAGTGCTTTGAAATCTGCTGATGAAAACCTTGATGATTACATGTTCTGTTCATTCCCTCTGAAGCATCTGCCAGTGGCTACTATCAGAAGATAGGATACCGGGCATGATGGACCTTTGGTTTGACCCAGTATGGCCATTCTTATGTTGTTCTTACATTTTTATGAAAAGTGCCATCTAGGAGCTAGGTATTACTTATTCTTATTTTGTTACTGTTGTTTCTGATGCACCTCAAAGGTACCCCATTCTCAGAAGATCGGTGATCTGCATTTTCTGAAAATCCCACCAAGTAGTCTAAAGATGGTCACCCCAGAATGAATCATTAAAATTCCATCTAGTGATTCCTGCCTCCCACTCAGCACCTTTTGGGCTGATCTCTCTTTCTAAAGCTCTAGTTCAATCTTGATTTAAAGATCTGAAGTGATGGAGAATCATTTAGTCATTTGTTTCAATAGTCAATTAATCTCTATGTTAAAAATGTGTACCTTATTTCCCGATTGTCTTGGTTCAGCTTCCAGTCTTTGGATCTTGTATGTCTTTGCGAGATTAAAGACCCCCCCACACACACACATAATGGATCTGCTCCCCATGGAGGGATTTCTAGAGTGACCAAGTCAATTGAATCTACACAGATTGAGAGCATGATGACTCTGACAGTAAAGCATGCTTTTCCACCCTGGAATCATTCCTGTAGCTCTTCTTTGGTCTTTGGGTGAAGGCCCTGGACCACAGGCAAATCACTTCATCTCTCTCTGCCTCAGTTCTCCATCTGTAAAATGGGGATAACCACGTTTCTTTCTCTCCCAGGGATGCTGTGCTCATATATTAATTAATGACTGTGAGATGCTCAGCCACTACAGTCATGGGGGCTATATAAATACCTTCATAGATCACATGCATATTGTCCCATTAGGTCAAAAATAACATGGACATAAGAATATAAGAATGGCCATCCTGGGTCAGACCAATGGTCCATCTAGCCCAGTATCCTGTCTCCCGACAGTGGCCAGTGCCAGGTGCCCCAGAGAGAACGAACAGAACAGGTAATCATCAACTGATCCATCTCCTGTTGTCCACTCCCAGCTTCTGGCAGCCAGATGTCTGGGGAAACCCAGAGCATGAGGGTTGCATCCCTGACCATATTGGCTACTAGCTATTGATGGACCTATCCTCCAGGAACTTATCTAGTTCTTTTTTGAGCCCTGTTATAGTTTTGGCCTTCACAGCATCCCCTGGCAATGAGAATAGAGTAACTTTTCCCCATTTTTGGTCCATTCCCACACAGGGGATGGGGCAGAGAGACACAAGCCCCACCCACTTGAGGGGAAGTGTACCAATGTCTGGCCCCTGTGAGGGGAATAGGGCCAAGAGATGAAGACACACACCTGGCCCCTGTGAGGGGATTGGGGCTGAAGGACGCAGATACATGCCCGGCCCGTCTGAGGGGAATGGGGCCAAAGGACAAGGACACACAAATGGCCACTGTGAGGGGATTGGGGCTGAGAGAGGCAGATACTTCCTCGGCTCCTGTGAGAGGAATGGGGCCAGAGATGCAGTCAGATGGCTGGCCCCTTCCAGCCCCCTAGGAGCAGCAATGGAGTGTAGGACACATTAACAGAGCCAGATGCAGACTGAGAAGCTGGGACAGAGTCACCAGCAGGCACCTGGCTCCTAGCAGGGAGGTGGGGCTGATAGGTGAATGCACAGCAAACCTCCTTAAGAGAGAATGGTAGAGAGGAGAGGAGACGGGCATGGTCCTCTCACTGGTAGTAGACCCTGTAATGCAATGCTAAACTGTACTACACTGTTGAGCCACTCAGCATCCTCCAGGAAACCCTCCTGTTGCCAGCCCTATTCTCCTCGGTGCACAGTCCATGGAGACTCCCCCCATTACTTCCCAAAGGCCAGTCATTAGGCCTCTGTGATGGGTTGGGTCACAGAGACCCACTTGGGACTGTTGAGACTACCTCTGTGCCCATTTTCCCCTGCAGCTTGGGACTTCAGTGCCCTGGTTTGTTGAGCCAGACACACTAGGCCAGTGGTTGTCAAACTAGGGCTGCTGCTTGTTCAGGAAAAGCCCCTGGTGGGCTGGGCCAATTTGTTTACCTGCCACACCTGCAGATTCGGCCGATCACGGCTATCACTCTCCACGGTTCACCGCTCCAGGACAATGGGGGCTGCGGGAAGCGGCGTGGGCTAAGGGATGTGGTGGTTGCAGGAAGGGCAGCCAAACCTGCGGACTCGGCAGGTAAACAAACTGGCCCGGCCTGCCAGGGGCTTTCCCTGAACAAGCGGCAGCCCTAGTTTGAGTGCCACTGCACTAGGCTACTGCAAACAGAGACCCAGGGTCTGAACCATGTCCCCCAAAAGCTTCAGGCTCAACTGAAAACAGTTTAAGAAGTGATCCAACCCCCAAATAAATCTGTTTTACTCTGTATAAAGCTTATACAGGGTAAACTCATAAATTGTTCATACTCTATAACACTGATAGAGAGATATGCACAGCTGTTTGCTCTCCCAGGTACTAATTACTTGCTCTGGGTTAGTTAATAGGTAAAAAGTGATTTTATTAAATATAAAAAGAAGGATTTAAATGGTTCCAAGTAATTACAGATGGAACAAAGACAGGTTTCAGAGTAGCAGCTGTGTTAGTCTGTATTTGCAAAAAGAAAAGGAGTACTTGTGGCACCTTAGAGACTAACAAATTTATTAGAGCATAAGCTTTCGTGAGCTACAGCTCACTTCATCGGATGCATAGAATGGAACTGTGGAGGAAAAAGTCAGTGGAGCCAAGTAGGTCTAAACTCCCCAAGTAGGCCTAAAACTTTGGTCAAGCTAATTGTGGATATGAAGCATAAGAAAAAGTGTGGAAAATTCCTTTGTAAGGCAATTACAGCAACACAGCTTAAGAAATGATAACCGCAAAAGAACACCTGTCAATAACAGGAAAAGCTTGTTTTGCTATATTCCAAATAAGGTAATTAAGATGAAAGTATGTGTAATTTGTCTGTGGTTTTAAGCTTTAAAAAGCTGTGTGTGTGCTTTGCATCAGGGGGCAGCTACTTAGAGATGTTACCCTCCTGCACTTGTAATCAATAAAGGAGCCTGGGGCTTGGTTCTGATCCAAACACAACAGGTGGTTAAATTTTTCTACCACAAATCTTAGTGCCAGTGACTCGGATAGACAGCGACCCCTGAGAGCCAGAGGACCGCAAGCTGTTCCCCACCAGACCCCGGCCCTTCTGAAAAGGTAAGAGACCTTTTGAAACCTCTATATTGGGTTTCTGGTGGAGGATCACCAATAGGCTCTGGGCTTTGGTAAGTTGTATGCTCTATCTGGATTTTTGCTGCCAGACACGCCTGATGCCCTTGGGGTGGGTCAGAGTCCCATCCAGGTTTGGTTTCCCCGGGAAGAGCAACTGAGTGTGGCTGGGCAGGTCGTGGATAGACCTGGTTCCATGTGCCAGTGTGAAAGTGAAGGTCGATAGACCGGTGTGAATTGAGTTGGGTAGTGGGGGCTGGAGGGTCCAAGGGGATCCCTGCCTTACCAGGTCCTGACCTCAGCAGTTTCCCTCTGTATGGCATGACTGGCAAGGGCCTCAGCAGTTTCCCTCTGTATGGCCTGTCTGGGTCTAGGAGTGTGTGATACCATCCTTTCCATCCTCGGATGGTCTGTTTCTGTACCCTCTTTCCTCCCCTGTCACTGGTTCCCGCCTGAAGGCGGTTTGAAAAGCCACTGACTGGTCTGATCACCTCGCCCGAAGCAACAGAATATGTGACACTAGCTGATGCTCTTTGCTAAAGAGGGGCTGTAAGACAGTCGTGAAGGCCCTAAAAAAACCTTCCCTGTGTGAGTGTGACGAGTGAATTGAGTTAAGTACTGGGGGCTGGAGGATCCAAGAGGATTCCCCTCTCACCAGGTACAAATGGGGGCTGGTGAGTCAAGAAGGATCACCGTCCCACCAAAAGGCACTCACTAGTTCACTTGCAAGTTTCTGAAAAAATTGGAATTGGTATACTAGGGGTAGGGAGAATTTAAAGTTATGGTTTCCCTTAGAGGGAAAGTTTCGACCTTGACAAGATTGTGCACCTCAGAAGTGCACTTCTAGCCAATGTCAGTGTGAGGCATGTTTCTATTGGCATGAAGAAACAGAAGGAAAAAATTTTTAAAAAAGGCTCCGTGAATCTCAAATAAGGAGTCTCAAGGACTCCCAGGAGAAACTTACAACACGATTAAAGGTTTCAGAGTATCAGCCATGTTAGTCTGTATCCGCAAAAAAAAAAAAAGGAGGACTTGTGGCACTTTAGAGACTAACAAATTAAAAGAGATAAAAAGAAAATTGGCAAAAAATTTAAATCCAACTAAGCCAGTAAGAAATATTAGGCAACAGAAGCCCCTTACGTTCACCCCTCAGACAGTGATTCCCTGTACTGAGGAAATGTTCCCCTTGCGCCCATTCCTGGGCACTGGTGCTTTGGGTCATAAGACCTCGGTGTCTGCACATGCACCTTGGTCTCCTACAAAATTGTATAATTTACTTAAAAATTTTCCAAAAATAAGAGATGACTCTGTTAAATTCAAAAAGAAATTGCAAATTGTTATAAATTGTTATAACTCTACATGGGCAGATTCAAACCAGCTTCTACGAGGGGTCATGCCTAGGGAAACACTGAGTCGCCTTTGTGAAGAAGCTCAGTGGCCCAAGCAAAATCCAGGCCATAACCAAAAAAAAGGTTAAATAAAATCAGAAAAAAAGCTGTTAAATAAAACTCTCACAGTCTGCCCAAAGAAAGCTGACTGGAGCAAAAATTAGCACCTGTAAACAAAGTAAAAATAAGAATTTGAATAAAACCCAATACTCTCACCACCACATTAAAATGATGTTAATGACCTTCCAGCTCCAGAAAATACAGGGACCCCAGTAATAGCCGCCCATTTCAGGGGGAGAAGGGGAAGGCCAAACCAAGGTCCCCACTTTCCACCTCCCTTAGGGACCCAGTAATTGCGCGTGTTACTATTGCAAGCAAATGGGTCATTGGATACTGTAAATGTCCCTACCGCCCTGGTTGATCCAAAAGCGGTAGGGGTGGGCGATACTCTTATTCCCCACCCAGTCTCTTCACCTCTGTCCGTTTCTATTGGTCCTTTGTTTGACCGTCATGTTTTCCTCCTAAGCCCATGTTCACTTGCTAACTGTTTGGGAAAAAAGACTTGCTGTGTAAATTAAATTGTATAATCTGCTGTACCCCAAATGGTGTGTATCTGGACGTGCCTGATCCCGCTCACAATAAGGTCCTGGCAATTTACAGGAGAAGACTGACCCCAGCCCTTCCTTGTTGCAACAGAACTGCTGGCTAAGGTCTCTCTCTCCTTGTAAGCCTTTAGGTTTCAGAGTAGCAGCCGTGTTAGTCTGTATTCGCAAAAAGAAAAGGAGTACTTGTGGCACCTTAGAGACTAACAAATTTATTAGAGCATAAGCTTTCGTGAGCTACAGCTCACTGTAAGCCTTGTGAGCTGATCATGCCAACCAGGTTGGGTGCATTGCGTCTGGCCAACCTGTTAACATTCGCCAAAACCTAGCAAGACCCCTTCCCGAGGTGCAGCAATACTCTCTATCAAAATAGGCCAAGAAAAAATCCAACCTGTTCTTATCTCCTGCATTCAGCAAGGAGTCATTATTCCTACGATCAGTGAGTGTAACTCTCCCATTTTACCCCGCTGTTAATGCTGCTGTACTCCCTACCTTTCCCATTGTTTGTAGCCCTGATACTATCCTTTGCTGAAAAACACCAGTGCTGAGGGGTTGTTACCGCCTCAAATAAGGAAAAGATTGTATTAAGTCCAAACATAAAAGAATTAAGGTTATTGTTAAATAAGATGCATCTAGATATGAGGAATAAATGTGTGTGTATGTAACTAGGTGTGTATAAATAAATAAAAGGTGGGGTTAGTAAAAAAGCCCACCCTCCTTGCTAAATTGGTAGTAAAACAATGCCTGTGCTCATGAAAAAAAATAATGCCAAAAAAAAAAAAGAAGGATTGGGCCCACACAGGCAACAGCAGTTTGAGAAAGTTAAAAGAAAGAAAGTGAGAGGTTAACTCTGTAGATACTGGAGGAAATTAAGCAGTGAAACTCTGTACAAATGACAGGTTTCAGAGTAGCAGCCATGTTAGTCTGTATTCGCAAAAAGAAAAGGAGTACTTGTGGCACCTTAGAGAATAACAAATTTATTAGAGCATAAGCTTTCGTGAGCTACAGCTCACTTCAATGCATTCGATGAAGTGAGCTGTAGCTCACGAAAGCTTATGCTCTAATAAATTTGTTAGTCTCTAAGGTGCCACAAGTACTCCTTTTCTTTCTGTACAAATGTTAAAAGAAGGTGTTATGAAAAGAAAATTCTTGGTTTCTTTGCAGCCATTCCTTTGAAGAAAGGGCGCATTTTTCTGGAAGAATTTCTGTAAATAATCCAGGCAAAAGATTATTTAAGTAAAATCATTTAACTATAAACAAGTTAGGCAAATTAGCTAAAAAAAACCCCACTCCTGGTGTGTACAATCTTTGTTTTATAAGTTTAAAATAAATTAGTGTTGTTTTAAAATTGAAACCTGACCTGCCTATAAAACAAATACAGGAAAATATGGGGAGTAATTCCTCAGTTTTGCCTGCAATCAGCAAGGGTATTTGTAAAGAAAGGAATATTTTAAGCAATACCGCCAACAGTGTGTAATCTGCCAGCAACATAATGTTGGTAAAGTTGTTAAGGTTAGAGAGGCAGCACACACCCCTTCCTGGGGACCTTTTGTAAATATTCAGATTAATTTTATTTAAATGTCTAAATGTTGTAATTATAAGTGTGTTAGATTTAGTTAATATATTTCCCAACAGGGTTAAGGCCTTTCCCTGTAAAAAGACAGATTCCAAAACTGTTGTAAAACTTTAAGGATTTTGTATCACAATTTGGCATACCTGTGAGTAACAACAGTAATAGTGGACCTAATGTTATTGGACAAATTATAACAAGCTATGTGCATCTTTACAGATCCAACACAATCTCCACTGCCCCCACCATCCGCAGTCTGCTGGGACAGTAAAATGTCAAAATGAAATTTAAAAAAAATAAACTGGCTAAGATCTGTGCTAAAACAAATTTAAAGTGTCCAAATGCCCTCCCATTAGCATTAATGAATATGAGGGCCACTCCCAATGGAAAGACTGGATCAGCCCTCATGAGATTCTAACAGGGCACCCAATGAGAGTGCAGGCTGCACCCCCACTGGCCCTGGCTCAGATGGACAGTCATTTAATGGATGACACAATGCTTATTTATTGTCAAAAAGAAAAGGAGTACTTGTGGCACCTTAGAGACTAACAAATTTATTTGAGCATAAGCTTTCGTGAGTTACAGCTCACTTCATCGGATGTAGCTCACGAAAGCTTATGCTCTAATAAATTTGTTAGTCTCTAAGGTGCCACAAGTACTCCTTTTCTTTTTGCGAATACAGACTAACACGGCTGCTACTCTGAAACCTATTTATTGTCAGGGACTAACAAAATGTGTTAGGTCTTTTTATATACAGCAGCTCTGCCACGCGCTGAAACCAGAAGACTGGATCTACATAAAGATCCATCAACAAGAAACGGTGCTGGCCCCATGCTGAAAGACCCTTATCAAGACCTGTTAATTATCAAAACCATTGTCAAGTGCCAAGAATTGACTACCTGCCCATGTTTCTCACTGTAATGGCTCTCCGACTGATGATCAGTCTATCTTTCCTTCTGGCGTTGTTGCTCCTTCTGAACAGCAGGAGTGAAGGACAAGGTAAAAAGCTGATAACCTCTCCTTTGTCCACTGACCCTTTGAAGGCACAACCTCTCCACCTGAAGAAAACAACCTCTCCACTTGAGGATATAATTAAGCCTCCAACCAAGCAAGGTGATTGTGCTAGTAACCTCTCCCTTGCTGCCTCATTGCCAGACACCTAAGTGAATTAAGACTATGAAATCTTAAAAAATAGCCTGCAAAAGCTAGCCAACACTATCTAAAAACAGAACTTTTAATATTCCCCAGCCTCTCCTTCTTCACAAACTTAGGATGGGGATGGAAACGTAATATTTTTCTAGATCTTAACCAATCAGTAGCCTCACTAGTAAATAATCAAACATATACCCCAAAAGTTTGTTCTGCCACTGGAAATTTTGCCTGTACTAAAATTATCCCAGTAACTGTTAATTTAACCTGTACCCTATTGTAATATACCCCTTCTTATGCCATTGATGCTGATGCCTCTCCACCTTTTTGTAAAGGTGTTTAGACATCAGGTTAGCGCAGCAAAGGGCCTAAGTTTCCCCTAGAAAGAAAAGGGACTTGGCTGAACACCTATGAAATAGTGCAAATAGCGTAGCAGCAATCTGGGATATCCATAAAAGTCAAGAACATGAGAAAAAAAATGGGGCACTTAGAAAAAGCCACAGGCCTTATTACTGGAGCATAATTGACCCAGATACAAGCAGGAGTAGGTAAATTACATATTATTTCTACCCTTAGTGGAATAACACAGAAGCTTGTAACAGATATGGTGCTTAGTATTGCTGGGGCTGAAAAGGCATTGCAGTGGGATCAGGCTTGTTCAAAAGTTCAGGATGTTCTGAATGACCAGCTCACGGCCATTCAGAGGGATCTTGAACATCAGGCATGGCCCCTTGCCCTTACAGCCACCTTGGGAGTACCATCTGATCTGTGGCCAGGAAGACATACTTAAAGATTCTCTGGATGAAAATGCAGACATTTGCAGTGTTTCTTCCAAGCATATGGGCCAGTTGGAGGGATGTGGGCTTCCACATACCGAATCCTGCTGGGTCCGTGGAAAGGATGCATGTAAAATTGGGAAATTCACCAAGATGTTTGGAAAATTAAACCACCTGGTATGCCTACCCGATTTATAGTCAGTGCTCTTGAAATAACGCCCGATATATGAATAAAAATAGGAAATCAATGGACACTCTGGCCACTAGAACCCCACAGCTTCAGTGTGTACATAAACTAAAACCAGGAAAAGTTGTCACAGCTCAAGATGGCATTTGTTGGAAGGGTATGGAACATGGAACTACCCTGACAGGACATTTACTTTTCCAAGCTAATATTAGCTGTGTGCATGTTAAGACCACTATCTTGTATGACGTACATTTTAATCTCACCACAGCCGCAGGCAATCATATCATATATTGGCCTGCAGATAAAAATCTATAATTAGCCCTTAGGTTCCAAATACCCTTTAACTGTACTACCTTAGTGTCTAACCGATTCCAAAATTTCCTCTCAATCCTAGGAAAGGTTCAAAAAATTTCCAAATTACAGGGACAAATTCACATGTTCCAAAATGTATATCAAGCCAAAAAAAAAGCCTTTTATACTGCCTACAAAATGTCTACTTTGTGTACCCAGACTAATGTATTGTGTTTTGTAACTAAAGCGATTCAATCCCAACCACATCACATAGAATATAGAATATCAGGGTTGGAAGGGACCCCAGAAGGTCATCTAGTCCAAAAACATCATCACCATGGGAATGTTGTTGCTTTTACTGCTGTTTAGCATAGAGTTATATTATTGCTACTTGGATCCACTGACTTTTTCCTCCACATTCCCCCCCCCCTTTTATTTTTTTGGATTGGGCCTAGACTTTCATAGCCATGAGCCCGTTAATTAGTTTTCTTTTTGCTCTTTTGTTCTTCTGCCCAAACTGTGTTACACATTTTATTTACAATCATTAGTTCCACCTGCTTCCTTGCGCCGAGGTTGGCAGGCCTAGGGCTGGACAGGCAATGAAAAATGTGGAAAATTCCACTATAAGGCAATTGCAGAGGCACAGCTTAAGAAACGATAACTGCAAAAGAACAACCTGTCAATAATGCGAAAAGCTTGTTTTGCTATATTCCAAATAAGGTAATTAAGACGAAAATATGGGTAATTTGTCTGTGATTTTAGGCTTTAAAAAGCTGTTTGTGCTTTTTGTCGGGGATCAGCTACTTAGAGCCGTTACCCCCCTGCGCTTGTAATCAATAAAGGAGCCTCGGGCTTGGTTCTGATCCAAACACAACATGTGGCTAAATGTTTCCACCACAGAACATATAGTAAGAAGATATATATATACATAAAGAGAAGGTGGAAGTTGCCATACAAACTGTAAGAGGTTAATTAATTAAGATGAGCTTCTTGTCAACTGTCTAAATGGGCCATCTTGATTATCACTACAAAAGTTTTTTTCTCCTGCTGATAATAGCTTATCTTAATTAATTAGCCTCTTACAGTTTTTATGTCAACTTCCACCTTCTCTTTCTCTATATTTCTCTCTCTCTATCTTCTTACTATATGTTCCATTCTATGCATCCGATGAAGTGAGCTGTCGCCCATGAAAGCTTATGCTCAAATAAATTTGTTAGTCTCTAAGGTACCACAAGTACTCCTGTTCTTTTAGATGGAACAAAGTAAATTACCAAGCGAAATAAAACAAAAACATGCAAGTCTAAGTATAGAAAACTAAATGCAGGTAAATCTCACCCTCAGAGATGTTCCAATAAGCTTGTTTTACAAACTAAACTCTTTTCTAGTCTGGGCCCAATCCT
This sequence comes from Dermochelys coriacea, assembly GCF_009764565.3. NCBI lineage: Eukaryota > Metazoa > Chordata > Testudines > Dermochelyidae > Dermochelys > Dermochelys coriacea. The sequence goes on from NC_050068.2 coordinate 2,198,790, forward strand.
TTCCTCGGTACAGTCCTTGTTTCAGCTCAGGTGGTAGCCAGGGGATTTCTCATCATTGCAGCCTCCTTTGTTATGTTCCACCACTATATATAGCTTTGGCACAAAGTGGGAAGCTTTTGTCTCTCTGTCCCCACCCCTCCTTCTAAATGGAAAAGCCCCAGGTTTAAGTTGGATTCCAGTTCAGGTGACATGATCACATGTCACTGTAAGACCCCAAACCCTCATTCCTCCCAGCCCGACTCACAGGAAGGCCTGCCTGCAAACAGAGCCATCCACCTTCAACCATTGTCCTGGTTGATGGGAGCCATCAAGATTCCAAACTAGCATTAATGGCCCACAATTTGCATAATTACAATAGGACCTCAGAGTTACATTTCATATTTCTAGTTTCATATACAAGAATGATACATTTATACAAAAAGGATGATCACACTCAGTAGATTATAAGCTTTGTAATGATACCTTACAAGAGACCTTTTGCCTGAAGCATATTCCAGTTACATTATATTCACACTCATTAGCATATTTTCATTAAATCATAATGAGTGCAACATCAGAGCCTCTACCAAGACCCGGTCATAGCTGACTTCCCAAAGTGCTTTGCTGTAGTGAGAACCCCTCCTACCCCTTCCCAGGCCTCTCTGAGTACCCATAGGCAGGGGGTCAGATGAGATACTCAGAGAGGTTCCTTCTGGCCTGGGAACATGTAAAAGCTTCTGAGAGGGGCAGCCGGCTGGGCATGAGAGGGTGCATGACGGGGGGAGGGGCATTCAGCAGGGTATGAGTTTGCCATGTGGTAGATTGGGGGCCTGGCCTTGTGGCTAAGGCTCGGGACCGGGGCTTAGATCTGGGTTCACTGGCTCAGGCTGGAATCCAGTCTTGTCCAATCTCCTCTGTCTGACAATGACCAAATCAGGTTCAAGACCCCCTGCATGTGGCAGCTGGGTGTAACCTGCCTCCAGGGGACCATTTCTCCTCACACCCAATGAAGAGAGGTTGGCTGGTGCCCTGAAACAATTGCTGGCTGTCTTAGACTCCCTGTGTGATGTTGGGCAAGTCCTTGGGCTCCCTGGTCCTCATCCCACACCTGTGATGTGGGGTTACCGCAACCCTGCTTTACCCATAGTTGGTCTGTCTTGTCTGTTTGGATTTAAGCCCATGGAGTGGGAAGGGTCTCTTGCTATATGTGGCACAGCAGCTCACACAGTGAGGCTCTGATCTTGCTTGTCTGGGTGGAAATGGCGAGTGAAAACAATGCTCTAGAGCAGTGGTTCTCAAAGCCGGTCCGCCGCTTGTTCAGGGAAAGCCCGTGCCAGGCCGGACTGGTGTGTTTACCTGCCATGTCCACAGGTTCGGCTGATCGTGGCTCCCACTGTCTGTGGTTCACCGCTCCACAGCAATGGGGGCTACGTGAAGCAGCATGGGCCAAGGGATGTGCTAGCCGCCCTTCCTGCAACCTCCATTGGCCTGGAACAGCGAACCGCAGCTAGTGGGAGCCGCGATCGGCCGAATCTGTGGATGCGGCAGGTAAACAAACCAGTCCGGCCCAGCACGGGCTTTCCCTGAACAATCGGTGGACTGGCTTTGAGAACCACTGAACTAGAGCAGTGCAAAGTTGATGCCGTACTGGAGTGCAGACCCAGACAAGTGTGTTTATTAGCCCTGCTGCTCAGCAAAGCTGAGGTGGGTTTCTACAGCCAGGAGTGACTGAGCCATCTGAATGCCAGGACTTGCTGGCCCTGACGTCGCCTGCACAGACCTTGCTCCCCAGCTGCTGACCTGTCCCATAAGCCTTCAGTCTATTTTGATGCCCAAGATGTGGAGCGCCCTCTGCCGGATCCCCGGGGTTCTAACCCCGTAGATGATGGGGTTCATCATGGGAGGGAAGAGCAGGTACAAGTTGGCGATGAGGATGTGAAAGTGGGGCTCCACATGGCCGAAGCGGTGGGAGAAGTAGGTGGAGCGGCAGCGGAGCAGCGGAGCAGCGGGGACAGCAGAGCAGCTCACAGCAGGAGTTTGCCTGGGACTGGTAAGTATCCGAGTGTGTGTGTTTGCTTGCTGAGGAAGTATCCGAGCGTGTGTTTGCTGGGAGGGAGCCTGAGTGAGTGTCTGATTGGCTGCTAGCCTGCAGGGGGCGGGCATTAGGGTGTCTGTGTGTTTGCGTCAGGGAAGCCTGGCTGTTTAAAAATAGCCGGAGCCTCGCGAACCAGCTGAGCGGCAGCGGAGCAGCGGGGACAGCAGAGCAGCTCACAGCAGGAGTTTGCCTGGGAGTTCGCCTGGAGGGAGCCCAGTGAGGCTTACATCTTGCCAACGTCTCTGAGGAAGCTCCGTAGTAGGTAGGTGATATGGAAGGGGGGAATTCAGCTGTTGTGACCTGCACTGGATGTGCCATGTTTGTCTTTCTTCCACAGGACAGAAGCGACTTTGTCTGTACAAAGTGCAAGCTGGTCTCCATATTGGAAGAGAAGATTGAAGGTCTGGAGCAACAGGTAACGACCCTGCGTTGTATACGAGAGACTGAGGATTTTCTGGACCAAACTCAGGATAGCCTTCTAGGGGCACAAAGCTCTAAAGATATAGAGCAGGTTGCACAGAGGAGCCAAGAGGCCAGTGAAGAAGCTTGGCAACATGTGACCTCCAGAAGAGGTAAGCGGAATGTCCGGGTTCCAGTAACACAGACACAGGTAACTAACCGCTTTCATGTTCTCTCCACAGGTACCAATGCGGAGAGTGGACCAGATGATATGTCTGGGGGGAGAAAGCGGAAGCAGACTCCGCTGGTTGGGAGGCATGAGATGCGATGTCCTGAGGTTGGAGGTTCCACGACCACCACTCCCAAGAGGAGAAGGCGGGTGGTGGTGGTCGGGGACTCTCTCCTCCGGGGGACTGAGTCATCTATCTGCCGCCCTGACCGGGAAAACCGAGAAGTCTGCTGCTTGCCAGGGGCTAAGATTCGTGATGTGACGGAGAGACTGCCGAGACTCATCAAGCCCTCGGATCGCTACCCCTTCCTGCTTCTCCACGTGGGCACCAATGATACTGCCAAGAATGACCTTGAGCGGATCACTGCGGACTATGTGGCTCTGGGAAGAAGGATAAAGGAGTTGGAGGCGCAAGTGGTGTTCTCGTCCATCCTCCCCGTGGAAGGAAAAGGCCTGGGTAGGGACCGTCGAATCGTGGAGGTCAACGAATGGCTACGCAGGTGGTGTCGGAGAGAAGGCTTTGGATTCTTTGACCATGGGATGGTGTTCCATGAAGGAGGAGTGCTGGGCAGAGACGGGCTCCATCTTACGAAGAGAGGGAAGAACATCTTTGCCAGCAGGCTGGCTAACCTAGTGAGGAGGGCTTTAAACTAGGTTCACCGGGGGAAGGAGACCAAAGCCCTGAGGTAAGTGGGAAAGCGGGATACCGGGAGGAAGCACAGGCAGGAAGGTCTGTGAGGGGAGGGCTCCTGCCTCATACTGGGAATGAGGGGCGATCAACAGGTTATCTCAAGTGCTTATATACAAATGCACAAAGCCTTGGAAACAAGCAGGGAGAACTGGAGGTCCTGGTGATGTCAAGGAATTATGACGTGATTGGAATAACAGAGACTTGGTGGGATAACTCACATGACTGGAGTACAGTCATGGATGGTTATAAACTGTTCAGGAAGGACAGGCAGGGCAGAAAAGGTGGGGGAGTAGCACTGTATGTCAGGGAGCAGTATGACTGCTCAGAGCTCCGGTACGAAACTGTGGAAAAACCTGAGTGTCTCTGGATTAAGTTTAGAAGTGTGTGCAACAAGAGTGATGTCATGGTGGGAGTCTGCTATAGACCACCGGACCAGGGGGATGAGGTGGATGAGGCTTTCTTCCGGCAACTCACGGAAGCTACTAGATCGCATGCCCTGATTCTCATGGGTGACTTTAATTTTCCTGATATCTGCTGGGAGAGCAATACAGCGGTGCATAGACAATCCAGGAAGTTTTTGGAAAGCGTAGGGGACAATTTCCTGGTGCAAGTGCTAGGGGAGCCAACTAGGGGGAGCGCTTTTCTTGACCTGCTGCTCACAAACCGGGTAGAATTAGTGGGGGAAGCAAAAGTGGATGGGAATCTGGGAGGCAGTGACCATGAGTTGGTTGAGTTCAGGATCCTGACGCAGGGAAGAAAGGTAAGCAGCAGGATACGGACCCTGGACTTCAGGAAAGCAGACTTTGACTCCCTCAGGGAACAGATGGCCAGGATCCCCTGGGGGACTAACATGAAAGGGAAGGGAGTCCAGGAGAGCTGGCTGTATTTCAAGGAATCCCTGTTGAGGTTACAGGGACAAACCATCCCAATGAGTCGAAAGAATAGTAAATATGGCAGGCGACCAGCTTGGCTTAATGGTGAAATCCTAGCGGATCTTAAACATAAAAAAGAAGCTTACAAGAAGTGGAAGCTTGGACATATGACCAGGGAAGAGTATAAAAATATTGCTCGGGCATGTAGGAAAGATATCAGGAGGGCCAAATCGCACCTGGAGCTGCAGCTAGCAAGAGATGTCAAGAGTAACAAGAAGGGTTTCTTCAGGTATGTTGGCAACAAGAAGAAAGCCAAGGAAAGTGTGGGCCCCTTACTGAATGAGGGAGGCAAGCTAGTGACAGAGGATGTGGAAAAAGCTAATGTACTCAATGCTTTTTTTGCCTCTGTTTTCACTAACAAGGTCAGCTCCCAGACTGCTGTGCTGGGCAACACAAAATGGGGAAGAGATGGCCAGCCCTCTGTAGAGATAGAGGTGGTTAGGGACTATTTAGAAAAGCTGGACGTGCACAAGTCCATGGGGCCGGACGAATTGCATCCGAGAGTGCTGAAGGAATTGGCGGCTGTGATTGCAGAGCCCTTAGCCATTATCTTTGAAAACTCGTGGCGAACGGGGGAAGTCCCGGATGACTGGAAAAAGGCTAATGTAGTGCCCATCTTTAAAAAAGGGAAGAAGGAGGATCCTGGGAACTATAGGCCGGTCAGCCTCACCTCAGTCCCTGGAAAAATCATGGAGCAGGTCCTCAAAGAATCAATCCTGAAGCACTTAGAGGAGAGGAAAGTGATCAGGAACAGTCAGCATGGATTCACCAAGGGAAGGTCATGCCTGACTAATCTAATCGCCTTTTATGATGAGATTACTGGTTCTGTGGATGAAGGGAAAGCAGTGGATGTATTGTTTCTTGACTTTAGCAAAGCTTTTGACACGGTCTCCCACAGCATTCTTGTCAGCAAGTTAAGGAAGTATGGGCTGGATGAATGCACTATAAGGTGGGTAGAAAGCTGGCTAGATTGTCGGGCTCAACGGGTAGTGATCAATGGCTCCATGTCTAGTTGGCAGCCGGTGTCAAGTGGAGTGCCCCAGGGGTCGGTCCTGGGGCCCGTTTTGTTCAATATCTTCATAAATGATCTGGAGGATGGTGTGGATTGCACTCTCAGCAAATTTGCGGATGATACTAAACTGGGAGGAGTGGTAGATACGCTGGAGGGGAGGGATAGGATACAGAAGGACCTAGACAAATTGGAGGATTGGGCCAAAAGAAATCTAATGAGGTTCAATAAGGATAAATGCAGGGTCCTGCACTTAGGATGGAAGAACCCAATGCACCGCTACAGACTAGGGACCGAATGGCTCGGCAGCAGTTCTGCGGAAAAGGACCTAGGGGTGACAGTGGACGAGAAGCTGGATATGAGTCAGCAGTGTGCCCTTGTTGCCAAGAAGGCCAATGGCATTTTGGGTTGTATAAGTAGGGGCATAGCGAGCAGATCGAGGGACGTGATCGTTCCCCTCTATTCGACACTGGTGAGGCCTCATCTGGAGTACTGTGTCCAGTTTTGGGCCCCACACTACAGGAAGGATGTGGATAAATTGGAAAGAGTACAACGAAGGGCAACGAAAATGATTAGGGGTCTAGAGCACATGACTTATGAGGAGAGGCTGAGGGAACTGGGATTGTTTAGTCTGGAGAAGAGAAGAATGAGGGGGGATTTGATAGCTGCTTTCAACTACCTGAAAGGGGGTTTCAAAGAGGATGGCTCTAGACTGTTCTCAATGGTAGCAGATGACAGAACGAGGAGTAATGGTCTCAAGTTGCAATGGGGGAGGTTTAGATTGGATATTAGGAAAAACTTTTTCACTAAGAGGGTGGTGAAACACTGGAATGCGTTACCTAGGGAGGTGGTAGAATCTCCTTCCTTAGAGGTTTTTAAGGTCAGGCTTGACAAAGCCCTAGCTGGGATGATTTAACTGGGACTTGGTCCTGCTTTGAGCAGGGGGTTGGACTAGATGACCTTCTGGGGTCCCTTCCAACCCTGATATTCTATGATTCTATGATTCTATGATTCTAAGCTCGCTGGGGTGTAAAAAACCAGCATGGCACAGACATGGGCACTGCAAGTGCCGAGGGACTTGCGCCGAGCCTCCTTGGAGGGGAGTCTGAAGACTGCCTGGAGGATCAGGATGTAGGACAGGACAATAAGGATCAAATCTAATCCCCCGGCGAAAAATGATACGGCAAGACTATAGGCACTCATGACTGTCGTATCCTCACAGGCCAGTTTCACCAGTGCCATGAACTCACAATAGGTGTGAGAAATGACATTGGTCTTGCAGTATGGGAGCCGTTTCAGCAGGAATGGGTGTGGGACCAGTAACACGGCCCCCCTCATCACAATGCCCAGCCCTATCTTGGCTACAGCCCGATTGGTCAGGACGGCTGAGTGTCGCAGAGGGTTACAGATAGCGACATAGCGATCAAAAGCCATGGCCAACATAAACCCGGACTCCATGCAAGTAATTGAGTGAATAAAAAAAATCTGGGCCAGGCAACCGTTGGTGTGAATTGTGTGGTCCCTGAACCAGAAAATGCAGAGGGTTTTGGGCAGAGTGGTGGTGGAGATGACCAGGTCAGAGAGTGCCAGCATGGAAAGGAAAAGGTACATGGGCTCATGGAGGCTCGGCTCGGTCTTGATAACGGCCAGGAGGAGGCCGTTCCCCAGGAGGGACAGAAGGTAGACGGAGCAGAAGGGGATGGAGATCCAGACGTGCGCCGCCTCCAGCCCTGGGATGCCGAGGAGGATGAAGGTGGAGTGGTGGGGCGTGGTCCAGTTGGAAGCTGCCATGGTAGGGCCAGTTGGGTGTGTTCAGTTCCATGGCATGGCTGCTTCCAGCCCCTGTAACTAACCATTAAAACAATTATTAACCATCTGATGGGAACATGACAAGATGGCATTTTCTCAGCATTAGTTCTTCATGTGTCTTGTGCTAATGGCACACGAAGAGTGAGTCACAAATAGCCTATTCTTGGCTTCTGCACTGCAGCCATCCACCCTCATTACAGAGGCTTTTAGTGCTAATTGAGGGCTCTGTAGCAGTACAAATCAATGTTTCTTTTCTCTACATCCTCTCATTAGATGCATTATGAACTGTCCATGAAAACCCTGCCTGAAAATAGACTCATCAGGTTCAGTCCTGAGCTGGCATAAACTGGCGGAGAGCCATTACAGTTATACTCATTTACACCAGCTGGAGATCTGGCCCATTGCAGCCAGCTGAAAGAGAGACCTATTTTGAAAGGTTTTTCCTAATTGTGCACTGCCTCCTGAATACCTGCAGCCGGGGAGGGGAGGGAAAGTGATGTGAGCATTACCTTTCACATGGGTAAAGGATTTGGATGGCTCAGCCCTGATTCTTGTGAGCCAATGGGGAATCTCAGCAGAGAGGATGGGGAGGAGCGGGCCCAGAAGTTGCCCTCCCCATCTGTAGAGGCAGCCTCTGTCAGTCAGAGGTGACTGACATTGGAATGGCATGGGGGATTGTAGATTGGCTCCCCCAAAGCTGTCTCCAGAGCTGTCAAGCCAGCATTAATTCCAGCAATAAACTCACATGAGAAGAGCAAACGATTCAGCTGGACTGATTCTGTTGTGTCTAAGTCTGTTTTTGCAGCATTCACAGCTAGGGCGAAGCTGCCCTCTTAGAGTGTCAGGCAGGGCGGTCCTTAGGATTTATGGGGCTCTATGCAGTATTATTAAACTGGTGCCCCTATGCCTGATGGCAGCCCGGGCTGGCATGTGTATTTTAGGTAAGGGTAGTCTTTTGAAGGATTTATTTAAAAAACTATGTCTGAAGATCCAAGCATTTAAGGCTAAAGATGAATCTTCAGATTGTGCATCTAAAAATCTTTGCAAGGATTTTTTAGAGAGGTGATTTTATAATCTTCAGTAACATGCTAATGAAGTATTTTAAAACAAATTTTAAACTAAGGTCCTGTTCAGAAACTGACAGTATATACCTGGGGGTTGGCAAATGGCTTCATTATCACTTGAATGGCTCTTCAACAGTTTCAATGTTGAGCTAATAGGTCTGGCAGGCTAGAGGCTTTTTCACCTTTAAGTACTAGATCCCCTCCAGAGGAAGACTCACCAGGCTACAGCAGCCAGCTGTGGCGAGAGCCTGCAGGAAGGGTCAGAACAGGGATAGGAAAAGGTGGGGGGAGGTTAGACACTAAGACCCAGGGGTGCCCCAAACGTTTGGGTACCCTACGCAGCTGTATATGCTGCCTATGCCTAAGGATGGCCCTGATGCCGGGAGATGCAGGGCTGAGCCGCGTATATTCCTGGGAGAGATGTGGCCTTTCTCACGGAGCTGGCTTTTGGAGGAAGGTTGCAGGAGGTTCATACCAGGGGTCTGACCTGGGAGCTCTCTGAGCCCAGGAGTCATAGAATCATAGAATCATAGAATATTAGGGTTGGAAGGGACCCCAGAAGGTCATCTAGTCCAACCCCCTGCTCAAAGCAGGACCAAGTCCCAGTTAAATCATCCCAGCTAGGGCTTTGTCAAGCCTGACCTTAAAAACCTCTAAGGAAGGAGATTCTACCACCTCCCTAGGTAACGCATTCCAGTGTTTCACCACCCTCTTAGTGAAAAAGTTTTTCCTAATATCCAATCTAAACCTCCCCCATTGCAACTTGAGACCATTACTCCTCGTTCTGTCATCTGCTACCATTGAGAACAGTCTAGAGCCATCCTCTTTGAAACCCCCTTTCAGGTAGTTGAAAGCAGCTATCAAATCCCCCCTCATTCTTCTCTTCTGCAGACTAAACAATCCCAGCTCCCTCAGCCTCTCCTCATAAGTCATGTGCTCTAGACCCCTAATCATTTTCGTTGCCCTTCGTTGTACTCTTTCCAATTTATCCACATCCTTCCTGTAGTGTGGGGCCCAAAACTGGACACAGTACTCCAGATGAGGCCTCACCAGTGTCGAATAGAGGGGAACGATCACGTCCCTCGATCTGCTCGCTATGCCCCTACTTATACATCCCAAAATGCCATTGGCCTTCTTGGCAACAAAGGCACACTGCTGACTCATATCCAGCTTCTCGTCCACTGTCACCCCTAGGTCCTTTTCCGCAGAACTGCTGCCGAGCCATTCGGTCCCTAGTCTGTAGCGGTGCATTGGATTCTTCCATCCTAAGTGCAGGACCCTGCATTTATCCTTATTGAACCTCATTAGATTTCTTTTGGCCCAATCCTCCAATTTGTCTAGGTCCTTCTGTATCCTATCCCTCCCCTCCAGCGTATCTACCACTCCTCCCAGTTTAGTATCATCCGCAAATTTGCTGAGAGTGCAATCCACACCATCCTCCAGATCATTTATGAAGATATTGAACAAAACGGGCCCCAGGACCGACCCCTGGGGCACTCCACTTGACACCGGCTGCCAACTAGACATGGAGCCATTGATCACTACCCGTTGAGCCCGACAATCTAGCCAGCTTTCTACCCACCTTATAGTGCATTCATCCAGCCCATACTTCCTTAACTTGCTGACAAGAATGCTGTGGGAGACCGTGTCAAAAGCTTTGCTAAAGTCAAGAAACAATACATCCACTGCTTTCCCTTCATCCACAGAACCAGTAATCTCATCATAAAAGGCGATTAGATTAGTCAGGCATGACCTTCCCTTGGTGAATCCATGCTGACTGTTCCTGATCACTTTCCTCTCCTCTAAGTGCTTCAGGATTGATTCTTTGAGGACCTGCTCCATGATTTTTCCAGGGACTGAGGTGAGGCTGACCGGCCTGTAGTTCCCAGGATCCTCCTTCTTCCCTTTTTTAAAGATGGGCACTACATTAGCCTTTTTCCAGTCATCCGGGACTTCCCCCGTTCGCCACGAGTTTTCAAAGATAATGGCCAAGGGCTCTGCAATCACAGCCGCCAATTCCTTCAGCACTCTCGGATGCAATTCGTCCGGCCCCATGGACTTGTGCACGTCCAGCTTTTCTAAATAGTCCCTAACCACCTCTATCTCTACAGAGGGCTGGCCATCTCTTCCCCATTTTGTGATGCCCAGCACAGCAGTCTGGGAGCTGACCTTGTTAGTGAAAACAGAGGCAAAAAAAGCATTGAGTACATTAGCTTTTTCCACATCCTCTGTCACTAGCTTGCCTCCCTCATTCAGTAAGGGGCCCACACTTTCCTTGGCTTTCTTCTTGTTGCCAACATACCTGAAGAAACCCTTCTTGTTACTCTTGACATCTCTTGCTAGCTGCAGCTCCAGGTGCGATTTGGCCCTCCTGATATCTTTCCTACATGCCCGAGCAATATTTTTATACTCTTCCCTGGTCATATGTCCAAGCTTCCACTTCTTGTAAGCTTCTTTTTTATGTTTAAGATCCGCTAGGATTTCACCATTAAGCCAAGCTGGTCGCCTGCCATATTTACTATTCTTTCGACTCATCGGGATGGTTTGTCCCTGTAACCTCAACAGGGATTCCTTGAAATACAGCCAGCTCTCCTGGACTCCCTTCCCTTTCATGTTAGTCCCCCAGGGGATCCTGGCCATCTGTTCCCTGAGGGAGTCAAAGTCTGCTTTCCTGAAGTCCAGGGTCCGTATCCTGCTGCTTACCTTTCTTCCCTGCGTCAGGATCCTGAACTCAACCAACTCATGGTCACTGCCTCCCAGATTCCCATCCACTTTTGCTTCCCCCACTAATTCTACCCGGTTTGTGAGCAGCAGGTCAAGAAAAGCGCTCCCCCTAGTTGGCTCCCCTAGCACTTGCACCAGGAAATTGTCCCCTACGCTTTCCAAAAACTTCCTGGATTGTCTATGCACCGCTGTATTGCTCTCCCAGCAGATATCAGGAAAATTAAAGTCACCCATGAGAATCAGGGCATGCGATCTAGTAGCTTCCGTGAGTTGCCGGAAGAAAGCCTCATCCATGGACATTGGCAGGAACTTTGCACACAAAGTGTCCTAAGGATTGGGACCACATGATTTCATGATGGGAATGCAGGGCACGCTTGTCTACTTCTCCCCCAGTGATGTTCTAACTCCTCCATCTAGTGTCTGTGGGTTTGTCTACACAGCAGTTGGAGATGTTGCTCCCAGCTCTGAGAGAGCCAGCATGCTAAACAGAGCAGGTAGCCCTGGTCACGTGAGCGGACAAGCTCAAGCCCATCAGAACCCATAGCTGTGTATTTGAGAGGCTGGCTTGTCCCACTAAGCACGCTGTAGCAGCTACACTTCTATTTGTAGTGAGAGAGCTGGGTCAGAGCTAGCGTGGGTGCGTCTCCCTGAGCTGGGAATTCCACCTCCAGATGTAGCCCGCCTTGCTCTAATGAACCCTTTTGGTATCTTTACTCACACCGTCAGTACTAACCACACAGGCATTTACAGCTCAGCCTTTAATGAATGAGCCATGAGCAGAATTCTGTCCATTATGTAAGTGCAGCGTGCTACTGGTTTGTGCATGCTACGAGAACGTCCACCAGCTCCTGGCCTAGGTTTTCTGGGGTCACTGGGTACAAAGTAGACTATGGGGCTCGGGTATACACAGGGTTGCACTGGTTTAACATAGGGCATAATTTAAACTCATTCAGTTAAATTGGTACAAAAGACTTTGTGGACATTTTGATTTCAGACTAAGAATAGCTTATTGCAGTTTAGTTTAAGAAGATTAGGGACAGAATTAAACCAATAAAAAAAAGTGCCCACACAAGGCTTCGCATCTGTTTAAATAAACCAGTTTCATTTAAATGGTGCAGGTCCGTTGCCTTTTCTTCATGTACAGTGCTACAGCGAGCTGCAGAGCAGCTGTGGCACTTCAGTGAAGACGCTACTACGCCGATGGGAGAGCTTCTCCTGTCTGTGGAGTTAGTCCATCTCCCCAAGAGGTGGTAGCTTTGTCAGCAGGAGACATAGCGCTGTCTACACGGGGAGGTTAGGTCAGTATAACTACGTTGCTCAGGGATGTGGATTTTTAACACCCCTGAATGACATGGATAGACTGATATAGGTCTGTAGTGTAGACCCGTGTGTAGATGAGGCCTCCGAATGTGTCTGCATGAAAAATTTGCCCCAGTTTAATACAAGGGTTGTGTTTAAAGTGCTTTCGTTCAACTGATGCAAACTTGTCTAGCCTCTCTTGTTTTGGTTTAGGTTAAGCTGGCTGGGAATCAGTCTAAGCTAAACTACAGTAAGCCCTTTTGAATGTGAGATAGGGGCATCCACACAGGAGTTTGCACCAGTTGAACTAAATCAGTTTAAAAACTTGTTCAGCTTTCTAAAGTAGACAAGGCCTCAATTAAGCAGCAGTGATGCCCCAAACCCGGAGGCTGCCTGTCACTGGAGTGAGAGGCAGAGAGCTTGTCCTGGAACGGAAGCCTCCTGTCACATTTTGGAAGAACCGGTTTCTATTCCATTGGGCTCCTCACCCGCAGGGCTTGGGGGCGGGGACACTCTCAGGGCAAAGATGGCCATCAATTCTGGCCTGGAAGAAATTAGAAAAATGAAAACTGACCCATTTCCCTGTCTGAGAATGAAAACAACCAGCCAAACATCCCATGGCATGTCTGCTACCCAAAGCACACACCCGGACCAGGGACTTGTGGCTAGGGCACCAGATTGGATCTCAGGAGAGCTAGATACTCTTTAGATTCCTTTTTCACCCTCAGTTCCCCTGTCAGCAAGATGTGGATCATGATACCCCCAACCTCATGTGGAGGGTATGTGTGTGAAGCCAGAGCTACAAATGTCTGAGCTTGATTCTGATGAGCACTATGGACATGCCTATAAATAAATCACTGCCTGCTAACCTGGAAGAGAATGAGATCGATCTGCTGTTAGAGGAGTGTTACAAACCTGTAGGACACTCCTGGGAGTCGGTATTGCTCTTGGGATCTGTCATTTAACTGACAGGTATCTCAACACACATTCAGAGAAATAGCCCTTGTCACTGCCTGGGCTGGCTCTGGCAGAGGGCTCACTCTATCCCAAGTGAGGTATAATTTGTACGTACTGAATCTAGATCTGTGCATTTCAAAGTTTGGGTGGAAAGTCTTTACGATGAAACCTCTTTCGTCCTTTGAAAGTTGGGCAGAGAGCTTCTAATTATGGCCTCTGAGAACTGTTGTACTACAAATAAGTAACGGCAGATGACACCCAAAGTGACCCCTGCTGTCACACACACAGGGGATATGGACCATTCACACACCTGGAGGGACAGCAGATTCCCAGCAGATAGACAGTGAAGCACAGAGTCCCTTGTTGATGCATTAAACTAATGCCACATTTCAAGGGGCTGCTGTGTCCGAGGACAGAAGCTGTCTGAAGACATCATCATCACAATTTCAATCCCATGCAGATGGATTGAATTGTACACTAGTAATAACCTCCCAGCCAAATTCTACCTTCAGCCAGGTGCAAGTGGTTGCTGTTGGATCCAATGGGACCTAGGCGGGAGAAGCTTTGTGTGGGCAGAATCAGACCCTCATAAGGAACAGCCTGGTCACATATTATCAAAGCACCAACCCTGCCCAGAATATAAAGGGGTCTCTGCCACAAAGAGGAGAGCTGGGGAAACTACAGGAGCTCTGTTAACTTTTTGTAAACATTTACTATTAAGGGCATCTAGGCTTAATGCTGTTTATTTACATTTTATTTTTTATTTTTAGTTATTTACTTTTTTTTACTAATTAGCAAAACTGCCAGTACTTATGACCTTGTGTCAGGAACCCCAAAAGGGGCAACTTAACTATTTAACTTCAGGCCATGTAAGGAATAAATCAGCAGTAACTCAACAATGCTGTTAGATCAAGGAGTAACGAAAGTCAGCGTGCTCTTGGCTAACACTGCTGTTTATTAGATGTAAGCGCACACAGACATTCCGTAACCAACGACAGGTCAGCGCTGGCCAAGCACCTCCCTGCCGGGGACTAAAGATGTCAGGAAAACATCTCTCCCAGGAGAGCTTCCTAGGACTGCTCCCAAGTACACTTGATTATTTAAACTTTTTATAACTAACTTCTACTAAACACATTGGTCATAATGACCACTGTTACGTTATTACCTTTTAAATTTTTCGTAAACTTTTCTTATTAGAGGTATATAGACTTAGGGCTGTTTATTTACATTTTTTTTATTTTTAGTTATTTACTTTTTTTTATACTGACTAGCAAAACTGCCAGTAGTTATGACCTTGCTCCTGAAAGCCTGTCTTCAGATTGACCCTTAACTATGTGGTGTTTTATTTTATTAATTCATTGTGGTGGTGTGCTCATAATATGATGGCAATTAGCTTGATCACATTCTGGGGTATATACATCCTTTAAATCCAGGTCAACATTCCCATTTTCAAAGGCCATATATTTTAAATATTGAGGCCTTTACATATATATATATATATATATATATATATATATATATATATATATATAACAAGTTCTGTGAGTTACTTTTGAAAGTCCAGCATTAGGCTCAAGGCTCTCAACCAAGACTGAGCAAGAATTTTCTCATTGGCACTTTTTGGTTTCACCCATGACTTTGCCTCGTTTAAAGACCAGACTTATTTTTGGGACGTGCCCATGGTTTGTAAAATCTCTAGCTTTGCAACCCATCGATCTTCCAACCTTATCCAGCATGTCTGTGCTAAGAACACAACAACCAATGCCACTTGAAGCATTAGAATCACCACAGTTTGATGTAAAGTCAAACTGAAAATTTCCAATGCCATGGGAGACCATACCAATGTCTCCCACCAATTGTGTTCCGAATCTCTGCTAATCCTTTTAATTACTGATTAATTTTATTAGAAACATGGTGGACAGTAACCATGACTTTACATGTCTCCTACCTAGAAACTTGCAAATATTCTTTTAAATGGGAATGCTCAAATAACATTTTTATAGCAATTAAATTTATTTTAATAGGTACAGGTATTACATTGGAGAATAAGGTGTATTTTACTTTTACTTTTAATTGACTGTATTTTAATACTTAACATTCAAAATTACATTTTTAATGGCTACAATTTGACAAAAAACACTTATTTGGTGGGGGGGATTGTGGGTTGTATTGTTCACATAATTAATGATGAGCACAGGACACTAACTTTTACGCATACACAATTATTATCCACATAAACAACTACAGATTTATTTGCGAATGGATTAATAGAAAAAACACATTTTTTATTACTTTTAAATATATATTTTGTGCTTGCAAAGCATTTTTAATACATTTATATTTAATTCCAGATTTGTTTAGGCAGGCCGTAATTTCACAGTTTTTTATTTTGGGGCCTTTTTAATGTCCAGTACTTTATGATCCATGTGTTCTATTACCGTTTGATTAATATTAAAGCCGAGGGCTGTAACAGAAGAAACTTTTAATGGGTGTATTTCATTTATACCATTCCAAACTATATTTTTACCATACTAATAACTTACATTTGCATTTCCATGCATGCCATGGCCAAGGAAACATTGCTCTGGAAGACACCAACAGCCTGCCAGAGGCGGAGGTGATCCTTTTTTTTTTTTTAAGGTATTGTTTCTATATTTCTAAAACCTTCAGGGGCAATGCTAAATCCTTTAGGAGTTGACCCATTGCATTTATTTTATTTGCAACCACCTTTTTATTTATGCTATTAAGAACTTCTACCCTAGCACCAATTGTTACTAAGATGTCCCTTTTTTTATTCATATAGGGTATTATGAAGATTTATTTATTTTTTCAGCTCTGATATAATGGTTGAACAAACTTTTTACAATGGTGCTAAAATATTTTTTTTTAATTGCTAAAATATTTTCTAAGGTAATATTCACAATTACTTTTTTTATGCTGTGGAATGGATTAGTTACCAATTGCTTTTTTACATTGGTTTCAACCACATATGCTCCAGTTAAATTATTTTCAGGTGGTTCCAAAGTTTATACCTCCATGCCTCTGACTTTATGGGGTCCCTAAAGGAGCCATTTCTCTGTGATATCGGGCTGCATGTTTATAACGATTTTATCAAGGCACCATTTTACCATCCTTTATTTTAAACCTTTTTTATTTTGTTGTAAACTTTCTGAAAACCCGGGCCTTTTTAAGTGCAAGACAAAATAATTTTCCATTTTTTTGTTGTTGCCACTATTTCCAATTTTACTTTTACTTTTTTTTTTTTTTAAGGTTTGGAAACGAGGGGGAATATTTAACCCGACAATGGATTGTCTTTTCCCCAGCGTTGTTCGCATTGGGATGTCATTCCACAAGTGAATGCACTTGGGTTTGCTGCAATTAATTAGCAGCCTGTCAGATTCCACCCAGCGCCAGCACTATATGGGCAGTCTTTAATTTTTGGTATTAACAAATATGCTTTTCCAACAGGTCCATGTGAAGAGATAAGAATTGTGATGTTGCCACCAAACTGGTAGGGATTCTGTAATCGCCAGTACAAGTCCTTTGTAGTCGAAACTATAATGCATTGCCAGTTGTTGTTCATTCCCACAATGATGTTTACTTTGTCTAAGTCCAAGCCTTTCAGCTTTATCGTAGTGGGAGAATATCCATCCATGGGGGTCTATAAGAGTAAGTTGTTTCCCCAGGATATTGAAGCCAGTAGTGATGTCAAGGGTATTGTTCACACTACATTTTGCAGTTATTTATGGGAAAACTTCCCTCGCCTCAAATACAACAGCTTTTGGATTTAGACATTTAAAGAAGCACACCTGGAGTTGCAATTCCAGCAAACACACCACCCAGGAGTGCCTTATTTTTTAAATTTTTTAACATTCACCCCTTGATTTGAAACACAAAACAAATCTTTTATTTTATATAGCGGGAGGTTACATAATAATACAAACTAAACGTATTAATTTGTACTTAGACCAGCTGGCTGAGTTTCCCTACCTCCCCCCCCACCTTTCTCGGGAGTGGGTTCTTAATTTTTTTTTATTGTGCTCCAAATGCCATTTTGGAGTCTAGCATGTGCAGTAATTTTAATTTGTTTGAGGCTGATTAGGGTTTTTGTTTTTTTTACTGTTTTATCTGTGAGGAGTGGAATCATTTTAGTGTTGCTGGGGTTTTTTGTACAGATTTCTAACTGATAAACAGTGGGACTTGCCTTATTGCAAATTTTTACAGGCCTGCCCATACTGGACTTAGAGCATGAGATTTTTTTTTAATTAGTCGCTACATAACCATATTCCCTGTCTGCCACTCCTGGGGCTCTGGATTGGATCCATTTCCCCCCCCCCAATATTAACTCCTAGGGCCCCAGCAACCTGCCTATGTGTACTAGTGACAACTTTTAACAGCTGCTGCATCCATTGGTCTATAAGGACTCAAGGTTGCAGGTTATCGGGTGGTGTCCCATCTACCCACCATTGTTCTGGAAGGAACACATCTCTTGCAGTCATTGCCTTGAATGCGGTAACTTCATGGGAGCCACAGTTGATGTCCCAGTCTTTACCCGGCAGGTTCACTACTTTCTTTAGAGCTGTTTTAAGAGTGTGGTTATTTTTTTTCTATTTGGTCTGAACTTTGAGAGTGCCCTGCTATGTGCAGTCTCTACTTAATTTCAAATGCTTGACAAATTCCTTTGGTGATAGTCCCAATAATGTGAGGCCCTTGATCTGAATTAATTTTGGGGGGGATTCCTCACCATGTTATTACCTACTTAATGAGCACCTGGGCTGTTATTTGGGCTGTATTATTTTCGGTTGTGATTGCTTCAATCCATTTTGTAAATGGATCAACAATCACTAAACAATACAGATTACCCCTGGCCGTTCTTGGCAAAGGGCCAATGTAATCAATCTCTAAATGGGCCCAAGGTCCTTCAATCCTCTGGTTTCTTAGAGGTCCTTTGATTACTTTGGAATCAGCATTATTGGCTGCACAGGGCAGACAGTTATTTACAAACTGTCCCACATTACTGCTTAAATTTGGCCATCAGCTGGTGGCTTGCATTCTAGCCAAGGTTGTTTTTATTTTTTTTTACTTTCAAATGCCCCCCATGGGCTAAATAAATCATTTTTGTTCTTAATTCTGTGGGGATCACCCAAACTACTTCTTCTTTCTTGCCAATCTTAGTGGCTAGAATTAATTAGGATTCATGTTGCCACGCTTTCCATTCTCTGTATTTTTTTCTTGCTACGATCTGTGCTAGACTGGGATCCTGACTTTGAAGGGTGATTAAATCTATTTGTTCAGCATTTCCTTTCTCTCCTTCCCTTGCCCCTTGTTTTGCTTCCTGATCAGCCCAGTTATTCCATTTTTCTTCTTCAAATTTTTTTTAAGGAGCATTCCCCTTTTTTTAGATGTGTTAGTGTTTTCCATGCCTTTGCTAAAGACCACACATACATTAACTTGTCAGCATGCTCTATGGGCTTCCCATCTGCAGATTTCACACTTTTTTTTTTTACTTGCACTAGGGCACGGGGGACCGAATCCGAATCAGTAAAACAGCTACCCTTTGAGTGGTGGGGGTACGTTCAAGGGCTACTGCAGTGTCCACAATCGCAGCTGCCTGGACAGAGTGTGGCAGGCACTGTCCTCTAAATACCTCATTAGTAGGAAATTGTACAGCACCATATCGTGTGGCTGGCTTCCCCTTTTCGTGAAAACAGGAACCATATGCAAACCAGGATCCTGACGCAGGGAAGAAAGGTAAGCAGCAGGATACGGACCCTGGACTTCAGGAAAGCAGACTTTGACTCCCTCAGGGAACAGATGGCCAGGATCCCCTGGGGGACTAACATGAAAGGGAAGGGAGTCCAGGAGAGCTGGCTGTATTTCAAGGAATCCCTGTTGAGGTTACAGGGACAAACCATCCCGATGAGTCGAAAGAATAGTAAATATGGCAGGCGACCAGCTTGGCTTAATGGTGAAATCCTAGCGGATCTTAAACATAAAAAAGAAGCTTACAAGAAGTGGAAGCTTGGACATATGACCAGGGAAGAGTATAAAAATATTGCTCGGGCATGTAGGAAAGATATCAGGAGGGCCAAATCGCACCTGGAGCTGCAGCTAGCAAGAGATGTCAAGAGTAACAAGAAGGGTTTCTTCAGGTATGTTGGCAACAAGAAGAAAGCCAAGGAAAGTGTGGGCCCCTTACTGAATGAGGGAGGCAAGCTAGTGACAGAGGATGTGGAAAAAGCTAATGTACTCAATGCTTTTTTTGCCTCTGTTTTCACTAACAAGGTCAGCTCCCAGACTGCTGTGCTGGGCATCACAAAATGGGGAAGAGATGGCCAGCCCTCTGTAGAGATAGAGGTGGTTAGGGACTATTTAGAAAAGCTGGACGTGCACAAGTCCATGGGGCCGGACGAATTGCATCCGAGAGTGCTGAGGGAATTGGCGGCTGTGATTGCAGAGCCCTTGGCCATTATCTTTGAAAACTCGTGGCGAACGGGGGAAGTCCCGGATGACTGGAAAAAGGCTAATGTAGTGCCCATCTTTAAAAAAGGGAAGAAGGAGGATCCTGGGAACTACAGGCCGGTCAGCCTCACCTCAGTCCCTGGAAAAATCATGGAGCAGGTCCTCAAAGAATCAATCCTGAAGCACTTAGAGGAGAGGAAAGTGATCAGGAACAGTCAGCATGGATTCACCAAGGGAAGGTCATGCCTGACTAATCTAATCGCCTTTTATGATGAGATTACTGGTTCTGTGGATGAAGGGAAAGCAGTGGATGTATTGTTTCTTGACTTTAGCAAAGCTTTTGACACGGTCTCCCACAGCATTCTTGTCAGCAAGTTAAGGAAGTATGGGCTGGATGAATGCACTATAAGGTGGGTAGAAAGCTGGCTAGATTGTCGGGCTCAACGGGTAGTGATCAATGGCTCCATGTCTAGTTGGCAGCCGGTGTCAAGTGGAGTGCCCCAGGGGTCGGTCCTGGGGCCCGTTTTGTTCAATATCTTCATAAATGATCTGGAGGATGGTGTGGATTGCACTCTCAGCAAATTTGCGGATGATACTAAACTGGGAGGAGTGGTAGATACGCTGGAGGGGAGGGATAGGATACAGAAGGACCTAGACAAATTGGAGGATTGGGCCAAAAGAAATCTAATGAGGTTCAATAAGGATAAGTGCAGGGTCCTGCACTTAGGATGGAAGAATCCAATGCACCGCTACAGACTAGGGACCGAATGGCTCGGCAGCAGTTCTGCGGAAAAGGACCTAGGGGTGACAGTGGACGAGAAGCTGGATATGAGTCAGCAGTGTGCCCTTGTTGCCAAGAAGGCCAATGGCATTTTGGGATGTATAAGTAGGGGCATAGCGAGCAGATCGAGGGACGTGATCGTTCCCCTCTATTCGACACTGGTGAGGCCTCATCTGGAGTACTGTGTCCAGTTTTGGGCCCCACACTACAAGAAGGATGTGGATAAATTGGAAAGAGTACAGCGAAGGGCAACAAAAATGATTAGGGGTCTAGAGCACATGACTTATGAGGAGAGGCTGAGGGAGCTGGGATTGTTTAGTCTGCAGAAGAGAAGAATGAGGGGGGATTTGATAGCTGCTTTCAACTACCTGAAAGGGGGTTTCAAAGAGGATGGCTCTAGACTGTTCTCAATGGTAGCAGATGACAGAACGAGGAGTAATGGTCTCAAGTTGCAATGGGGGAGGTTTAGATTGGATATTAGGAAAAACTTTTTCACTAAGAGGGTGGTGAAACACTGGAATGCGTTACCTAGGGAGGTGGTGGAATCTCCTTCCTTAGAGGTTTTTAAGGTCAGGCTTGACAAAGCCCTGGCTAGGATGATTTAACTGGGACTTGGTCCTGCTTTGAGCAGGGGGTTGGACTAGATGACCTTCTGGGGTCCCTTCCAACCCTGATATTCTATGATTCTATGATTCATATCACATTCATCTTGTACTGTATTTCATTTATCACAGCTCCTGCCTCAACGGGTGAGGAGTCTAGGGGTACTGGCTCTGGTAAGGGACACTCATACTTCTCTCCCTCGGGGGGGTTATATTTACATTTCTATTTAACAAGGGTAGGGTCTACTTTTCTAGTCTGTGGATGGACACGTGGACATTCTTAATTTTTTTAGTGAGCACATACTTTACTGGGGAGTGGGCAGTTTTTAATAACACTGGGGACAATCCTACCAGATATTCTTAATGCTTCTAAGCCCAAACTAATGCTAAAAAGCTTTTTTTTTTTTTACATGGACTAAACCCACTTTCTATTTTATTTAAAATTTTGAAGGCATAAGCCAGAGGACAGAGTCCTGTTCCATGGTTCTGACTTAGCAGATCTTCTAATCCCTTTTCTGTAGTTGCCAGCTGTAACACAAATGGTTGTTCCACCTGAAGATATGCCAAAGATGGGGCCTGAACTAAGGCCAGCTTTAACTGGATCGTGGAAATTTCAGGAGAAATTAACCATTCCTGATCTGAAAGCTGTAACGTCTGTGGGAGCTGATAATTTAAGAATCAGCTCCACTCTGTGCAGTTCAGAGGAACCTCCCTCCTGTCCCAAAGTCACTGCAAGACAAGTCACTTGTTGGGAACACAACTGGGCTTTCTCTGGGCTTACTTTGAACCCAGTTTCCTGAATTTTTGGTAACACCCTGTCCAGTACTTCCAATTTATTTTTTGGTCTGGGTGCAAATCAGGATGTCATCCACATAAGAAATCACACTTTCCCTTTTAGGCATTCCATTCTACACCTTAATGGCATAGGCATGGGAAATAATAGGGCTGTTAGTCCATCCCAGGGGAGTTTTGGCAAAACATAACTGTTCTTTTAAGGTAAAAGCAAATTTGTAATAGCTGTTCCCATGTAAAGGGATAGCAAAGAAAGCATTGGCTAGATCTAAACTGAAAACCACTGAGCTCCCCCCCCCCACACACATACACTTTGGAGGCCATCACCTCCCAATACTTAGCCATTATGGGGGCCATTGGGGATGTAACCCAATTAAGGGGACGAAAATCAACTTCCAGCCTCCAAGTCTTTCCATTATGTTTTAGGACTGGCCAGAGAGCAGCATTATTGGGGCTTGACTGTTCCACTAAAATCCCTTGGCTTAAAGCCCATTAATTGTACTTTTAGTCTGGATTGTGCTTCTCTTGGAAACTGTATTGCTTCAGGGGTGGGGGATCAGGGTCTGTAACTAGGATTTTTGCTTTAATTTAACCACATTTTCTTTTATTTTTGGCCCACACCTCCCGGAATTACTCTGCAATTGCCAGAACTTCTGGAGAAGTTTGCCCCCCCCCAATTCTTTAAATCCCTTAAGGGCTAATATCCAGTAGCTTGCTGAAATCTTTACTGGTTCCCAGGATGTGCCAAGAGTTGTTTCCCACAGAACCCTGTTAGCAAAATCAACTTACACTTTTAGTTCTCTTACGACATCCCTTCTTCTCCCAGATCCATTATGTCAAATTACCCTTTGTTTTTTTATTCAATATAAAATACTTTTGCAAAAGGGAACAACACTCTGCACCTCATTAAATCTCTGTAAGGTCTTAACTCCAGCAGGAGGGCCAGACAGGTTCTTATTCTGGTTACTAGTCAGGGAGTAAGTGGCACCTGTATCTAGTAGCAGATTTTGTCCGCACGCCCCTCCTTCAAACTCCACATGAACCATGAAGCTTCCCCACCCATCAGTGTCCAAATGTGCCATTACTGGGGGAGTTGGGGGTGCCTGGCCTCCCTACAGGGAGGCAACTGGCAGTGGTGGTGGTAGCAGGGGTGCACTCGGGGACTTTGCTTTGTGCTCAGCCATCTTTAAAAACAAATCAGAAGTGGGCAGTCTATTTTTTGGCTCATACCTTAGGAGCCGTCTTTACGTTGTCAGTTGCCAGGGATTAGGAGACTCGGTTTGACCCTTTAAGCGTTTTTATTTATTTATTTATTTATTTATTTTTGTTCTTTTTTGGCCTCCTCGGGGCCAGCATCTGGGACAGTAACTGCAGCCAACTTTTCAACTTTCTTTTTAGGAGGGTAAATTTCTTTCTGGACCTGATAGGCTTTCTTAGCCCTTGCTTCGATGTCTCTTAAAAGAACCTCCTCTGGGTAATTGCCAACCAGGGCCATTTGAATCATGCGGATAAAGCATTGACTCAAAGCCTCTTTAAACTCATGTGACTGATATACAGGATGCTGAGGAATAGTTAACCAGAGTTCTTAAATGCTAATTTCTTCTTAGCCACATAGCTTTCTGGTTTTTCCCCCTTTGTTGCTTCTCCTGATGGAATATTACCACAAGACTTTCCCCTGGGGAAAGTGCCTCTAACACTTCCCCTTGTAAGTAAATATGGTTTTGGGCATCATTATTTTCAGGAGGTGTCCATACCTGAGTGCTGTAAGAAAGCCCTGCAAAATCCTTGGGGGTTATACATTCCCTTACCAAAGCAGCCACATCTGTTGGGGTAAGTCCATGGGTGCCAGCTACCCTGGCCAGGCACCCCAAGGCTGTGCTCTGATGTAACTGACTAGATCATTACCCTGCAGCTCTAACCTGATCAGGGGAACAGGGTCTAACTTCCACCTGCTTTTCTGTTCCTCCCCCCTCTGACCACCCTGTTTCCATACTGAGGTGGTCAATATGGAAGCCATGGGCTGGGGCTTCTGCAACTTTTCCAGTGTTCCAAGCAGGGGACCATAAGGGGATTGCTTAGAAGTGCCCAAGGAAAAAGGAAGATCATGGGGATCACTTTTCTCATTATCCTAATGAGAAGGATACAAGTTGATATCCTCGTCTGACCTGCCCCCCCTTCCAGGCTGTGACTACCTCGAATCACAGCCACTCTTCCCTTCTGCTCTCCCAACATAGTGCTAAGAGCACAAATTTGCTTCTTACATTCCCATGGTCAGCCTGAGTTCTACCATGGGATTCCTGTATTAAGGCTCTGACAGCCGACTCACTCTCCGTTTTCTGCTGTCTTAACACAGACACTTCCTGCTCCAGCCTGGGTTTTTTTTTCTTTTTTTTTTATTATTACACACTTGCTTCTGCATAGCTACCGGCTGTGCTGCCTGTGTGAGAGCGGTGTGGCTCGGAGAGTTTCAGAATTTGCCATGAAATTAGTTATATATTATTTTTTTATTTTTATTTTAACCCTTAAATATTCTAACTCCTGGTTGAATGTTATTGCTGCCATCCATAACCCCTGTAATCTAGCTTTTTTTTTTTGCTTTAACATTAGGATACCCCCCTTTTCCTATACCAGCCCAAGCTTCCCATTGTTTACAGAGCTGCAAGAACTCTCCAGGGCCACTAAATGCTGAAGCCTTCGAAGGGCTGTTCCCACGTTTGTTTCTGTATAAAATTTGCCAAGTAGTTATTCAAAGCTATTTCTAGTTTCTTTTTTTCAGGTGTTTCCTGTCCTTCTGACATCTCTTTTTTACTTAATCAGACTTTTTGGCCTGACCCTGTAAATCAACAATGGAGTGTGACTGCAAATCTACTCACAAGCCATGGTGTGGAGAATTACAGGTTGCTACTCAGTTCCACTGTCCCCCTCACCTATTGCAAATAACACAAACAAACCACGTGCATTAATTGTTCCTGTCCTTACACCACTCCGGGCTAGGCTCGCCAATATCTGTTGCCTGGGGTTGCCAGAACCCCCAAGAGGGGCAATTTAACTATTTCACTTCAGGCAGTGTAAGAAATAAATCAAGAGGAACTTAGTGATTCTGTTTGATCAAGATTTTAAGCACACTCAGAAATAAGCAATAGGTTAAGAACATCCCAGATATTTACCTATATTCTAAGACTGTATTGAGTAATCAATGAAAGGTCAGCGCTGGCCAAACACCTCCCTGCTGGGGAGGAAAGGTGTCAGGAAAACGTCTCTTCAGGACAGCCACCGAGGACTGCTCCCAAGAACACTTTATTATTTAATTTTTTATAACTAACTTCTATAAAACATATAAGTCATAATGACCTCTATTAAGTTGTTATTTTTTTAACTTTTAATAAACTTTTATTTTTAGAGATGTCTAGACTTACAGCTGTTTATTTACATATATATATATTTTATTTGTAGTTATTCACTTTTCTTATACTAATTAGCAAAACTTCCAGTGCTTATGACCTTGTTCCTGAAAGCCTGTCTCCAAATTAGCCATTAACTATGTGGTGTTCTATTTTATCAATTCATTTTGACAGAATGCACATAATATGGTTGCAATTAGCTTGATCATATTCTGGGATATATACGCCGCTTATATACAGGGCCACACCACTGTGTGGGAGAGGGAAATTCACACTGAATTCACATTTCCCAGCCAAGCCCCACTGAATAACCCTGCCCCTTCTGGGCAGTTAAAGGGGGATAAAGCTAAGACGGTCACCCAGACTAAGTGCCTTTCCTGCAGAGCAATCTTCCAGACAAGTGGCTCGAAGAGCTCTCTGCCCAGACCCTGAGCCTGCCCCTATCTGAGCTTCCCTGGCCTGACACAATCTGCAGGATGCCCCCTCACCTGTCTCAGCACTGTGCTTTCTCTGGGCTATTATACGGGGCAGGTGCTGCTAACCAGGGCCATTTCTGGGCTCCAGAGCCCTGCACTCACCCAGCTCCTGCTCAGCAGAGAGGGGCTGCCCCGGGCAGCGGGAGGTGTCCGGAGAGTCTCTGTGAAGTGCTGGAGGAGCGCTGGGCAGGGAGGTTTATAGCCATCGCTGGAGGATCCCAGCAGGGTTCTGCCTCACCTCAGCAGCCACAGCTGAGCAGAGCATGTGAGCCTGAGGAAACAGTCCCCTGCTTCCCCCTGCTTGGGCATACGGCGCCCTGAGGGGGCTGGGCAGGTTGATGCACCAGGGACAAGTAGAGACATAGGGGAAAGCTCATTATTATCAAACAAAAGCAATGCAGGGTTTGCCAAGGCTCATGAACTCTAGGAGCCCGTTCAAGCGCTGTACATTCCTGGAATCATTCATAGATCCAGCTGCAAGAAAATCCCTGGCTGCTGATTGGTTGCAGGAATCACAAAGCTGCTGCGAATTTGAGTGTCATTGCAACCCCATAGGCCAGATCACAAGTCCACTCGCTCCCACTGGATCTGGCCATCTCTGCCTGTGGGTATGGGCTGGCCCACCCCTTCAGCTGCATGGCTCCTGCGTGACCTTGAGGACTTCACAGGCTGTGGCTGCCTGGTCACATCAGAGGCTGGGCTCAGGAAGTCCTCAGCAAGTGGGGCGAGGCAGGGCTTGTGCTGGGACTGGGGAGTCACCCATAGGGACTCCAGGGGTCTCTGAGCTGGGGCCCGTTCTAGAGTGCTGGGGTCAGGCCTGTCCCGCGCGGCCCTGGGATTGGACGAATGTGAGGAGCATGTAGCCCTGTTGGAGGGTAAAGGACCCTGCTGCCAACTCAGTGTCTGGTCAGTTACAAAACAAGAGTTTAGGTCCCACACCTGACCCAAGTTTTAAGACTCCATCAGAGGCAGTATAGCCCTACTGGTAAACCCTCCTCGTGTAGATGCGTCTTAAACTGACAATAAGTGAAATAAGCTACATCAGCAAAAGTGCTTGTATGCCGCCATAACTGCATCTACACTAGGGCTTTTGCCTGGTTAGAAATGTTGCAAAAAATCACCCGGTTGCCAATGTTGCTATCCCAGCAAAAGTTACTCGTGTAGCCCTGGCCTAAAACAGCTTTAATTAAGAAGCTTATTAAAAAACTGTCTCCAGTGCTGCCTGAAAGTTGCAGCATCCTGGATCTCCCTCAGTCATGGCTCAGTCCAGGACATGGTGCTGAGGCAGTATTCCTCCATTAGCTGGCTTAGGAAGGGGGTCAGACACTGGATGGTAGTTGGTGAGATCACTTGCATTTCTTCAGAGCTGGTTGGACTATTGCACATTTTCTAGGTGTGCTAGCTTATGATCTGAAACCTTTGCAATTTATCAACATGCTTTCTGAAGTGTGGACAACAGAACTAGGGACATTATTCCACTAATAG
This sequence comes from Dermochelys coriacea, assembly GCF_009764565.3. Classification (NCBI taxonomy): domain Eukaryota; kingdom Metazoa; phylum Chordata; order Testudines; family Dermochelyidae; genus Dermochelys; species Dermochelys coriacea. The sequence goes on from NC_050068.2 coordinate 2,225,976, forward strand.
GCTCACAGTAATTGCCCTATACAGAGGTCGTGCCACGTCCCTACTCCTACTTGACTTTCCTCTTCTTGTGCATCTCAGGATTGTCTTTTTTTGCTATAGCATTGAACTTGGAACTGACGTTCATTTGGCTAGCTACTGTGACTCCCAAGTCCTGTTCAGACTCACTCCTTCCCAGGACACAGTCTACCTTCTTATTAATGTAACCTATTTTTTTTTCCTAGATGTAGGATTTCATATTTGTGTTCAAACACATTTTGATGGTCACAGAGACCCCCTTGGGACTGTCACTTGACATGCTGGAATTTATCTCTGAGCCCATTTTCCCTGCCAGCTTGGGACTCCAGAACCCTGTCTTGTTGAGCCAGACACGTTAGCCTGCTGAAACTCAGGCCTAGGGTCTGGTCCATGCCCCCAAAGCTTCAGACTTTAACCAAAAACTGCTCATCAAGTCACCTACCTCCAGCACTCAATGGAATCCAAACCCCAAATAAATCTGTTTTACTCTGTATAAAGCTTATACATGATAAACTCATAAATTTTCCACCCTCTATAACATTGATAGAGAGATATGCACAGCTGTTTTCTCCCCCTGGTATTAATCACTTACTCTGGGTTAATTATTAAACAAAAGTGATTTTATTAAAAGTAAGATTTAAGTGGCTTCAAGTAATAACAGACAGAACAAACTAAGTTATCAAGCAAAATAAAACAAAACATGCCATTCTAAGCCTATTACATTAAAAAACTGATTACAGGTAATATCTCACCCTCAGAGATGTTCCAATAAGCTTCTTTCACAGACTAGACTCCTTCCTAGTCTAGGGCCAATCCTTTCACCTGGTACAGCATTTGTTAGTTCCAACATGCATCTTAAGTAAAAAGCAGGAGCTTTCTCATGACTGGGACCTGCTTTGTTCTGTTCCATCCCTTTTATAGATTTGGCACAAGGTGGGAATCCTTTCTCCCTCTGGGTCCCCACCCCTCCTTCTAAAAGGAAAAGTACCAGATTTAAGATGGATTCCAGTATCATGTGACATGGTCACGTCACTGTAAAACCTCATTCTTAATTCTCCCAGGGCTGGCCCGTATGTACCCAGGGAGGTTTGCAAGTAAGCAGACCATTTATGACCAATTGTCCTAGTCAACGGGAGCCATCAAGCTTCCAAACCACCATTAATAGCCTGCACTTTGCATAATTACAATAGGACCTCAGAGTTATACTTTATATTCCTAGTTTCAGATACAAGAATGATACAGTCATACAAATAGGATGACCACACTCAGTAGATTATCAGAGAAGTAGCCATGTTAGTCTGTATCAGCAAAAACAACGAGGAGTCCTTGTGGCACCTTAGAAGCAAACAAATGTATTTAGGCATAAGTTTTTGTGGGCTAAAACCCACTTCATCAGATTCATGGAGTGGAAAATACAGTATGGAGGTATACATTCACAGTATATGAAAAGATGGGAGTTGTCATACCAAGTGGGGAGTCAGTGCAAACGAGCCTAATTGAATTGAATTATGCAGACAGGAGAGAGATCTCGCAAGACCGTACCTAATCCACCTTGAAAGGAAGCTCTCCTGCCGACATAGCACTGTCTACACCAGCACTTAGTTTGGTATAACTATGTCACTCAGGGGTGTGGATGTTTCACACCCCTGAGCAATGTAGTTATACTGAAGTAATTCTATAGTGTAGGCCTGCTCTAAAACAGGCAGCACCATTATTGATCCTTTAGTATATTGATCAATAAGAAAGAGATCTTGGAGTCATTGTGGATAGTTCTGTGAAAACATCCACTCAATGTGCAGCGGCAGTCAAAAAAGCAAACAGAATGGTGGGAATCATTAAGAAAGGAACAGATAATAAGACAGAAAATATCTGCCTCTGTATAAATCCATGGTATGCCCAAATCTTGACTAGAATGTGCAGATGTAGTCACTCTATCTCAAAAAAAAAATGGAATTTGCAAAAGGTTTGGAAAAGGGCAACAAAAATTATTAGGGATATGAAATAGGTTCCATATGAGCTGAGATTAATGAGATTGGGACTTTTCAGTTTGGAAAAGAGATAACTAAGTAGGGATATGATAGAGGTCTATAAAATCATTACTGGTGTGGAAAAAGTAAATAAGGAAGTGTTATTTACCCCTTTTCAGGACACAAGAACCAGAGGTCACCAAATGAAATTAATGGGCAGCAGGTTTAAAACAAAGGAAGTATTTCTTCACACAGCGCACAATCAACCTGTGCAATGTTTTGCCAGAGGATGTTGTGAAGGCCAAGACTATAACAGGGTTCAAAAAAAAAACTAGATAAATTCATGGAAGATAGGTCGATCAATGGCTATTAGCCAGGATGGGCAGACTTTGCCTCTGATTGCCAGAAGCTGGGAAGGGGTGACAGGGGATGGATCACTTGATAAATTGCCCTGTTCTGTTCGCTCCCTCTGGGGCATCTGGCACTGGCCACTGTTGGAAGACAGGATACTGGGCTAGATGGATCTTTGGTCTGACCCAGTATGGCCGCTCTTATCTTTCCATTAAGTTTCTGTGATGCCTGTCATATCAATATCCTCATTTAATGCCAAGCATTCAAGTTCACCTACCTTAATATTTAGATTTCCAGCATTTGCATATAAGCACTTGTACATTTTATCAATATTCAGTTGTTTGCCTTCATGTGTTATTTTTAAATTTGACCTTTCCTCACTAGCTCCTACATATAATTCACCAACGTCTTTCCTATCCTTTTTACTAGGATGTACAGTTCCTCCTGTAACAAATTCATCCCTTAATTGTGTGCTTCTCTGCACCTCTTGGCTTTTCCCCAGCCCTTAGTTTATAAATCCTCCATAACCTTTTTAATATTACATGCCATCAATCTGCTTCCATTTTGGTTAAAGTGGAGCTCATCTCATTCTGGGTGGGGCAATAAGTCTATGGCTCAGGCCTGTATTCAGGGCTGAGCAGCACCGGGTATGGGCATCCTAGCTCTGATGTATGGCCCACAAGCATTGGCTTCTTGGCCTATAGTTGGGGAGACAGCCACCCCAGGGGTAGGGTCAGGGGGCACAGACCCAACCACTCCACTGCACCCCAGCCCAGGGCCCTAACTATGGCAGCAGGGTTTGCCACTAAGTCAGTGGGGATCCTGACTGCAACACGCTGACCTAAGCTCAGGTGGTGCTGCAGCCAGACTAGTGTCAGCTGCCCCAGGGCCACTTCCTAACTCCCCCTCGGGGTGTGCCTGGTCCTGTAGAGGGTTGTCCAGATTGTCAGGGTAGAAGGCCTGTGGTACCCCCGGCAACTCCTCCATGGTCGGGTCAGCGTACAGCTCTAGTAGCTCTGGCCACTCCTCAGCTCCCCAGGGGTCTGCAGCTCAGGAACAAGCAGATGTCTGGCTCCTCTAGAAGCTGCAGCCCAAATGAGCGCCCAGATCCACCTTTTATATTTCCTGTCCCACCCACTGACTTCCAATGGGAGGGGTGAGCCCAGTCTGGCTCCACCCAACAGGGCTCAATGAGGGATTACGCCCCGTCCGGGTCCGTGGGAGGGCACTCTTCCTCAATACAGAGTGGAAGATAATGAAGAGGACAGGTCACTGATACAGTGTGATTTCATTGCTCGGTAAACTGGATGCAAGAAAACAATATGTGTTGTAATATAGCTAAATGTAAATTCATACATCTAAGGACAGAAAATGCAGGTAATATTTACAGGATGGGGGACTCTGTCCTGGGAAGCAGTGACCCTGAAAAAAGATTGAGTGTCATGGTGAATAATCAGCTGAACATGAGCTCCCAGTGCAAATGTAGTCCTTGAATGCATGAACAGGGGAATCTCGAGCAGGTGTAGGGAGGTTATTTTACCTCTATATTTGGCGCTGCTGTGACCACTGCTGGAATCCTGTGTCTAGTTCTGGAGTCCACAATTCAGGAAGGTGGTTGATAAGTTTAAAAGGGTTCAGAGAAAACCCATGAGAATGATTAAATGATTAGAAAACATATGTTTTAATGACAGACTCAAGGAGCTCAATCTATTTAGTCCCCCTTCCCAGCTCTGACACCACAGAGCCTTACAACTGTGTCCCTGTTCCCATTCCCCCCCTTAGCAAAACATGATTCCAATTTCCCCACCCCCTTCCCTGTTCCCATTTCCCCCCCACACTTCCTGATTGACTGCAGACTATATAGTAACACTTGAGTTCTGCTTAGCTGTACCTTAACCTATCATTTTACTGAACTTTAACTAACCAATCCTAACATGTTGTAACATGATTATTTAACCAATTATATCCCACCACCTTAATTAGTTTACACCCAGCAAAATGAATTATACAGCAGACAGAAACAATCACAGAACCAGACAGAGACCATGCAAATAAACATAGCAAAGTGGGAACTATAATGACAAAATAATACAGAAGTGAGGATTTTACAACTACGTCTATTGATAAGTGAGTTCTTGCCAGACAGGAAGAAACTCAAACTAAGTTTCCTTTTACAACTTCTAGGCACTTTCCTTTCTCTGGAGGCGATGGGCATTATCAGGACAGGACTGTATTCCTAACAGCCCAATAGCACCTTCTTTCAATGTGACTAGTTTGGAATGTGAGGATGTGACCAGTCGCTTCCCAGCTTATGGCTGCTTCTGCTGCTTAGCCAAAGGCATTAGCCTAAGAACAGGGCCTCAGGGATCACAGTAAGAGAAGGCCCTTACACCAGCAGACAGTGATTTTGATTCTTTCTTTTATACCTCTAACTAGCTAAGTGATAAGAATACACCTAAATTCTTAGATTATAGGCCTTTACAGACAGGCCTGAATATCTATATCCTAACACCTCCCTCAATGTGGAGGAAGATATGCAATTGTTTCCCACCTAAGTATGATTTCCACACACTGGTTTTAGGCAAGATAAAAACAAGTTTTATTAACTACAAAAGACAGATTTTAAGTGATTATAAGTGATAGCAAACAGATCAAAGAAGATTACCTAGTAAATAAACAGAAACCACAAACTAAGCTTAATATACTAGACAGGTAGGATATGAATTAGCAAATTCTCACCCTGAGTGACAAACAGGCTGGCAGATTCTTCGGGCACAAGCTGTCTTGGCTTTTCATCTTGGGTTTCCCAAGTTTTCATACACAGGCTAGCAATCCCTTAGTCTGGGACCATCGCTTTTCACAGTTCAGCCCTTGTTTCTCAGGTGTTTCCAGGCTTGTGGTTGTAGGGAGAGTGAGGTACCATCATGATGTAATTCTCCCCCTTTTATATCTTCTTCCCACTTGCTGGAAAGCTCTTTTGCTGTGACATGGGTCAAACAGTTCCCATTATGTAGTAATATCTCTGAGAGGTTACTATTATACACAGTTCCTGGGGTAATTGTTGTGCTTGTGTGCATTTCCTCAATGAGCCATAAACATTCTTTGGCCTTTTTACTGTTGTATCTGAAAGGCTGCTTGTCGGTATTTTCGACCTCAGGACATGTTTCAGTAACACATACATAGTCAAACTTCATAACTTCACATACAACGATAGCACATACAATTCAATGAGATATTACTGTCTAGCAGATCAAGGCTTTCAGAATGATATCTCGCAAGGCAAACTTTGTTCAAAATGCATCCTAATTACATGACAGTGGTAAATATAGGGGTGCCAGGGTGTCACAATGGTTAAGGGGGGACTTGATTAGTCGATAAGTACCTACATGAGGAACAAATATGTAATAATGGTTTCTTCAGTCTAGCAGAAAAAGGTTATGGCTGAAAGTTTAAGCTAGACAAATTCAGGCTGGAAATAAAGTGTACATTTTTAACAGTGAGGGTAATTAACCACTGGAACAATTTGCTAAGGGTTGTGGTGGATTCTCCATCACTGACAATTTTTAATTCAAGGTAGGATGTTTTTCTAAAAGATCTGTCCCAAACAATATTTTGGGGAAGTTCTCTGGGCTGTGTTAGGGAGGTGAGACTAGGTGATTGCAGCACTCATTTCTGGCCTTGGAATCTATGAATCCAGGAAACACATTTTCACAGAGTTTATTGCCACAAGAGATCACTGAGTCCAAGAGCTTATTAGGTGATTCACATGTTCCTGTGATACTGTCCTTTATAAGAAAAAAACACCACTCTCACTGTCAATGAATAAGACCAATTTAAAAAAATCCTATTATTTATGTGGGGCGTTTGTATTGTATTTGGCTGCAGTTAACAGAGTGCAATATCATGCACCTTTGACAACACTATGAGTTTTACAGTAAAGACAAATAGACAGGTTAGACAGAACCCATCCAAGAAATGCTACTCCCCAGAGCTATGATCCCATTGTCAAAGATGCTAGTGTAAACTGGGCATTGGAGCAATCTAACAGAAAGGGAAAAAATTAAAATTCACTTCAATCTCCTTTTATTCGTTCTCTTGCATTTTATAGGTGTTGGTGTCTCATTAACAGACATGGGAGGGTTATTTTTTTCCTGACACCATTCACCTCTGGGTGTATATTTAGGCTTCCTCAGCTGTGGCAATGGTCCAAAGACAGAGACTCCAGCTGCTGAGGACACCCCATGGGGACACCCACCGGCTGTATATAAAGCTATTCCCACTCTCTTTCCTCTGCAGATGGGAGTCTCGTGCCATTGAAGCCAGGTTCATCCTCCTCTGAGTTGATGAGCTGAATTCGCATTTTCTTATTGCAAGAGGGATTGCTGGTGAGTCAGGGGTTTGGGGGAAACTGACTTCTTCATGGCTAAGTCTCTTTAGCAGTCCCGCGGGGGGGGGGCCCTGCTGGCTTACAGGAGCATAAAAGGGAAAAGATCACCCCGTGTAGTGAAGAGAGGGGTTCACTCCCGTGGCAATGATTTAAATTTCCACAGTTGCAGGAAATTGGAGGAGGGGAATCAGACAATAAATAAGTTATGACAGCAGACGCTGAGATTCAAGAAGTTAAAGTTTTATAATGGTTAAAACACAAATTGTCAATATCATATGTCAAAATATACAAAGTGAAGAGTCTTAAATCAAACACTCATATGGTTTCAAGCAGCCTGTCAGTGAATTTTGATTATCATCAATGGAAATATTTTTCCTCAGTTTGTGTCTGTGTGGGACCGTTCTCAGGACACCCAGGACTGTGAGTCACCTTATTAGCACCTGCCTCAGTGAGAGGGAATCTCTCTTGTGGTGGCTGGTAGTAAGCTCCCGGACACCACCTTCCCTTCAGCCACTCAAGTACTCTCCTCTGGGCTAGGCCAGCCCTGACTTTGCCTTGCAGGTTAACAATAGGGGCATCCCAAGTCCCTTTGAATCAGTCCCTCTGATATACATCCCCTGACACTGGCTACTCACAGACATCTCAGATTCCCTGCCCCCGAAGGAGCAGTGTGCCCCTGTTTACCGGTTTTATCTCAAACCACCACTCCTGTATTACACGTGGTATGTGCGAGCTCTTGTAATAAAGGAAATGTCAGTTTATTTAAGAAAAAATAAAGAAGATTTAACAAGAAACAGGAGAGAGTTGCAGAAACAAATGGTGACAATGCAAAAGAAAATCATGAAATGCAAAATTGGGTCTACACTTATTTTAATTATCTTTCCCATCTAATAAAGTAGATTCTTCCTCACAACCACAAAGTTCAGTTGGTTGCAGAGCTGGCTGGTTTTATGAGAACTAGGATCCAAATGTTAATGAAAACACTCTTACTCAGCAAGGCATTTCCTCAGTGGATGGATAAAGAGTGCTTTTCCTTCTCTGTGCTAGACTGAAAACAGCCTTTTGTTTCTAGTCACAAATAGGGTGAATCCCTGTCTAGCTGTAAAGGTTTTGGGGTTTTTTTCACCTTTAAATGGTTTCTAATGTTCGTTATTGCCTCTGATGGTTTTACATTCAAAGTCCTAGTTTTGTACAAGGTGAAATAATTGACCCTTGTTTTGCATCACTCGTTAAACAGGACGGGGTGATAATTCTCCCTTCTCTGAGACACATTACTGTATCTCATGGTGACTTATTTCTACTCCAAGTCCATAAAACACATTGTCAATATAAATACATTATTCCTTAAATATTACCTGTACATACATCTCACAATGATTACAAATCTTGACAAGTTATGAGCTTCTGTAGATACTTTACATATTACTTTTATGGATAAATATCCTGCAAGACTTGTGTTTGGTGTAGTTAGTTTGTCAGGGTCATGGTGAGAATTGTTTTCAAAGAACAGGGGACCCCCCTTGCCAAGGGGTCTCTATGTCACAGTGTATATGGTGAAATTGACATTTATCAATATTTACTGATAAAAATCTAATCTCTTCAAGCCTATCTGTGTCCTAGTACAGGTACTTTCATGGACAACCAGTTTGGAATGTAGCATTAAAAACAGAGGTAAGGTAAGGTACAGAACAACAATTTAAGGAACTGATTGGTTGGATCTTTGGTGACAAATAAAATGCTTTCTAGAATATAAGCAATTGTGCTATAAATAGAAATGATTTGGGGGGCATATTTTGAAGCACACCTACTGTATAAAATGGACATGCTGTAATATTAGAATTGCTTCCCAAAAGGAGGGGTATGTATGTCTGCCTTTCATATTTTCTACTTTGTGTTACACAATAAAATTGGCTATGTTTGGTTATTAGGTCTCTTGACCATTTTTCATAATGAACCAGAGGCATAGTCAATTATTTGGTGATCCGTATCACTCAGCGGGCTAGGTATAATGTAGTCCCAAGAGCCAGGGCAGTGCTATGAAAATAGGCTGGGCAGAAACAACTCCAGCTGTAACTGCATTTCTTTACTGAAAGTGCTCTAAGCTGTAACCCTAATGATGTTTATCACTTCAGATAAACCCCAGAGCTCTACCTACTGAGTACCCCATCTTGAGTGTGGAACCCCTTTCTCATGCCCTTATCCCATATCCAGGGAAGCAATGCCATTAAAGACAATGGGGCTGTCTGTGTATTGGACTTCAGGATTGGACCCCTAGCGCTAAACTGTCTGTCACTGTTGATGCCTCTCCTATAAATCTAGCTAGAACACGTACTGTCATTGTTGATGGTGATCCTGACCCCTTTATAAATTGCTTTGAGATCTGCTGATGAAATGTACCATCTAGGAGTTAGGTATTAATTATTATTATTTTATCACTATAGTTACGTACGTGCCCCAAAGGGCTCCAATCTCAGAAGATGGATGCTCAGCATTTTCTGAAAATTAGATCCTGTCAAGGAGTCTAAAGTTGGTCCACCTAAACAAATCACTTTCAAAATGCTGGGTTACAGATTTTAAGGCCAGAAGGGACCAATCTGATCATCTTGCCCAGCATGAGGAAGGCCCTAGAATTCCATCCAGTGATTCCTGCCTCCAGCCTTCCTGGGCTCTAGTTTAATCTTGATTTAAGACTCTGAAGTGATGGAGAATACACTGCATTGACCATTGGTCATTTGTTTCAATGGTCAATTACCCTCATTGTTAAAAATGTGGGCTTATTTCCCAATTGTTTTGGTTCAGCTTCCAGTCCTTGGATCTTTTATGTCTTTGTCTGCTACATTAGAGAGCCACCTTGCATAAGGGATCTTCTCCCCATGGAGGGACTTCCAGACTGTGACCAAGTCAATTGAATCTACACAGATTGAGAGTATGATGACTCTGACAGGAAAGCATTCTTTTCAGCCCTGGAGTCATTCTTGTAGCTCTTCCCTGATCTTTTGGTGAAGGCCCTGGACCATGGGCAAACCACTTCATCTCTCTGTGCCTCAGTTCTCCATCTGTAAAATGGGGAAAATGACATTTCTCTCTCTCTCTCAGGGGTGCTGTGTTGATATATTAATTAAAGAGTGGGAGATGCAAAGACACTACAGTGATGGGAGCTATATAAATAACTTCATAAATCACAGGCCTATTGTTGTCCCATTAAGTGAAAAATAACATGGACATAAGAACATAAGAATGGCCATCCTGGGTCAGACCAAGGGTCCATTTAGCCCAGTATCCTGTCTTCCAACAGCAGCCAATGCCAGTTACTTCAGAGGGAATGAGCAGAACAGGTAATGAGCAAGTGATCCATCCCCTGTCACCCATTCCCAGCTTGCAGCAAACAAAGACTAGGGACACCATCCCTGCCCATCCTGGCTAACAGCCATTGATGGACATATCCTCCATAAACATAAATGTATGTATACAACTAATGCACAGAGCAGCTAATTCCTCTTTGACTCAGCGGAGAGCCCAGGAGTTTTCATCTCCCTTTGGGAAGGTCCCTTAATTCCTGTTTACTCCCGAAGCTGGATAAATAGCAGAGAAGCGCAGACATGGAAAGAGAGAAATTGGCTAGAGTGTCTCCGGTCTCCAGCCTGTTTGCATCCAGATGCTGCTTCTCCCCTAGAGGCTGAGCGAACCCCCCTGAATTGCACAGAGCTATATTATACACAATGCACACCACTGTCAGCTCTCGGTGTGGGATGTTGCTACAGATGCTGGGGTGAGAGAAGTGTAGGACATGGCTACCTGAGGGGGATTACCAGGGAAGACGCTTCCATCTAAAAATTCACAGGTACCATCGCTGTTTGACAAACCCAGTGCAACCTGGATGTGATGGGTTAGAGAATAGGGTTGTGGTCCTTTCCGATCTACACATCCATTAAAAATCCTAGGGCCCTTGCCACAAAGGATGAGTTTGATCCATTATCATGGGCCAAAATCTCCCTCTTTACTATGCCCCCCATCCACCCGCCCCATATGACATCCTCCAGCACCAAACTGGTTGCATTTCACTGGCACACTGGATCCTTTAGGATGAAAAGTGTTACTAGTGGTCCAATACAAGGCCAAATTGGGAGGCTGTGGCTGGAAGTCTACTTAGGCCTCAAAGAAGCAAAATTCCCCTTGGAGTAAGAACTGAGTAAAGACTTTGAGGTAGGGCTCCTCACTAGAATAAGTATAAGTATTTTTGAAAATGGGCAAGACATCATCTCTCCTAGCATCATTCGAGAAGTCGGCTGCATATGCAGCCTTATGCAGAAGTTAGGCCTGAAGTTTTCAAAGTGCAATTCATCCAGAAGCAGACACCCATCATGGAAAATTTCAGCCCAAATGGTTAATGTTTGGCAAACATATAAGCAACTGAATATCAGGTCTTCTAATTGAAGGAAGGAGACAGCCTTAAATAACAGCGGTGTCACCAGCACCACCTACAATGGCCAATCCATTGATGAATGCCATTCAGCGAACCTCTTTGCTCCAACAGTGTCTGTGGCTAGGAATTCCTCAGGCCAAATATGTATTATGTAAACAGTTTTCTTTTAGCAGTGTTATACGTTCAAACTTTCAATGCACCTGAATGTTTCCATGTTCATCTCTTATGAAATACAGTGAATATAAATGCCAGATATACTTTGTTTATCAATAGATTCACAGGGTATAAGGCCATTTGATCATCCAGCCTGACCTCCTGTATAACACAGGCCATTAAATTTCACCCAGTTACCTGTGAACTGAGATCCATGTCTTCTCTGTGACTAAGGCCTGGTCTACACTAGGATTTTATTTCAAGGAATCATGGAGCGCAGGGTGAGAAGGAATCGCAAGGGTCATCTAGTCTAACCACCTGCCAAGATGCAAGCTTTGTTGGGTCTAAACCATCCCTTATAGATGCCTCCTTTTCAAAACCTCCACCAAAGGAGCTTACACAAGCTCCTGACGTGTCTGTTCCAATGTCCTCCTGTTCTTAGACTTTGGCAGTTTATCTGAGATTTAACCTAAATCTGCTAAGCTGTACTTTGAACCCATTGTCTCTTCTCATGCCCTCTGCGGTAAGATAGAACAACTTTTCCCCATCTCTTTTATGGTGGCCTTTCAAGGATCTGAAGACCGCAGCCATGTCCCCCCCTCAATCTCCTCTTTCCCAAACTAAATGTACCCAGTTCCTTCAACCTTTGCTCAAATGACTTGAATTCCACCCCTTGGATCCTCTTTGTGTCTCTCCTCTGGATCCTCTTCAGTTTCTCTTCATCCTTCCTATACATTGGAGACCCAAACTGGACACCGTACTCCAGCTGAGGCCTGGCCAGCGTGGAGTAGAGCGGTGCTATCACCTCCCATGACTCGAATGCTATGCCTCTGCTAATGCAACCTAACATTACATTTGCTTCTTTTGCAAAAGCGAAAAAATCGACACCCCTGAGATATCAACCTAACCCCGATTGAGAGAGCAGGAGGTCTACTGAAGAATTCTTCATTGACCTCGTTACCATCTCCGAGAGGTGGATTACCTACAATGACAGAAGAATCCCTGCTGTTGGTATTAGAATTGTCTACATTGAAATGCTACAGCAGCACCAGTGGCCTGCAGATGAGGAGCTGGAGATTCCACCACTTCCCTTCGCAGTTTGTTTCTGTGGTTAATAACCCTCAGTGATAAACATTGGGTCCTTATTTCCAACTAGAATTTGTTTGGATTCAGCCTCCAGCCACTGGGCCTTGCTCTGCCTTTCTCTGATAGATTAGAGAGCCCATTAGTACCCAGGGTTTTCTCCCCATGAAAGTCTCCACTTGATGGTCTTTTTGGTAAGATAAATAGATGAAGTTTTTTTGTCCCTCGCTTTCTGTCAGGCATTTTCTGCAGCCTGAAATCATTTTTGTGGCTCTTTTAGGATCATCTCCAATTATTCAACATCCTTTTTGCAATGTGATCCCAAGAATTGGACGCAGTTCTTTTCACCAATATCTTGTGCAGTCATAAAATCCTTCACCTCCTCCAACTCACCACTCCTTCGTTTATGCATCCAAGCATGGCATCAGTCCTTTATCCCACAGCAGCGCACTGGGACCTGATGATGAGTTGGTTGTCCACAGTGACCCCTAAATACTTTTCAGGTTCCCTTCATTCCATAATACTGAGCCCTAGTCTGTGGGTCCGGCCCACATTCCCCCTTCTGAGAGGATCACTTTGCATTTGACTGTATGAAAACATTTCAGTTGTTTGTTTGTATGGTCCCAAGTCACCAAACGCTCCAGATCAGTTGGTGTGCCTGCCCTGGCCTCCTCATTGTAACCACTCTGCCAATTTGCTGTTGTCCTCAAATTTTATCTGTAATGATTTTCTAATTGCTTCCAGATCCTTGATGAAAATACTGAATAGTACCAGGCTTCGAACTGCTCCCTGCAGAACCCCACTAGAAACAGCCCCAGTCACTGACAATGACTCATTGACAACTGCTTTCTCAGATCTGTCAGTTACCCAGATTTTTGTGCCTTTCACATGTGCTCTACTGATATTCTATAGTATTTATATTTTTAATTGGAATATTTTTCCCGTTGAAGCAAATACCTCAGAAAAATCAGTCTATTGGATCTGTGCGGTTCTCTTGATCAACCAAACATATATTCCCATTAGAGGATGAAAGTCAATTTATTTGAACAGACTTGTTTTGCACACACCCTGTTGTTGCGTGGCATTAATTATATTCCTGGATTTTTAACTAATCCCATACCAGCTTTTCCATTGTTTCCCAGCTTTGTCAAATCTTTTTTTTAAACTTTCCCTTTTTTTAATTGTTTACATTTAACACAGAACTGTCCTGTATTTGCCTTTTTTTGTTTGTTTGTGTGGCTTTGCTGCTGCCTGATTGCGTTCTTCTGGTTTTTAATCAGGTGTGTGGTTGATCGGTCAATTAGTAACCCTGGTGTTTGTCACTCTAACGTTCTACTGTAGATGCTGTTTAACATCCTCCTTGACAGCTAATGGTCTGGAAAGTATTTAATCACCGCTTGTGATTTAAGGAGCTCATACTACTGCTTTACAAATGCAGAACAAAAATATTTCTTCAACATATTTTCCATTTCTGCAACATTAAAAAGTTTCCTTGCTACCTCTAGGAATTGGCCTATAGCTTTTCTAGGATGTATTTTTTCCTTAATATGGAAACTGGGAAAACGTTGTTTGGAAACATCTTTCCCCACAAAATCCCCATCAAAACCATGTACCCTCCTGCCTGGGGAAGGCTTGATAAAAATCCTCACCAATTTCCATAGATGACCACAGACCCAAACCCTTGGATCTTAAGAACAATGAAAAAAGCATTCAATTTCTTACAAGAAGAATTTTAATATAAGAAAAGATAAAAAGAATCACCTCTGTAAAATCAGGATGGTAAATACCTTACAGGGTAATTAGATTCAAAACACAGAGAATCCCTCTAGGCAAAACGTTAAGTTACAAGAAAGACACAAAGACAGGAATATTCATTCTATGCAGCAGAGTCTAATTTCTCAGCCATTTAAAGAAATCAGAATCTAACGCATCTCTAGCTCGATTACTTACTAAGTTCTAAGACTCCGTTCCTGTTCTGTCCCTGGCAAAAGCATCACACAGACAGACAGACCCTTTGTTTTTCCCTCCCTCCAGCTTTGAAAGTATCTTGTCTTCTCATTGGTCATTGTGGTCAGGTTACAGCGACGTTATCCTACCTTCTTAACCCTTTACAGGTGAAAGGATTTTTCCTCTGGCCAGGAGGGATTTAAAGGGTGTTTACCCTTCTCTTTATATTTATGACAGTGACACCAAGGTCTTTCCTCTGAGGTGTGTTCTAGTTACGATGTTTTCCCCTGGCATATGTCTTCGCAAATCTTTGGGGTTTTTTCCACTCTCAGATTTTGAGCAACCTGGGGAACTCCCTACAGCATGGACTCTCTAGCTTGGCTTTCATTGCCTTAAGGCTACATTTACACTGGCAGAGTTTTTTTGCCAAAAGTTTGATTTTTCCATCTCCATTTCTGCTCAGCTCGCCATCTCTTTCTTCAGGAATGGATCCCGTGCTCCTCTCCACTGCTCTGCTAGCTTTCAGGAGCACACCAAAAATGGCAGTGGAATCAGTCTTGAAGTTGCGAAGGCAATAGGAGTCACAATTGCCTGACATGCTTCCCGACATGGATAGCAGCAGTGTTATATAGCTTTTGCCATTCTCGGAAGAGTTGAACATTGTGGAGTGTTTCTTTTTCGCTTGGGAAATTAGCCCTCCGTGGTGGGATCTCATCGTTATGCAGGTCAGGGATGATGAGCAGTGGCTTCAGAAATTTAGGATGCAGAAAACCACTTCCCTGGAACTGTGTACTGAGCTCTAATCATCCTTGTTGTGTTAGGATACCAAAATGAGAGCTGCCCTCTGGGTGGAGAAGCACGTAGCGATTGCAGTATGGAACCTGGTGACTCCAGGCTGCTACCAGAGGGACGCATATCAGTTTGGAGATGGAAATTCAACCAATGGGGCTGTGTTATGGTAAGTGTGTGGGGCCATTAATCACATCCTACTATGAAGGACTGCGACTTTTGGCAACGTGCATAAAATTATGGATGACTCTGCAGAAATGGGTTTCCCTAATGGTGGATGGGAGATAAATGGCATGCACATTCCAATTTTGGCACCAGACCACCTTGTGATGGAGTACATCAGTCGGAAGATGGAGATGGTATGATGGAATAATGTGATTTTGGTAAGTAATTGATCTTTAAATATTCAGGGTAAATAGGACTAACCCCCTGAGATGGGATATTAGATGGATGGGATCTGAGTTACCCAGGAAAGAATTTTCTGTAGTATCTGGCTGGTGAATCTTGCCCATATGCTCAGGGTTTAGCTGATCACCATATTTGGGGTCGGGAAAGAACTTTCCTCCAGGGCAGATTGGAGAGGCTCTGGAGGTTTTTCGCCTTCCTCTGTAGCATGGGGCACGGGTCACTTGAGGGAGGCTTCTCTGTTCCTTGAAGTCTTTAAACCATGATTTGAGGACTTCAATAGCTCAGACATAGGTGAGGTTTTTCATAGGAGTGGATGGGTGAGATTCTGTGGCCTGCGCTGTGCAGGAGGTCGGACTAGATGATCAGAATGGTCCCTTCTGACCTTAGTATCTATGAATCTATGAAAGCTTGTCTCTCTCACCAAGAGAAGTTGGGAAGGGGTACTTCTCCATGGTCTTCCAAGTGCTCGTGGATCACCACAAGTGTTCACTGACTTCAATGTGGGGTGGTCCAGAAAAGTGTGTGGTGCACAAATGTTCAGACAGACTGGCCCTTGCAGAAATCTGAAAGTGGGGATTTTCTTCCCAGACCAGAAGATCCCTGTGTGGTTTGTCAAAATGCCCATAGTTATCTTGGAGGCATGACATACCACTTAATGCCATGGCTCATGAAGATATACATGGAAAATCTGGATCACAACAATAAGCATTTCAACAATTGGCTGAGTAGGGATAGGATGACCATGGAATGTGCATTTGGCAGATTAAAGGCATGCTGGTGATGCCTTTATGGCAGGTTAGACCTCCATGTGGATAATATTTCCATGAACATAGCCAACATTTGCACATCACATAATATGTTTTGTTCAATATCTTCATAAATGATCTGGAGGATGGTGTGGATTGCACTCTCAGCAAATTTGCGGATGATACTAAACTGGGAGGAGTGGTAGATACGCTGGAGGGGAGGGATAGGATACAGAAGGACCTAGACAAATTGGAAGATTGGGCCAAAAGAAATCTAATGAGGTTCAATAAGGATAAATGCAGGGTCCTGCACTTAGGATGGAAGAATCCAATGCACCGCTACAGACTAGGGACCGAATGGCTCGGCAGCAGTTCTGCGGAAAAGGACCTAGGGGTGACAGTGGACGAGAAGCTGGATATGAGTCAGCAGTGTGCCCTTGTTGCCAAGAAGGCCAATGGCATTTTGGGTTGTATAAGTAGGGGCATAGCGAGCAGATCGAGGGACGTGATCGTTCCCCTCTATTCGACACTGGTGAGGCCTCATCTGGAGTACTGTGTCCAGTTTTGGGCCCCACACTACAGGAAGGATGTGGATAAATTGGAAAGAGTATAACGAAGGGCAACAAAAATGATTAGGGGTCTAGAGCACATGACTTATGAGGAGAGGCTGAGGGAGCTGGGATTGTTTAGTCTGCAGAAGAGAAGAATGAGGGGGGATTTGATAGCTGCTTTCAACTACCTGAAAGGGGGTTTCAAAGAGGATGGCTCTAGACTGTTCTCAATGGTAGCAGATGACAGAACGAGGAGTAATGGTCTCAAGTTGCAATGGGGGAGGTTTAGATTGGATATTAGGAAAAACTTTTTCACTAAGAGGGTGGTGAAACACTGGAATGCGTTACCTAGGGAGGTGGTAGAATCTCCTTCCTTAGAGGTTTTTAAGGTCAGGCTTGACAAAGCCCTGGCTGAGATGATTTAACTGGGACTTGGTCCTGCTTTGAGCAGGGGGTTGGACTAGATGACCTTCTGGGGTCCCTTCCAACCCTGATATTCTATGATTCTATGATTCTATGTGTGAAGTAAAGGGTAAAAACTTTGCTCAGGAGTGTACTATTGAAACAGAACACTTGGCTGCTGATCTGGAGCAACCAGATACCAAGGCTATTAGAGGGGATGACTGGGGGTCAATTCAGGAGGCTTTGAGGCATCATTTTGACGATGAGTACCAGTAATGCTTGTTGCTGTGATTGGGATTGTAATGCATTATGAAGTTC
Source organism: Dermochelys coriacea (assembly GCF_009764565.3). Taxonomy (NCBI): domain Eukaryota; kingdom Metazoa; phylum Chordata; order Testudines; family Dermochelyidae; genus Dermochelys; species Dermochelys coriacea. Next base: position 2,243,516 of record NC_050068.2, read on the forward strand.
AGTTTTGGTAGGGTAAGAAGCATTTGTGATTCTTCAGGCCCAGGATTCAATGTAAGGAAATGATAAAACGGCTTGCTTGTTTCCTGCTATCATCTGCTATCTTAACTTGCATGGAAACTAATAAAGAGTGCTTATTATTGAAAGAACTTTGATTTTATTGCCAAAAAACACCACAACAACATGCACACACACAGAGACACATGTACATTTCTGGATGTGGGGGTGAGACACTTACAAGGTGAGGGCTGACTTTTACAGAGGAACATAAGTCCAGTTGCCTCTTGAAGAGCTGTCTGCAGAGGTGGAGTGTAGGGGAAAGCGTGAACTCCCAGAAATCAGAAATGGATGTGCGGGTAGTCTGGGGAGGGCATGGGAAAGAGCTCTAAATGTGCTGAAGGGGCAGACAGACATGCAATCTGCTCATTTTGGAGGGTTACAAGGAACTGCAGCATGTTGGTTTGCTGCTCCAAAACTTTTGTCAGTGTCTCTGTTGTATCCTGAGTTTATGCCATTTTTTCTTTTCTTTCCTGATTCTCGCTTTCCCTCAATGCCCTGCGTTCCCTCTTGTCTGTATCAGAGAACTCCTGCACCTCCCAGAAGATATCTCCCAAACTCCATCTTGGGTGCTTTCTGATCTGGCAGAAATACTAAGCCGGAGTGGGATGGGGGACCTCCATTCCAGGTCAGATCTGGTGAATCACAAGTAACAACAAACAAGCATTATTGTTAACTCTACGTACAGCACTGAAACGCTACATTAAAATACTACATTGGTAACACACCAGTCACTTTCCGGTTGTCACTTGACAAGCATACGTGCCAGCGAACACTGCAAGGAAGGTGAGTGTTCCCAGGGCTGGAGGACATTGTGCATGGGAGAAAAGCAATGTGAAAGGGGACACAGAGCACTTCTCAGGGGACAACACTCGGCGGGAGACATTGTGGCAGATATCTCTCTCCTGAGGGTAAGCAAGGAAGCAATGGTGCATCTACTACATACTTGCGGCTTTTGTCCCAATCCCTATGCTGCTCTTCTGTGTGCTGCTTTAGTCCTTCCCAAGAAATTGTAGAATTGGCCTGGAAAGTGTCCCTCAATGGGGTAAGGAACAAAGCAGCTCTGCTAAGGACCCTCTAGCACAGGATTGTGGAGTACTTGCAGGAAAGTTTGCTGGAGAACTCTTTGGAGGAATCCAGTGAAATCTCAAAAAGAAAAAGAGTACTTGTGGCACCTTAGAGACTAACAAATGTATTTGAGCATAAACTTTCCTGAACTACAGCTCACTTCATCGGATGCATTTAGTGGGGGGGAGAAATAACATGGGGAAATAGTTTTACTTTGTGTAATGACTCATCCATTCCCAGTCTCTTTTCAAGCCTAAGTTAATTGTATCCAGTTTGCAAACTAATTCCAATTCAGCAGTCTCTCGTTGGAGTCTGTTTTTGAAGTTTTTTTTGTTGAAGGATAGCCACCCTCATGTCTGTAATCGAGTGACTGGAGAGATTATCTGAGGGTGGCTATCCTTCAACAAAAAAACTTCAAAAACAGACTCCAGCGAGAGACTGCTGAATTGGAATTAATTTGCAAACTGGATACAATTAACTTAGGCTTGACAAGAGACTGGGAATGGCTGAGTCATTACACAAAGTGAAAGTATTTCCCCATGTTATTTCTCCCCCCCACCCCACCCCCCACTGTACCTGAGATATTCTTGTTAACTGCTGGAAATAGCCTACCTTGCTTGTCACCATAAAAGGTTTTCCTCCTTTCCCCCCGCTGCTGCTGGTGATGGCTCATCTTAAGTGATCACTCTCCTTACAGTGTGTATGATAAACCCATTGTTTCATGTTCTCTGTGTGTGTATATAAATCTCCCCACTGTATTTTCCACCAAATGCATCCGATGAAGTGAGCTGTAGCTCAGGAAAGCTTATGCTCAAATAAATTTGTTAGTCTCTAAGGTGCCACAAGTACTCCTTTTCTTTTTGCGAATATAGACTAACACGGCTGCTACTCTGAAACCAGTGAAATCTCAGTGTGCATCAATACCTCTGGTATTCTGATATTGATACATCAATATCAATAGCTCTTTTCCCACAGGCTGTGTGAAATCTCCCATAGGTATCGACATTCCTACAGCTGGAGCACAGCTGGAACTGCATAGCCTCCTCTACCCACATACTGAGCAAATCCAGCAGATCCACAGTGGCCCAAGCTGGAGAGAATTTGCTGTGTGGAGCCACCACGGCCACCTAGGAAGATGTGATGTAAGCTCTCCATGCTGAGCAAACAGGACAGGGGAATTTCTAAATTCCCCAGTCTTGAAATGGGGAGGAGTGGAAAGTTTTTACATCGATGCAGGACAGAGGAGTTTAAACTGCTTACCAGAATGCTCAGGATGGGCATTGTGGGACACCTTCCCGATGCCAATTACAGCAATAAAATAAAGCGCAAGTGTCTGCACTGAAGCTTCAGTCACAAAAGTTTTGCATAAAAAGTCTTACAACTCACGTCAAGGTGGTTTTATTATTTCACTGAAACTGAGGAGTTCCATCGTCAAAAGTGGCTTTGCAGTGTGTGCACCGCCACTGTTTCTTCTCCAAAAGATATTTTTTGGGGAAAAACTTGGCAGTGTAGACAAGGCCTACTGAAAAATGATGAATAACGAGTATCCACACTTGTGTTTCCTGCTGGCGTCTATTAAGGTTTCCCAGACCACGATGTGTTGGAGTTACTGACACACTGAGCACCCGAACACATGGAATTGGCCTTAGTAGCATCATGTGTTCATAATTCATTTCTCTGAATAATAAAAATGTCATTTTTTCAGTGTGTGAAGGGCAACCAATCTGTTTCACCAATGAGAACAGCCTCCAGTTGTTCCTGTAGTGTCTCATATTTACATTTTCTCTCCATCCAAGGTTTTGTACTGCGACCATCCCGCTAGAGGCTGGACACATAGAAGAAGTCAGGGGGACGTACGGTACATGCAGGTGACATCGTTCTGCCTCAGAGCTGGACACCTTCTTCCCTACTCCATGTCAGATTCCAACACAACTGACTTCACCAACCCCTCCACCTTCATCCTGCTGGGCATTCCTGGCCTGGTGGCAGCCCATGTCTGGATCTCCATCCCCTTCTGCGCCATGTATGCAATAGCCATCTTGGGGAACTTCACCATCCTGGTCATTGTGAAGACGGAACCTAGCCTCCATGGGCCCATGTACTATTTCCTCTGCATGCTGGCCGTCACCGACCTGGGCCTGTCTACATCCATCCTGCCCAAAATGCTGAGCATCTTCTGGTTCAATTCCAGGGAGATCAATTTCAGTGCCTGCCTCACCCAGATGTACTTCATTCACTGCTTCTCTGCGATGCAGTCTGGGATCTTTGCAGCCATGGCTCTGGATCGCTATGTGGCCATCTGCCATCCCCTGAGATATTCCACCATCCTGACAAACCCCATCGTGGCCACCATCGGCCTGTCCATGGTGCTACGCTGTGGCATGTTCTCACTGCCCTATCCCTTCCTGGCGAGGCAATGGCCATATTGCAGAACCAACATCATCCCCCAGACATTATGCGTGCACATGGCCGTGGTGAATCTTGCGTGCGCCGACACCCACGTCAGTAATTACTATGGACTCTTTGTGCAATTCAGTGTGATGGGTCTGGATGTGATTTTTATTGTTGTGTCCTATACCCAGATACTCAGGGCCATCTTCAGCCTCCCCACAAAGGATGCCCGGCTCAAGACTTTTGGGACCTGTGGCTCCCACCTCTTGGTCATTTTAGCCTTTTATGTCCCACGCCTCTTCATCTCCCTCCTCTATCGGTTTGGCCAGAATGTGGCTCTGAATTTCCACGTTCTCATTTCCAACGTTTATCTCTTGATGCCCCCCATGCTAAACCCCATCGTCTACGCGGTAAGGACCAAACAGTTCTCGGACAGGCTGCTCCGTCTATTCACTCATGAAGGGGCCTAATGGTTTCTCCTCAGGTTCTGACTCTCAGATTGAGCTACGTGTGGACCTGGCTGGTTATATGGTGCTGGACCCTCTTCTCCGAATCACTGACTGGACAGTCAAAGTGACATTTAATCCTTTCATGGCCTTACTGTGCTGTGTCAGCATGAGAAACTGAGGAATCAGTCTGTGTACAATTTATTAAAACATAGGGTTCCCACCTTACTAATTGCTGATAACTGGACCCCTGAGGCCCTGTGCCCTGCCCTACCTGTACCCCCAAGCCCCAGCCTCCTGTCCCACCTCTTCCCCCAAGGCCCCACTTCTGTTCCTATCTCCTCTTATCCCCAGCCCTATCCACTCCTGGTTCATCTCCACCTCCCTCCCCACACCCCCAGCCGGTTTCAATCTCCTCCGGGCTGGGACAGAAACTGCTTCAACCTGACAAGGAGCCTTCAGTGAGCGCAGCGAGGACACAGTGCTGTGGCCAAGGGGACAATGAGAAGTGGAGGGGGAAGCCAGGAATCCTTATAAAAGCAGCTGAGGTTGGGAGCAGTGTTGTGGTACAGGTGGGCAGGACTCTGCATCATACATCTTGTGGGCCCTAAAGCTCAGCCACAGACTCCTGCAGGAAGAGACCATTGTGTGGCTTATTTCATTAGCTTTCGGCTCCCTCTTGTTTCTAATCCCTGGGGCCCTCCAATGGGAATGGGATGGGAGCCCTTTGCCCTGAGCCAGGGCTTAGGGTCAGGGCAAGTGATCAGCTTTGAAGCTAGGTGAACAACTGCTGCGAGTGGTGGAAGGAGAAGCCCCTGTGTTAGTTGGGAAGGCAGGATGCTCAGAAGAGACCAGGGTGGCTTCAGTAGCTCACAGGGAGGGAGATAAACAGCAAACCTTCCATTATCGAGGTATTTACACATTTACACGCCACCTTTTCTGGAACTATTGGGCACCCATTGCCCAGGGGCTGAAACTGAGTCTAACGTTAGCTCTGCAGGATGCTTTTGATCACTACATCTAGAAGCTCTTTAACTAGGCAGCATTATCCCCACGTCATGGATAGATTGAGCCACCCAGCGATAAACTGATTTACCCAAGGCCACACAGTGAGACGGTGGCAGAGCAGGAATACGAACTGGGAAGCCTCAACCTCCCTCCCCAGCACCATTCCTCTGGTCATGAACTGGCATTGCTCTTCTGGGTTATATTAGATGCAGGTTTCAGAGTAGCAGCCGTGTTAGTCTGTATTTGCAGTGACACTATTTGTGTGGCATGATCAGTGGAGTTGCCGTCCTTCTTAAACAGGAGGAATTTATTAAAGAAACAGCTAAAAACTGCATCCACAAAAACAGGTTTCCACACAGCTCAGTTTTCAGCCTCATCTTGCTTGTTTACCAGGGGCCACACGTTTCCTGGAATGCTGCACGGTTCATTGAGACCACTGATGTGCTGCAAGGAACCAAATCAGTGCAGCGTGTGACTCGTGGGCCCTGATTAAAACCTTTCGCTAGCAACAGACTAGGAATAATAAATACTAATTTCCATTTAATGCATGGAGTAAGCTGTGTTCAAGGTCACCCAACAAATCCGTGGCAGAGCTTTGACTCGTCGATCCTAGCTCAATGGTCTCTGCTGACGCTTTATCTCTAATTAATTGTCTTGGGCCAAATCCTCAGCTAGTGGAAATGGGAGCAGCCCCACTGAAATCTGGGGAGATCCCCTCAGTAGAGAAACCAATGGAGAGAGAGCACCAGGCCTCTCTGCTCCTTCAGAGACTTCACGAGCTGAATCTGAGAGAGACTAAGCAAGGGATTGGTAGCTAGGGACTTATGACCTATGCTCCTGTCTCAAGACACTTCCCTTCATGCTGTCTCAATTTCCCCATCTGTAAAAGGGGGATACCTAATGGGCGTAGTGAGCAATAGTCTGGGTATCACCCATGAACAGTAATCTCTGTGTCCGTGTTTTACCACGCTTCAGTGGGACACAGCTGTGGATGCCAAATTCAGGAAAAAATGACAAGAAATGGGGCAGACTCAGCCCAGACTGGTGGGTATTCTATTATTAGATTATAACAAGCCAGTAACAAATGTACATTTCTGTCTCACCAAACTGGTTAAAGAAGAGCCAAAAATACAGTCTCCCGAGGCATTCCAGTCTTTGCCTCACCACTTGGACATGGGACTGCATGATGAGTGCTCAGTGAAACCCAATTTCACCACATATAGGGTCATTCTAATCTCAAGAGACCAGCCGCTTAGCCAGGTCAATATATAACTCAGAATTTACCCAGTGATCATGCTGCTGCCAGTCCTTTAGCAATTAAAAGCTAAAGGTTTAATAATAAAAGAAAAAGAAGAGTTATTAATGGTTTGTAGATGAGTTATATAAGTGATATTTCACTGTTCGGAAATCAGGATCATATTACTGACAGAAACTGCTAACTTGCAAAAGTCTCTCTGGAAATTACCCAAGCAGGTGAGGGTTCATCAGTCTTTGTTCAGAGTTTCTGTGTTGGAAACCAAGTCCAGAGAACTGAAGACAAGACGGAGATGTCTCGGGTTTCTTTTATGTTCTCTGCCCTGTGCATGGAATTTTGCTGTCCGAAAGAAAGCTCACAGTCCAGGAGCCTGACACGTGTCCTTACACGCTTTGATGACTCACAAGAGCAGCCGTTGCCCATATTCTTGAAGAGCTGTTTCTTCTATGGCCCATTGTCAGAACTAAGAGTCCTTGATGGGCTAACAACACATAGCTGTCTGGCCTTCATGCAAATTCTACCTGAGGGGTGTTACCCAATAGCACAACACGTGTAAGATACCAGTACATCAGCAATATTCATAGCTTCAGAGACAGCGATGATACATGCACATAAATAGGATAAAAAAAAAAAGCAGTACTTGTGGCACCTTAGAGACTAACAAATTTATTAGAGCATAAGCTTTCGTGAGCTACAGCTCACTTCATCGGATGCTGTAGCTCATGAAAGCTTATGCTCTAATGAATTTGTTAGTCTCTAAGGTGCCACAAGTACTGCTTTTCTTTTTGCGAATACAGACTAACACGGCTACTCTGAAACCTGTCATAAATAGGATAGTCATACTGAGCAAATCATAACTTTCCCACTGACAGCTGACAGGACACACTTTGTACAAGCTTTGTAGCAGTTGTATAACCGCGGTAGCAACAATGAAAAAAAATGGTCATTGTTCAATCATACAATCACACCATGTTCTTGTCCCATGATGGGTGCTACAGCTGGTAGCCACATAAGGAAAGGGCATAGCCTGGGTTCTAGCAGGGCAAGCAGCTGGGACACTACAGCCACTGGAAGATGGGAAGAGCACATAAAAACCTGTTTTCCTGCAGGGAGCCTGGTCCTCGTTCTTGAAAAGTGAGAGGTGGAGGTCCGGGAACTCGGCTTTTTCCTCCAAGCGTCGCCAGCCAGCCCCCTTGGCTTCGAACAACCTGCTCAGAGAGGGGATCTTGTGAGACAACCTGTGTTTTCTGGGACTAGCCCAAGGACAGAGCTCCTATGATGGGAACCCCCTAGAGGCTGAGCGAACCCCCCGGCATTGCACAGAGCTATATTATACACAATGCACTCCACTGTCAGCTCTCGGTGTGGGATGTTGCTGCAGATGCTGGGGTGAGAGAAGCGTAGGACACGGCTACCTGAGGGGGATTACCAGGGAAGACGCTTCCATCTAAAAATTCACAGGTACCATCTCTGTTTGACAAACCCAGTGCAACCTGGATGTGATGGGATAGAGAATAGGGTTGTGGTCCTTTCCGATCTACACATGCATTAAAAATCCTAGGGCCCTTGCCACAAAGGATGAGTTTGATCCATTATCATGGGCCAAAATCTCCCTCTTTACTATGCCCCCCATCCACCTGACCCATATGACATCCTCCAGCCCCAAACTGGCTGCATTTCACTGGCACACTGGATCCTTTAGGATGAAAAGTGTTACTAGTGGTCCAATAAAAGGCCAAATTGGGAGGCTGTGGCTGGAAGTTTACTTAGGCCTCAAAGAAGCAAAATTCCCCTTGGAGTAAGAACTGAGTAAAGACTTTGGGATCCAGCTGTATGTTAATACACGGGCACTGTTACATCCTCCTCCTGCAATGTAGTGCTCTGGCTATAAATGGGGGTGGTGGGGACTGTTACCTGACTTTAATGTGCTGGGAAGCATGGAGGTGGTAGGGCTCCTCACTAGAATAAGTATAAGAATTTTTCAAAATAGGCAAGACATCATCTCTCCTAGCATCATTCGAGAAGTCGGCTGAATCGTTAGGCCTGAAGTTTTCAAAGTGCAATTCATCCGGAAGCAGACACCCACCATGGGAAATTTCAGCCCAAATGGTTAATGTTTGGCAAACGTATAAGCAACTGAATATCAGGTCTTCTAATTGAAGGAATGAGACAGCCTTAAATAACAGCGGTGTCACCAGCACCACCTACAATGGCCAATCCATTGATGAATGCCATTCAGCGAACCTCTTTGCTCCAACAGTGTCTGTGGCAAAGAACTCCTCAGGCCAAATATGTATTATGTAAACAGTTTTCTTTTAGCAGTGTATTACGTTCAAACTTTCAATGCACCTAAATGTTTCCATGTTCATCTCTTATGAAACACAGTGAATATAAATGCCAGATCTACTTTGTTTATCAATAGATTTACAGGGTATAAGGCCATTTGATCATCCAGCCTGACCTCCTGTATAACACAGGCCATTAAATTTCACCCAGTTACCTGTGAACTGAGATCCATGTCTTCTCTGTGACTAAGGCCTGGTCTACACTAGGATTTTATTTCAAGGAATCATGGAGCGCAGGGTGAGAAGGAATCGCAAGGGTCATCTAGTCTAACCACCTGCCAAGATGCAAGCTTTGTTGGGTCAAAACCATTCCTTACAGATGCCTCCTTTTCAAAACCTCCACCAAAGGAGCTTACACAAGCTCCCGACGTGTCTGTTCCTATGTCCTCCTGTTCTTAGACTTTGGCAGTTTATCTGAGGTTTAACCTAAATCTGCTAAGCTGTACTTTGAACCCATTGTCTCTTCTCCTGCCCTCTGCGGTAAGATAGAACAACTTTTCTCCATCTCTTTTATGGTGGCCTTTCAAGGATCTGAAGACCGCAGCCATGTCCCCCCCTCAATCTCCTCTTTCCCAAACTAAATGTACCCAGTTCCTTCAACCTTTGCTCAAATGACTTGAATTCCATCCCTTGGATCCTCTTTGTGTCTCACCTCTGGATCCTTTCCAGTTTCTCTTCATCCTTCCTATACATTGGAGACCCAAACTGGACACTGTACTCCAGCTGAGGCCTGGCCAGTGTGGAGTAGAGCGGTGCTATCACCTTCCGTGACTCACATGCTATGCCTCTGCTAATGCAACCTAACATTGCATTTGCTTCTTTTGCAAAAGCAAAAAAATCGACACCCCTGAGAGATATAGCTATATCAACCTAACCCCAGTGTAGAGAGCAGGAGGTCTACTGAAGAATTCTTCATTGACCTAGTTACCATCTCCGAGAGGTGGATTATCTACAATGACAGGAGAATCCCTGCTGTCAGTGTAAGAATTGTCTACATTGAAATGCTACAGCAGCACCAGTGGCCTGCAGACACGAGCAGCTGGAGATTCCACCACTTCCCTTCGCAGTTTGTTTCTGTGGTTAATAACCCTCAGTGATAAACACTGGGCCCTTATTTCCAACTGGAATTTGTTTGGATTCAGCTTCCAGCCACAGGGCCTTGCTCTGCCTTTCTCTAATAGATTAGAGAGCCCATCAGTACCCAGGGTTTTCTCCCCATGAAAGTCTCTGCTTGATGGTCTTTTTGGTAAGATAAATAGATAAAGTTTTTTTTGTCCCTCACTTTCTGTCAGGCATTTTCTGCAGCCTGAAATCATTTTTGTGGCTCTTTTAGGATCATCTCCAATTATTCAACATCCTTTTTGCAATGTGATCCCAAGAATTGGACGCAGTTCTTTTCACCAATATCATGTGCAGAGATAAAATCCTTCACCTCCTCCAACTCACCACTCCTTCGTTTATGCATCCAGGCATGGCATCAGTCCTTTTGCCCACAGCAGCGCACTGGGACCTGATGATGAGTTGGTTGTCCACAGTGACCCCTAAATACTTTTCAGGTTCCCTTCATTCCATAATTCTGAGCCCTAGTCTGTGGGTCCGGCCCACATTCCCCCTTCTGAGAGGATCACTTTGCATTTGACTGTATGAAAACATTTCAGTTGTTTGTTTGTATGGTCCCAAGTCACCAAACGCTCCAGATCAGTTGGTGTGCCTGCCCTGGCCTCCTCATTGTAACCACTCTGCCAATTTGCTGTTGTCCTCAAATTTTATCTGTAGTGATTTTCTAATTGCTTCTAGATCCTTGATGAAAATACTGAATAGTACCAGGCTTCGAACTGCTCCCTGCAGAACCCCACTAGAAACAGCCCCAGTCACTGACAATGACTCATTGACAACTGCTTTCTCAGATCTGTCAGTTACCCAGATTTTTGTGCCTTTCACATGTGCTCTACTGATATTATAGTATTTATATTTTTAATTGGAATATTTTTCCCATTGAAGCAAATACCTCAGAGAAATCAAAGTCTATTGGATCTGTGCAGTTCTCTTGATCAACCAAACATATATTCCCATTAGAGGATGAAATTCAATTTATTTGAACAGACTTGTTTTGCACACACCCTGTTGTTGCGTGGCATTAATTATATTCCTGGATTTTTAACTAATCCCATACCAGCTTTTCCATTGTTTCCCAGCTTTGTCAAATCTTTTTTTTAAACTTTCCCTTTTTTTAATTGTTTACATTTAACACAGAACTGTCCTGTATTTGCCTTTTTTTGTTTGTTTTTGTTTGTTTGTTTGGCTTTACCTGATTGTGTTCTTCTGGTTTCGAATCAGGTGTGTGGTTGATCAGTCAATTAGTAACTCTGGTGTTTGTCACTCTAACGTTCTACTGTAGATGCTGTTTAACATCCTCCTTGACAGCTAATGGTCTGGAAAGTATTTAATCACCGCTTGTGATTTAAGGAGCTCATACTACTGCTTTCCAAATGCAGAACAAAAATATTTCTTCAACATATTTTCCATTTCTGCTCTAGGAATTGGCCTATAGCTTTTCTAGGATGTATTTTTTCCTTAATATACTTAATAAGCTCCTTTTGATGATCCTTAGCCCTGCCACACAGGGATTTTCACCTCATATCTTCAACATCCCCACACAATTTTCAAAACTTCCAATTTGTATTGCTTTTCCGTTTCTCACATATGCTATATATTACTACCTCCACCCTTGCCACCACAATTGCTCCCTTCCCTTTGCCACTGGACTGGATTTTATTCAAAATAGTCAACTTTCTTGATTGTAAAATCATGGTTTTCTATCTCTCAAATAAACTCTTCTTAAAGAACTCTCAATTTTCATTCCTATTTCCCTGTCTAAATTTTTCCTTGCGATCAGTTTTGCTGATTATTTCCCTTAGCTTTGGGGAATTAGCACCTTTGAAGTCCTAAGTGTCTATAGATATTACTGGCTGGGAACTGTTCTATGTTTGTCCATTTGATTGTAATCAGTTCCATTCCTTTATTTTGTTCTCCTCTACCATATGCCCTCTTTTTTGTCTCTTCTCTAAACTGACCAGGCCCGGATTTTTTCATCTGCCCACATAGGGTAGTCTCCCCCATTTTCATAGCCTGTCTCAGAAATCCCCTTTCTATCTGCTATATCCTTTACAGGGACTGGGTGTCCAAAACTGAGCGCATGTCCAGACCAGGTTATACTACATCCCATTCCATAGGCATCCAAACATTGTCTTGTCTTCCTCATAGCCTGTCTCAGAAATCCCCTTTCTATCTGGAAGAGAGGAAGATGATGTCTGTCTGTATCTGTGCGAGTTTTTTCATGAAGTTGACAGATTTCCACTCTATACGGCTACCCTGACAGCAGGATTGTCTGGCTATGTAGACTCCCTCCTCAGGCCCTTCGTTACCAGCACTCCCAGCTATCTTCGAGACACCACCGATTTCCTGAGGAAACTACAGTCCATTGGTGATCTTCCTAAAAACACCATCCTAGCCACTAAGGATGTAGAAGCCTCTACACCAACATTCCACACAAAGATGGGCTACAAGCCGTCAGGAACAGTATCCCCGATACTGTCACAGCTAACCTGGTGGCAGAACTTTGTGACTTTGTCCTGACCCATAACTATTTCACATTTGGTGACAATGTATACCTTCAAATCAGCGGCACTGCGATGGGTACCCGCATGGCCCCACAGTATGCCAACATTTTTATGGCTGACTTAGAACAACGCTTCCTCAGCTCTCGTCCCCTAATGCCCCTACTCTACTTGCGCTACATTGATGACATCTTCATCATCTGGACCCATGGAAAAGAAGCTCTTGAGGAATTCCACCATGATTTCAACAATTTCCATCCCACCATCAACCTCAGCCTGGACCAGTCCACACAAGAGATCCACTTCCTGGACACTACGGTGCTAATAAGCGATGGTCACATAAACACCACCCTATATCGGAAACCTACTGACCGCTATTCCTACCTACATGCCTCTAGCTTTCATCCAGATCATACCACTCGATCCATTGTCTACAGCCAAGCGCTACGATATAACCGCATTTGCTCCAACCCCTCAGACAGAGACAAACACCTACAAGATCTCTATCATGCATTCCTACAACTACAATACCCACCTGCTGAAGTGAAGAAACAGATTGACAGAGCCAGAAGAGTACCCAGAAGTCACCTACTACAGGACAGGCCCAACAAAGAAAACAACAGAACGCCACTAGCCATCACCTTCAGCCCCCAACTAAAACCTCTCCAACGCATCATCAAGGATCTACAACCTATCCTGAAGGACGAGCCATCGCTCTCTCAGATTTTGGGAGACAGACCAGTCCTTGCTTACAGACAGCCCCCCAATCTGAAGCAAATACTCACCAGCAACCACACACCACACAACAGAACCACTAACCCAGGAACCTATCCTTGCAACAAAGCCCGTTGCCAACTCTGTCCACATATCTATTCAGGGGATACCATCATAGGGCCTAATTACATCAGCCACACTATCAGAGGCTCGTTCACCTGCGCATCTACCAATGTGATATATGCCATCATGTGCCAGCAATGCCCCTCTGCCATGTACATTGGCCAAACTGGACAGTCTCTACGTAAGAGAATGAATGGACACAAATCAGACGTCAAGAATTATAACATTCAAAAACCAGTTGGAGAACACTTCAATCTCTCTGGTCACTCGATCACAGACCTAAGAGTGGCTATACTTCAACAAAAAAGCTTCAAAAACAGACTCCAAGGAGAGACTGCTGAATTGGAATTAATTTGCAAACTGGATACAATTAACTTAGGCTTGAATAGAGACTGGGAATGGATGAGTCATTACACAAAGTAAAACTATTTCCCCATGGTATTTCTCCCTCCCACCCCACCCCCCACTGTTCCTCTGATATTCTTGTTAACTGCTGGAATTAGCCTACCTTGCTTGTCACCATGAAAGGTTTTCCTCCTTCCCCTCCCCCCCGCTGCTGGTGATGGCTTATCTTAAGTGATCACTCTCCTTACAGTGTGTATGATAAACCCATTGTTTCATGTTCTCTGTGTGTGTGTGTATATAAATCTCTCCTCTGTTTTTTCCACCAAATGCATCCGATGAAGTGAGCTGTAGCTCACGAAAGCTTATGCTCTAATAAATTTGTTAGTCTCTAAGGTGCCACAAGTACTCCTTTTCTTTTTGCGAATACAGACTAACACGGCTGCTACTCTGAAACCTGACATTGTGGAGTGTTTCTTTTTAGCTTGGGAAATTAGCCCTCAGTGGTGGGATCTCATCATTATGCAGGTCAGGGATGATGAGCAGTGGCTTCAGAAATTTAGGATGCAGAAAACCACTTCCCTGGAACTGTGTATTGAGCTCTAATCATCCTTGTTGTGTTAGGATACCAAAATGAGAGCTGCCCTCTGGGTGGAGAAGCACGTATCGAGTGCAGTATGGAACCTAGTGACTCAGGCTGCTACCAGTGGGTCACATATCAGTTTAGAGATGGAAATTCAACCAATGGGGCTGTGTTACGGTAAGTGTGTGGGGCCATTTATCACATCCTATTACGAAGGACTGTGACTTTTGGCAATGTGCATAAAATTGTGGATTGCTTTTCAGAAATGGGTTTCCCTACCAGTGGACGGGAGAGTAATGGAATGTACATTCCAGTTTTGGCACCAGACCACCTTGTGATGGAGTACATCAATCAGAAGGGGTACTTCTCCATGATCTTCCAAGTGCTCGTTGATCACCACAAGCGTTCAGTGACTTCAATGCAGGGTGGTCCGGAAAAGGGTATGGTGCAGAAATGTTCAGGCAGACGGGCCCTTACAGAAATCTGGAAGCCGGGACTTTCTTCCCTGACCAGAAAATCCTTGTAGGGCTTTTAAAAATCCCAGTTATCCTGGAGGCCTGAGGTACTGCTTCATGCCATGGTTCATGAAGCCATACATGGAAAACCTGGATCACAGCAATGAGCATTTCAACAATTGGCTGAGTAGGGATAGGATGACCATGGAATGTGCATTTGGCAGATTAAAGGCATGCTAGTGATGTCTTTATGGCAGGTTAAACATGTGGATAATATTTCCATGGTCATAGCCAGGTGTTGCGCTTCCCATAATATTTGTGAAGTAAACAGTTTGCCCGGGAGTGGGCTATTGAGACAGAAAATTTTGCTGCTGATTTTGAGCAGCCAGATACCAAGGCTATTAGAGGGGAACAGTGTGTGTGTGTGTGTCCGCACGCGCGCGGGGGGGAGCAATTCAGGAGGCTTTGAGGCAGCATTTTTAAGATGAGTACCAGTAATGTTTGTTGCTGTGATTGGGATTGTAATGAATTATGTAGTCCAGTTTTGGTAAGGTAAGAAACAGTTGTGATTCTTCAGGCCCAAGATTCAATGTAAGGAAATGATAAAACTGCTTGTTTGTTTCCTGGTGCCATCTGCTATCATAACTTGCATGGAAACAAATAAAGAGTGCTTTATTTTCCAAAGAACTCTGCTTTTATTGCCAAAAAAATCACAACAACACGTACACACACAGAGACACCTGTATATTCCTGGGTGCACGGGAGAGACATGTACCCGGGGAGAGCTGACTTTTAGAGGTGAGCATAAGTCCAGCTGTCATTTGAAGAGCTGTCTGCAGGGGTGAAGTGTGGGGGGAAGCCTGAAGTCCACAAAATCAGAAATGGATGTCTGGGTAAAGTCTGGGGAAGGTACGGGAAAGAACTCTGAATGTGCTGAAGGGGCAGGCAGACACTCAATCTGCTCATTTTGGAGGGTTACAAGGGCCTGCAGCATGTTGGTTTGGTGCTCCAAAACTTTTATCAGTGTCTCTGTTGCATCCCAACTGTATGCCTTATTTTCGTTTCTTTCCTGCTTGTCGCTTTCCCTCCACACCCTGCTTTCCCTCTTGTCTGTATCAGAGAACTGCTGCACCTTCCAGAAGATATCTTCCTTGTGCCATCTTGCGTGCTTTCTTATCTGGCAGAAATGCTCAGCTGGAGTGGAGGGGGTGCCTCCTTTCCAGGTCATATCTGGTGAATCACAGGTAACAACAAACAGAAGCATTATTGTTAACTCTACGTACAGCACTGAAACACTACATTAAAATATTACATTGGTAACACACCAATGCCTTTCTGTCCCTTGACAACCACACATGCTGGGAAACACTGAAAGGATGGTGAGTGCACCAAGGGCTGGAGCACATAGTGCGTAGGAGAAAAGCCATGTGAAAGGGGACAGAGGGCACTTCTCAGGGGTTAAAACTTGAAAGTTTTCCAAGCATTTCCACAGGCAGGAGTCATTGTGACAGATAGAAAAGGAGTACTTGTGGCACCTTAGAGACTAACAAATTTATTTGAGCATAAGCTTTCGTGAGCTACAGCTCACTTCATCGGATGCATTGAGCGAAGTGAGCTGTAGCTCAAGAAAGTTTATGCTCAAATAAATCTGTTAGTCTCTAAGGTGCCACAAGTCCTCCTTTTCTTTTTGCGAATACAGACTAACACGGCTGCTACTCTGAAAACTCTCATTGTGGCAGATACGTCTCTCCTGAGGGGAAGCAAGGATGCATCTACTACATGCTTGCAGCTTCCGCCCCGATCCCTATGCTGCTCATCTGTGTGCCGCTTTAGTCCTTGCCCAAGTAATTGCAGAATGGGGCGGAAAGTGTCCCTCAATGGGGAAAGGAATAAAGGAGCTCTGCTAAGGACTCTCTGGCACAGGATTGTGGAGTACCTGCAGAAAGTTTGCTGGAGAACTCTTTGGAGGAATCCAGTGAAATCTCAGTGTGCATCAACACCCTGTTCCACCGTGCTACTTTGCTGCACAGGGAAATGCCCAGCACACAAAAACACAGCCAGCCTTGTACATTTCTCTGCCCTCAACCCACCTCCACACTTCACAAAGCAAATCCATTTACCAGGGAGTCTCTTCTCCTGCTTCTGGCTCACCTGATTGTAACTGCTGTTACTCTGTAACTGCTGTTACACCTCCAGAGTGGAAAAGAGCTCCTGATTGTGTATGGGAAGACTTTGGCAAACCAGTAAAGTGACTGAAACCACTATGGCTTATTGCTAAAAGCAGCCAAGTCAGCAGGCTGTAAATTAGTCAAGTCAGCAGGCTTAACTTAACCAAGGCAGGAGGGGAGAGGGGGGTTTTGGGTGCCACAGAGAGGGCAGCTTGATCCCCCGTCCTTCCTGATAAGAATTGTGTTGAAGTGGCTGATACGTGCATTTTAGAAGAGCAGGATGTGCCCCAGGAATGTCTATTGGGACCTCAAGGCTGCAAACTCTGAGAAAACCCACACCTGGTTAATCGATAATCAGAAGGAACCTCTTGCTTGACCACTGACACTGCTTACTTAACAAGTTTGCTTTAAGGGACCTGCCATTCTATTACTAATATACAAATAAGGGGGGAAAAGTTTGAGATAGTGGGACTCTTCAGGACTGGACTCTCTCTCTCTGGATGCATCTTGTGTTTCCCACCGGCAGAAGGGCTTCCGCTGTGCCACATGAGATCCATACTCAGCTTTAGTAATTATCAAGGGTTGGGGGTGTTTTACTAACCTGTTGCGGACGTGTGTTAGTGCTTGAGACTAAGTAAAGTTTAGCTTTAAGTGAAAGCACTCTTGTGTTGTCCTGTTTGTGCCAGCCATCTATCGGTCGGACGGCCGTGTCTCCCCTGATTTATTTCCTGACACCACCTCACACAGAGTAAAAGTTACCAAGAGCTTTTGGTTCAAAGAACTCTGGGTATCAACTGGACACAGAACTGGGCAATGTTGTCATGGGCTCCACATCTTCTAATGCCTCCAGATCTTCATCGATGACTTTCTCCTCTGGACTAAGTCCAGTTTGAATTGGCTCCAGCCCCGCTGAAGTATCCATGGGGGTCTTGGTTATGGAGGTGGGGTCGCTGCCAAGAATAGCGTACAACTCCTTAAAAAATGGCAGGTTTGGGGCACAGCACTGCACTGACCATTTGCCTCCCTTGCCTTCTGGTACTGGTGCCTCGGCTCCTTCACCTTTGCTGTGCACTGCAGTGTGTCCTGATTACAGCTCTTTCCCCACAAGCTGCATGAAATCTGCCCATAGGTATCAGCATTCCTACAGCTGGAGTACGGCCTCCACTCCCCAAATACTGAGCAGATCCACAGTGGCCCAACCTGGAGAGAATTTGCTGTATGGAGCCACCATTGCCACCTAGGAAGATGTGATGTAAGCTCTCCATGCTGAGCAAACAGGACAGGGGAATTTCTAAATTCCCCAGCCTTGAAATGGGGAGGAGTGGAAAGTTTTTACATCGATGCAGGACAGAGGAGTTTAAACTGCTTACCAGAATGGTAAGGATGGGCATTGTGGGACACCTTCCCGACGCCAATTACAGTAATAAAATCAAGCACAAGGCTCTACACTGGAGCTTCAGTGACAAAAGTTTTGCATAAAAAGCCTTAAAACTCTCATGATGGTGGTTTTATTATTTCACTGAAACTGAGAAGTTCTATCATTAAAAATGGCTTGCAGTGTGTACACCGCCACTGTTTCTTCTCCAAAAGATATTTTTTGGTGGGGAAAACCTTGGCAGTGTAGACAAGGCCTACTGAAAAATGATGAATAACGAGTATCCACACTTGTGTTTCCTGCTGGTGTCTATTAAGGTTTCCCAGATCACGATGTGTTGGAGTTACTGACACACTGAGCACCAGAACACATGGAATTGGCATTAGTAGCATCATGTGTTCATAATTCATTTCTCTGAATAATAAAAATGTTGTTTTTCAGGATGTGAAGGGTGACCAATCTCCTTTACCCATGAGAACAATCTCCAGTTGTGCATATAGTGTCTCACATTAACATTTTCTCTCCATCCAGGCATTTGTACTGCGACCCCCTAGAGGCTGGATACAGAGGAAGTCAGGGGGACGTATGGTACATGCAGGACACACGGTTCTGCCTCAGAGTTGGACACCTTCTCCCCTACTCCATGTCAGACTCCAACACAACCGACTTCACCAACCCCTCCACCTTCATCCTCCTGGCCATTCCTGGCCTGGAGGTAACTCTAATTACTGATAACTGGAACCCTGAGGCCCACTGCCCTGCCCCGCCTGTACCTGCATGGCCCTGCCCCGCCTGTACCTGCATGGCCCTGCCCCGCCTCTTTCCACAATGGCCCTCCTCCATCCCTGCTCTTCTCCCAAGGCCCCACCTCTGTTCCTATCTCTTCTTATCCCCAACCCCATCCACTCCTGATTCATATCCACCTCCACCCCACGCCCGCCGCTGGGCTCACTCTGCTCCGTTGCTGGGACAGAAACTGCTTCAACCTGACAAGGAGCCTTCAGTGAGCGCAGCGAGGACACAGTGCTGGGGCCAAGGGGACAATGAGAAGCGGAGGGGGAGGTCAGGAATCCTTATGAAAGCAGCTGAGGTTGGGAGCAGTGTTGTGGTACATGTGGGCAGGACTGTGCATCATACAGCTTGTGGGCCCTAAAGCTCAGCCACAGACTCCTGAGGGAAGAGACCATTGTGTGGCTTATTTCATTAGCTTTCGGCTCCCTGTTGTTCCTAATCACGGGGGCCTTCCAATGAAGATGGGCTGGGAGCCCGTTGACTTGAGCCAGAGCTTAGGCCCATGGCAAGGGATCAGCTTTGAAGGAAGCTGGACAATAGCTGCAAGTAGTGGAAGGAGAAGCCCCTGTGTTAGTTGGGAAGGCAGGATGCTCAGAGGACACCAGGGTGGATTTGGTAGCTCACAGGGAGGGAAGATAAACAGCAAGCCTTCCATTAGCCAGGTATTTACACACCTATATATTACATTACACACGTATACACATTGCTCTTCTGGGTTACATTAGATGCAGTGACACTATTTGTGTGGCATGATCAGTGGAGTTGCCGTCCTTCTTAAACAGGAGGAATTTATCAAAGAAACAGCCTAAACTACATCCACAAAAACAGGTTTCCACACAGCTCAGTTTTCAGCCTCGCCTTGCTTGTTTACCAGGGGCCACACACTTCCTGGAATGCTGCACGGTTCATTGAGACCACTGATGTGCTGCAAGGAACCAAATCAGTGCAGCGTGCGACTCGTGGGCCCTGATTAAAACCTTTCGCTAGCAACAGACTTGGAAAATATTATTTATTATTTCTTTTAATGTATGGAGTAGCTGTGTTCAAGGTTACCCAACAAATCCTGTGGCAGAGCTTTGACTCTTCGATCCTAGCTCAATGGTCTCTGCTGACGCTTTATCTCTAATTAATTGTCTTGGGCCAAATCCTCAGCTAGTGGAAATGGGAGCAGCTCCACTGAAATCTGGGGAGATCCCCTCAGTAGAGAAACCAATGGAGAGAGAGCACCAGGCCTCTGTGCTCCTGCAGAGACTTCACTAGCTGTACCTGAGAGAGACTAAGCAAGGGATTGGCAGCTATGATGCCATCTCAAGACACTTCCTTTCCTTCTGCCTCAGTTTCCCCATCTGTAAAGGAGGGATACCTGCTGGGAGAAGTGATCAATAGCCTATGAGTCACCTATCAACAGTAATCTCTCTGTCTGTGTCTTACCATGCTTCAGTGGGACACAGCTGTGGCTACCAAATTCTAGACAAACTGCTGAAAAATAGGTCTAGAAAGTCTCAAGCCACTTCCCCCAGGCTCCCCAGCCTCTCTCGCCAGAACTGCTCTGTCCTGCCCTGAAGCCTGGCCAGTGTAAGATTCTTAGCCAGTCCGCCCCACCCTCGCTATGGAGCGGACATACACTAATCTTTGTAACCTGAGCTGAGATTTCCCAAGCTACTGAACTAAAACACACTGTTTCAGGTAAAATATAAAGCAAATGTATTCACTACAGAAGGTAGATTTGAAGTGAGAAACACAAATAAAAATAAAATACAAACTAAAGTTTATTTGCACACAGTGGAACAGCTCCAGCTGAAGAGCCCGAGAGTCCCATGCAGAATAGCCCTTTGCGTATGCTCAGGACACTCACATGGGATGTGGGAGACCTGTGTTTAAGTCCTACTCCAAATCAGTTACAGGAGAGATTTTGGATATGGTCTCCCATGTCTCTCTGGGGTCTTTCATGAGAAAACGCTGACCTGCCCTAAACACCTGTCTCCAGGAGAGGGCTCACATTCCTGTATTCAATTTTCCCACATCATTCATGATTTTATAAACCTCTCTCATATCCCCCCTGAATCATCTCTTTTCCAAGCTGAAAATTCCAAGTCTTTTTAGTCTCTCCTCATACGTATCATAGGGACCTTTTACATTGCCCAGGTGGGCTGCAGCACTCCTACACATGCATGGGGTGGCACCAGAGGCGGTGAAAGCAGCCAGGTGGGCATGTGGAAGTCCTGGTCATGTCAGAAGAGTGCATCCAGCAGTGCAGCCAGCAGCTCGCTGGACACCAGCCACCGCAGGTGCAGCACTGCCCAAATGTCAGGCGGATATTTCTAGAGGACCCATTGACTCTTCTGCCCTGGGCAGATCCATCCCTAGAATACAGCGAATCGAGGTGACAGCTCCAGGCCCCGTGCTTTGGGGGGACCCACGGGCCAGTGCGATTGGTCAAAGTGGTCAGTCCCAGAAGTGATGGGTGGGTCAGTCCCTGAAGTCCCTCTAGAGATGGCCCTGGTGCCTGGAATTGTTATCAGTGGGGATGGCATTGGTGCAATACAAAGGGAAACTGAGGTACACACAGTATTCACGCAAAACAGTAAGAAGCACATAGGTTCACATACAACATAACAAGGGAAAAGTACCACTTTGTCACAAATTCCATGCTCAAATAATAAGAATATAGCAGTAGGGATATACTACCAACCACCTGACCAGGACGGTGATAATGACCGTGAAATGCTCAGGAAGATTAGAGAGGCTATAAAAATAAAACACTCAATAATAATGGAGGATTTCAACTCTTCATATATTAAATGGGTACATGTTACCTCAGGATGGGATGCAGAGACAAAGTGTCTTGACTCCTTAAAATAATTAAATTATTTCTTATTGGAGCAGCTAGTCCTGGAACTCACCAGAGGAGATGCAGTTCTTCATTTAGTCCTAAGTGGAGCACAGGATCTGGTCCAAGAGGTGAATAAAGCTGGACCGCTTAGTAATAGTGACCAAAATACAATTAAATTTAACATTCCTGTGGTGGGGAAAACACCAGAGCAGCCCAGTACAGTAGCATTTAGTTTCAAAAAGTGGGACCACACAAAAATGAGGACGTTAGTTAAACAGAAATTAAAAGCTACAGAGCCAAAAGTGAAATCCCTGAAAGCTGAATGGAAACTTTTAAAAGGCACCAAATAGAGGATCAACTTAAATGTACACCCCAAATTAAAAAACATAGTAAAAGAACAACAAAAAAGTGCCAGTGTGGCTGTCAAGGCTCCTTCCCCACTCTGAACTCTAGGGTACAGATGTGGGGACCTGCATGGAAACCTCCTAAGCTTATTTTTATCAGCTTAGATTAATACTTTTCTTTTTCCCTTGGACTTCATTGCTGCTGCCACCACCAAGTGTCTAACAGATGTATAACTGGGAAAGAGCCTATTTGGAAATGTCTTGCCCCCCAAAATCCTCCCCAAACCCTACACCCCCTTTCCAGGGGAAGGCTTGATAAAAATCCTCACCAATTTGCATAGGTGAACACAAACCCAAACCCTTGGATCTTAAGAACAATGATAAACCAATCAGGTTCTTAAAATAAGAATTTTAATAGAAGTAAAAGAATCACCTCTGTAAAATCAGGATGGTAAATACCTTACAGGGTAATTAGATTCAAAACAGAGAATCCCTCTAGGCAAAACCTTAAGGTACAAAAAGTCACAAAAGCAGGAATATCCATTCATTCAGCACAGCTTATCTTCTCAGCCATTTAAACAAACAGAATCTAACACATTTCTAGCTAGATTACTGTCTAAGTTCTAAGACTCTATTTCTGTTCTGTCCCCGGCAAAAGCATCACAGACACACACACAGCCTTTTTTTCTCCCCCCTCCTCCAGCTTTTAAAGGTAACTTATCTCCTCATTGGTCATTTTGGTCAGGTGCCAGCGAGGTTATCCTAGCTTCTTAACCCTTTACAGGTGAAAGGGTTTTTCCTCTGGCCAGGAGGGATTTTAAAGATGTTTACCCTTCCCTTTATATTTATGACAGTGGCAAAACAGTAAGAAGCAGTGAGAGGAAAAATGAATCCTTTAAACAGTGGAAGTTGAATCCTATTGAGGAAAATAGAAAGGAGCATCAACGCTGCCAAGTAAAGTGCAAAAATATAATTAGGAAGGTCAAAAATGAATTTGAAGGACAGCTAACCAAAGACTAAAAAAGAAATAGCAAAAAAAAAAAAAAATTAAGTACATCAGAAGCAGGAAGCCTGCTAAACAACCAGTGGGGCCACTGAATGATCGAGTTGCTAAAGGTGCACTCAAGGACGAGAAGACTATTGCAGAGAAACTAAATGAATTCTTTGCATCAGTCTTCATGGCTGAGGATGTGGGGGAGATTTACAAACTTGAGCCACTCTTTTTAGGTGACAAATCTGAGGAACTGTCCCAGATTCAGGTGCCATTAGAGGTGGTATTGGAACAAATTGATAAATTAAACATTAATATTTCACCAGGACCAGATAGGATTCACACAAGAGTTCTGAAGGAACTCAAATGTGAAACTGCAAAACTACTAAATCTCATCTGTAACCTATCATTTAAATCAATTTCTGTACCAAATGAGTAGAGGATACCTAATGTGACACCAGTTTTAAAAAAGGGCTTGGCAGCTACAAGCCAGTAAGCCTCACTTCAGTACCAGGCAAATTAGTTGAGACTATCGTAAAGAACAAAATTGTCAGACACATAGATGAACATATTTTTTTCAGAAGAGTCAACATGGTATTTGTAAAGAGAAATCAGGCCACACTAATCAACTAGAATTCTCCAAGGGGGTCAACAAGCATATGGACAAGAGTGATCCATGGATATAGTTATGATAAATGAAGGGAGGCGATAGCTCCCTTTTATAGACACCCAGCAAGCCAGTTAGCTATAAAATCCCTCTTAGTAGATGTTCTCTACTTGCTATATCAGTAAAGGGTTAAAAAGTCCATACGTAAAGGGAGAGAGTGAGCACCTGCCCAAAAAAGCCAATGGGAAAGGTAGAACTTATTAAAATTGGGAAGAAACTTCCCCTTTGTCAATCTGTGTTGTTCTCCCGGATAGCAGGGACAGGGCTGGAACCATACTGTAAAAAGCTTTGGGCCAGGTATGAAAATCATCAGGTCATACCTAGAAACTACTCACTTGAAACCTCAGATATGCAAGTAGATCAGGAAATGTCAAGGAAGATGCAATTAGGTTTATCTCTTATTATTATGGTTTGTGGCCTCCTCTGTGCTAACCCCAGGTGCTGTTGTTTTGCTTGTAACCTTTAAACTGGACCTCAAGAAGCTATCTTGATGCTTACTCCTTGTAATTGTTTAAAAAAAAAAAACACTAAGAAAAAGCCTATATTCCAGATGTATTTTCTTTCTTTTTGTTTTTAATAAAAATTATGTGTTTTTTTTTTAACAACATGATTGGATTTGTGTGTCCCTAAGAGCAGTGATGAGCTGCCAAAATCATAACAACCGGTTCCCTATAAATAGTTCTGATGTAAGGGATGTGCCTCAGTATGTATTTTTTGTACCAACAGGGTTACCATATGTCCGTATTTTCCCGGGAGAAATTTTTTTAAATTTAAAAACTCCTCCCAGATGGTGATTTAAGAACCAAAAAGCCTGACCTGTCTGGGAAAATATGGATGTATGTTAACCCTGCCTAAAAGTTCTTTAAAAAGATGGGCCTCAACTAGAGATGAACTCCGTTTCACATGTGTGGTGCCCCGCCACTCCCTGGGTATGTGCTAGGGTGACCAGATGTCCCAATTTTGGGGTCTTTTTCTTATATAGGTTTCTATTACCCTATCCCACCCCCTGTCCTGATTTTTCATACTTGCTGTCTGGTCACCCTAGGGCGTGCACATGTGTGGGTCCCAGCTGCTCCCTGCCCCCCTCATTGAAGCAGGAGTGCAGGGTTACTGCCCTGGGAACTGCAGGGCACCAGTGGACGTGGGGCCAGCTGCAGACAGGGGCATGGGGCAGGGCTGGCTGAAGGGAGGGCAGGGGGTGCACAGGGGCTGGCTGCGGGCAGGGCAGGGGGTGGCTGGAGATGGGGGTTGACTGGAGATAGGGGGTGCGGGGGTGGCTGGAGGCAGGGCAGGGGGTGCAGCAGGGGCTGGCTGGGGGCAGGGGGTGCGGGGGTGGCTGCAGGCAGGGCAGGGGGTGGCTGTAGACAGGGGCTGGCTGTGGGTAGGGGGTGCAGGAGGCAGGGCAGGGGGTGCAGCAGGGGCTGGCTGTGGGCAGGGGGTGGCTGGAGGCAGGGCAAGGGGTGCGGGGGTGGCTGGAGGCAGGGGCTGGCTGTGGGCAGGGCAGGGGGTGTGGCAGGGGCTGGCTGTGGGCAGGGGGTGGCTGGAGGCAGGGCAGGGGCTGGCTGCGGGCAGGGCAGGGAGTGTGTGCGGCAGGGGCTGGCTGCAGGCAGGGGGTGCGGGGTGGTTGGAGACAGGGGCTGGTACGGGCAAGGGGGTGCAGGGGTGGCTGGAGATGGGCTGGCTGTGGGCAGGGAAGGGGGTGCGGCAGGGGCTGGTGCAGACAGGGAAGGGGGTGGCTGGAGACAGGGGCTGGTGCAGGGCTGGCTGCGGTCAGGGCATGGGGTGCGTGCCGCAGGGGCTGGCTGCGGGCGGGGGGGCAGGGGTGGCTGGAGCCGGGGGCTGGTGCAGGCAGGGGGTACCGGGGGTGTGGCAGGGGTTGGCTGGAGGCAGGGGCTGGCTGCGGGCAAGAGGTTCAGGGGGGCGGCTGGAGGCGGGAGCTGGGGGTGCAGCAGGGGCTGGTGCAGGCAGGGCAAGGGGGTGGCTGGAGGCAGGGTGCTGGGTGCTCATGGTTAGAGCAGCAGGACGCAGCCCCGGCCCAGCAGAGCAGCCGGGGACCCACCATGTCACAGCGGGAGCCCCGGGGCCAGGGGAGCAGCAGCAGCACCAGGGCTCGTGCCCAGGGCCCGGCGGCAGCCCACGTGGCTCCCGCAGCGCAGCGCCCCCGGCGGCCTGAGGAGGAATCACATCACTTCCCAGCCGGAGCCCAGCAAAGCCTCAGCGCCCCCTGCAGGGAAGCGGGTGAACAACCGGTTTTAAAACTGCTTCAAAAACTTAACAACCCGTTTGCGTGAACCAGTGCAAACAAGCTCCAGCTCACCACTGCCTAAGAGGTTTGTGTACATGTTTAGTTAGCTGGTCGCAACAGCTGAATTCCTTTGTTTTCTTCCTCAGCTCTTTCCTGGGGGTGAAAGGGCTTGAGGGTACCCCACAGGAAGGAATTCCCAAGTGCACCTTCCTGGGTTTTCAAAGAGGTTTTTGCACTTGGGTGGTGGCGGCAGCATCTACCCTTTCAAGGTCAGAAAAAAGCTGTAACCCTTGGGAGTTTAATACAAGCCTGGAGGGGCCAGTATTAATTTTTAGAATCGTTGTGGGCCCCCACCTTCTACACTCGATGTGCTGGAGTGGGGAGATCAGCCTTGACAGATTGTAACACCTTTGCCTGTTTCCCACTTTCCCATCAATCTTTTATTTTGTTTACATATTCCACATTACTCATACGAGCACCCCACTTAAGATTCTCAAATTTCACTCTATATATTTCAGGGGTATTCTGAAATTGTTTCAAAATTATTTCTTTTGAATTTATGATAATCTAAAGCATCCTCAATTGGCAATTTATTAAACATATCCAGAGCTTTACTGTTAACTTTACAGTTAACTTTGCAACTAAAGTGGGCATATACTGGTTATCGGGAATCTTATGAATCACACACAGTCTCTCATAGATAAATTAGCATTCAGCAATATCACCTGCCTCATTGTATGCCAGACAAATCAGCTAATTAAAAAACCACGTACACAAACCTCTTAGGACACCAAAAATCCAATCCTGTTCTTAAAAAAAAGGTAAATTTTATTAAAAACGAAAAGAAAGAATATACATCTGGAACTTAGCCTTTTGCTCAATTTAAAAACCCACTTACAAAAACAATCAAGAATAACCTTCTTGAGGTCCAGCATAAAGGTTACAAACAAAACAAAAGCATTTGGGGTTAGCACAGAGTTGTCCACTAGCCATAAGAAGTAAACAAAAATAAATCTAATTGCATCTTTCTAAATGTAAGTGGGGCAATAGTCCTGCTATGGTGGGGAACATTCCTGGCTTCTGCACGACCCCGGTGAAGTGGGCTAGCGAAAGAATCTGAGTCCTCGCTCCCACTTCCTTTACCCAGTGGCCTCCCTGCCCTTGAGGACTCCCCTTTCCCTCTCCTGTCTGGCAGAGTCCTCGTAACCCCAACGAGGCTGGGCCCAACATTCCTGGGGGGCTCAACCCCCAACCCTGCTGCAGTCACCTAGAACAGGGGCTAGGGTGTCCCCAATCCGGGGTACTCTCTCTGCACTGGGCACTTCTCTGACCCACTGACCATTACATACAAGTTAAAGCAAATGCAAGTTATTTAATCAACAATTAATTTTAAAAAGAATAAGGGAAAATGGGAAAGGTTAAAGGAAACACATCACCCCGCTCTGTGGCAGGGAACATCACAGACAGTGTCTCTGGAACGTCAGGGCAGTTCACAGTCTGCTCTTTGTCAGTCCCAGGCCTCCTTCTCCGGCCCTGGCTGTGCTGCAGGGATGCTGTGGGTTGGACACTTGCTCTGGCGGTGGCCACACGCTCTCAGGCTCTAGGTGGCAGGGCCCTTCTTTCCAGCACTGCCCCCACCCCATCAGGGTTACCAATCCCCCTCCGAGTCTGGCCTGCAGAGCCACCTGGCTGAGGGGTCTCCCTGTGCTGGGCCCGCTGCCCAGGGTCCCCCTCGCTCTCCCCAGCTGCTCACCGCACCCGGCTCCGGACTGCTCCAGCCCCAGCTGCACCACTCGGTCTCTGCACTGCTGCTGCGGCTCTGCCTCCAGCTCCCTGGGCTGCTTCTCTGGCCCCTCTGCCTCTGGTTGCTGCAGCTCTGCTCCCAGGACAGGTCTGCTCTGCAGGCTGCTTCTGTGACTCTGCTCCCAGCACTGACCTGCTCCCTGGGCTGCTTTTCTGGCCCCTCTGGCTCTGGTTGCTGCAGCTCTGCTCCCAGGACAGGTCTGCTCTGCAGGCTGCTTCTGTGACTCTGCTCCCAGCACTGACCTGCTCCCTGGGCTGCTTTTCTGGCCCCTCTGGCTCTGGTTGCTGCAGCTCTGCTCCCAGGGCAGGGTCTGCTCTCTCTGGGCTGCTTGTCTGGTCCCTCTGGATCTGGCCCAGCTCTTCCCCCCAGCTCAGGCCCTGCTTTCTCCTTAGCTCAGCCCCACTCTGTCTGACCCAGGCAAGTCCAGCTCACAGGGAGGACGGGACCTTCCTGGCCTCCTGACTCCCTGATTAGCCTGCCCGCCCTGTCAATCAGGCTGATCTGGAGCATTGGCCTCTCCCCATTGTTCCTGGGGGCTGTCAGTCTCAGGGTCCTGCTTCCCCATCGACCCTTCCCCTGTCAGTACTGGGAGCTAGCAACTAAAACACCCCCACTGCCTGTTAGTCGGGGGCAACAGTCCCCTTACATTCACATTCCTGATCTACTTACACAACTGGGGGTTTCAAATAAGTAGTTCTAGGTGTGACCTGATGATCTATGATCATACCTGGCTTAAAGCGTCTCGTAGCATAACCACTCCCTGTTCCCCTCTTTCCCGGAGAACAACAACAGAGCGAAAGGGGAAGTTTTCCCCCATTTAAAAATCTTCTAGCCTTCCCATCGGCTCTTTTGGTCAGGTGCCCACTCCCTTTTCTTTGCCTGAAGGACTTTTTAACCCTTTACAGCCAAAGCAAACAGAGAACAGCCACCAAGAGGGATTTTATTGCTAACTGGCTGGCTGGGTGTCCATAAAAGCATGCTACCGCTGCACCCCCCTCCCCGCCCACCTTCATTTATCACACAAACTTTTGAAGCTTTTGACTTTGTTGCTCAGGAGCATTTACCTATGTAAATTTGATGTAAAACAGCGTTTATGGGACAAAAAAGTGAAACCTGTGGATGAGATGGCTGCTCTAGCTGATGATTTTGAGCAGACACAAGCATTTATTGTGAATAAACAACAGACAGAGGGGTTTAAAGTTGGTGGGAAGAAGGGTTTCATTTTACCCCATTCCTCTAATCCTCAACCCAAATTTCCTCTAAAAACAGAAGAGCGTGGAAGGTGCTATCATTGTAATTCCACTGATCACCTGAGGAATAAAGGCCCTATGCTAGGGGGATATAAGCAGCAGGTAGGTGCTTACAAAATCTTTGTGCCTTTGGCTAAAGTGCACATAGAAACCAAGTGTTTGGAAGCTGCTGTATCAGCAGCGGTAGTAGATGATAATCATATTGTTCTGCTAATTGGTAATGATTTCTCCCATGTAGTTGGGGCCGTTAAAGTGTCTGCCTGCAGGAAGAAGGAGCGTTCGGCTGGGACCCAGAGGGAAAATCCCAGGAACTACTGAGGGAAGAGGAATAAGCTCTGCAGCAGGGGGGAGCTGCATGCTTCCAGGGGCAGGGAAAGTTGAGACCATCATTCTGCCCTGCAGCTGAAGGCAGACTGTCTACAGGGAGGGAGACGTGTATTGCCTGTCAGGCATGTCCAGATTGCAGCTTAGCAAGGGAGTAATGAAGTGTTTGGGAGCACAGGAAGTTGTGTCCCAGAGAGGAGCTCACAGAAGAGAGCTGGAATCATATAAACCACTGCGGGGGTGGGAAGTTCCTTTAACACTGAAGCAGGAGGCAAAAGCATCTTAGGAAGGGAGGGGGTTGAGCGCTTGCTAGTGAGACAACTGTCTAGACTGTTAGCTGGGGGGTCCTTCATGGCTGAGCAGGGGTTAGATCCCACAATAGAGGGTGTAGTGGTATTTATCCAGGAGGCACCACAGAAGGAAACTGGGGGAGGAAGAGTAGGAGAACAGGAATGTCTCCTCACTGATCACATGGGGGAGGGTGCCCAGGACAGAATCCCCGGTTCAGCATTTGTGCACGAATGCATCCAATCTCTGACTCAGGCTTTGAGAGGGAACTGTGTAACTGACCTCCTGGAGGGGAACTGTCACACAACTGGGAGATAGAGAGAAGGATGATGGAGGGTACCCCAATCCAGGTCCCGATTTTTCAGGACTTTATTCCTGACGTGCTTGTGAAATCTAACTTTCTCCGTCACAAAGCCACTGTCATAAATATAAAGGGAAGGCTAACCACCTTTAAATACCTCCTGGCCAGAGGAAAAAACCCTTTCACCTGTAAAGGGTTAAGAAGCTAGGATAACTTTGCGGGCACCTGACCACAATGACCAATGAGGAGACAAGATACCTTCAAAAGCTGGAGGGGGGACAAAGGGTTCTCTCTGTCTGGGTGATGCTTTTCCTGGGAACAGAACAGGAATGGAGTCTTAGAATTTAGTAAGTAATCGAGCTAAGGTGCGTTAGATTCTCTTTTGTTTAAATGGCTGGTAAAATCGCTGTGCTGAAAGGAATGTATATTCCTGTCTTTTTGTAACTTAAGGTTTTGCCTAGAGGGATTCTCTATGTTTTGAATCTGATTACTCTGTAAGGTATTTACCATCCTGATTTTTAAAGAGGTGATTCTTTTACTTCAATTAAAATTCTTCTCTTAAGAACCTGATTGTATTTTCATTGTTCTTAAGATCCAAGCGTTTGAGTCTGTGTTCACCTATGCAAATTTGGTGAGGATTTTTGTCAAGCCTTCCCCAGGAAAGGAGGTGTAGGGTTTGGCGAGGATTTTGGGGGAAAAACGTTTCCAAGCGGGCTCTTTCCCTGTTACATATTTGTAAGATACTTGGTGGTGGCAGCAATAAAGTCCAAGGGCAAAAGGTAAAATAGCTTGTACCTTGGAGAAGTTTTAACCTAAGCTGGTAAAAATAAGCTTAGGGTGGTTTTCATGCAGTTCCCCACATCTGTACCCTAGAGTTCAGACTGGGGAAGAAACCTTGACAGCCACCATGTAGATCCTACTGAAGAGAGAGTTGTTTGTGAAAATGCTAATGACCCATTACAGGTAATTCCCTGGGCTGGTAAGAGACAGAAAGCAGATATGAAAGGGCTGCTGAGAAAAGACATACCTCTGAGCCCAGAAAGCACAGATCAGAACCCTCTAGGAAACAGGAGAGGTGGAAAAGGTCCCAGGGCTTGCAATAGGGATTGCAGGGAAAGCCCAATGTGAGGAGGCACACCACCTCATGGTATCGATGAATATCTGTACTGACTTATCACCAATTGGAAAAACATAATGGTTAACAATACTGCTTAGATACAAAGAGCTTTTCTAGCGACCCAGAGAAGACACACTTGCTGACTTTTGAGATCACTAGGCTGATCTACACAGTGTTAAGGTATCCAGAACTTTGGAAGAACACCTGTGGGTAACACTTTAATGTTTTCAACACTTGGGAGTTTGATGTTCAAAATCTGAAAAGGGCCTTGGGCACGCTGCCTCCACATTAGTCAGTGACTAACACCCTTTCAGTAAACTAAAGGGGAAGGTGAGGCATACTTTGCCCCAAAGCAATACCCAGCCACCCCCACATTTATCATGGTGATATCATTATGAGGTGTTTTATATAAAGTATGTCATGTAAGGTATCAATGGAAAAGTTATGATGTGCTGAATGTGATTACCCTAGTTGTATGTATGTATCAATTTTTTTAACCTAAAGTTATTAACATTGCCTATGTACCAGTATTTCAATGTGTTTGCTCCTGGGTAACACCACAAGGTACTTTACCTCCAATGTAGCCAGCATATTATGGATGAACCATTCAAGCTACTAGCTGATTATGAAACACAATAGACTTAAGAATCGGGTAGTAGCCATGTTAGTCTGTATCCACAAAAACAACAAAGAGTCCGGTGGAACCTTAAAGACTAACAGATTTATTTGAGCATAATATTTCCTGGATAAAACCCCCACTTCTTCATATGCATGAAGTGAAAATTACAGATGCAGACATAAATGTACTGACACATGAAGAGAAGGGAGTTACCTCACAAGTGGAGAACCAGTGTTGACAGGGCCAATTCAATCAGGGTGGATGTAATACACTCCCAATAATAGATGAGAAGGTGTCAGTTCCAGGAGAGCAAAGCTGCTTCTGTAATGAGCCAGCCACTCCCAGTCCCTATTCAAGCCCTAATTAATGGTGTTAAATTTGCAAGTGAATTTTAGTTCTGCGGTTTCTCTTTGAAGTCTGTTTCTGAAGTTTTTGTTCAAATATAGCTACTTTCAAATCTGTTATAGAATGTCCAGAAAGATTGAAGTGTTCCCCTACTGGCTTTTGTATGTTACCATTCCTGATGTCTGATTTGTGTCCATTTATTCTTTTAGGTAGGGACTGTCTGGTTTGGCCAATGTACACGGCAGAGGGGCATTGCTG
Organism: Dermochelys coriacea; assembly: GCF_009764565.3. Lineage (NCBI taxonomy): Eukaryota > Metazoa > Chordata > Testudines > Dermochelyidae > Dermochelys > Dermochelys coriacea. The sequence continues at coordinate 2,275,638 of NC_050068.2, forward strand.
GCACATGATGACATATATCACATTAGTAGATGTGCAGGTGAATGAGCCTCTGATGGTGTAGCTGATGTGGTTGGGTCCTCTGATGGTGTCGCAAGAGTAGATATGAGGACAGAGTAGGCAACAAGGTTTTTAATAGCATTAAGAAGAAGTCCTCACCTGATGAACTTTTCTTGAATGTTGTAGGCAGGATATGGGTAATGCCCCCTACTATGACTTATCAAAGCATGCAAGGGCATGTGACCAGCTCATGTGACACGACTCCATCTTGTACATGAATTTTTCCACTAACTGCCCTGGGGGGTTTTGCTTGGAAAAATAATGGTCTTCCCACCACATGGCAGAAGCTGTAACAGGGGGAAGTATCATCATCACTTGGCCTCACTCCCACCACAACTCAACACCTGGAAACACCTTAGGAACAAGCACTGAACTGGGAATGTGGTCCCAGGCTGAAGGGATTTCTAGCCTGTTATGGAAGATTACTGGACTGTTTGTACCTTAAAATCCATCTTTTTGTATTTAGTAAATTTCATTTAGGTTTCTTTACCTAAAACAGTGTGGTGTTTGAAATGAAAAATTGAAATCTGCTCAGGAACAGTGGCTGGTGCATTGTCCTCTCTCCTTTGAGGGAGGGATGGACTGAGTAATAAACTAACACTGGTCAGCTTCTGACAAAGGAAAAATGGCACAGCTCTGGGGTCCTAGACTGGGGACCTGGGGGGAACTGCTTGGAGCCTCTCTATTGTTGGTTCATGACTGGGTAGTGAAAACATTCGCATAACTGCAGCTGGGTGTTTCCCTGTCTTTGTTTAGCTGTGCAAGTGCAAGACCTGGAGCGGATTGCAGTTTGGCACAGCCTCACAGTGTGAGAGGGGCCCAGATTGATATCCCAGAGGTCTGAGCTGTACCTCAGTTCCAGTTTGCCCAGACACAACCCTAATAACCTCCATCTTGCAGTCTTCAGTTATGCCCGGTGGACACTGCAAGCTTATATTAGTTCATCAATTTAACAATGAAATTCTTATGTACCAGGCTTGTTATCCCACAGGGAGTCTCTGACATGCTTCAAACCAAATGTGCTGCTTCAGGTAGAATAAACAAAGTTATTAACTATGAAAGATAGATTTTAAGTTATTGTAAGTCAAAGCATAACAAATCAGATTTGCTCAAATGGAAATAAAATATAAGCATGCAGTATAAACTCTCAACCCTATTAGACTGTACAGCAACTAGATTAAGCAGTTTTTCTCACCCCACTGGATGATTAATATACAGGTTATATATAATATAATGTATTTTATTTATATATATATATATATAAGTCCTTTAATATACAGATTTGTTCTTAAACCTGGGCCAATCTCCTGTGTTAGTCATGTCTTATTCTCAGTGTCTTAGTTGCTTGCAGCAAAGGTTGGGGCAGGAAAAGGGCCCAGTATGTGTCCACTCTGTCTGTTTTATACCCTCAGTCCATGTCCTTGGGGAGCACAAGTCCAGGCATGTCTGCGGGGCATTGCTGAGTCTCCAGGCAAGGTTGAGCAATTCCCCTGGTGTGGCCTCATGCAGGTGAGTCATTGAATTGTAGCTCCCTTGCTAGACAGAGGCTGTTCCTGGGTTGTTTGACACCCCACCTGGGAATTGGTCACTTTCTTTGCTGTTGCCTTTGGGGAGCTAATATCTGGATGTTTCCCCAACTTACAGCATATCGCAGTGACTACCATACAACACAATTCTCATAACTTCATATGACTTAATGATACACATATATGGATAGAGAAATGATTTTCAGCAGATCATAACCTTTCCCCTGATATCTTACAAGGCATGCTTTATATGTGAGATCACGATTAAATGAAAATGAGGAATATGGGTGTTACATTTGTGACGGGTTGGATCACAGAAACCCCCTTGGGACTGCCACCACATGCACCTCGACTACCTGTGAGCCCATTTTCCCTGCCAGCGTGGGACTTCAGTACCTTGCCTTGTTTGAGACAATCACGCTTGCCTGCTGCAAACACAGATCCAAGACTGAACCGCATCCCCCACAAGCTGCAGCCTTAACTGAAAACACCTTAAGAAGTGCTCCTGTCTCCAGCACTCAGATACCCAGCTTCCAATGGGATCCAAACCCCAAACAAATCTGTTTTACTCTGTGTAAAGCTTATACAGGGTAAGCTCATAAATTGTTTGCCCTCTATAACACTGATAGAGAGATTTCAGAGTAGCAGCCGTGTTAGTCTGTATTCGCAAAAACAAAAGGAGTACTTGTGGCACCTTAGCGACTAACAAATTTATAGATAGAGAGATATGCACATCTGTTTGCTCCCCCAGGTATTAATACATACTCTAGGTTAATTAATAAGTAAAAAGTGATTTTATTAAATATAAAAGGTAGGATTTAAGTGATTCCAAGTAATAACAGGCAGAACAAAGTAAATTACCAAACAAAATAAAATAAAACACCCAAGTCTCAGCCTAATACAGTAGCAAAACTGAATACAGATAAAATCTCACCCTCAGAGATGTTTCAGTAACCTTCTATCACAGACTGGATGCCTTTCTAGTCTGGGCCTAATTCTTTACCCTTGTACAGCCCTTTTTCCAGCTCAGGTGGTAGCTAGGGGATTTCTCATGATGGCCGCCCCCTTTGTTCTGTTCCACCCCCTTATATATTTTTTGCACCAGGCGGGAATCCTTTGTCCCTCTCTGGGTTCCCACCCCTCCTAAATGGAAAGCATCAGGTTAAAGATGGATTCCAGTTCAGGTGACATGATCACATGTCACTGTAAGACTTCATTACCCATTTGCCAGCACACAGGTATACAGGAAGACTTACAAGTAAACAGAGCCCTTTACAACCAGTTATCCTGGTTGATGGGAACCATCAAGATTCCAAGCTACCATTAATGGCCCACACTTTGCATAATTACAATAGGACCTCAGAGTTATATTTCATATTTCTAGTTTCAGATACAAGAGCGATACATTTCTACAAATAGGATGACCACACTCAGCAGATTATAAGCTTTGTAATGATACCTTACAAGAGACCTTTTGCATGAAGCATATTCCAGTTTCATTATATTCACACTCTTTAGCATATTTTCATAACAGTACATTCCCCCGAGGTATAGAATGTCACACTCCGTTACTGATGGAGAGAGAGTGCTTATAGTGCTTATAGTGGTTATGGCAAAGAAGTCCGGACTCCTGGGTTCTGTCTGTCATTCTCTGTGTGACTTTGCCCAAGTCTCCTCTCCCCGTGACTCAGTTTACCTATCTGTATACTGGGGATAGGCTAGGTGTGTTGAAAATTCTTTCATGAAAGGTGCTACATGATATGATCATAGTTACTGATGAGAATTACTGATCTCTGATCCATTAGCGACAGTCCCGTGGGCCTGTAGAAAGTGTTTGTGTCTCCCCTCAGTCATCTGTCTCCTGATTTGTCTGTCTACTATCTCCCCTGCCATCCTGGGCATTTACAGGGTATCAGACCCAATGCAGATCTAGGCATTATCCCTATTTGTCTTACGAATCAACTATAATTTTCAAATATACACATTCACAGAACAATTAAGGTCTCTTTGGGTTTACTCCTAAAGCTGGCCAAATAGCACAGAAGTCCAGACTTGGAAAGAGACACTGGCTACAGTGTCTCCAGTCTCCAGCCTGTTTGCATCTCCCCTAGAGGCTGAGTGAACCTCAGTGGGATTGCACAGAGCTATATTTTAAACAATGCACAGCCTTGTAAGCTCTCAGTGTGGTATGTTGCTGCAGATCCTGGGGTGGGAAAGGTGTGGGACATGGCTACATGAGAACAATTCCCAGGAAAGTCACTTCCGTCTCTGAATCCACAGGTACCCATGTCTTGATGTTCGACAAACCCAGTGCAACGTGCGTGTGATGGGATAGAGAATAGGTCTGTTGTCTTCTGCTCTGCACAGCCATTTGTTAGGTAAAAAGATTATTTTCCCCAAGAATCAGGCAGGCATAGACAATACTGTAGGGGGTTTATTCATTGTACCAGGAAGATTGATAAACAGCTTTTAAAGCATAATGCTACAATGACCAATTATATACCTTTTTTATTACTTTATTTGCATTTATTTGTACATACAGAGACAGACATTGTTACAAGTCAAGAGAGAACTCTGAACAAAGGTAAAAATAGGAACAGTATGTATGTAGATGCCATCCTGATTACATTAAATATCTATGGCTACCTTGTGGGGGAAAGAGGCGGGGTGGTCGGGGGTAGGGATGAGTGCTTACAGATATCTGGTGGTCTGTGAAGGGAGGGTGACAATGTGGACAATGAGATACTGCTATCTCACCTAAGAGACCACAGCATTCCAGAGGGATGAACTAAAAGGGGCTGAATATTTCTTGGAGGGACTCACCCAAGTAGCAATGATGGGAAACTTCACCTCCAGCACTAGACCCTCTCCCTGGTAGAGTCCTACAAGGGTCAGTCCTCTCTCTAGGGCTTTTCAATATCTCCATGCAGCCTTTGTGGGAACTGGTCACACAACATGGACTCAAACACCAGCAATATGCAAATAAAGTAATAAATGTCCATCAATGCCTCTAAAGCAGGGGAAATGGATAGCAATTGATAGAAATGAGAAGCTATAAAATTTACAGAATAGATTAGGGAAGCAAAAGATACCAGAGACAAATCCATGGCTAGAAGGGCTAAGGAAAATAATACGATTTTTTTTTTTTTTTAGTATATTAGAAACAAAGGAAATCCTAATAGTGGTGTAGGCCTTTACTATATGGACATGGCAACATTGTTAATAATGATGGAGACAGGGCAAAAATGTTCAGTAAATCTTTCTGTGTTGTATTTGGAAAGAAGCAGGATGATGCACTCTGATCACACAAACTATTTTCCAGATCACTGGTAACTATGGAAGATGCTAAGAAGCACATACTAGGAATCAATATTTTTAAATCTGCAGTCCCAGATATCTCACATCCAAATAGTCCTAAAAGAGTTGTCTGATGAGATTTCTGCCCCACCAAAGTTAAATTTTAATAAATATTGGATGACCAGAGATCCTATATTTTGCCAGTATTCAAAAAGTGTGCCATGAGTATTAAATGCTGGGTAGCTTGTAATAGATTTAGACCATTGCAAGTTGTTTAACCAGGTACCACATGACATTCAAATTAAGTAACTAGGGATAGACAGGTTTCAGAGTAGCAGCCGTGTTAGTCTGTATTCGCAAAAAGAAAAGGAGTACTTGTGGCACCTTAGAGACTAACAAATTTATTAGAGCATAAGCTTTCGTGAGCTACAGCTCACTTCATCGGATGCATCCGATGAAGTGAGCTGTAGCTCACGAAAGCTTATGCTCTAATAAATTTGTTAGTCTCTAAGGTGCCACAAGTACTCCTTTTCTTTTTAGGGATAGACAATATCACTAGAGCACACATCAGATGGTGTGAGAACTGGCCAACTGATAGATCTCAGAAAGGAGATGTCCATGGGGAATCATCATCCAACAGCGTTTTTTTCGAGTGGTTCACAAAGGTCCTTAAGCACCTAACTCCCACTGATTTGAGCCTCTAGATGCCTAGTGACGGGATGGAGGGAGGTGCCTATTTCCATGTGGGACTGTCAGCTGTGAGCCTTCACTGGAGTGAGGTGCCTAGGACAGGTCAGCGCTTTCTCGAGAGAGACATAAGAACAGCCATACTGGTTCAGACCAAAGATCCATCTAGCCCAGTATCCTGTCTTCTGACAGTGTTCAATGCCAGGCGCCACAAAGGGAATGAAGAATACAGGTAATCAGCAAGTAATCCATCCCCTAATTCCAGCTTCTGGCAAACAGACACTAAGGACACAATGCTTGCCCATTCTAGCTATTAGCCATTGAAGGACCTCTACTCCATGAATTTATGTAGTGCTTTTTTTAACCCTGTTTAGTCTTGACCTTCACGACATCCTCTGGCAAGGAGTTCCACAGATTGACTGTGTGTTATGTGAAGAAATACTTCCTTGTGTTTGTTTTAAACCTGCGGCCTATTAATTTCATTTGATGACCCCTAGTTCTTGTGTTATAAGAAGGAGTAAATAGCACTTCCTTATTTACATTCCCCGCACCGTCATTATTTTATAGACCTCTATCATATCCCTCCTTAGTCTTCTCTTTTCCAAGCTGAAAATTCTGAGTCTTATTAATCTTCATTAAGCTGTTCCATATCCCTAATCATTTTTGTTTCACTTTTCTGTACCTTTTCCAATTCCAATATATCTTTTTTTTTATGATGGGGTGACCACATCTGCACACAGTATTCAATATGTGGGCGTATCATGGATTTATGTAGAGGCAACATGATATTTTCTCTCTTACCTATCCATTTCCTAATGATTCCCAACATTCTGTTTGCCTTTTTGACTGCTCCTGTACATAGAGGGAATGTTTGCAGAAAACTATTCACAATGACTCCCAGATCTCTTTCTTGAGTGGCTACAGCTATTTCCAGTTGAAAACTGGGTACTTGGTGCGGAGAAAAAAATCAGTGGACCCAAGTAGGCCTAAAACTTTTGTCAAGCTAACTGTCTATACAAAGCATAAAAAGAGAGTGAGGAAAATTCCATTGTAAGGCAGTTGCAAACAGCACAGCTTAAGAAATGTAACCATTAACCGCAAAGGAAACCAGCTGTTTCTTTTCCCCCTCCCCCCGTGCCCAGGTATTAATAAATACTCTGGATGAATTAATAAGTAAAAAGTGATTTTTATTAAATACAGAAAGTAGGATTTAAGTGGTTCCAAGCAGTAACAGACAGAACAAAGTGAATTATCTAGCAAAATAAAATAAAACACACAAGTCTAAGCCTAGTTTCAGAGTATCAGCCGTGTTAGTCTGTATTCGCAAAAAGAAAAGGAGTACTTGTGGCACCTTAGAGACTAACAAATTGATTAGAGCATAAGCTTTCGTGAGCTACAGCTCACTTCATCGGATGCATTTGGTGGAAAAAACAGAGGAGAGATTTATATACACACACAGAGAACATGAAACAATGGGTTTATCATACACACTGTAAGGAGAGTGATCACTTAAGATAAGCCATCACCAGCAGCAGGGGGGGGAAAGGAGGAAAACCTTCCATGGTGATAAGCAAGGTAGGCTAATTCCAGCAGTTAACAAGAATATCAGAGGAACAGTGGGGGGTGGGGTGGGGGGGAGAAATACCATGGGGAAATAGTTTTACTTTGTGTAATGACTCATCCATTCCCAGTCTCTATTCAAGCCTCAGTTAATTGTATCCAGTTTGCAAATTAATTCCAATTCAGCAGTCTCTCGTTGGAGTCTGTTTTTGAAGCTTTTTTGTTGAAGTATAGCCACTCTTAGGTCTGTGATCGAGTGACCAGAGAGATTGAAGTGTTCTCCAACTGGTTTTTGAATGTTATAATTCTTGACGTCTGATTTGTGTCCATTCATTCTTTACGTAGAGACTGTCCAGTTTGGCCAATGTACATGGCAGAGGGGCATTGCTGGCACATGATGGCATATATCACATTGGTAGATGCGCAGGTGAACGAGCCTCTGATAGTGTGGCTGATGTGATTAGGTCCTATGATGGTATCCCCTGAATAGATATGTGGACAGAGTTGGCAACGGGCTTTGTTGCAAGGATAGGTTCCTGGGTTAGTGGTTCTGTTGTGTGGTGTGTGGTTGCTGGTGAGTATTTGCTTCAGATTGGGGGGCTGTCTGTAAGCAAGGACTGGTCTGTCTCCCAAGATCTGAGAGAGCGATGGCTCGTCCTTCAGGATAGGTTGTAGATCCTTGATGATGCGTTGGAGAGGTTTTAGTTGGGGGCTGAAGGTGATGGCTAGTGGCGTTCTGTTGTTTTCTTTGTTGGGCCTGTCCTGTAGTAGGTGACTTCTGGGTACTCTTCTGGCTCTGTCAATCTGTTTCTTCACTTCAGCAGGTGGGTATTGTAGTTGTAGGAATGCATGATAGAGATCTTGTAGGTGTTTGTCTCTGTCTGAGGGGTTGGAGCAAATGCGGTTATATCGTAGCGCTTGGCTGTAGACAATGGATCGAGTGGTATGATCTGGATGAAAGCTAGAGGCATGTAGGTAGGAATAGCGGTCAGTAGGTTTCCGATATAGGGTGGTGTTTATGTGACCATCGCTTATTAGCACCGTAGTGTCCAGGAAGTGGATCTCTTGTGTGGACTGGTCCAGGCTGAGGTTGATGGTGGGATGGAAATTGTCACTCGATCACAGACCTAAGAGTGGCTATCCTTCAACAAAAAACCTTCAAAAACAGACTCCAACGAGAGACTCCTGAATTGGAATTAATTTGCAAACTGGATACAATTAACTTAGGCTTGAATAGAGACTGGGAATGGATGAGTCATTACACAAAGTAAAACTATTTCCCCATGGTATTTCTCCCCCCCACCCCACCCCCCACTGTTCCTCTGATATTCTTGTTAACTGCTGGAATTAGCCTACCTGCTTGTCACCATGGAAGGTTTTCCTCCTTTCCCCCCCCTGCTGTGGGTGATGGCTTATCTTAAGTGATCACTCTCCTTACAGTGTGTATGATAAACCCATTGTTTCATGTTCTCTGTGTGTGTGTGTGTATATAAATCTCTCCTCTGTTTTTTCCACCAAATGCATCCGATGAAGTGAGCTGTAGCTCACGAAAGCTTATGCTCTAATAAATTTGTTAGTCTCTAAGGTGCCACAAGTACTCCTTTTCTTTTTAAGTCTAAGCCTAGTACAGTAAGAAAACTGAATACAGATAAAGCCTCACCCTGAGACATGTTCTAATAAGTTTCCTTTTACAGACTAGTCTCCTTCTAGTCTGGATCCAGCAATCATTCACACCACCTGTTACTGTCCTTTTTTCCAGTTTCTTTCAGGTATCTTTGGGGGTGGAGAGACTATCCCTTGAGCCAGCTGAAGACAAAATGGAGGGGCCTCCCAGGGGTTTTGTTCTGGGCCAAGGTGCTCGAAGCACCACAGGTCCGGCAGGAGTACTCTGAGAAAAACGAGGCTTACACACAGCTGTTATCGGCTTTACTGACGGCTAGTGACCCACCCACAATGGGGACTCCAAGCGTTGCAGTCACGAAGGCGGGGAACCCAGCACACCGCAGCTCTGCCTGGGACGGAGCCCAATGGAGGGCCAGACAGTTAGCGTTAATAAGCACGGAGGAGGTGGTAGCTCTTGCAGTGGTGATTCTTATAAGGAGCGCCGCAACAAATGGGAGAGCAAGACCATGCGGGGATAGTCTTCCTCTTCCAGGAGTATGTATGCCCATCCTTCCCCGGTGGTGAGGACTACGGTGGCCTGCAATTCCCGCTGCGGTACCATCCACCACACGTTAGCCAATACGTGCCACTCGGTCTTGCTTGGGGCGCTGGTTTCTAGATCTACGGGAGGTAAAGGGAACAGATTACACAGAGACTCTCCTCACTCCCATTGCATCGGCTGCCATATTCCAGTGGGCCTCAGAAGTTTTAGCCTTTGTGTGGGCGTCTACAGGTCGCATGGCCAGAGGGGCTTGTCGGGCATAGTGTAGGAGTTGCTGCCAGAGCGCCGCTCCCCACAGGGGCCGGACTATGAGTTCCCAATCCTTCGCCTCCCATGCAGTTATCCAGGTCCAGAGGCCCTTGTATAATAGATAGCTGTCCGTATCTATCAACGCCAACATGTGTTGGACTCTTCCCCTCGGCCAGTGAAACACTAGGGGTACATAGGGGCATCCGTCCCCCGCCTCCCTCCCATGTGTTACCACCGTGACACACGTAGCTGAGGACCTGCCACTCCCTCAATATGGGCATGACAGTTTCCACTCGGCTGGTGGAGCAGAGGGCTCCGCTGGCTTGGTTCGCTCCATATTCTTCTCCCCTTTTCCTCCGGCACTACGTTTGGTAGGGGGCAGCTGCATCCATCACTTATATAAGTCCTCCGTTGGCTTTCCATTGATTTCCTCGCAAGAGACACCAGCCTGCAAGAGATCTAGCCACAAGGTCTTCTGGGGCACCCGCAACTCCCCTTTCTCCTGTCCCCCACCTTGCTGCCCCTTCGCAGCCTGTATGGCTCTTGGCCTAGCACCCGCTAAGGCGGCCTCCAATTCCATAAGGGTGGCTGCCAAGTCTCCCACGCACCCATTCGACTGTGAGGAGGGAAGGTTTTAACTCATCAGGGGCCAGGCGTAACACTGTGGCTTTAATCGATTTTTGTCACTGGTACATCGTCCGGCCCCATCTTCCCTGTCCATGGAGACAGCCCAGGCCATTTCCAATTGACGGAGGGTTTGCACCCTTTCCAGAATGGTCTTCCAGGGGCGCGCCTGTGCCTCCAACTCCCCCACCAAGGGGTAGGCCGCCCCCACTGCAACCGCCAGACAGCGGTACAACGAGGGGCTTTCGATTTCTTGTCCTCTGGCCTGCGGCCGCGGCGTCTTCACCAATTGTGCACGTACCTGAGAGTCTTGCGATGGGACCCCCAACTGTTGAAATTCATAAGAAAGCAACAAAACCGTGTTGCCTGCATTGTCCCAGACCCTCACGAGTCACCGCAGGACGCTCTCCCCGGGCTCCTGTCGGAACGTCTTCACAATGTCCTGCAACTCACTCGTTTTAAACGTGCGGACAACTTCTGGTTGTAGGGCACCTCCTTGCACCCGCAACTCCTGGACTGGATGCGCCACAGCCACGGCAGGGGATTCCTGCTCCCCCTTGTCCAAGGATGAGGAGTCCCAAATATTCCCATCCCAAGTCTCGGGGTCCCAGGAGGGGGCAGTGGTCACCGCACACACCTGGTCGATGGTGACCAGCTGCCACCCGTGCCTGAGGCACCTTTTATTTGCTACCTGGGCAACCAACACTTCGCAGCATCGTGTCAGCTCCTGGGCACGCTCCACCTGGGAGGTGACAATGTCTTGAGCCATGTCACAGGCCTCCCCCTACACCGTGCATTCCTGAGTCTTCCCTTCCAGTGCCCGCTGTAAGCGGAGTACCTCCTCATCCTGGGCCCGGACGGCGCTCAGCAGGAGCCACTCTAGCTCCCTGATCGCCCGCCTCTCCGTCCCAGAGCGCCGGTTCACTCGTAACCAGTGTAATCCCTCAACCAGCTGCACGGATGTAACCCCCACAGCCTGTTGGAACTCCGGCCAGTCCGCCAGGGCAGCCCACCCGGCCATAACCCGCGCTACTGGCCCCCAGCGCTCTGTTGAGGGCCATCCTGGTATGCACTGTAGGGACAGCGATGGCTTCCCCACTTCCCCTATCTTCGGCCAAAGCGGCATCGCTTCTCAGAGCACCCTGCTCGCTGCGCCAAATGTTCTGGACCAAGGTGCTCGAAGCACCACAGGTCCGGCAGGAGTACTCTGAGAAAAACGAGGCTTACACACAGCTGTGAGTTATTGGCTTTACTGAAGGTTAGTGACCCACCCACAACAGGGACTCCAAGCATTGCAGTCACGGAGGCGGGGAACCCAGCACACTGGAGCTCTGCCTGGGACGGAGTCTGACGGAGGGGCAGACAGTCAGCATTAATAAGCACTACACAAAAACAGCTCATGAATATAGAATTAGGTACTTCCCAAAGGGGGACTTTCCGCTACCTGGCAAAGGGCCATGCAAAGCAGCTGTGTCCTTCAGTACCTATCTATGTCCTACAGTAATATCTCGGCTCGAGAAAGCGGAAATTCCCTAGCTAGGCCGTAACAAAGTCTTCCGCAGTCCCTTACAGGTTTAAATAGACTTTGTCTTGTGGGTTCATTCCCTTCCCTCCCCCTGTATAGAATCCCAGCTACAAGATGCAATTTTGAAGTCACATGGGCAAGTCACATGTCCATGCATGACTCAGAACTTATAGGTAGCAGCCATGGTTCACATGCTACCTTGAATGTCCTCAGGTAGACTTCTTATGTGGATTGAAGCCTTCCAAGATCCATTGTCCATTAAGTGCTTCTTGATTGGGCACTTAACTTGCAAATTCCTTTCTAAAGAAGCTGACCAAATGCCTTACTAAGGCTATTTAAAATCAAACAAGTATACAGCCAATATTCATAACTTCTATTACAACAATGATACACGCATACAAATAGGATGAATAGATTCAGTAGATCATAACCTTTACAGAGATATGTTACATGGCATATGTAGCATAAAACATATTTCAGTTATGTCATATATACATTCATAAGCATATTTCCATAAAGCCTTATGGGGTGCACCTCCACAGCACCCAATTAATAGTGATGGGAAACTGCACCTACAGCACTAGACCCCTCCCTTGTGGAATCCTACATGGATCAGTTCTTTCTCTGGGGCTTTTCAACTTCTCCATGCAGCCTCTATGGGAACTGGTCACACAACATGGACTCAAATGCCAGCAATATGCAGATGACACCGATCTCCTCCTATCCTTCCCATATGACCAAACCAGTATCAGGAGAATGGCCCAGTTCTTGGACAGAACAACTGGCTGAAGCTGAAGCCAAGCAAGTCAGAGGTGATGCTGGTGGGCAGAGTAAAGCATATTGAAGGTTTGACATCCATGCTGAAGCCTCCTTTGGCTTAAGGTTCACACCCACACCTGGGCAATTCAGTCCATAGTCGAGGAGTGCTCTTGGATTCCTTGCTGACGGTGAGCTTTCTCATGCCAGCATCTACGAGTAGAGCTTTCTACCATGTCTGGTCAACTAGGAGGCTGTGTCCCATCCTAGTGGATGATGACCTGGCCTCAGTTATATAAATCTCCATCACCTCCTGTGTGGACTGTAGCCATGTATAAGGGGACTGTTGCCCCTTACTAAAACTTAGTGATGGTTTGGTTGGCTATTTCCCAGTACCAAAAGAAAGGGCCGATGGGAAATCAGGACCCTAAGACTGACAGTCCCCAGGGGCAATCAGGATAGGCCAATGCTCCCGGTAAACCTGATTGACAGGGCAGTCAGGCTAATGAGGGAATCAAGAGGCCAGGAGTTCCATCCACACTGTGAGCTGGGGTTGCCTGGGCCAGAGTGGTGCTGGGAGCAGAGCTGCAGCAACCAGAACCAGAGAGGCCAGAGAAGCAGCCCAGGGACCTGCACTGGAGGCAAAGCTGTAGCAGCAGTGCTGGGGGAGAGTGGAGCTGAAACTGGAGCAGTCCAGAGTCGGGTACAGTGAGCAGCTGGGGAGAGCAAGAAGGGACCCTGGGCAGATACCCCCAGCCAAGAGGCTCTGCAGGCCAAACTGTAACCCTGATGGAGGGGCTTACGCTGGGAAGAAGGGTCCTGCCACCTGGAGTCGAAGGGCATGTGGCAACTGCCAGAGAAAGTCTCTGACCTGCAGCATCCCTGCTGCATATCCAGGACCTGGGCAGGAGGTCTGGGAAGTGTGATGGACAGTCTGTGAACTGCCCTGACGTTCTGGAGATGGCTGTTTGGGGTTCCTCCATGCCACAGAGCAGGATGACGTTTTCCTTTAACTTTTCCCATTTTTCCTTATTTTTTTTGGAAAAAAATGATTGCTGTTTAATAAATTCTATTTGCTTGAACTATACGTGATCATCAGTGGGTCAGAGAGGTGCTCAGAGCAGAGACAGTACACAAGAGTGGGGACACCCTACCCCCTGTCCTAAGTGACCATGACAAGATTCGGGGCCGAGCCCCCTCAGGAATCCTGGGTCCACCCTTGGTGGGGTTATGAAGACTCTGCCACCCCAGAGAGTGGAAGGGGAGCCCTCGAGGTCAGTCAGGGCTCTGGGTAAAGGAAGCAGGAGCGAGGACTCAGAACCTTTCTCTAGCCCATTCCACAAGAGTAGCGTATAAGCCAGGACAGTTTTCCCCACAGGAGCAGGATTGTTCACCCGATTACATCTGTTACAATTTTTTTGAAAGGATTCGCCTTACTTTTCTCTTCTACAGTGAAACTTTTACCCTTCAAATGTTTCGCTATTTTGCGGTACTCAAGGCTCTTGAAATTTCTACAAAACTGTGCAAGAACAAGCTCTCTCTGCCTGACTGAGGCTGTGTCTACACTACCAGCTGTGCTGCTGTAAGGTCCCCCGTGTAGCCGCTCTATGCCGATGGGCGAGAACTCTCCTGCAGGCATAATTAAAACACCCCCAGCGAGCATCTCCCACTGACATAGTGCTTCCTCACTGGCACTTTTGTCAGTCATGGGGCTGGTTTTTATACCCCTGACCTACAAAAGTGCTAGTGTAGATAAAGTCTGAGTTGCATGCTACTAAAAACATCCATTGTACCAAGTCCTGAAACATTTAAGAAGATTGCAATTTTCTGCTGGTCTTTCTCATCAAACCCAGCTGCTTGCATAGATTTATCTCAGAAGTCTGCCTGAATCTCTTCCCAGGGTCTGCTGCATTACCCGAGAGTTTCAACTCCTTGGAGGCTTTCAGTTTTTCCATCTCCAGGATGGCTCCTTCCTTCCTTCAGCACAGCCCTGTTACCTCTGCCCTCTCCTCTGGTCTCCCCTCTGGTACCAGGGGTTGTCTTGGGAATTCATGAATAGGAGGCTCAGTCTGCATGCTCCAGAGGGAGGTGTGATTAGAACTAAAGCAGAGTTACAAAAGCTAACAAAGAGCCATGCACTGCCAGCTGTATGTCTGGTGCAGCCACCACTCAATGGCCCATTCTCGCTAGTCCCAATACAGTTCCCCCAAACATGTGATCTGCTCTTAAAGGCCCAGGGCACACTTCTAACAGCCAGAGCAGAGCTGTACATTTCAGCTGTCTCACGCCCACCCAGCAGCCAATATAACCACCCATTCTGAGTGCTGTTCCTCCCCCATAACTGTGTCTTGTCTTAATTTGATTTATAAGCTTCTTGTTGCAGGGTCTGTTTCTCCTTCAGTGTTTCCAAAGGGCCCAGCACAAGGGGCCTGTCAAGGTTCCTTCCCCACTCTGAACTGTAGATGTGGGGACCTGCATGAAAGACCCTCTAAGCTTATTCTTACCAGCTTAGGTTAAAACTTCCCCAAGGTACAAACTATTTTATCTTTTGTCCTTGGACCTTATTCTGCCACCACCAAGCATGTTAAACAAAGAACAGGGAAAGAGTCCACTTGGAGACATCTTCCCCCCAAATATGCCCCCAAGTCCTACACCCCCTTTCCTGGGGATGGCTTGATAAAAATCCTCACCAATTTGCATAGGTAAACACAGACCCAAATCCTTGGATCTTAAGAACAATGAAAAAGCAATCAGGATCTTAAAAGAATAATTTTAATTAAAGTAAAAGGAAAAGAATCACCTCTGTAAAATCAGGATGGTAAATACTTGACAGGGTAATCAGATCCAAAACATAGAGAATCCCTCTAGGCAAAACCTTAAGTTACAAAAAGACACAAAAACAGGAATATACACTCCATTCAGCACAGCGATTTTACCAGATATTTAAACAAAAAGAAAGTCTAACACATTTCTAGCTAGATTACTTACTAATTTAACCGAAGTTCTGAAGAGCATTTCTGACCTGGTCCTGGCAAAAGCATCATACAGACAGACAGACCCTTTGTTCCCACCTCCTCCAGCTTTGAAAGTATCTTGTCTCCTCATTGGTCATTTTGGTCAGGTTCCAATGAGGTTATCTTAGCTTCTTAACCCTTTACAGGTGAAACGGTTTTGCATTTAGCCAGGAGGGATTTTATAGTTCTGTATACAGAAAGGTGGTTACCCTTTCCTTTATATTTATGACATGCCTCCCAATCACAGATAGGGTGAAACACTGGCTGTGATTTCTTCCTGGAGCTCTAGGAGAAAACAGAGTTAATAAGACACCTGCACCTCTAAATAGACTACGAAGTGTATAAAGACTAACAATATTTTCCACATCTCAAGGACGATTTTAACCAGTTGATTCTGGGAGACTTTCATGGGAGAGTGCATCAGCCACGTTGTTAGAAGCTCCTGAGATATGTTGTATGTCAAAATCAAAATCTTGAAGAGCTAAACTCCACCGAATAAGTTTTTTGTTATTTCCCATGGTGGTATGAAGCCACTGTAACACAGCATGGTCGGTTTGCAGGTGGAAACGCCGTCCCCAAACATATGGGCGTAGCTTTTCCAGAGCGTAGACAATGGCGTAACGTTCTTTTTCACTGACTGACCAGTTGCTTTCCCTCTCAGACAGCTTCTTGCTGAGAAACACGACAGGATGGAATTCTTGATCCGATCCTTCCTGCATTAAAACTGCTCCCACACCACGCTCGGACGCTTCTGTGGTTACTAGGAACGGTTTGTCAAAGTCTGGGGCCCTTAGTACAGGATCAGACATGAGTGTCGCTTTAAGCTGGTTAAAGGCCTTCTGATACTCTTCAGTCCACTGAATGGCATTTGGCTGTTTCTTTTTGGTTAGGTCTGTGAATGGGGCAGCGATTTGGCTGTATTGTGGTACAAATCATCTGTAATATCCGGCCAAGCTTAAGAAGGATTGGGCCTGTTTCTTTGACTTTGGGACAGGCCACTTTTGGATAGCATCCACTTTGGCCTGTAGGGGGTTGATAGTTCCTTGACCCACCTGGTGCCCTAGGTAAGTCACTCTGTTGAGGCCTTTTTGACACTTCTTAGCCTTAACAGTTAGTCTTGCCTCCCTTCTGTGCTCAAAGACTTTTTGTAGATGTTCCAGCTGTTCTGTCCAGGAATCCAAAAATATGGCCACATCGTCAAGGTAGGTGACTGCATATTCTCCCAATCCTGCTAGGAGACCATCTACAAGTCTTTGGAAGGTGGCGGGTGCATTCCGCATCCCGAAAGGGAGCACATTAAATTCATACAGCCCGACACGTGTGGGAGCAGTTTTAATGCAGGAAGGACCGGATCAAGAATTCGGCAAAGTTTGTACCTTGAGAAAGTTTTTAACCTAAGCTCGTAAGAATAATCTTAGGGGGTCTTTCACACAGGTCCCCACATCTGTACCCTAGAGGTCAGAGTGGGGAAGGAACCTTGATATGGTGGCAGAGGTGGGATTTTATAGTTCTGCATACAGTAACGGTGGTTACCCTTCCCTTTATATTTATGACAGGGCCCTTTACTGGAGTGGTGCCTCTGGAGGTTTCCACAATATAAATAATGATTATAAATAATCAACATAATAATGCAGCCAAATCAGGGCCTACCCCCTTTTGCCTTTAGCTACAGAAGAAGGTCAAATCATGCTTGCCAGCTACAGAGTGTTAGTAACTTGAATACAGGTAGATGCGACTCTCCTGTTGCCATTGTTAGGAGAATTCATTCAGATCTATTTCAGTCCTTAACAACCCAGGTGCTCTGCACCCAGAGAAATATCCCGATTAGCCAAATGAGCAGGCAGAGAGTTCAGCTGTGGGAATCAAAGGATCCTCCAGCTGGGGCACTCCTAGAAAGACTGACTCAGCATGGAACATTAGATTTCAATCCCACCTGGGAGATACTGGGAGGAAATGAACTGAGAGGGAGAAAACAAATCCAGTGCAAACACTAATCCAGTCTCTATCCTGCCTATAGAGCCCTCCCCCTTGTTCCATGGCAGCTTTGTGGGTAGGGGTAGGCCTCTGTCCAAGCCAGGGCCCCAGCCACATTCTATCCACAGGAACAGTTTATTGGTGTTGCTTTTCCTTAGCTGTTCCCCTGAATTGATGCCAGAGACTGTGATGCGTTGGCAGGTTTCTGAATGGGAGCAGAAGTGGAGTCCCGGAGTTCACACCTCACAGGAGCGTGAAGCCCACAGCCTCCAACTAGTTCTTAAAACTTCAGCTTCTCCTTGAGAGGATGGTGAAGGCTCAGGCTCCCTCTTCCAGCCTTTCCTCTGAATCCCACACAATGAAGAGCCCCTGCCAGAGCTGGAGTCCATTTCCCTCTTGGCGTGACAGAGAGATCAGGGTTACTGCAGGGAAGTGAGTATGCCTGCGTTCTGTCTGTCATCCTGCCAGCCTGTGTGACATTGGCCAAATAACGTCTTCCTGTGCCTCGGTTTACCTATTTGTTTAATGGGGCTATGGTCATAATGACTTTTCTGTGCTAGGTGTTTTGAACATCCTTCAATGAAAGGTGCTGCACAGTATGATCATAGTTACTGGTGGGAATTACTGATCTGTGATCCCTTAGCAACAGCACTGTGTACCTGCACAAAGTGCTTGTGTCTCCCCTCAGGCATCTTTCCATAGATCTGTCTGTCTACTTCTACCCATCCTGCCTGGGACGTTACAGAGTATCAGACCATATGACATTTTAAGCATTATCCCTAGCTTTCCTACTAATGAACTATAATTTTTTAAATATACCCAAATACACAGAGCAGCCAATTCCTCTCTGATTCAGTACAGAGCCCCAGAGTTCATATCTCCTTTTGGGAAAGTTCCTTAATTATTGTTTACTCCTAAAGCTGGATAAAGAGAACAGAAGCCCAGACAGGCTTGTCTTCAGCCTGTTTACATTCAGTTGCATGCTTATCCGCTAGAGGCTGAGCGAACCCCCATCGGATGCTTCTGCAGATGCTGGGGTGAGAGAGGTGTGGGACACAACTACCTGAGTGGGATTCCCAGACAAGACACTTCTATCTCAGAATTCACAGGTACCCATCTCTTGCTGAGGATTTCACCTGCTTGACAAACCCAGTAAAAAGTGGGTATGATGGGATAAATAATAGGTGTGTGGTCCTTTCCACTCTGCACAGCCATTAAACATCCAAGGGCCCTTGCCACAGGGGATGAGTTTGCTTCAGTGTCGTTGGTTAAAATGTCCCTCTTTGCTGTACCCTTCCGGGCTGATGGCCTCCAGCCCCAAGGTTCTTTCATTTCAGTGCCACAGTGGATCCTTCAGGATGAAAGGTGTTAGTAGATGGACAATACAAGGCAAAATTCTGAGGCTCTGGCCCATAGTTTACCCACACCCCACTGAGGCAAAACTCCCATTGGAGTAAGAACTGGGTAAAGACCTCAGGATTCAGCTGTGTGTTAATGCACAGACACTGTCACCTCCTTCTCTTGCATTTCAAGGCTCTGGTTGTTACCAGAGGAAGGGGGGGCCTTACCTGACTTTTATCTCCATGGAGGTGCTTGGGCTCCTCACTCGAACAATTATTAGAATTTTTCAACATGGGCAACACATCTTTTCTCCTCGCTTCATTTGAGAAGTTGGCTCAAATATTATGCCGGATACTCAAAAAACAATTCAGCCAGAATCAGACACCCAGCATGTGAAATTTCTGTCCAAATGCTTAAAGTTTAGCAAACTTCTAAGCAACTGAAAATGAGATCTCCTAATGGAAGTTGTCAGACAGACTTACCTAACAGTGGTGCCACCAGCACCACCTACAATGGAAAATCCATTTGTGAATCCCATTCAGCTAAACTCTTTGCTACAGTAACATCTGTGTTAAGGAGTTCCACAGGCCAAATATTGATTATATAAACAATTTTCCATTTTCAGTGTTATGTGTTCAGACTTTCAATGAAATTCAATGTTCCCTTGTCCGTGTGTTGTAAGACAGAGTAAATATAAATGCATGATCTACTTTCTTTACTGATAGGTTCATAGGGTATAAGGCTGGAAGAGAACATTAGATCATCCAGTCTCAATTCCTGTATGACAAAGGCCATTACATTTCATCCAGATACCCCTGTATTGAGCCCAATGACTTGTGTTTGACTAAGGCCTGGTCTACGCTAGAGATTTATATCATAGAATCATAGAGCCACAGGGTCAGAAGGAACCACAAGGGTTAGCTAATCTAACCCCCTGCCAAGATACAGATTTGTTGTCAGGGTTCTGTCCCCACTCTTAACTCTAGGGTACAGATGTGAGGACCCACTTGAAAGACCCCCTAAGCTTATTTCTACCAGCTTAGGATAAAACTTCCACAAATCATTTGCCCTTGGAGGGTACGCTGCCACCACCAAGTGATTTAACAAAGAATCAGGGAAAGGACCATTTGGAGTTCCTATTCCCCCAAGCCCTTATACCCTCTTTCCTGGGGAGGCTTGAGAATAATATCCTAACCAATTGGTTACAAAGTGATCACTGACCCAAACCCCTGGGTCTTAGGACAATAGAGAAATCAGTCACGCTCTTAAAAGAAACAGAACTTTATTAGGAAGAAAAACAGTAAAAAGCAGCACCTCTGTAAAATTAGAAGGGAAGCTAAACTCACAGGGCAATCAGATTTAAAACACAGAGGATTTCCCTCTGGGCAAAAACTTTAAAATTACAAAAAGAAAACCAGGAATACACCTTGCTTTCAGCACAGAGAAAAATCACAAGCCAAAAAAAAGTAAACTAACGCATTTCCTTGCTAGTACTTACTCATTCTAATGGAGTTGGATTGCTTGCTTTCTTGAACTCTCTCCGGCAAGCACACAGAAGAGACAGACAAAAGCCTTTCCCCTTCCTAGATTTGAAAGTATCTTGTCCCCTTATTGGTCCCTTTAGTCAGGTGCCAGCCAGGTTACCTGAGTTTCTTAACCCTTTACAGGTAAAAGGATATTTTGCCTCTGGCCAGGAGGGATTTTATAGTACTGTATACAGGAAGGTTGTTACCCTTTCTTTTATATTTATGACAGTTATGTCTAAACCATCCAGGTCAGATGACTGCCAGTCTCCTTTAGAAAACCTGCAGTAAAGGAGCCTCCATGATTTCCCTAGACATCTGTTCCATTGTCCTCCTGTTCTTACTTTTGGAAAGTTTATCCTGAGATTTAATCTAAATCTGCTCTGCTGTAGTTTGAACCCATTGCCTCTTGTCCTGCCCGCAATGGTAAGAAAGAACAACTTTTCTCCATCTTTTTTATGGCAGCCTTTCAAGTATTTGAAGATGGCTGCCATGTCCCCCTTAATCTTCTCTTTTCAAAACTAAACATACCCAGTTCCTTCAGCCTTTGCTCATATGGCTTGAATTCTATCCCTTACGACATTTTTGTCATTTGCCTCTTGTCATTTCCAGTTTTTCTACGTCCTTCTTATACATTGGTAACCAAAATTAGACACAATACTCCAGCTGAGGCCTTACCAGGACCACCTCCTTTGACTTGCATGCTATACCTCTGCTAATGCATCCGGAAATTGCATTTAAAATCCACACCCCTGAGATATACAGCTATATCAGCCTAACCCCAATATAGTTGCATGGAGTCAACGGAAGAATTTTTCTATCCACTTAGTTCCACATTTTGGGGAGGTTGATTACCTATGTCAATGCGAGAACCCCTGCTGTTGGTGTAAGTAATGTCTACACTGAAACACTAAGGCAGCGCCACTGTAGCATTTTAAGTGTAGACAAGTCCTCAAGCAGATCTTCCAGAAAAAACATCCAGTCTGGATCTACAGACATGCGTAGCTGGAGAATCCATCACTTCCCTTTGCAGTCTGTTCCATATGTTAATCACCCCCAGTGCTAAAAATTTGGTCCTTATTTCCAGCTAGTATTTGTCTGGATTCATCTTCTTACCATTGCATCCTATTCTGCCTTTCTCCACATGATTATAGAGCCCGTGTGTGTGTATATATATAGTGACGGGGCAAGGCCAGATGGCTATAGAAAAGTAGTGAGAAACAGGTATGTTAGTCCCAGGCTAAACAAATCCCCGTTACCATGGTAGCCAAATGGCAGTAGCTCCACTTTAATCAAGTCACCTGGGGCCAATTAAGATCCTTCTACAAAGTAGTGGAGACAGTTAGGTTGATTGGGACACCTGAAACTAATCAAGAGCTGGCTGGAATTACTTAAAAGCTTCCCAGTTAGTCAGTTAGAGGCATGTGTCTGGAGCTGTAGGAAGAAGCCGCGCTGCTGGGGAAAGTGGGTAATACAAACTCTATTAGGCACAAGGAAGGAGGTCCTGTGGTAAGGGTAAAGAAGATGCTGAGGAATTGGGGGGGGGGGCTCCTGTGGGGAAGTAGTCAAGGGAATTGTACTCGTCCTGTTTCAAAAAAGTCAGTTACCAATAGCTGCTACTATTAGGGGCTCTGGGCTGGAGTCCGGAGTAGAGGGTGGGCCCAGACTTCCTCCCTCTCCCTTATTAATCACAGAGACTGTGAGACAGCAGAGACTGTGCAAGGGAGGGTTGCTTCTTCCTACCTCCCTTGCTGGCTTATGATGAAAATAGCTCAGTAGGCTGTGACCCTTGCCTCTATAGCGAGAGGGGCTACGTAGAGGGTCACAGTGAGCCTCTGAGGCTAGCATAACCTTCCGGGAAGTGTGGGACCCACTGAGACAAGGTTGGAGCTCTGTCACTATATATAGCTCCCCCCCCCAACTGCTGCCTTCACTTTGCCACTGAACAGGGTTTTTAGCCAAAGCTGTCTTCATTCTTGACTGCAGAACTGTGACTTCTTAGCTGTCTCATAAACTCTTCGTAAATCACATTTTTCTCTTGACATATTTCCTCCCAATCAGTTTTGCTGATAATTTGTTTCAGCTTTGGGGAATTAGTCCTTTTGAAGCACTAAATGTCCATAGATATTACTGGTTGGGAACTTGTCTCTATTTGACAATTTGAATATAATCAGTTTCATTCTTTATTTTCCTCTCCACTATCATATGCCCTCTTCAATGTCTCTTCTCTAAACTAAACAGTCGCAGACTTTTCAGTCTGCATATGGCAATCTCCCCCATTCTCATAGCATGTCTCAGAAACTCCCTCTCTATCTGCTATATCCTTTATAGAGAATGGGTGTCCAAAACTGAGCACATGTCCAGAGCAGGGTACTCTCCATCCTATTCCTTAGGCATCCGATCATTGTCTTTGTTTTGGCCACTACTGCAAATGAGCAGGTGTTTCCATCGAGCTGCAGTCAATGACACCCAGGTCTTTCCCCTGAGTGTGTTCTAGTTTGGATGTTTCCCTCAAGTATATGTTTATCAAAGTTTTGTCTTTTTTCCACTCTCAGGTTTTGAGCAACCGGGTGAATGGAGAACTCCCTACAGAATGAACTCTCTAGTCTGGGTTTCATTTTATTAAGGAACAATGATGGATAACCAGTATCCACATTCATATTTCTTGCTGGTGCCTATTAAGGTTTCCCACACCACAATGAATAGGAATGACTGAGGCAGGGAACACCATAAAATATGGAATTGGTATTTGTAGGGTCTTGTGTTCATAATTTAATTTATCTGAATTATGAAACTGTTGTTTTTCAGTGTGTGAAGAACAACCAATCTGCTTCACTCATTAGAACAGCCTCCAGTAGTACATGCAAGTCTTCAATTAAGATTGTCTCTCCACCCAGGCATTTGTACTGCAACAATCACCCTTAAGCCTGGGAACATACAGGAATTCCGGGGAATGTACAGTACATGCAAGAGAAACTGTTCTGACTCAGAGTTGGACACCTTCTCCCCTACTCCATGTCAGATTCCAACGCAACCGACTTCACCAACCCCTCCACCTTCATCCTGCTGAGCATTCCTGGCTTGGAGGCGGCCCATGTCTGGATCTCCATCCCCTTCTGCACCATGTATGCAATAGCCGTATTGGGGAACTTCACTATCCTGTTCATCGTGAAGATGGAACCTAGCCTCCATGGGCCCATGCACTATTTCCGCTGCATGCTGGCTGTCACCAGCCTGGTCCTGACTACCTCAACCTTGCCCAAAATGCTGAGTATCTTCTGGTTCAATTCCAGGGAGATCGATTTCAGGGTCTGCCTCACCCAGATATACTTCATTCACTGCTTCTTAGAGATGGAGTCTGGGATCCTTGTAGCCATGGCTTTGGATCTCTACATGGCCTTCTGCCCCCCGACAAACCACGTTGTGTCCAAGATCGGCCTGGCCGTGATGCTGCATGGCTGCATAGTCATACTGCCCCTTCTTATCCTGGTGAGGCAGTTGCCATATTGCAGAACCAATATCATCCCCCATCCGTACTGCACGCATATAGCCATGGTGAATCTGGGTTGCACTGACACCCGCATCAGTAGTTACTATGGCCTCTTTGTGCTATTCTGTGTGATCGGTGTGGATGTGATTTTTATCACTGTGTCCTATATCCAGATCCTCATGGCCATCTTCAGCCTCCCCACAAAGGATGCCCAGTTTAAGACTTTGGGGACCTGTGTCTCACACCTCTTTGTCATTTTAGCCTTTTACATCCCAGGTTTCTTCAACTCCATCATGTACCGGTTTGGCCAGAATGTGCCCCTGCATTTCCACGTTTTCATTGCCAAAGTGTACCTCTTAATGCCCCCAACACTAAACCCCATCATCTATGGGGTGAGGACCAAAGAAATCCAGGGCAGGCTGCTCCGGCTCTTTACTCATGAAGGGGCCTAAAGTTTTCTCCTGGTGCTCTGGCTCTCAGAGCTCCATGCAGAGCTGGTTGGTGACATGGTGCTGGGCCCTCGTCCCTGAATCACTAACTGGAAAGTCAAAGTGATACTAAATCCTTTCCTGATCTTACTGTGCTGTGTCAGCGCAACAAACTGTGGAATTGGTCTATGCACAACTCACTAACTTACAGGATTGCCACCTTTCTAATTGCTGGTAACTGTACCGTTGAGGCCACATGCCCTTCCCCGCCTATTCCCCAAGGTCCTGCCCCACCTCTTTCCACAAGGCCCCTCCTCCTGTTCCAAGTACTCCCACAAGGCCCCGCTCCCTTCTCCACCTCTTCCCCCAAGGACCCAACTCTGTTCCTCCATTTTCCACAGAGTCACAGCCCTGTTGCTCACTCCTTTCCTCCCCAACCCCAAAAACTTTCTGGATCATCTCAACCTCCCTCCCCCCATAGTTGCACTCCCTCTGCTTCAGGTCTGGAATAGGAGGAACTGAAGGCTGACAAGGAGCCTGCAGTGAGTGCAGCAAGGACGCAGTGCTGGGGCCAACAGGTGAATGAAGAGCAGAGAGGGAAGCCTGGAATCCATATAAAATAAGCTAAGGGTTTGGAGAAGGGTTGTGTTGCAGGGAGGCTAGACTGTACATTATACAGCTTGTGGGCCCTAATGCTCAGCTACAAAGTCCTGAGGGAAGAGACCATTGTGTGGCCTATTTCTTTAGCTTTTGGTTCCTTTTTGTTCCTCCCAACTGAGAGCCTGTAGCAGGGAGGTTCCCTGTAATAGGGATGGGCTGGGAGATATTTGCTGTGAGCCAGGCCTTGGGGGCAGGGCCAGGGATCAGCTTTGAAGTGAGGAGGACAACGGCTGAGAGAGGCAGAAGGATCATCCCCTGTGTTAGCTGGGAAAGCGGGATGCTGGGCAGAGGCCGCGATGGTTTCAGTGGCTCATAGCGAGGAAGATAAACAGCACACCTTCCATTAGCCGTCTATTTACACACGTACACAGCATCTTGTCTGAAACTACAGGGCACCCATTGCCCAGGGGTGAAGCTGAACGGTGAAGCTGAGTCTAACATACACTCTTCATGAAGCTTTTGACCACTATGTCTAGAATCTGCTTAGCTAGGCTTCGAGGCAGCATCATCCCCATGTTATCGAGGAGCCAAACAGAGGTAAAGTGATTAACCAAGGCCATACAATGAGTCAGTGGCAGAGCTGAGAATAGCAACCAGAAGTCCTGACTCCCCAAGCACCATTGCTTTGGCCATGAACTGTCATTACTCCTCTAGTTTGTGTTAAATGCAGTGAGGCTATTTGTGTGTTATTATCAGTGGAGTTGCAGTCCTTCTTAAACAGGAGGAATTTATTAAACAGCTAAAAACTACAGCCACAAAAGGAAGGTTTCCACTCAGCTCAGTTTTCAGCCTTCTCTTGCTTGTTTACCAGGGACCACATGCTGCCTGGAACTCTGCACAGTGCATAGAGCCCAACGATGTGCAACCAGGAACCAAGTAAGTGCAGCGTGAGACTCGAAGAGACTGATTACGATCTTTCAATAGCAACACATTAGAAATAATAAATAATCATCTCCAATTAATGCATGGAGAAGCTGTGCCCAAGGTCATGCAGCTAATCCGTGGGAGAGCTGGGACTCTTCGCTCCCAGCTCACTGGTCTCTGCTGATGCATTATGTCTAGTTTAAATGTCTTGGGCCAAATCCTCATCTCGTGTAAGTGGGTGCAGCCCCACTGAAATCAGTGGAGATTCCCTGCACAAGGGAAACCAATGGAGAGAGAGCACCAGGCCTCTCTGCTGCTTCATGGACTGTACAAGCCAGGTCTGAGAGATACTAAGCAAAGGATTGGCAGCTAGGGACTTATGGGCTATGTTCCCAGCTCAAGACACTTCATTTTCTGCTGCCTCAGTTTCTTCATCTGTAAAATGGGGAAACCTCCAGGGCATAGTGAGCAATAGTCTGTGAAGCACCTGTCAACAGTGAACTCTGTGTCTGTGTGTTACCATGCTTCAGTGGGACACAGCTGTGGATGCCAAATTGAGGACAAGCTGCTGAGAAATAGGGCAGACTCACCCAAGACTGGTGGGGAGTCTATCATTAGATTATACCAAGCCAGTAACAAATGCAAATTTCTGTCTTACCACACTGGTTAACTAGAACCCAAAAATACAGTCCCCTGAGTCATCCCGGCCCTTGGCTCACCACCCAGACACTGGACTCCTTGATGAGCAGTCAGTGAAAACCAATTTCATCATATATAGGCTCCTGCTAATCTCAAGACACCAGCTACTTAGCCAGGTCAATATATAACTCAGATCTTACCCAATGAACCTTTAGCAATTGAAAAGTGAAGGTTTCATAATAAATTAAAAGAAGAAGAGCCATAAATGGTTTATAGATCAAATACATGCATGTGATTTTTTCAGTGTTCAGGGATCAGGATCATAGAAGTGGTGGAATAAACTGCTAGCTTGCAAAAAAACTCTGGAAATTACCCAAGCTTGTTGGGGTTCATCAGTCTTTGTTCAGAGTTTCTGTGTTGGAAACCCAGCTGAGAGAACTGAAGACAAGATGGAGATGTCTTGGGAGTTCTTTCATATTCTTTGCCCTGTGCATAGAATTTTACTGTCCCAAACAAAGCCCATTCAAGTACATTGCCAATATTCGTAATTTCAGACACAAAGATGATACATGCCTATAAACCAGATAATCATACTTAGCCAATCATAATTTTCCCATTGATTCCTGACATGATATACTTTGCACAAGATTTGTTGCAATTATATAACAGTGGTAACAACAATTATATAAATGGTCATATTCAGTCATACGGCATCACACCATGTTCTCATCCCACGATAGTGCTACAGTTGATAGCCTCCAAGGAGGATGCATTGCCTGGGTTCTAGCAGGGCAAGGAGCTGGAACACGAGAGCCACTGGAGTGTGGAAAGAGCAGATAAAAACCTGTTTTGATGCAGGGAACCTGGTCCTTGTACAAAGACAGGAGGAAAGAGTTCTTGAAAAGTGAGAGGTGGACGTCTGTGAACTGGGCTGTTTCCTCCAGGCATCGCCAGCCACTCCACTTGGCTTTGAACAACTTGCTCAGAGAGAGGATCATATGAAACTCCCTGTGTTTTCTGGGACTAGCCCAAGGACAGAACTCCTGTGATGGGATCCCCGGGATGCAACCTGGAGTGTGGGACAGCTGAGACCTTTGTCCCAGCAACCTGGGGTGTCCCTCTCACGCTATGACACTGTGTCAAGCCACAAAACTCTGGCAGGTACTGTGCTTATACAGCCATCCACAGACAGGGACACACCCAGCTGAGTTACATGAATAAACTCCCAGCCACTCATAACTAACACTAAAGAGGCTCAAGCAAATTCCCCGCAGCTTCCCAGCCTTGCACCCCTGAACTGCACCCTCCTGCCCTGGGCCGAAGCCTGGCCCATGTAAGATTGTTACCCAGTCCGTCCCTCCCTCGATGTGGAGAGGACACACACTAACCTTTGTAACCTGAGCTGAGATTTCCCAAGCACTTGAACCAAAACACATGTTTTAGATAAAATATAAAACAAATTGATGAACTGCAGAAGGTAGATTTGAAGTGATTATAAGCAGCAGGCATAGAGATCAGAGTTAGTTACATAAGAAACAAACATAAAAATATAATACAAAAAAAAATTATTTGCACAAAATGGAACTGCTCCAGACTGAGAGTCCAACCCAGAATAGCCATTTGACTGGAGCTCATGGCACTCACATGGAATGTGGGACACCTGTGTTTAAGTTCCTGCTCCAAATCAGGTTGAGTAGAGATTTAGGTTCTGGGTGTCTCCCCGGTCTAGAAGTGTCAATAATAAGATGGGTGAACTAGACTACCTCGTATTAAATGAGGATTTTTATATAACAGGCTGTCATAAATATAAAGGGAAGGGTAAACACATTTAAAATCTCTCCTGGCCAGAGGAAAAACCCTTTCACCTGTAAAAGGTTAAGACGCTAGTTTCCCTCTCTGGCACCTGACCACAATGACCAATGAGGAGACAAGATACTTTCAAAGCTGGAGGGGGGGGAGAAACAAAGGCTCTGTCTCTTTCTGTGTGATGCATTTGCCGGGGACAGAACAGGAATGGAGTCTTAGAACTTAGTAAGTAATCTAGCTAGAGATGAGTTAGATTCTTTTTGTTTAAATGGCTGAGAAAATAAGCTGTGCTGGATGGAATGGATATTCCTGCTTTTGTGCCTTTTTGTAACTTAAGGTTTTGCCTAGAGGGATTATCTATGTTTTGAATCTAATTACCCTGTAAGATATTTACCATCCTGATTTACAGAGGTGATTCTTTTACTTTTTCTTCTATTAAAATTCTTCTTTTAAGAACCTGATTGCTTTTTTCATTGTTTTTAAGATCCAAGGGTTTGGGTCTGTGTTCACCTATGTAAATTGGTGCAGATTTTTATCAAGCCTTCCCCAGGAAAGGGGGTGTAGGATTTGGGGGGAATTTTGAGGGGAAAGACGTTTCCAAGCAGGCTCTTTCCTGGTTATATATCTGTTAGACATTTGGTGGTGGCAGCGATAAAGTCCAAGGGCAAAAGGTAAAATAGTTTGTACCTTGGGAAGTTTTAACCTAAACTGGTAAAAGTAAGTTTAGGAGGTTTTCATGCAGGTCCCCACCTCTGTACCCTAGAGTTCAGAGTGTGGAAGAAACCTTGACACAGGCGTCCCAGAAACTTGGTGGAAGGAGAATAATCAATGGGACAAGTAATTTTAGGGTACAAAATATATCAAAAGGACAGAACAGGTCATGCTGGTGGGGGAGTGGCACTATACATGAAAGAAAGAATAGAAACAAATGAAGTAAAAATCTGAAATGAAACAAAATGTACCATAGAATCTCTATGGATAGCAATTCTGTGATGGAGTCACAGGTCCGAAGCTCTGGAATTACTCTGTATGAAGCCAGCGAGGACTCTGGGTACCACAACACCACTCAGGGTAGGCTGTTCAGGGCAAAAACCTCTTCGGTTATGGCCTGCCTCTTGGTCTGACCTCGGAGCATTCAGCCCCCTGTTCACACTGTGCACTTCCCCTAGGTGGGTCCATGTGGACGGAACCCTTGGGGAAGCCAGAGGGCCCTGCACCCTAACTTCATAGTCAGCCGTGACTCTCAGCCAGTGTTGTAAAACTGAATGGTTTATTAGTTGACTGGAACACAGCGTAGAACAGAGTTTGTTAGCGCAGAACTCAGTGACTTTCAGTGAAGTCCTTTTGCGGGGATCCCAGCCCAGACGCCCTAGACCAGAGGTGGGCAAACTACAGCCTACAGGCCACATCCGGACCGTGGGACCTTCCTGTCCTGCCCCTGAGCTCCTGGCCTGGGAGACTAGCCCCCGACCCCTCCCCTGCTGTCTCCCCACCCCCACAGCCTCAGCTCATCATGAGGACAGTGCTCTGGGCAGCATGGCGGTTTGGCTGGCTGTGGCCAGGTGGCGCGAATGCCAGTCCTTCTGCTCTGAGCGGCATGGTAAAGGTGCAGGGAGTGGAGGTGGGGGGATTGGATAAAGGGCAGGGACTCCCGTGGGGCAGTCAGGGGACAGAGAATAGGGCAGTTGGATAAGCATGGGAGTCCAGGGGGGCCTGTCAGGGGGCAGGGATGTGGAATGGGGGTTGGGGCAGTCAGGAGACAGGGAGCAGGGATCATTGGATAGGGGGTGGGGCCCCAGGGGGTGGTTAGGTGTGGGGGTCCTGGGAGAGGGCGGTCAGGGGACAGGGAACGGGGTGGGTTGGATGGGTTGGGGGTTCTGAGTGGGGCAGTCAGGGGGTGGAAAATGGGACGGGGCAGGGGCCAGGCTGTTTGGGGAGGCACAGCCTTCTCTACCTGGCCCTGCATACAGTTTCACAACCCCGATGAGGCCCTCAGGCCAAAAAGTTTGCCCACCCCTGCCCTAGACTTTTCCCCCTGAGTCTCTCACAACAGACTTCCCAGCTTCCAGTGGTCAGACCTTTGACACACACATTGTCCCGCCTCGTGGTCTTTTTCTCTCTTTCTGAGATAAGTGTTACTTGGTTGTATCCCCCTCCTGGGTCTCAGGTTACAAAAGGCAATGGTCATCGTTTACGTGCAGGCAGCTGGAGCCTCCTCCCCTGCCCTCAAGTATCTCAGCAAAAGTCACACACACTTATTCCCACCAACAAGCACTGGTACAATAATTAGGGAAACTGAGGTACACCCAGTATTCAAGCAAAACAGTAAGACTCACATAGGCTCACATACAACATAACAAGGGAAAATTCCCACTTTGTCACAAACTCCATGCTCAGATAATAACAATATAGAAGTAGGGATGTACTACTGCCCACATGACTAGGATAGTGATAATGACTGTGAAATGTTCAGGGAGGTTAGAAAAGTTATAAAAATAAAAAACTCAATAATAATGGGAGATTTCAACTATTCCCATATTGACTGGGTACATATCATGAAACAATGGGTTTATCATACACACTGTAAGGAGGGTGATCACTTAAGATAAGGCATCACCAGCAGCGGTGGGGGGGGAAGGAAGAAAACCTTTCATGGTGACAAGCAAGGTAGGCTATTTCCAGCAGTTAACAAGAATATCTGAGGAACAGTGGGGGGTGGGGTGGGGTGGGGGAGAAATAACATGGGGAAATAGTTTTACTTTGTGTAATGACCCATCCATTCCCAGTCTCTACTCAAGCCTAAGTTAATTGTATCCAGTTTGCAAATTAATTCCAATTCAGCAGTCTCTCATTGGAGTCTGTTTTTGAAGGTTTTTTGTTGAAGGATAGCCACTCTCAGATCTGTAATCGTGTGACCGGAGAGATTGAAGTGTTCTCCAACTGGTTTTTGAATGTTATAATTCTTGACGTCTGATTTGTGTCCATTTATTCTTTTACATAGAGACTGTCCAGTTTGACCAATGTACATGGCAGAGGGGCATTGCTGGCACATGATGGCATGTATCACATTGGTAGATGCGCAGGTGAACGAGCCTCTGATAGTGTGGCTGATGTGATTAGGCCCTATGATGATGTCCCCTGACTAGATATGTGGACAGAGTTGGCAATGGGCTTTATTGCAAGGTTAGGTTCCTGGGTTAGTGGTTATTTGTTGTGTGGTGTGTGGTTGCTGGTGAGTATTACCTTCAGTTTGGGAGGCCGTCTGTAAGCAAGGACTGGCCTGTCGCTACATTGATGACATCTTCATCATCTGGACCCATGGAAAAGAAGATCTTGAGGAATTCCACCATGATTACAACAATTTCCATCCCACCATCAACCTCAGCCTGAACCAGTCCACACAAGAGATCCACTTCCTGGACACTACGGTGCTAATACGCGATGGTCACATAAACACCACCCTATATCGTAAACCTACTGACCGCTATTCCTACCTACATGCCTCTAGCTTTCATGCAGATCATACCACACGATCCATTGTCTGCAGCCAAGCTCTACGAAATAACTGCATTTGCTTCAACCCCTCAGACAGAGACAAACAACTACAAGATCTCTATCATGCATTCCTACAACTACAATACCCACCTGCTGAAGTGAAGAAACAGATTGACAGAGCCAGAAGAGTATCCAGAAGTCACCTACTACAGGACAGGCCCAACAAAGAAAATAACACAACGCCACTCGCCATCACCTTCAGCCCCCAGCTAAAACCTCTCCAACGCATCATCAAGGATCTACAACCTATCCTGAAGGACGAGCCATCACTCTCACAGATCTTGGGAGACAGACCAGTCCTTGCTTACAGACAGCCCCCCAACCTGAAGCAAATACTCACCAGCAACCACACACCACACAACAGAACCACTAACCCAGGAACCTATCCTTGCAACAAAGCCCCTTGCCAACTCTGTCCACATATCTATTCAGGGGATACCATCATAGGGCCTAATCACATCAGCCACACTATCAGAGGCTCGTTCACCTGCGCATCTACCAATGTGATATATGCCATCATGTGCCAGCAATGCCCCTCTGCCATGTACATTGGCCAAACTGGACAGTCTCTACGTAAAAGAATGAATGGACACAAATCAGACGTCAAGAATTATAACATTCAAAAACCAGTTGGAGAACACTTGAATCTCTCTGGTCACTCGATCACAGACCTAAGAGTGGCTATACTTCAACAAAAAAGCTTCAAAAACAGACTCCAACGAGAGACTGCTGAATTGGAATTAATTTGCAAACTGGATACAATTAACTTAGGCTTGAATAGAGACTGGGAATGGATGAGTCATTACACAAAGTAAAACTATTTCCCCATGTTATTTTCCCCCCCCCACCCCCCACTGTTCCTCAGATATTCTTGTTAACTGCTGGAAATAGCCTACCTTGCTTGTCACCATGAAAAGTTTTCCTCCTTCCCCCCCCCCCCCCCGCTGCTGGTGATGGCTTATCTTAAGTGATCATTCTCCTTACAGTGTGTATGATAAACCCATTTTTTCATGTTCTCTGTGTGTGTATATAAATCTCTCCTCTGTATTTTCCACCAAATGCATCTGATGAAGTGAGCTGTAGCTCACGAAAGCTTGTGCTCAAATAAATTTGTTAGTCTCTAAGTGCCACAAGTATTCCTTTTCTTTTGGCAGATAGAAAGGGGATTTCTGAGACAGGCTATGAGAATGGGGGAGGCTGCCATATGCTGACAGACTGAAAAGTCTGGGAGTTTTGAGTATAGAGAAGAGACAAAGAAGAATGGGGCATATGATAGAGGAATGGAAAATAAAGAACAAACTGGTTACATTCAAATGGACAAACACAGAACAGTTCCCAACCATTAATATCTATAGACACTTAGTTTCAGAGTGATAGCCGTGTTAGTCTGTATCAGCAAAAACAACAAGGAATCCTTGTGGCACCTTAGAGTGTAACAAATTTATTTGGGCATAAGA